>NC_045768.1:45342458-45966711 GCF_008692025.1 Phocoena sinus | reverse complement strand
TCTTTTCATGCCAGTAGTATACTAACTAGATTACTGTACATTTTTATTGAGTTTTGAATTTAGGAAGTATGGGTCCTCCAACATAGTTCTTTTCAAAACTGTTTGAGTTATTCTCGGTCTCTTAAATTTCCATTTTGTGAATTTTAGGATCAGCCTGTCGATTTCTGTAAGAAAACCAGCTGGAATTTTATTAGGGCTGGCATTAAATCTGTAGATTGATTTGGAGATATAGGCATCTTAATATTAAATCTTCTGATTCATGAACATAGAATGTCTGTCATTTATTTAGATCTTCTTTAATTCATTTCAACAATATTTCATAGTTTTCAGTGCACAAAACTTGCATAAATTTGTACCTAAATATTTCATTCTTTTAATACAATTATAAATGGAACTGTCTTCTCAATTTCATTTTTGGAATGTTCATTGATAGTGTACAAAAATCCAATCGATTTTTGTTTAGTCATCTTGTATCTTAAAACCTGGCTGAATTCATTTATGAGTTCTAATAGCTTTTGGTGGATTTCTTAGGATTTTCTATATATAACATCACATCATCTGCAAACAGAGATAGATTTACTTCTTCCTTTCCAATCTAGATTGTTTCATTACTTTTTCTTCCCTAATTGCCTTGGCTAGAACCTTCAATAATTGGTGTTTAATTAAGTCAGAGGCTAAAATTCACTACTTCAAGAGAAAGTAGTTCTTAGAGAAAGGACAGTAATGGTAAGTGCAGAGTAATAAGTATATTTACTTATTTTTGCATTTGCTTTTGTTGTTATGATTATTTTAGTGGGTTTGGGATTTTAGTTGTTCATTTGCTGTTGATTTGTATTACATTTAAATATGTAATCCACCTGGAATTTGTGTGCTTGTTTGTTGTTTTTATTTGTATGATTATACCTGACTTTATTTCCTTAGGGATATTAGGGAACCTAATAAGCTAACTGTACGAGAAGAAAGCAATGCTGCAGGCCCTGTCAGACTCCCAGTTTGCTCGGGTTTTCACAACTGTTCCAGGGCTACTCTTCTTTCATGCCTGGTTTAATTAAATGGTCTACTAAAATTCGATGCCTAGAAAGTAAGTGTATTTTTCAACACAGTAATGGCATAAGGTCATCTGGATCATTGTAATTTCACAGGTTTACAGAAACACTCATAAATAGAAAAAATTAATAAAACCTACTAACCTGAATGTACAAATTGTTGTCATAAATTATTAATTTTGAATGAGCAAAAAAATCTAAATTTGTTTGATCTTTTGTTGCATCTTAATGTGGCATATTGTTGGTTTTCCACTTTTTTTTTTTTTTTTTTTTTTTTTGCGGTACACGGGCTGCTCACTGTTGTGGCCTCTCCCGCTGCGGAGCACAGGCTCTGGACGCGCAGGCCCAGCAGCCATGGCTCACGGGCCCAGCCGCTCTGCGGCATGTGGGATCTTCCCAGACTGGGGCACGAACCCGTGTCCCCTGCATCGGCAGGCGGACTCTCAACCACTGCGCCACCAGGGAAGCCCCTGGTTTTCCACTTTGCTTTCACTAGTTCATCTGTGTATATAATTCATTTTTATAGCTGCATATTTTCCTCAAAAAAGTCCTCCAATTTATCTTAATTGTGTACTCAGTTTATCTGCAATTCACTAATCAAACTCTTCTAAAATAAGGGCATTCATTTCATTTTTCTTTAATATATGTATATTTAGAAATAAATAAAAGATCATTGTAGCAAGTGAAACAAAATATGCATGCCGTAAAATTATTCTCATGTTGCTTTCTCCTTCTAATCACTGACCTCCTTCTCCTACCACAGTGACAAGTAATTCCTGAGAGCAGCCTAGTTTGCAATCTTCTGCACTCATATAAACAAACACACACACACATACACATATATACAATACATAAATCTTTTTTTAATACATAAATTTTTGAGTTTATAGAGTTGAGATTTTATAAACAAAATTGAAATCACCCAAAGCACATTATTCTAATTGCTTTTGTCATTTAATATTATAATGTGAACATTCTTGCAGTTCAAAACACCTAGCTTTAACTCACTGTTTTATTTTTTTTTTTAAATAGTTATATGTTTAATAGCAGGCCAATGATTCAAGTTGCTTCCAGCTTTTAGCCACTGCAAAAATCATCTTTATACATACATCTCTTTGGGATTTTCATTTTTTCTGAATTGTTTTGTCATATATTTGTCCATCATTCTATTGATTTCCTCCCCCAATTATTAATTTGTAGCAGTTCTTTGTATAATAAAGATATTTACATTGTGTCTATCATGTGCATTTCATATGCAATTCATTGTTTCCAGTTTACTTTCACTTTATAAAACAGTATCTTTAATCAAGACAATTGTCTTGATTACATATTCAAATGTATCCTCTCCTTTATGCATTCTATGTTTCCTGCCTAATATAAAAAGAGAGACAATTAATTGGTAAATATAGATAGATAAATGAATATACATTTATGCTGATTAAGCAAATTTTTTTTTTTTTAAAGGACACACTAGAATTTGCAAACACTGGTTGCCTCTGAGAAGAACTGAAAGGAAGCTACTTTCCCCTGTGTGCCTCCTTTTGCTATTTGAATTCCTGGCATATCTATCTATCTATCTACCTATCTATCTATCTATCTATTTATTATTTTTATTGCAGTATAGTTGCTTTACAATGCTGTGTTAGTACCGCAAAGTGAATCAGCTATATGTATACATATACCTCCTCTTTTTTGGATTTCCTTCACATTTAGTTCTCCAAAGATCATTGAGTACAGTACCCTGAGCTATACAGTAGGTTCTCATTAGTTATCTATTTTATACATAGTATCAATAGTGTATATATGTCAATCCCAATCTCCCAATTCATCCCACTCCCTCCTTTCCCCCTTGGTATCCATATGTTTATTCTCTACATCTGTGTCTCTATTTCTGCTTTGCAAATAAGATCATCTATACCATTTTTCTAGATTCCAAATATATGTGATATTGTTTTTCGCTTTCTGACTTACTTCACTCTGTGTGACACTCTCTACATCCACCCATGTCTCTACAAAGGACCAAATTTCGTTCCTTTTTATGGCTGAGTAATATTCCATTGTATATATGTACCACATCTTCTTTATTCATTCCTCTGTTGATAGACATTTATGTTGCTTCCATGTCCTAGCTATTGTAAATAGTGCTGCTATGGGGGCTTCCCTGGTGGCGCAGTGGTTGAGAGTCCGCCTGCCGATGCAGGGGACATGGGTTCGTGTCCCAGTGCAGGAGGATCCCACAGGCCGTGGAGCAGCTGGGCCTGTGGGCCATGGCCACTGAGCCTGCGCGTCCGGAGCCTGTGCTCCGCAACGGGAGAGGCCACAACAGTGAGAGGCCCGCGTACCGCAAAAAAAAAAAAAAAAATAGTGCTGCTATGAACACTGGGGTGCATATGTGTCCTTTTTGAATTATGGTTTTCTCTAGTTATATACCCAGTAGTGGGATTGCTGGGTCATATGGTAGTTCTATTTTTAGTTTTTAAAGGAACCTCCATACTGGCTGTATCAATTTACATTCCCACCAACAGTGCAAGAGAGTTCCGTTTTCTCCATACCCTCTCCAGCATTTATCGTTTGTAGATTTTTTGATGATGGCCATTCTGACCGGTGTGAGGTGATACCTCATTGTAGTTTTGATTTGCATTTCTCTAATAATTAGTGATGTTGAGCATCTTTTCATGTGTTTGTTGGCCAACTGTATGTCTTCTTTGGAGAAATGTCTATTTAGGTTTTCCTCCGCCGATTTTTTTGACTGTGTTGTTTGTTTTTTTGATATTGAGCTGCATGAGCTGTTTGTATATTCTGGAGATTAATCCTTTGTCAGTTGCTTCATTTGTAAATATTTTCTCCCACTCTGAGGGTTGTCTTTCCATCTTGTTTATGGTTTCCTCTGCTGTGCAAAAGCTTTTAAGTTTAATTGGGTCCTATTTGTTTATTTTTGTTTTTATTTTCATTACTCTAGGAGGTGGGTCAAAAAAGATCTTGCTGCAATTTATGGCAAAGAGTGTTCTGCCTATGTCTTCCTCTAAGAGTTTTATAGTGTCTGGCCTTATATTCAGGTCTTTAATCCATTCTGAGTTTACTTCTGTGTATGGTATCAGGGAGTGTTCTAATTTATTCTTTTACATGTAGCTGTCCAGTTTTCTCAGCACCATTTACAGAAGAGGCTGTCTTTTCAGAAAACTATAAGAAACTGATGAAGGAAATCAAAGACAACACAGGAAGATGGAGAGATATAGCACGTTCTTGGATTGGAAGAATCAATACTGTGAAAATGACTATACTACCCAAAGCAATCTACAGATTCAATGCAATCCCTATTAAATTACCAATGGCATTTTTCACAAAACTGGAGCAGAAAGTTTTACAATTTGTATGGAAACACAAAAGACCCCAAATAGCCAAAACAATCTTGAGAAAGAAGAACGGAGCTGGAGGAATCAGGCTCTCTGACTTCAGACCATACTACAAAGCTACAGTATCAAGATAGTATGGTAGTGGCACAAAAACAGAAATATAGACCAGTAGAAAAGGATAGAAAGTCCAGAGACAAACCCATACACCTATGTTCACCTAATCTATGACAAAGGAGGCAAGAATTCCTAGCATATTTAAATAGTATTGTAAAATGGCAAATGGCAGAACCTCTGAATTCAGAATGCTGAATTAAATCTCTGCTCTGACACTTACTCTAGCTGTGGGAAATAGATTCACTTACCTGAGTTTAGACACTCCCTCAGAATATTTTCTAGAAATTCATCACTCTCTTGGAACATTTTTAACGTGTTAAATCATTTTTAATATTTTCTGTTCACTCTAGTTTTTTTTCAGCTGTATATTTTGTCCAAATAATCAAACTCACCATTACTTGAATACTTATTTCTGACTAGAATAGTAATAATTCTAGTGATTTGACAGTGAGCTTGTTGCTGGACAGAAACACACATACACACACACACACACATGCACACACATTCATTAAAAGTCTACTTATTCATGTTTTATAAAAAGTTTTTATGAAGGATACATATTAAATTTAATTCAATATATTTTCAACATCTATGAAAGTAATCTTAATTGCAGAATTCTACTTCTTTGATTTACTGCTCTAGTTAATTTCCCTAATAGGTTTCAAAATATTTACCCATCTTTAAATTACTGACATGGATGTCACATGTCAACTTGCTAATATTTTATTTAGATGTCTGCATTAACTTTTCATAAGTGACATTGGTCTGTAGCTTTTACTGTCCAGTTTCAGTTTCAAGGTTATATTGATTGCATAAAAAGATTTTGAAAAAAAGCAGACTTTGAATCATTTTTTCATGCTCTATGCTCTGGAACAACTTAAATAACATTGGAGTTCTGTATTTGTTAATGACTTGATAGGATTCACTGATTAAACTCTATGGTTAATGCTTTATTGAAAGAAGTAGCCCTTTGAAAAAGTTATTAATTTTTTACTTTATCAATGTTTTTCTATGGCAAATGATTTACTTTGATTTTACATCAAGGTTGGTTTTGGTAAATTATCATCATCACCATTAATTTATTATATCATCAATTTCTTTCAGATTAAAAAAATGTATTTGCAGAGAATTAACCAAAGTGTTATCTTATTCCATGCTCATCATACCTTAAAACTTTTCACTATCCTTTTTTTCATCTTTGGTCCTTAAAGCAAATCTGTTTATTTTTAACTTTTAAAAAAGAATTTATTCCTGGGTTCACATAATAGTTCTTTTTATTTTTTTTTTTCCTGCGGTACGTGGGCCTCTCACCGCTGCGGCCCCTCCCGCTGCGGAGTACAGGCTCTGGACGCGCAGGCCCAGCGGCCATGGCCCACGAGCCCAGTCGCCCCGCGGCATGTGGGATCCTCCTGGACCGGGGCACGAACCCATGTCCCCTGCGTCGGCAGGCGGACCCTCAACCACTGTGCCACCAGGGAAGCCCCACATAATAGTTCTTGTTTTCCCTATACATTAGTCCATTGACTTCTGCTTCCTAAAGACTTTTAATGTTTTGAGGTGGCTATAATCAATTTTTTATTCATTAGGTCTTAATAATATAACTATATAAAAGCTATGGGTATGACTGAGCCCTATTTCAGGGATTCCTCATAAGTTCTGATACATGGTGCTTTGTCATTTTGTTTTTGCAATATTTTATAACTTTATTTCTTCTGTGGCATAAAAGTTGTTTAAAAGGATTTTTTTAGTTTGTTCTCTAATTTCTAGGGCAGGGTTTTATTTTTCCTATAAAAAGACAGAGTCACTGATCTGCCTTATTAGTTAAATTAGAAGGGTTTCCATTTTTCTTTCTTTATTTGATTATTCATGAACTGAGAAAAGTAAATTAAAGTCTCATGTGACCTGTATTTTTTCATTTCTCATGTACTGTATCTTGTTGGATTGTATTTGTAATTAAATGAGAAATTTTAAAAAATAATATTATTTTAGAAATTGAGTTTATTTCCTTTATATTATTTGATAGAATAGAAATATTTGGTGTTAGTTAATATCATCTCATTTTATTTTCTTATATCTCCTTTTAATGCAAATGAGATAGTGATGCAATTGACTGAAGAACTCCATCAGACAGAATAAGAGCATGTAAAGTAACTTTTTGACAAAGAATAAGGAAATTTATGGAGGTAGTTACATGAAGCAGGAGCAACCACAGCATCCCCCCAATCCCCAAGTTCTTCATGTGCCTACAGGGACATAGAGTTTCTGTGAATATCACCTGCATGGAGTGAGCATTCCTCTGTTTTTAAGAGAGAAGTTTCTAAGCCTGGCCATCCAGGCTTAGAAAACCTGGCTCTTTTCCTGCCTGCTCACCAGATACAAGCAACTGGTACAAAACAGCCTTAACATATCCCTCAGTGTTTGGGGAGAGATAAGTAGAGCGAAGATCAGTTTCCCAGGTGTAACATCCCTCAGTCAAACCAAACTGAAGGTCTGCCTGAAGTCTATTTCAGCAGCCCTCTTTAATGATTTTAATCTTGAGGTCTGCTTTGTCTGAATTCTTTCCTTCCTTCCTTTTTACTTTTACATTTGCCTGTTATATCTTTATCAATTTTTAATATTTTAAACCTTTCTCTGCCACTTTGATTTAGTGTCTTTCTTAAAAAAACAAAATATTGAATTTTCTTTGTTTTTTTACACCACTGTTGATTATTTATTTGATATAGAAATACATGTAAATTTGCTGATATAACTAACATACAAGGTATTATTCACTCCATCTTATTTACTGTTTAACACATTTACTTATTATTTAACATACCATTAGTGTCCTTTCTTTACCCTTCCTTGCTTTTGTCAGCTTAGTCAACTTTTTCTTCATTTCCTCTTCCTCCCTTTTCCCTCTGTTAATTTTACAGTACTTCTATGCACTTTAATTTTACTCACAGCCATAATTAAGCTTATATTACTTATTTATTTTATCACAATTAATAGCTATGGTCTTTCTCTATTTTGCTGACTCTTCCTACTTCCCACAATTCCACCCCTCCTTTCCAAAAACCCATAAATGCTAAAAAACAAAATCACCATTTTAAAAACCCTAGAAAATGTTGATATATAGAAAGCTACCAGAAGTGAAGAAAGAACACAAAATCAGATTATTTTGTTTAGCAAAGTCAAGGGGCTCATGAGAGTGTAGAAAGTTCATGAGACTGAGGCTTCGATGCCCACTTGGAGAGGATGTCCAGGGCACAGGATCACTGCATGTAACAGGCTGCAATCACAAAGCAGAGCCCTGTTTCTGATATAGGGTATCCAGAACTCTCCCTACATGCTTGAAGAAAGAAACTGAATGCTTTTTCTTCTTAGGGCCATTGGTAGAAATAAATTCATCAGTTAAAAATCAGAAACCCAAGCAAACTTCTCTTGGTGCAGAACTTCTCAAACTAGATGTGAATCACCTGGAAACCTTGCTAAAATTCAGGTCCTGATTTGGCAGTGCTCAAGATTCCGCATTTCTAACAGGGTGCCCACACTTTAAGCAGCAAGTGTGAGTCTGAAAGAACAGTACCCTGAGGAAATGGGGACTCCATGCTTAGTATAAAAGCTAGCCTGTAACTGTTTCAGGGTGACAATAATAATAAAACCTAGAATTGGGATGACAGAACCACATTCCTGTCTAAGGCCTCAATATGTCTTAAATCACCTTTTAAGCGAGATTAGCATATAATCAACTTATAACATAGACCAGAAAAAGAATGTCTAAATTATATTTTTGGACTATCACAGAAAAAAAAAATGATATTTTAGAATTGTTTCAGGACAAATGCTGAAGCATAAATATGATGTTGCTTAAATTCTGAACAATTCTTTTTACACACAAACTTTATATAATTTATTTTATCCTTTTGATGAGATACATATTTTAAAAATGAATTTAGTAAGAGTATTTCAAGTTTTGACAGCAGCCTGATAGCTGTTCGAATCATAATGCTTGATAGTTAATCTAATAAGAAATAAAATTCTAGTGACAAATCATGAGCCTACTAAAGCTAATCACTTTATTAAAAGTAATATGTCAGAGGAGGTTTCCTATCTTCTATTTTCAGCATATAACCTATAGGAAAGTATAATATTAAGAAACTTAAGAAAGTTGATTTGGCAGGTCATAGCTGGAGAGGTTTCAGTGTTTTTTATTTCTTTTTGTTTTTCAGAGAAAACTAGTTTGAGAACTAGAATGTACTATCAAGGAAAACCAAAATGCTTTAGGCTAACTACAGTCTCTACCCACTTAAGAGTTTCTTGTTGCTTTGCTTTTTCCATTTTGCTCTGGGCTGAGTCACATGTTTCTTCTCAAAGGTCACAAGGCCTCAGAGATAGAACAAGATTAAAATATCTGCAAACTCTGCCTATTCACTGTTTCAATAAAAATGTCAGGTATTCCCCATCTCTTCTCAATTTCATAACCTTCTCCTCAGTTCAAATGATTAAGACCGACGATTTGTTCTATCCCTCACAAATGTTGTGTGAATAAGATAAAAATCCAAATTCTAGGCCTGTTCTGGGCATATTATTTCTTTTGAGTCCCATCACAAATTTAGAGTTGGCTAAATTTTCTTGCTTTGTTGAGGTATGTAATAATAAGACCTTCAGATGGGGAAAATAGAACAGGTGGCTGTTGTCTTTAAAGCTAGAATATGTGTCGGCTGTAGATGGAGTTCAAGCAGAGGATGTCACTTGGAATGGTAGGACTTAGAGAAAGCTACAGGGGTACCTATGCATATGGCAATTAGTCAAGAGCATTTGTGCAGGGCCTGCAGCCATAATTCCACCTTGTCAGGGACCTGTGGGTTTAGCTCTGTGAACATATTAGATGTTTTTTGTCTTTCTGAAAGATTTAAATTTGGGTGTTTTCAGTTATCATTGTAGTCAGACAACTAATTAATTGTAAGTTCATTCTGAATGTGTTTCCATAGGACTACATGCATCATTTAAAACTAAAAAGCTCCCTGACCCTGGATAAATATTTGGAGAAATGAAAGAATGCCTTGGATATACACGGTACTTTATAGTTCTGGAAAGAGTTAAAAAATAAAGCAGAAAAAGATGTTGCATGCCCATCATCTTTGATCCTCACAACAACCTCATGAAAAAGAGGAAAGTGGGATTCAGAATGGTTAATTGACTTTCCCAAAGTCAACTAACTAAGAAGTCTTCGCGTCAAGGACTAGATCTTCAGGCTACTCTTCAGTTTAAAGATCCTCTGTCCTCAGGTCCAATGCACTTTCTATTTTACATAACACGATGAGGTTGTTATTTTAACAGACACATTATGGAAAAGTGTACCACTTAAACAGAATAGGGCCAGAAAAATGGTACCAGGAGTTTTCTGAGTTGGATTTCTCTTCCCCAGAGGTAAAAGGGCAAATGCGTTAGGAAGAGTCTCCCTATCTTCCTCTCTGTCTCTGTTTCTCTCTCTCCTTCTTTTGCTATTTATTTTAACTTTTTTAAGAAAAACATTCACATTAAACTGAATTTTCTCATGTGGATATCAATATTCAGAAAGACAATTACCTCCTTTTATCTTAAAGTGACATTATCATCTGTTTCTTCTCGAATTTCTATACGTTACCTCATCTCATCAGGGTGAACTTAAAACTCATCACTGAGGGCCTTGTGCCTTTCGAGATATTTCATATTTTAAAAAAAGAAAACTATAATCAAAAGTTTATGTTTAAAAACAATTTTAAATACTCAAACTAAAGAAGTATTGTCCTAGACAAATATCATATGCTATCACTTATATGTGGAATCTAAGAAATGACATAAAGGAACTTATTTACACAACAGAAACAGGCTCACAGACACAGAAAACAAGCTTATGGTTACCAAAGGGGAACGGGAGTGGGGGAGGGATAAATTAGTAGTATGGGATTAACAGATACACACCACAATACATAAAATAGACAAACAATAGATATAGCACAGGGAACTACATTCAGTATCTTGTTATAACCTATAATGGAAAATAATCTGAGTATACATATATACATATCTATATAACTGAATCACTTTACTATACACTTGAAACTAACACAATATTGTAAATCAACTATACTTCAATTTTGAAAAAAAAGTGTTGTCCAAAATTCCAAAAGAGATGACAATCAGGAATCTTAAAATCATGTTGTGTTGACACTCCATTTCAAAAATAAACTGGCTGCTAAACTATAAAACACTTAGAAAAGTTACAATCTCACTTAGGTTCTTTTATTTCACTTCTTTTTCAACAAATGGGGTTCATTAATTAAGTGTTTCATACACTGATAGAGGCTTTGTGCTCAAACAAAAGAGAATTTCAATGAAGAATGCACATTATAATCATGCAAATTTCCTGCTTTTCATATTCATAAACCCTACACTCAACAAAGCTCATATTACAGCATCAGAGACATACCTCAAGGATGTCTAGTAGGAGAAAAAGGTGGCAGAGTCAGCAAACCCTTCAAATTGAAACTTTAAAAGAAAATTAGGAAACATGTTTAAATTGCACAAGCAAATACGGCAGTGTCTCCCAGCAACTAGAGGGCACACCTCACTGGGGTCAGTAAAGAGAATGATGTAACCTGACCACAGGGCCCAGAAACAAATGGATAACAGCTGAATCCAGTCTTGCCTTGGAAGTTCTTTTTACTTTACTAGGGGATAGCATGCTCTGTCTATGCAGAGAACAGCAGGGTAACCACACGTTCCTTCAGGTGCAACCAGACACATTCCTGTGCTTTGCTGAGGACCCTGAGGTCTCAGGGAAGCCTAGGGGATCAAGGACCAACTGCAGGGACACCAAGAAGCAGGGGTGGCTAAGTGTCAGGGCACAACACAGGGTAGACACAGGTCACTGGAAATCATTCACCTTCCTAAAATAAAATAAAGCATTTGATATGTGTGTGTGTGTGTGTGTGTGTGTGTGTGTGTGTGTGTGTATACAAACACATAGTTCTGTAGCTCTCCTTTATTTTAGTTAGCTTTCCAAACAAGTACAGAAATAGGTGGAACAACAGCCAGCCTCCTGGATGCTTCCATGGTTGGGAATTTTACCACCCCTGCTGCTGCTGGCACACCCCTGCAGAGAACATCCCACAGCCAAGATCAAGCTCATTTGAGACAATGAAGCTCAAGGTGAGCCTTTAATTAAAGGAGGAGGAGGGAGAGGAGGAGCAGGTGAAGAGGGAGAAGGAAGAGAAGAAATCTCAATGCTGTGATTTAATGAAAAAGCCATGGGGCTTACTTCCTCCAAATATCTGCTACTGCCACTCCCATGTGGAAGTACACAATGTCATTTCTGAAATTCTTATAACTAAGAAACTATTTTAGGACTTGAAGGCGGGTTGGGAGAGAAGAAAGGTGGAAGCATTCCAAAGATATCACAGGGCTGGGGGAAGAGAGGAGAGGAGGGAAGAAGCTGGAGGAGCAGGGTATTAGAAGTATGGTATTCTTGGATGGGGAGAAGTCTGTATATTGTGCAGAACTTATTGTAGAATTATCTCACCTTGTTAAGAGATCAGTGGTGACCATTACTGAAGTGAAAACATACAGACAGTAAACCCTCCAAATTAAAAGGGGAAAATGTGAATAAACAGCATCTTGATCAAACCAACAATTGAGAAAAAAGAAAAACAAACAATCCAAAATACCAAAAAATGTAGGAAAAGATGAAACAAAAAACACTAAGAGAATAGACTGGGCTTATGCACTCAAAATATAGTTTTAAATGAGTTTTTTATTCTTTTAAACAATACAACGATGTTTGTTTTCATAGTAATGTTGAACACTCATGAATGATTAAAATGGAGACTCTAAGACAATGATTCTCAAAGTGTGATTCCCAGATCTGGAAACTCATTAGAAATGGAAATCTAGGAACCCGCTCCAGGCAGATTAAATCATAGACTCTGTAGACAGGGCCAACAATCTATTTTTAACAAGTCCTCCTGGTGATTTTGTTTATTTTAGGACTTACATGAGCCTATATATGTACTACTGGTTTCAGCAGCCTGAAGGCAACCCTCTGCCAAAGGGACACTGACGTTGGCTATAGTGAGAGAAAACATATCAGGGGCTAATGGGCAGAAAATGGTAAAGAAATTTGAGGGAATATGAATGAGCCACTAACTACTACCTACTATAGCTCCCAAAACAAACTTTATTTTTTTTAACATCTTTTTAGAGAGAAGAAACAAAACAAAACCAAACATTATAGTATTCATACGCTCAAGAAAGTTGTCTAAGACTTTGGGTTCAAGCAGTCGTGGATTTGAATCCCAGCTCTTGCCATTTACAAATTGGGATGACGTTAGGCAAGTGACTTAATTTAAGTCTCAGTTCTTTCATCTGTAAAATGGGGAAAAATTTTGTGAGAATTAAATGAGCCAAAGTAATAATGTACTTAGCATATTGCTAGCACTTAGGAGTATCAGACAGTGGTAGTTATAATAATAAACATGGTGACAGCTCGTCCAAACTTAGCTTCTCTAAGTGCCTTATATGTTTTGTCTTCATAATCCTCATAACAAACTTATGAAGCATATACCATTATCATCCCCATTTTACAGATGAGTAAACTGAGCCATAGAAACACTGGTGGAAGGTTATCAGCTGGTAAGTGGCAGATAAAAGATCTACCTCAAGCAGCCTAGCCCTGAAGCCTGTGCAGTAACCATTATGCAATATGATGAGGCTAATGACAATTATATGGCCCTTCCTATGATGACCAGTCAAGACGTTCAAACTCAATGTATTTTTCCACTTGGCTTTCCACCCATATATTCTTGGAAGTTTATTTATAAAGAGTGTACTGCCCACCTAGTGGGGCAATAAACCAACAATGCCAGAGTCAGGTATCTTCTGTTAATGTAAAACATGATTGAAGATTTGGCCGCATAAATTATCCTTTTATTTATGGTCCATTCAGCCAGTGCTTTGGTGTAAATTTGCCCTTAGCACCACACGGTGTATGCTCTTTTACAACTTCTCCTATCTAGCTGAGATGTATGATCTTTCTCCTCAACCTCTCTCATGCCACATCATCAATTCCCTTTTAGCAATGCCCTTCCATTGCATCCACGTGACAAACACACAGACTTGCATAAATGTCTGCCTACACTTGTGCTGCTGAGGATTGGTGGAAAAGTATACAAATATTATGTAACAGTGCATATCAAGCACTTAGCACATCAGCAAGCACATAGTGAGTGCACAGAAGAAATTGCCAGCTATTATGACCTGTCAATTATCTTTCATTCTTAATAGTGGCTATTTTAGACATACTCTATATTCTGCCAGCAGATGACCTCTGTAATCACTTATGGATTCCCTCAGTTTCTTGCCACCAAACCAAAAGGCTTACTTGCATCCACACCTACAACTGTGCTTTCCCTCACATATAGGGGATAGCATATTCCCTCTGCCACTGCTAATTTTTCCACGGACCTTTGATGTTCTGGACCCCATATCTTCCTGCCTTTTTAGGACTTCATTATTTCAGCCATTCCTTTTTGTCCCTGTAAGTTCAATTTTTTCTTGAAAATAGTTTTTACAATCAGCAGAAAATTTTTCCAGTTTTTCACGCCCATTCACTCCTCAACCCACTGAAGAAGACTAGCTTTTATCCTCCAACATCCCATGTAATTGGCTTTACCAACATCACCAATTAAAGGGGAAGGGGGCATGCCATTATATTATCTAAGAACTTATCTTTAAGAAATTACCCAAAATATGAAAAACACAATGATCGAAAGATACTCATTGCGACACCCTGCATAATTCAAAATGTTAAAAGTAAATGAGAAGACAGGAATAAAGACACAGACCTACTAGAGAATGGACTTGAGGATATAGGGAGGGGGAAGGGTAAGCTGTGACAAAGCGGGAGAGTGGCATGGACATATATACACTACCAAATGTAAAACAGATAGCTAGTGGGAAGCAGCCGAGTAGCACAGGGAGATCAACTCGGTGCTTTGTGACCACCTAGAGGGGTGGGTTAGGGAGGATGGGAGGGAGACGCAAGAGGGAAGAGATATGGGAACATACGTATATGTATAACTGATTCACTTTGTTATAAAGCAGAAACTAACATACCATTGTAAAGCAATTATACTCCAATAAAGAAGTAAAAAAAAAAAAAGTAAATGAGATCTACTCTGGGCCAGGCACCGTGCTAGGTACAAGATGTACAACAATGACCAGAAAAGACAAGGTCTCTGCCCTCATAGAATTTAGCACTGAATTGAGTAGATGGTACAAATAAATGCAAACACATAATTAATTTTAAAAAATGTAAATGAGATGCCCACAGGTAAGAGACTAGTTAAATAAATTATAGTATATCTACCTCACTGAAAACTATGCAACTTTTAAAAATGGATAATTATGAGTCAACATAGCAAAACATAAAAATTCCTCTTAAGCTGACTTTCATAAGAAGGAACAAAGTTGTTATGAGGACATTATGATTGCAATAATGGAAAACTTACCATTTAAATGAAAAACAAAAGGAAAAGAACCCACAAATATTGTACTTGCTTTAATGTTTGAACATTGGGATTATGACTGATATCTTCCCCTCTATTTGCCAAACTCCCTGTAATGTTGTGACATTGTTTTCACAATTAAAAAAAGAGAGAGACTTTTTTTCATAGACCAGACAATTCTTACATAAGTTATGACATATCAGTAAACCTGCCAAGTTTTTGCAGACTTTCTCACATTTAACGAATGTATTGAGGGACTGTGCATCTCTAGCCTGAAGATGGCTGGGGGGTAAATATTGCTTTCATTTCCATCTGACATCTCTTAAGCTTCTTCTGTTTGCAGAACCCTCTATTAAGCTTGGGACTAGTCAACAAGTGAACTGAAGCTGACTTTGACTGGCATAAATACCACATTTATCTTCTCAGATATGTAATCAGGAGACAGCTGTCTGGCCACACTTGATTACTAGCATATCTAAGGCTAATGTAATATTCAAGTTCGAAATCTTGAGTATTAGAGATAAAATCTGAAGCCCTCTGAAACAGCAGGCTTCATTTACTCTGCCCTCATCTTTCACAAAGAGGCTGCAATGTGTTTATTCATTAATTAGTATATCAGAGCAAATTTAAAGAAAATTATATTACACTTATCACTGTAATTGAAGAAGTCTTTTTAAAAGGTATATGTAGCATGTGGTATCAGCAATATTCTGATCAATGAAGGAGTGAAGAGGAATCAGAAATACTGCCTACATTAAATACCACACCCATTAAAAATACACACAAATAAAGTGTTTTACACAACATAATTTCATACCTGCTAACCAAAACATTTAGCCTTTTTTGTCTCCAAGTTTTACCTCGTTGTTTTCCAAGGATGGATGGATTACAGGACAAGCCACTCTCAGGGGCTCACATTCCCTGGATGTATCGTTCCTTTTCTACATCTACGTATGAAAAGGGGGATGCAAATATCATCCTCTACTATTTACGGCCTGTCATTTTGATTAGCTCTTACAAAACAGATCTCAACTCTAGATTAGTGCTGCCAGAATCAGACGGACAGGGTGAAGGGTACACGATGGTAAATCATATTTTGCTCTAGGCTTTTTCAAACAACATTCACCCACTGGATGTTCTCATTTACCCCAGTTTCTTCAATTTTCAGTGCCCCACCCAACTCCAATCCCACTCCCACCCCATCAACATAGCGGCTATCATGGGTGTGATTTCATACTGGTCTAGTTGTTGGCAGCAGATAAAAAGTTGAGAACTGCTTTGAAAGATCAGAAGAATGTAACTCCTTGTATAGCACAGAGCCTAGAGCTTTGCAGACACCAACAAGCTGGAACTATGTGTGGAGGATGCAATGTTATAAAAAAAGATTCTAAAACAGTCTGAGGAAGATTGTGATTAGATTAAGCTATTATTGATGTTAACATATAGGTGGCTTGTTCCTTTAGAAGCCTGCCATGTAAAACCACCTGTTGTATGTCTGCTTCAGTCTGAGCAGTATAGGCTGGGTAAGCAGACAAAGAAGTCAGCTGAAAGAATATTAGAGGCTCACAGGATAGATGAGAAGACTGGAGTTCCAGATAAGAAGTGAAGCTCCTAGGAAAGATGTATAAATTGTTTGGAACCAGTCTGATGATCATCTGCTTCTGCTGCCATCATGAACTAGATGCTGAAATTTATGTGGCCACCAGGATTGTGACTCCACTCCCATCACTATGGTCACCAGTACCACTTCTACACCAGAGATTTAAAACCAGGCACAAACGTTTCATGCCACTGCAAAAGCCTCCCCTAGAAAATGGAGTCACATTTACTCGCCTCCCAACCCAAGTCTTGGGTAAATGCAACTGTTTTGTGACATACTCATGTCCTATCTGCAAGAGTATTTTCTGGCTTCTTAATTAGGGGGCTCCGACTCACAAGTACAGAAATACCCTAATAATCAAAAAGGTACTTAACAGTTGGTGAGCTGCAGAATCATAAGTACCCGTTTTAACATTTTACTGTCACTTACTGTTTTAGCTACTTACTTCAGGAGAAATTTGTCTTGCTTTAAAGAACAAAGGTGAGCAGAAACTGATATAGCTCTATGAACTCGCCTGTTTCTGAAGGGACTAGCTGCCCTGAGAAAAACTACTGTTTCTTGAGTTCTTTCTGTGTACCAAACAGGGCAAAGTAATCCATAGACATGATCTCACTTAACCCTACAGGAACTCCAACAATTATTTACAGATGAGTTTCAGAGAGGCTGGGCGACTTGCCCAAGGTCACACAGCTAGGATGAAACCGAGTCAGGATTTTTGTCCCAGGATGAGTCCTGGTAGACGTTCAGTGTTTCGCCAGAACCATGCTCATCCCTGACCCTAGAGGCCTTTCAGAGTTGGCAACACTGCTGTCAGGGGAACCGCCAGCCACAGGCTCCATGCTGACACCAGCCACAGAGTGAGACATTATCTAAACAGAGTGAAGAACGTCAAGAAGAAAAAAAATCAGAAGAATGGGATCCAGAGAGATAATTTGAGAATAGCTGTGTGACAAACCTATCATTTTCCAAAATATGCCAGAGCAGTGCTCTTCAAAGTTTTTATTGCTCATGTATTCCCTAAAATAATTTTGAATAACTATCTACCCCTCCTATGTTTTCTAAGTTGATAACTAAAATTTTTCATTAGAAGTTTAAATAACTGAAAAGCATGTGATTTCCAGCATATTGTAAATATTGATACTTCAAAATAAAAATCTCATTACTTTCACTGTATCCAATGGAAACTACATACATAACAATTTGATATATCCAATCATCTATTTTAAACCTACATAAACAAGGTGAATGACTAAACATTTGGCATTTTATCTTTTCCTTTTCTCCTTGAATTCACATTTTCATTATACTTCTCTCATATAATTTTATTCTAATAAAACATAGTTTATCCTTTAAAGTGTTTTATTGATCTCTTATCATGCTTCTCTGCACCAAAAGTGCGTTGTGTTTATTAATTGGAATTTAAAGTTTATTTTATTCCCTGAGGCCTAAATCTCTAATAATAAAAAAAAACTAGATTAAATTATCATTGTATTAATAATAAACAATTGATAATAACCACATAAATAAATATGTTTAAAATGTTGATATATCATCATGATTTTACTGGAAATGTATGCACCCTAATGAGATAAATGGAGACTAAAAAAAAACTATCCATGCTTCTGTAGGACAGATTACTAGAATGATTCTTGGCTATCTCAAACTCTGTGTTTCAAGCAGAACTTACCACCCTTTACTTTCAAATTTGCTCCTCTGGTCCTTAGATTTCCTATGTCTTTTAATGGAACTTTTGGTAACCTCACAATTACACCCAGAATCAAGAAAACCTCATGTTCCTCTCACCATTGTCTACCAACATCCAATCAATTTTCAAGTTCCATTTGTTCAGTATCTAGGCTGACTTTCTTCTCTTCTGTTACTGTATCTCTGCCATGACTCTAAATTTCACCTAAACTACTAACTGGCCTCCCTCTATCGTTTCCCTTCTTCACCCCTAATCTATCTTAAATATGCTACCAAGTCAAGCCTGCTTGTCCAGTGTAAGCTGGAGTCTCACAACTACCTGATTTAAAACTTCTATCATTTCCCTGTCACCTAAAGAATTCCTTCCAAGTACTTAAGCCTAGAACTGCTCGCTCAAGGCCAACCACAATGTGGTGTTAATCTTTCTTTCCCCTCTTGTTTTCTGCTGCTCATATCCGAGTGAGTCTGTGCCCATGCCTCTCAAACTCAGGGCTCATACATCCAAGACTATGAGCCACTCACCATGCCAAGGCGTAAGTGCACCCACAGGACAGTGGCATCTTCCTGAAAACAATTTGAGACATATTTTATATTGAAACAAATGTACTTGTATTATGGAATAAAATGCAAACTTTGTATGAATTACTAGGAAAAAAAGGTCAGACTTTAAAGAAATTTAAATCCTGCAGTTGGCCATCTCTGGCTACACTACCAAGTTCCTCCTGCTATTAGTATACTCTCAGAAAAGTTTTAAGAATCCCTCTAGAATGTGAAATCTCCTTAATAAATTAGTATCAACTGTAATAAATATTATTAATCATCTTTTATTTCATTTGCACCACTCACTCTCCCTGCATACACCCTCTACCTTACTGACTCCTTTGAATGTACCTATGCTGTTCACTCCCCTTAAAAAACATGTATTTTATAAACACATTATAAAATTCCATCTATCTTTCAAGGCTCGGACTTAAAAGTTGAGTCTTCCGTGGGGGCTTGGAGAACTACACAACCTCCCCTCTCACTCACCCTCTTTAAGGAGCAATCCTCTGGCTCCTTCCTCTCAGGTGACACATTATGTCATCCTTATTAAGGGCTTCTTTAAGCATTAAGGTACCTGAGAGCAAGATCTGCATCTAAATAAGTGCCCCCTGCTCCTCCAATAGTGCATAGCATTATAGGTGCTGAGTAAATAGTTGAATGGCTAAACGAATAAATAAAGCACCATTTTGTATCCAGGTATCACCACCAAGTTACTTTTGCTTTGTTTTATAATCCTGTGATCCCTTTTATTGAGAATATATAAAATGCATGCTGGCCACTGCTCAGAATAGCAGACCATGGCCCACTGTGAGTCACTCTGAAAAGTGATCCTCCTGGTACAATTTGATATTTAGTTCTCAACCAGAAGACTCTCCCAAATCTTCTCAGAGGTCAGCAATGTAGCTAGAGGACTCACTTCAATTACCAACATGCCACCTTCAAAGGAAAACACAGAGCTTTCAGTGGCATTTTTAAAAGGTGACTATATCTGGTATAAATAAAATTCTGAAATATTTACTAAAGCTTTAGTCTTAGACATGTATAAAAGAGAATATTAGTGCGGGGTGTCTTTGCAGCACAGCTGCTAGGTCATTTCAGAAAATATGGGTCTAACAGATGGAGAGAAACTAGAATTAAACCTGCAGGTATTTTTTGTTCTTTCTCAAGTCATGTTTATTTTAATTAAATTAGGGAAAAGAGAGTCTCATTTCTTAAAGGGAGAAGTCTTAAAGGACTTTCCTCTCCCTACCATTTCTTTCCCCATAGAATTCTGAATGGGGGCAGGGTGAGGTGGGGGGAGGAAAAAGCCTGTGGCATTTTATGATTGGAATGAATAACTTTCAAAGGGAAAGATATATTTCTTTTTCCAGAAATGTTTAACAGATTATGCTGTATGAGCTGTTAAAGTAAAAGTCTTCAATTTGGAGGTAAAATGTAGAGAGAAACATAAAACCAAATTAGGTATCAAACTAATTAGAATCAATTAGTTCTTGCCAATAAATCCTGCATTTGTGTCTGATGCATTATAAACCACATGTTATTTTTAAAAGGTAATTATCTAATTATCAAAGCAAGATATGAATTTATAGACACTTTGACCCACTTGTGAAAAATGGATTTATAGACACCCATTTTCTCTGATGTCAGGAAACTTAATCTTACCAATTCAAAGTAAATTTAGCTCCTTCTGGTTTTAATTCCATTCCATTTAGACAAATATGCTGTCAATTTAATATTTTTCCTCCCCATTCTTTCCTGCCAGGGGGAGAAGATGAGAGAGTAACCCACAATTCCAAAGGTCCTGGTATTTTCTTCAATAATCACTGTCATGAACAATCACTTAAGTAAAAATAATGTGTGTCAGAAACTGTGTTATGTACTTTAAAAATCACCTGCCCATTTTACAGATTAGGAAACTAAAGAACAGAGAGGTTAAGTGGCATGCCCAGATCTCACTGCTAATAAGGATTTAAACATAGGTGTTAGAAGAAAGACCTTTGGTTCCCCATCACTAAGCATCTGCATACCTTGTTATTGCTAAGACAAACCATCTCTCATCACCGGTACCCATGCCTGCTACACCTGCACTGAAACTTCAGAAGCTCCCTCCGCTGGCTGGTGACAAATTCTGTACAAGGCACATTGCCTCCTCCTTTCTTTATCTGTCTAAAATGAAAACGTCTGTCAATAAATGACTGCTAAGATGTGTGGTTAAAAAAATATTTTGAGATACTAAAGTCTATGCAGTCCTTCCTCCCCTGACTGCATTATTATTATTTTTTTAAAGCGAGTAATCTGCTCTTGAGGAAATTATAGGATTTCTGTATCTCAAGGACTGGTGAATATAGAAATTGCCTACCTACAAGTCGGTCTGGAGATTTCCCCTTAAATGCACACACCATTAAGGAACATTGAAGTACTAGGAATAGAGGCAGGGAGTCCAGTAGAAATAGAGTAGGCATACCCATCTCTAGAGAAAGAGAACCTGTATGCTGCTTGTAAAGAGGTAACAAGACTTGAGAGAGATGCTGCATGATGCTTCAAATAAGTGATACTACAGACAGCCTGGCAGAGATTTCCAAGTCACAAGCACGGCACAGAAAGAACAGAAAAGTGTCAGGCTTGATGAGGCCATGTGGACAGGAGCAAGGATCATCTCATAGCCATCAGTGTAGACAGACTGTATTAGGTAGCTAAAGATGCTATAAGAAAATACTATAGCCTGAGTGGCTTAAACAACAGACAGTTATTTTTCACAGTGCTGGAGGCTGAGAAGTCCAAGATTAAAGTGCTAACAGAGTCAGTTCCTAGTGAGAGATTCTCTTTCTGGCTTGTGGGCACCCCCTTCTTGATGTGTCCTTACATGACAGAGAGAGAGAGATAAACAGCTCTCATCTCTCTTCCATTTATTATATGACACAACTCCTATCATCCAGGCCACCCTTGTGATCTCATCTAACCCAATTATTTCCCAAAGGCCCCACCTCCAAATACCATCACCATTGGGGGTTAGGCCTCAACATATGAATTTGGGGGAGATACAAATATTCAGTCCGTAACACAGATGTCCCATGATGACAAGCAGGGAGCCTCCTTTCTAATACTTTACCTCTGAAAAAGTCCCTAGATTCATATCCCAACTCAGAGAAGAGAGTGAAACACTAAGAAAAAACTCAATCTTGCAGGAAAGGTTCTCAGAATTTGGCTTTGAGTTCACTCACTGAAAAATGAAGACATGGAACACTGTGTGGATACTTTAGTGTATAGATTGAGGGTTACCCCTTCTACTAATTACTATTATTTTTTAACAGGAAGATATGTGAGCATGCATGTATAAATGCCAAGAAAATAGAGAAAGAGTACTTATGAAGATAGATCATTTCCAGAGATAAAAACTCATTTTCTCCAGTATTTACAAATCATAGCCAACTAAGAAAAGATATTTGCAGATATGGATTAACATTTTCACATTATGCAGACATCACTCATTACCTAGATTCATAGTTAACCAAGTTCTGTGTTAGTGATCTAAAGGTATAATGGGAAAACTGCTAAACTGAGAGAAAGTTCTGACTCAATAGTCAATATTTACACATTCCGGAAACACTTTGAAATTGGTTTTTGGTTTGGCAGAAATGGTCTCTTTGTGAATGTATCTTTGTACTGTGAATTCTCTCCAAAGTGAAATGATAAGTAAATTAAATTAAACTGGTTCAGGCACCATTTGGTCTGAATACACAGATGCTAGAGCTCTACTATGCCTGGCAGAGATATCTGGCTCAGTCCTGTGGGATGAGCTCTACCTTGTTCTTTAGACAGGTGTTTCCTAAAAATTCACACCAAGAGTGTCAAAATAAAATCACAATAACAGGTTTAATCAGGCACACCAAAAACATACACAGCAACACCAATATGAGCTTACAAATGATAAAAACTGCAAAGATGGAAAATAACAAATTCAGAGAAATATTTTAAATATTATTTTTCACACATAACGGAAATGACAAAACATTTCCTGGCTCCTAACATGATGATGCTTTCAACATCTGGGATCCAAAGAAACACCTTCTGGAAAACAGAATAAGGTGTATAATGTTACCTATGGGTGAATTCAGATACTCAAAGTATGGTGCTTAGCCTGAAAAGACCATGGTGAGGCTATTAGCTATTGGTCATGGCTTAAGTTCAGCTGAAATCATTTCACATGCTTTGGATCTGAATACACAATTCATTTTCGTGGGTAGAGAGGGAAGGGGATGTTCTTCAAGGTAGTTAGAATGGAATTATGAATGTGTAGGGTTTCTTAAGACGGAAGAGATTGATTTACGATATATGGCTAGATGTAGTCAGAAGGACAACCCAGACTGAGTATAAGGAGGGAGGCTGGCCACCACACCTCCTGAGTCAGGGTATGTTACAGGCACCAGACTGTACACATGGGACATAAAAGCAGCCAGGAGTAGCTCTTTCTTTTATACACACTGAGGCTGTTGTAGGTTAGGTTTCCTGGGAAACAGACTCAGAAGGAATTAGTGTGCAGAAGGATGTTGGGGGATGCTTTGTGATCAACACCTGTGGAAGGGAAGGGAAAGAGGCAGGGCTGAGTAGAGGGAAAAGCTGAATTGTGATGTGGTCTCAGTGAAAGCCTCAGCCAAATTCATGGAGGTTCTGAAGACAGAATTAATTTTGAAGCTGTCCCAAGTTGGGATGAGAGGCCATGTCTTTATAACTGTCCCCTTGTCACACCCTACCAACATTCAGTGCTGGAAAGGGGCGTGACCTTGGACAGGTCAGCATTCTTCAGCTGAGGCAGGGAGTTCTTTGAAGGGGGTTCACAGCTGAGTGCTGCTGCCCTGCCTGTCAACTATGGAGGCATAATTCCACCTGTGGTCATGAATGAACTGCTTTGTTCCTTTTTTTAAAAAACTAGTTTTATGTATTTTCAAGGACTCATCTTTAAAAAACTGTTTTATAGTCGAGTGTCAGCAGGGGAACCAAATACTTTTTAATTCATCAAGTAACAGCCCTGCTTCAGCAAACTGGCCAGTCAAGTTTTGAAGGTACCCATTTAACATTACCAATACAAAGAAAGCATCATTCCCAATCACAAGCAGTTTCACTCTACTCACTGGAAGTTATTGAAAACAAGTTTTATTGATCATCTTATTAAAAATACACCTGTATCACTGCCCATCCAAAGATTCACTGAGACTAAATTCCAACAACCCCACAAACAACAACCTAGACTATAGGAGAATGAATCCAACAACTATACACAAAGGGACCAAGGATCAAAAGATTAAATGTTGTTTACAAATAGAATTTACTATAAATCAGAAGGAATTAGCATTCTTCACTTCTGAGTCTATGCCCAAAGTCATTATGTTGCTTTTATGTAGAATTCCCATCCCTATTTGAGAACATGGAAAAAATGCAGACAGAAATAATCATAAGAACATAAATGTTAGAGGTTGTATCTTCAGATCCTAGCTTTTTTACCATGAAAGGTTTGTTTTTTATTACTTTCCTCCACAATGAAACTCTAAAATTCCATAGTCAATCAGCCAGAGTGATACAATTATAGCCAACAAGAAAAAAAATATTTCATTAGCTTTACAGTTCTCTAATGCTAATGAAATGTGTGACTTTTGTTAGGCTTTTGACGTATTAAGAACCATGAATGTTCCTAGCTACTTTCAAGAACCTTGAAATGAATGAAAACTCTGGATTAAACACATCTAAGAAGGAAATATATTTTATGGCAAAATTGTAACAGCCTTACTTATTCCCTTTTAGTTTATTTAAGTATCCTTCATGAATCCTTAATGAATAAGTTAACCTATTTAGTTAGCTGTTATCAGAAAAATACTTGAACACATATCAACCTAAGAATTTTTTCAGCCAATCCTGTTTTGAATTGAGTATTAACGAAGACTCATTAAAACAATGGTAAATTTTTAAATAAAATAATTCAAGTTTCAATTCACCCCTTGGTCCCCAAGGTCTAAATATTACAACAAGTTCTCTGTGTGTGTGTCAAGGTTTAGGATAGAAGAGAGTTCATGTACTGACCTATAGATGAAAAGAACAATGGGAACAGGCAGAGATGACATGTTTTGCTCGGATTGCCTTAATTGAAGTTAGACCCAATGCCCAGAGATTCAGCAGCTTTGCTCCCCGTTATAAAAATGTCCTTCTTTGACATCAGCATTTTGTTTCCAAGCAGACACAATTCCACTGAGATTTGATGCATCTCATCAACACCATTCCATCTCCTATGTTAAATGTGCTATTAGGAAAGGTTTGGAGTGTCTGGAAACTGGAAGGGGCTGTGCACAGGCTATTCCAGCAGCTAGCTATTGCACTGGCACATCTCCAGCTTCTCTGCTAAATACATAATTAAATCTCACGGTCGACATGGTGTGATTCACTCCTATAAAGTGTGAAAACAAACAACTGTGCATGCACTGTCCCCAATTTCAAATTCAAAACAAAAATATCCTGGAATCTTCTATTTCCCCTTAAGTTCCAAATGTAATTAGACCATTTTTAAAGACAAGTAGTCTTCCAGTTTCCATGTGTTAAATCCAATCTGTCAGTTACAAATGGGAGGGACAAATGACTGCAAAATGTAACATCTTGGTTTCCTCTCTTTATAACCAAGTGCTCAAATTGACTTTTTCCCCCTAGAATTACCCAAATGTCACTGCTCTCTCATGCAAAGCCTTTGTTTATTTACCAGTTTACAGCCAAGAGCAAATGTTCACAAGTAAGTAATCAGACCCTCCAAAGTGCTGTTGACTAATGAAAACTTACAAACTGCAGCAATGTGACAAAGGGCAGCCATAATGCTGGCTTTGGCTCCATTCCATAGCCTTAAGTCACGAAAAATTTAAAGAAGATGCCCAGTATCTCTCCATAGACGTCACTACTGAGTCTTTCTGGAAGGCAAAAATTCTTTTCATTCTTCCAAATAAACTTCACATAAAATGAACTAGATTCTTCTTGCTTCAACTTACAAGAAATTTAGTACGTGAAGGCCTAGAGTAAAATTTTCAATCCACAAATAAATATTTATAGCATATTTGTATTATTAGAGCCCAAAATAAATCAGTAAATATTTCTGGAAGGGAGGGAAGTTGTAAGGGTACATTTTTCTTTTCATTAAATTTCAATTTTGTGGCACAAGTCTAATATTAATAATCCAAGCAACCTGAATATAGATATTGGCTAATATATGAATATAAATTTATGCAAATGTGTTTCATCTATAAACACAGCACATATATACAGCTCTTCAATGACCAACAATTTTCTATCACATTCAGTCTGCCATTTTTCATGTCTGATTCTATTCTACTATACTTACATACTGCCTTATACTATACTTATATACTTTTCCATATGTGCTTCCTTTACACTCTAGCCATACTAGATACTCAATTTCTCTAACATGGTACATACATCCCTGCCTCTATAATTCTGCTAATTCTGTTCCCTCAGCTGAGAATGCCATTCCACAAATTGTCAAAATACCTCCCTGATATTTCATAGCCCAACTCAAATGCTGACAGCTAAATATTTGTCACCTCATAAATGTTCATAGTATTTTGTTTGTGCTTCTCTAGTTGCATTGGTATAGTTTCTTGATATACTGGTATGTGCACCTGTATTTTTTTCTTCACCTACAAAATTCTGAAGACTGATGACAAGAATTACGTCTCACTCATTTTTGAATGCTTTTCAAAGCCAACAGCAGAATATTAAAGATAATCCCTTCTCAAAAAAAAAGACTGAACAAAGAAATTAATGAATATATCTAGCATGTTTTCATTAAAAAAATTTTAATGCAGGGAAGCAAAAATAAGAACATTTCAAAACATCCATAATCCATGTATATATTATATATTCTTCCTGTCTTTTTTGCCTCGTATATATAACATAGATTCACATTGTATATGTGTGAAAACATAATTTGTCTATCCTACAACCTACAGCATTTACCTAATACTACCATGTAACATGACTGAATGTGTCACTATGATCTTTTTTCTGTATATAACATACATTTTATATAATATTCATTATATGGCTACAACATAATTTAGACAATCTTCTACTCTTAAATATTTTGATTGTTTTAATTTTTCTGTCTTCATCTTTCCTGCTACCTTCAAACGTTTTTTAATAATGTTGAAAAACAAAATTCAACTGAGTAAATTCTCAAGATCTTCTTGGCTTTAATTTAAAAACTCATGAATCAGGCAACATCCAATCTAGCAGAAAGAAAGGAGCTCTAAGTAGCTGTACAAAATGAAAGACTTTTTTAGGCAGAAGGGAGCAGGAACAAGGAAGTTATACTAAAAAGAAAAAAGACAGTTGGTTACTGCAAGGTCACTTTCCTTTAGAGGATGGCAGGGGTCTATCAGGTGGACTGCCTAACTAGTAATCAGCTGATTGCTGATTGACTGGTTTAAGATTCCATTTCTGGAAGAGCAGAAACTGTAATTAAATTAAGTTGTCTCAGTTTAGTGACATGCGATTTAGCTTAAGCACTCCATTTTGGGCCTACTGTCTTATTTTTAACAATAATATAAATAATTCTCCACCTTCACTGCTAATTCCATTGCTTAAAATTATGGATGTCATCATGGTCTCTCACATGGACTGCTGCAGTAGTCTTACCAACTGGTCTGAGTGTTTTCACTCTTGGTCTTTAGGATGTTCTCAACTGAGCACACAGGATCCTGTCACCTGTCAGATCATGTCCCCCATCTGCTCAAATCATCCGATGTCTTTCTGTTTTACTCAGAGCAAAAACCAAAGTCCTAATACAAGACTAGGTGACTCTGTTTCCAACAGCACTCCTCCCCATACCCCTCATTTTTTTCTGGTCCAATTTATTATTTCCCACCCCGCACCCTGCTTCAGACACACTGGCCTCCTTGCTATCGCTCAAATACACCTGCTCTGCCACTTCAGGAGCTCTATACTTGCTGTTCCTCAGCTGGTCCCCCCCATTCACAAACTTAGCTAAATAAAAACTGTCTCCTTTGAACTCCGCCACATTTCATTTGTGTTAGCAGCGTTAAAGTATATTCACTCTCTCCCCTCTTTCACATCTTTACTGAAATAACGACTTCTCAGTGAGGCCTTGAAATCACAGTCTCTGTCTCAAACCCCAAAGTATCTTTTCCATAGACTTTTCACCACCTCACACATTTAATTTGTTTAATGTCCTTCTCCCAGAACTATGGACTCTGTTTCATAAGCATGTCCTCAGCTCTTAGAATTGTATATCTGATACATAATTGGTACTTTAAAAAAATACTGGTTTAATAAGTAGACATTATGGTGAATAGACCCTAGCTAAATCGTTGCCTACATTCAAGATTATTCCTTCTCAATTGCTCTTTATAATCAAAATAAATTGAGATTCATCTTTCCATCTCCAAAAAATCCGTATTCGTTGGTACAATGAATGGCTCACAGCTAGCAGACTATTCACAAGTGCAACTACATACTTTTGCCCACACTTGTGTTGTATATTTAATAAGAATCAGTTGTGCTTGTTCCCAAACCTGTGTATGTCTGTTGCACTTGTTTTAATTACACTTCAGTAAATATTTATACACCAATAGACAACGGATCTGAAAATAGATATATCACTATGAAAATGCTATTGAAGGTTTTAGTAAGATTCAGTAAAGGCAAGTTACAACAAAAAATGCCAGATTTGATGACAATAAAATATTTGTAAAACAGCTATAAAAATATAAAAGGAAGCTGCACTCATTGTTTTAAAAAATGTCTTTAAGTAGTTAACAACCCCCCCAAAAAAAAGCCCTAGAAATTATATATGATTCAATATGGGTGTGATTTATGTAAGAAAAAGAAATCTTAGAGAACTTCAATTCATCAAAAAGATATGCAAATAAAAGGCCTTAGCCCATGTCAAGTTGTACACTCATATATTTAAAGTTGAAATAAAATGTTAAGGTATAATTATAGACAGATTAGATATACTTTTTAGAAATAATCAACTTTATTGTTTAACTGACTCACCACCAGTAATAATGGTAATAATATATTTATATAATCTTTCTCTCAGTTTTTTTATCAGCAAAATGGAGAAGATACTAATTGTGTGGCCTACAACGAAGATCTATTGTGAGAATATAAAATAAAGTTACATATCACAAAGTGCCCTGAAAGCTATTAAAGATGTAAGCTACTGTTATAATTAAATGGATTTAAGGAAAAGCTGAAAGTAATAAAAGACACCTTTACTTCCTCGTTCTCCTTAGACATATTCTTTTCTGGAATTATCGAGGCATTTTCACATAATACTGTTCTAAACTTGAAAATTCAAATGCATCAGGCATTCCAAGCATAACTGGAACAAATTCAAATGAACATCAGATTTCCATTTAAATCCAATTTTACTCACTTTCTCCTTCCTCTGTTTCAAGTCTCAGAACACACTTTCCTCTTATAACTGAGCTCATCTCTCAAGAGTCAAGGAACTCACTTGGGTCATCTTCCTACCTGGGGCACCAGCCATCTTCAAGGGGCTTCGTCTGTGCCTGCATACCAAGGAGATTCCCACAGCAGAGCCCTGGCAGTTTGCTGAGAAGAGTCCTGAAGTGCTGCATGAATGTAAATGACCTGAAACAACAGGACTGCGTTTAAGAAGGGGGCCCAGGTTTCTATGAGTCTAACCATTCCAACCTTTCCAACCATTGCCTGAAATGAACAGGTGGCAATCACGCCCAACTTGGCTGGGTAGCTGCTCTGCCATCCTTCTGTGTGTGTGAGAGCCATTTCATCAGTAGCATGACAATGAAGCTGCAAGATGTATATAGGTTCTAGTTTGAAAAATGGAAACGGTTCTACAATTTTTCCAAAACCTCCAACAAGAGAGGCAACAGTAACAGAATTGGTGGGCAGGGCATCGGCTTTGGTTTGGGTTCAAGTCTTTATTACTACTCAGCATGTTATGATTTTGTGCAAATTACTTAAATTCTCTTAGTCTCAGTTTCCTCATTTCTAAAATATGCATTAAAATGTCTGCCTCAGAGTGAGGGCTTGCTATATATATATATATATATATATATATATATATATATATATACACACACATAGAGAGAGAGAGAAAGAGAGAGAGAGAGGGAACATATTATTATTATGTTTTAAAACTCTATAATTTACGGGTGAGACAGAACCTTGTGGTATTTCAGACATAATATGGAGAAGTTCCTCTTCTTTCAAACAAGGCAAGATTCTGCGTAATGTGAAGAAGGGTTTGTTCATTCTCTTTTCATACTTTGTTACACATAGGGGTTCACTTACACATGAGTGCAGCACCGTTTCTGCCAGTGCCAGGTAAACAGAATGTAGTAGTTACAGAAACATTTAAAATAACAGAACAGCAACAAACATGAAAGAGAGACAAATAAATTTTATGTTCTGAAACTTAACTCTGTTCTCAGCATTCCACAAGCCCCAGATGTTCAATTTAATCTCAGAGGGATTAGTTTTCTAGTCCTTTCTTTGGACTAAAGATATTTAAACAAATAAAGGTCTAATAAAACAATCTCTAAAAAATATTTCAGCATATTTCAAGGTACTTAATATATATATTATGTATTGTAAATAACACATTTCCTACTACAAGATTTTCTAAACCATGTGTCTGTTTTTAAAATGCCTCTAAATAAGTGTCAATGAAATTAAAAAATAGAAACAAATCATTGTAACAATACATAAGTACATTATCATAATTATATACACAATCTTGATTTTTTTATAACGAAGTAGCTTTAAATAGGTATCTGCTTAAAAAAAAAAAAAGATATTCACCTTCTATTTTTAAGTAGCTGACTGAATACAAAAACTTATCCCATACCTTTCTCCCTGAGATAAAAACCGTTTCCAAAAATATTTTCCAAGAAAAAAATGTCTTTTTTTGGTTTTTTTTGGAGTAGAAGTTTAATTAAAAAAAGACTCAAGCAAATCATATGCCAAGTGAGAAAAAAAATGGTCGATTCAAAGGACTTTTGTGTTTTGCATCTGATACTTAATAGACTTTTGTATTACAGCTAAGCTGAAGATAATCATTTCTCATCATCTTTATCAGAAACTCCAGAAGGCCCAGCCACATGCAGAACAGGTAATTGAGCTGTTAAATGGGTGGTGGTCATCCCTTCAGGGGAACTCATCTATTGTCAAAGCCTCAAATCCTCCCCTCCTCTCTAGGTTCCTAAATTCCCTCTGTGACAACATTCCTTTTCATATCTAGTGTGTTGAGAATCTTAAGAGCAGCCTTGGTTTTCAACTTGCCATAAACAGCATTATACTCCTGGGTAGACACAAATGGACATTCAATAAATATTCTATAAATAAAATGATATGTAAAAGAAAACAAAAATGTTTGGAGAAATAGAACTTTTAAACATACTCTCAATTCCTTGTGTATTGAAAAAGGAAGAACTCAGACATCAGGTAATGTTAAATATAAAGCTAATGAGAAGAGCATTAATCCTCTAGAAGAAATTTATAGCTACCTTCCAGGTCTAACAATTACAATTCCTTTCAATTATTTTGCATAATTCTTCACACAAATTAACAGTTATAAGGATTTCTTCAGGATAAAGATAACAATCGGCCTCAAATCTTCTAAAGGATAAAGCTAAACACTGATTGTTTGAACTGCTGTTTTCTGGGAAATACTACTAAATAAAATAGAGTGGCTGGCATGAGTTATTGTGGTCGCAACCTTAAAGCCCATCTCGTTATCACTGAGCAGCAAGATACTTCATACAATGTGTTTATAGAAAATTATTGTATTCCTTCAGTATATTCATATCAAAGACTTAGAGAACTCAGCCCAGCTGAATTATCTCCTAGTCTCAGAAGCCAACATTGCATGCAGATTTTTAGGGTACCATTTATAGGTAAAACGAGTGAAGAAGTATGAAGAATGCTACTCAATTTTCCCCATTCATTTCAAATTCTTTTATCTTTAAGAAAAGCAAAACTCTTTTCTTTTTTAATGCATAAATCCCTTTTTGAGGACGTTATTTGTGCTAAATTTCTTCAGTTAGATGTGATCTGAGTTGTGCTTAGAATATTACCTATTATTTTAAGGTCCAGCTCAAATGCCACTTTCTTCAAAAAGCTTTTTCTAAACGAAATCATTTCTATTCCCAATATTCTATATATCTCTTTCTCTTTCTCTCTTTTGCATGCTATTATTTATTGATCACTTGCTAAGTAAGTGATTACATAAGCCCTGCTGCCCATCAAAGATTAAATGTACATAAAGATAAAGCATTAATGAAATTATAATGAAAGTACACAGTTCATTTTACATACACATTTTTAGTAATAAAGAAAACATTATAAAGCACAGACAGCAGCAAAAGCACATTAGGTGCTTGCATTTATCTCAAAACAGAGATGTATCACTGTTTTCTAAAAGCCCACAACCTTGCAGTGAAAGCATTCAATTCCTTAGCAATTCCCTCTGAGAGTTCAAAGGCTCCACAATAAACTTCATGAATGACATAATTTTCTTAAGCACTGTTGGATGCCCAGTATCTTGTACAGAGCCCAGTTATAGGTGCAAAATTGACATCTATTACAATATGAAAGTAGTACCTCATTTAAACTTCATAACAATACTAAGAAGAGAAATTATTTTCATCATTTATTTAATAGACGAAGCAACAGAAAGCAGTAACTTGTTTGAGAAAATGCAGATAGTTGAGGAAATTCAACACAAGTCTTCCTGGCTCTAAATCTTGCTTTAAAGTACTCCACTATGATTCCTATTATAATAATTAGCACTTCTTTTCTTTGTTGTATTAGAGTTACATGAGAACAGGAGTCATGTCTTTATAACCCTATTCTATGGGACCTTACCTGTGTAAGAATCAATAAATGTTGCTAAACTAATGTTTGAATTACTGAATCAATCAACTCTAATGCATTCTGTAACAGATTTACTAGTATCATAGAGCAAATAATATTAAAAATAACTAATATTTGAAGAGCTCTAACTATGTGCCAGGCTTTTTATTTTTAATGATCCTATTACCCGCCGAGTCGTACACAATGTTAACACCTTGCAAAACTATAGTACAATGTCACAACTAGGATATTAACTTTGATCTAGTCAAGGTACAGTACTTTTCCATCATCACAAGGGTCCCTGGTGTTGCCCTTTTACAGACACACACACCATCACCACCACCCTATCCCATGTGTCCTGTGAGATTCATCCAAGTTGCTCATGCATCAAATAGTTCATTCTTTTATATTGCTAGAAGTATTCCATGGTTTATCACAGTCTGTTTAATCACCTGAGTTTGTTTAAGCATGTCTTCTATTATACTGCTTTGGCATCTGTGGCCTTACTGACCCTGGGGAAACTGCTCCCCAATCCGCAGGGTTAGCCAATTCCTAGAGATAGTAAACATGCACCTGTCCTTACCCCCACATGCATAATTCCTCTATTAGGCAAAAGCCAATATTCCCCTGTCGTTAGTACCCCAAGGCCAGGTCCCAAACGATTCAGGGCAGTCCCAACATCCCAAAGCCCAATGAAATTATTCAAATTAGCCAATCCTAAACCTGTCTGCCCTGCCTCTCCAGTTCCTTCTGCAGAAACCACCATAAAGACCCTTGCTCTTATATTCTTCCCACGCTTTCTGCCCCCTGACAAACCCCAGGAGCCTGAACCAACGAAGCTGCCTCTCACCACCTGTGAGCCAGTGATCCTGCCTCTCAATGACCCCCCGGCTACCCGGAACCCCAAGGCACACATGCGAAATACGCACCCATTCAGCAGGCCTTGGTCAGCACTGGCCCTGCAGGCCTGTGAGTTCATGGCCCGGCCAGACCACCCGGATATCTTCGTGGGGCGGGGGTGGGGTGGGGTGGGGCACCCGCTGAATAAAATCAGACACTGCTACTGCAAAGGTGGCAACAGTCAGTCATTACTCGGCCGCGCTGTTTATGGGAACCTGGGCCTCTACAGGAACCAGGGATCCCAGGAGTCTCTCATTCCAGGACACCCCGTCCTACCAAGCAAGGCTTCAAAAGTTCCCGTGAGGGGCTTCCCTGGTGGCGCAGTGGTTGAGAGTCCGTCTGCCGATGCTGGGGACACGGGTTCGTGCCCCGGTCCGGGAAGATCCCACATGCCGCAGAGCGGCTGGGCCCGTGAGCCATAGCCGCTGAGCCTGCGCGTCCGGAGCCTGCGCGTCCACAGCCTGTGCTCCGCAACGGGAGAGGCCACAACAGTGAGAGGGCCGCCTACCGCTAAAGAAAAAAAAAAAAAAAAAGCTCCCGTGAGAGCAGGAGTCAGGGTGAACAGGAGCCGTGGTGCAGGTGCGGTCTTCGACACTGCCTAGTTTCTCCCAAGCACCCACAAGAGTGACCGGGGGTCTTCACAGCCGGGTCCTGGATGGGTACGGGTTCCCGGTTGGCCCAGATTTCCCTCTTTCGGAGAGCTGCGCAGGATCCGCATGCGCAGTTCACTCTTCTGCGCCAGGCTTACGGCCGCCATTCCCGCCAGCAGGCCTCCCAGGTACCTCTTCTTGACAGATACGCCGGCCGTCCTGCCCTATGCGGCGGGAGCAAGATTTTCAAGTTCCCTCCAAATCTGCCCTCAGGCGGAATAGGCTCCATTGGTTATTTTCGGGCTTGGAATTAGAGACCTTGGATCCCCAGAAGCCCGCGCCAGTGGTCCAGCCCCTCAGGACTTTCGAACTCTTTCCAAATCCCTGGCTGCCCTGAACTGCGTGGCACGTGCATGCTCAGTACCCTTAGGTACGGGTTCAGCAGGCTTTGGGCATCGGGGACCGCCCCCATGTCTGGGGGTGCATGGACTGACCTAACCACCTGGATATTCTCCTGGGTGAAGGAGACCACGTGCGATACGATCTGATACTGCTGGCAGCAAAGGCATACTTGCTCGGCACAGTGTGCCACCTCTTGGGAAGTGTGAGTAACAAACTATCTTTTCATTGATATTTATCTCCTAATCTGTTGGCCTCACCGTACCTGAATAATAACAAAATCTACATTTTAAAACAAAGTTGTTTTCATTTGGGCCACTATCGGTAAAATTTATATGAACATCTGTGTATAGGTTTTAGTATGAACTTAAGTTTCCATTTCTCTGGGATAAATGCCTAGGAGTGCAATTTCTGGGTTGCATGGTAGTAGCATGTCTTGACTCTGTTTTAAGTGATTGCATAACCCTCACAGCAACTCTGTGATGTTGGTACCATTATTTTTCCCATCTGACAAATGATGGAATTGAGGCACAGAGAAGTTCAGTAACTTACTTAAGATCTTCCAGCTAGTAATTAGCAGAATAAGGGCTCAAACTCAGGCAAGGTATGTATGTATTCCAATGCTACCAATAAGAATAAACATTTTATTTTGTGATATAATATTCTAATTGTTACCACCATGAGGATACTATATCCCTTCCAGCATCTCTTAGTTAACGTGGTTTAAAAAAAAAAAACCTGACATTTCTTAGGAAAACTTAAGGATCTGATGTAGCCCATTTGTGTCTTAGGAGTACAACATGACAGCTTAAAGAATAAATCCGGACAAAGCTTAAGTAGGTGTTACACTCCTTCTCCATATTGCAAAATTTTTCATTTTCCCCTACCATCTCCATAATAATCCTAAAATGAATGCAAGGGCATTATCCTGAAGGATTCGGGGAGTGGAGATGTTTGTCCCCATGGAGTGCCCTTATCAGGGTCTCTTGGTATCTTGTCTTATGCAACACTAAAAATGTCCCCAGCTGGATTCTAGCAAGAAGTTGGCAGCAGGCTGTCCCTTAAATCCATACTTGTTCCAGCGTCCAGAGCAAATAGCTGAAAGATGACGGATTTCCACTCTAACCAAAACTGCACAAATGTTGCAAAAGGGTATATAGGTTATAACCAGATGGCCTTATCCTTAGATAATTAAGCAGGATTTTACAGGGCTGTAGTAACATTTTCTGTGGGGGCAAAGGTAAGGACAGAACAACTCAAGGCAAATTTGAAATATCATGAACAGAGGTCATGCTCCTTTTTTTGTAGATTGGTTATACCTCTCCTCTTTAAAAAGGCTTTTAAATTATCAACTTTTTCTGGTATTAAAATTTTTTAAGGTAATAATATAATGAAAACTTACACATCCTCTACTGCCACAAAAAAATAAAACATCATTTCACCTGAAGTGAAGACCTTTATGGATCCCTAAACAATCCCACTCTTCTTTCCTAGAGATGACTACTTTCCTGAATTTTGGGTTTATTATTCTCATGTATATTTTTATTCTTATTATATATATGTATGTAACCTTAAATTAAAAAAGTGTTTTTTGAGTTTTATCCATGTTGGTACAATGGCTCTACCTTTTTTCATTTTCACTGCTGTATAATGTTACACTGTATTATTATACTTCAGCATATTGATCCATTATCCTGTTTATTGGACACTTAGATAATTTAATTTTTTATTTTTGCTTTTACAATAATGTTTCAATAAACATTCATGTATAACTGATTGAGCAAATATTCAAGAGTAGCTCAAGGATGTACACCTAATAATTGTTACTGCTGAATCACAGGTATATACGTATTCAACTTTACCAGGGATATCCCTTGGGATCCTAGCAAGAATTAGATAGCACATTCAGACTGGTAAATTTAAGGAGAATTGAATAAAAAACATTTAATATGCATTGTCAAGGCTTAGGAATTTAAGAAATAGTGCAATACTCTGGGATTAGCTACAGCAGAAAGCTATCACCACTCTTAAGCCTCAAATAGTGAGGGGAGGAAGCAGTTACAACGATCTGGGAAATGTTACTCCAAGGAGAGAGCTCTCTGACAGGATCTGTGGTTTAAGGGATAGGGTACGATAAATACAAGTAAAAGGGGCAAGAAAATAAATACCATGAACTCACTTCACATCCTCCATTCTCCAATTGAACCGAACTAGAAGCCAAAGAACCAGGGAGCCTTTCGATCGATATAAGATCAGCCTTGTGGGGCAAAAAGCTGAGCAAAGAAAGATAGAAAGTGGAGCTGGAGGGATAATAAGAAAGTATTCACCATAATAAGTCCAGCAAAATTGCTTTACAAAGTAACCGTATTATTTTATATTCCCACCAGTAGTATATGAGATTCTGCATCCTCATCAATGCTTTTACTTCTGGGTATTTTACTTTTTGCAAATCTGATGGGTGTGAAATGATATACCACTTAAATATGCATTGTCCTTCTGTCTTTTGTATGTGAGCCTCTTTTCTTATATTTATTAGCTATTAGTATTTCCTCCTCTGTGAATTCTTCCTCAAATCTTTTGCCCATTTTTTTCCTAAAGTTAACTGTCTTTTTTTAAAACATGCCTCCAATGACTTCTTGGCAAAGATTTCTTAAAGAAGAAACAGAAAATGCTAATCATAAAGAAAAGAAATGATAAATTTGAATTATTCAAAATTAAAAACTTCTGTTCATCAAAAGACATAAAATACTGAGAAAATATACAAACTGTACAATGGGAGAAAATATTCATATTCCATATATCTGACTTGACTCTAGAACATGCAAAGAATAACCCTTCCACCCAACACACACACACAAAATGGGAAAATGGTTTGAATAGACACTCTACAAAGTAAGGTATGTGAATGGATAATACACATATGAAAAAGTGGTCAACATCATTTTTCACCATGGAAATGCAAATTAATGAGATGCTACTCTAGTACCACTAGCTAAAAAGAAAAAGGCAACACTAAATGTTAGTAAAGATGTGGAGCAACCAGGGCTTCCCTGGTGGCGCAGTGGTTGAGAGTCCACCTGCCGATGCAGGGGACATGGGTTCATGCCCCGGTTTGAGAAGATCCCACATGCCACGGAGCAGCTAGGCCCGTGAGCCATGGCCGCTGGGCCTGCACGTCCGGAGCCTGTGCTCCGGAATGGGAGAGGCCCGCCTACCGCAAAAAAAACCACAAAAACAAAATAAAATACAAACTCACATATTTTTGATGAGTGGGTAAAACAGTAAACTTGCTTTGGAATCCAGCACTTTCTTAGAAAGTTCAATGTCTACCTTGTGAGCTGGTAATTTTACTCCTAGATATTTATCTAGACAGCAGTCCCCAACCTTTTTGGAACCAGGGACCAGTTTTGTGGAAGACAGTTTTCCACAGACTGGGGAGGGGGTGGGGGGATGGTTCAGGCGGTAATGTGAGCAATGGGGAGCAGCAGATGAAGCTTCGCTCACTCTCCCACTGCTCACCTCCTGCTGTGCAGCCTGCTTCCTAACAGGCCACGGACCTGTAACTGGTCCTTGGCCCAGGGGTTAGGGACCCCTGATCTAGACAAATGAAAACAGATATTCACAAAAAGCCTTGTATAAGAATGTTCACAGCAACTTCTGTTTTTGTTATAGTAACCAAAAACTGGAACCAGCCTGGTTTCCATCAATAGGAGAACTGACAAACAATTAGTGCAACAATTAGTGCACAAACTACTAAGCAATGAAAACACTCTACTGATATATGCAATTACATGGATAAGTCACACAAAACATTTTGCTGAGTGAAAAAAGCTTCATATAAAACAGTACATACTTTATAGTTCCATCTATAGGAAGAGCTAGAACAGACAAAACTAAACTATGATAATAAGTATTGTTAAAAACAAGACAACAGTCCCAAAATGGAGTTGCTTATGCTAAGCCCCACAGCACCAAATCAAGACCTAACCTACTAAGATTTTTGGCTCTCCAAGAAATAGAATCTTAAACCAGTTAATCAGGAATTGCCTGATCAACACTAGTTAGGTTATCTGTCAGAGAGACCTGTGCCATCCCCTAAAAAGTGACCTTGCAGTAACCAGTTTTTGTCTAGTAAAACTTCCTTGTTCTGCTCCCTTTTGCCTGTAAGAGTCTTTTATTTTGTATAGCTCCCCTCAGCTCCTTTCTATCTATTAGAGTGAATGCTGCAATTCATGAGTCCTTGAATAAAGCCAATAATATCTTTAAAATTTACTCAGTTGAATTTTGTTTTTTAACAATTTGGTGGCAGTAATGGGACCCAAAGGAGACATCTGATGGCTTCAGATGACAATGAGAAACATAGGCATTGGTACATGCAAACCCTTTGAGGTCTCTTTCTCATCATTTCCAAGGGCCATGGGTAAGTTGCTCTCAGATCTGAGCTCCACTCTCTTTGTGTTGATCTTGCAATATAATTGACTTTCCAGTCTAGGGTTGTTGGGTCAGTCTAGACTGACTGGAGGCTATAACAGAGCATCAGTCCTTGGCTCTCTGTTAGTCCATGGTCCCAGTCCAGACTTAGCAGGTCAGCTTGAGCTGGAAGACAGTTCCACCTGGAACCTGAATCCATAGCCCTTGGTTCAGCCTACAGTCCCCATTTATTGGGGTCTGCTGATTCAGTCTGTTCATTTTGGGAACTGTTGGTAGTGTGCACCTAAGACTTTCTCTTGGTCAGTCCACAGTACTATCTCTTTAGTTATTGCTCATTTTGTTTCCTTGGTTATTGTTGGTTTCTGTTATTATGCACATAAGGTAAAGGAATAATAGACTCATTGTTAATGAGAACCTTGGAAGCCAAAGCCACAAAGTTGCTGGGCAGGGGTCAAGAACCTAAAAGCTGTTGGAGTTCTCACCATCTAACTCTTAAGACTAATGAACTAGGATAAGTTGGTCATGGAATGGGTTAGATTGCTGCCAGGTCACCCACCCAGCTCAAGAAAATTTCTGTGCAACGTAGTACACTATTAAAAAGCCACAAAATCCTCAATCCAGTAGCATATCCTTCTTAGGTATTAATTTAGTTCCCAGAGACCTAAGGCTTAGCTAAAGAAATGGGATTCTCAAGTTTCAAAGAACTGAGCACACCACCTTCCAGCACAACTGCTTATTTTATATCTAGGAACTATGGTCCCAGAAGCTGTAGATATCCACAATAAGGGAAAAATCTCACTAAGACAACCTCGAATTACAATCGCCATTATGGGGAACATTCCAATTAGAAAAGATTAAGAAGTGCACTTGTATCCAAGGGCTCAGAAATGAAAAGAAGTAGAATGGGATACCTATTTTAATTGGTATGCAGAAGCCTCCAAAAGCCTTCAAGATTCCAAAATACCTTCATTGAAAGATTTATTTTAAAAGGCTAATGAAAATTAAAGACACAACAGGTACTTAAAACAAAAGACTAAGACTGACATGATTCATACTACTCCCCTCTGTCCTCCTTTACCTGAGTATTCAGAGTCCACTAATCCTCTCTCTGAATTACCTTTCCACTCTGAAGCAACTACAAAGCCATAAACAAAATTTTGCCAAGTTACTAACCTTACAGACACCTCCATATTTATCCTTGAAGGAGGACCCCCATATGGATCCCTTTCAGGGCATTCTCCAATAAACCACTACCAATTATTCTCAGCCAAAGGGAAACTAAAATTAAAATTAACAGAAAATCTTGCCAAATTCTAGTAGATACAAAGCTACACTCTCTACTTTAAACTGCATTCACTCCGAAGTTTGCAGATAAAACCCTGGGAATTCTTATCAGAGGCAGCTCTCCCAGATCCCTGTGTGTAGCACCCACTTGGGAGAGGAAGGTAAAATTTCACGTTGTCCTTTTCTTTCCAAATCCAGACCCATCTGTTACTTATCCTTTCTCTCCCAGGGGCAGCCTTGGCCTTCTTGTTTGTCTTGTTTTGTACCCTGAGCGCTTGGCTTGGCAACCATAAGGTCAGGGGCACCAAAACTATGGCTGGACAGAAATGTGGGTTGCACCCTGCTTGTGGCTAGCTATAGCTGGACAAAAATGTAGACTGCACTCCATTTCTTACTAGGGCCCTACCAACTATTGCCAGTTTTGAGGGGAATTGTCTTAAGTTTTTCTTTCTTTGGGCTATCGTTAGAAGTGTCTCTGGGTCTTGGGAGGGTAATATCCTTTTTAGTCTTTTGGGGATGCCTCTTGAGTCTAGGGGTTGTTCAGTACTGCCAGGAATATTTACTGTTTGTCCCAGATGAACCTGACAAGATATGTGAAAGGAATTTTTTTAAACTAACTCTATGGCCAGAAGCTGGCCAAATTGGAAGCTGGTATTCAGAGCCCAATAGGAACTTTTTTTAAGCCCTCCTCCCGTAAACTAAATAAAACTGTGTACCAAGAGGGAAAGAAAAGTATTCCAAAGACAAACAGCTCTAAGTCTAGAACATAGGAATCTTTTTATTTCTATCTTAGTTGAAGACCTTCTTCCTGATATAGAGAAGCAAACTGAAGATAATGCAGTTGGATGGGTGGGTCAGCCCATGATGTCTTTTAGGTTACAATCCAATTCTTTGAGGAATTAAAAACACTGTCCTAGTCTTATATATTGAATCTTTGCAAGAACAGAAATGCAGCTTTAGAAGCAATTCAAAGCCCACTTATCCTTTTTACCAATCCCAGAACCTCCCCTATTTTTCTCAGAAGGTTTGTAGGTATTGTAAAATTCTGGCCTTAGGAAACAAAAGTCCTTCTTGGAGGATCTTGCATTCTGTTCCTGTGCCTTTGAAATGTAAATGTTCTACCTGGTCTACTCCAGGAACTCTTATCTAGACCATATCTTTGAAATGCAAACCTCAGGGAAGTAATTTTTATCAGAAGGAAAAAAAAAGGAGGAAAGTCTATTTGGAAACTAGGCATATGAAAAATCTTAAGTATCTTATCCCTAAATATTAGTAAAAAGCTTTAGCCATCTGAACAGGTAAGCTTAACTTATTTCAACTGCCAGAAACAAAATTTGGATTTAACTATTATTTATAGACTAGTGGGTTTTGTATCACTGGACCTGACAGCTAAATTTTTAATACAAAAAGTTTAAAATCTCTGTTTCTGTCTGGGTGAAAGGAAAAATCTGTGTATGAAAAGTAGGCAAAGAACATAAAATTACTGGTTATTCCAGAATGAAAAGTAACAGCAACAATAACAACAACAACAGCAAAAATAGGGCAAAATCTGAATAGATATTAAAAAGTTGTGTAAGGTTTGTGGAAAAGCAATCTTGGGAAGGAAATTTTATGTGTGGTTAAGCTGGCTAAGATTGGAATGGATTTATTTATTTATTTTTAATGAGTTTTGATATCAAAAATAGACTGGTGCAAAATTAGAATTTGGTTTTCAGTCTGCTAAAAGGACAAAGTTATATTGGACTTCTGGTCTGCTTTTGATAAGCAGTTGTGAATGTATCTTTACCTTTTAAGTAATCTGCCTGGACGGCAAAGATTTGGCATCTTAGCAAAATTACTGTACTTCACGTTGACTTAGTAAAATAATTTACTGTACTTCACATTGTCTTTATCATCTTTAATTACTTAAGGAAACCCAGTCTTCTCAATATTAAAAGAGCCAAGTTTTACTCACAACTATGTAACCTTCTATATTTGCCTTTAATATCTTCTACTATCACTTTGGTTAAGGTATGATTCCATAACGATCTGTAATCTGATTTTGTCAAATGTTCAAACCCTTAGACGTTTGACAACTTCCCTAAATCAAATTCTAAATGGAGTCTTTTTGACCTCAGAATAAATAACTTTGAGATTTCCCAGAGGGCCCCTGGAAAACCTCAAAAGTTTTGTCTCTCACATGGTAAAATGTTAACCTAATTAGCTTTATTTGATATGTTAAATTACATGAGAAAAAATATCCAGTAAGAAGTGATGCTAAACCTTCTTAGGTTATATTTTATATGGAGGCATGTGTTTAACATATGTGTTATGAAATTCCTAGAACTCTGATATGCTATGGTATAATGTTATCAGCCATAATTCCATTTATTATCTTAAAATGTTGTATATCACAGAAATGACCGAATTTCCTTGTCAATTTTGTTATAATGAACTCTCATCATATCTTTAACAATGGGCATTTTAAAGTCTTTTGTCATTTACATACAGTTGTTGTTTTATTCTTATGCTTTTGCAAAAGTGAGATTCATGGAAAGGACTCTACCAAGTACTCTTGACCACTGACACTGCTGCCAAATTACAGGGTGTCATTTCACAACTGAAGAAGGCTCCACCTGACATCCGGTTCTGGGCAAAAGCTCAGGACTTCAAAATCAAATTGACTAGGAAGCAAAGTAGCCAACATTAAGGTAGACTGCTTCCTCCAAAGGTGTTGGATCAAGAACATTTCTGTCCATTCCTCCTTCCTTCTCTGTCCATCCTTTTCCTAATTCTTACACTGTGAAGTTCTTTTTGATTCTTTTATTCACCTTTTGCCTTGTTTAGTCCTGGAAAGATAAAGCCATTGTTCATGTATATCCAAACTCCAAATAACTGTTGGATTTGCCATGATGTTGGTGATCCTGTAGTTCTTCCCATCTCAAACTGATCCCTGATTTACAATGCCTTAGTTTCTCTGGAACAAACTCATCCCTTTATTGTGTGAAGCTCCCTAACCCTGTGGGTCCATTTTCCTGCCTCTGATTAACAGCTCTAAACTCAGGGAAACTTGCATCCAGGCTCTGTACAAAGAAAGGTACACAAGGCAAGAGTAACCAGAAAAAACTACGTACGCAGTCTACAGACCCTTAAGTTCTACTGGCCCCTGTGGCTGTCACCTTTCCAGTCCTGAGCCACAGACTCAAACTGGAATTATCTGGAGACATTCATGATTCAAAATTTGCCTCCACTGGCAGATCCCTACTCCCCTGGCTAGAAGTAAATGCAAATGAGGCTATGATCAGGAATATCTCAACTCTTGAAGATATTGCAGAACCTGTTGCTAAAGCAATAACTGCTCAACAGAAATCCCTAGACTCTCTGGCTGAAATTTTTCTTGATAATAGGATTATCTTTTAGCAGAGCATTGAGATGTTTGTGCTATGGCCAACACTGCTTGCTGCACTTGGATTGACATTTCTGGGGAAGCTAAAAGTCAGTTACATAAGATCACTGAACAAGCCGTTTGGCTTAAGAAAGTGATTCCTTCAATAGGGTTTTTCTTTGACTTATTTGATTCTGATTGGTTTGGGTCTTAGGGACCATGGCTCTGAAGTGAACTCCAGACATTAGGAATTATCATGCTCATTATAATAATCATAGTAGTCTCCCTGGTGTGCTGTATGCTCTCAAAACCTTTAAATACATGTTCACAACCACCACCACAAAGCAAGTGATCTCCCTAAGACTAGAATGTCAGAAAAGGATCAAAAAGAAAGGCTGACTTAAAGAATGTGAACCCAATATCATGACCTGTAAATACCACAAAAAGATTCAGAAAAAAGAAAAAAAAAAATGGGAGAACTCCAGAGAGTTAAGCTTGGAATAGCATTAATATATTAAATTTTGATCACATCTCTCAGACTGAGAGTCTGATCAAAAGGGGGAATTGTAAAAAACAAGACAACAGACCAAAAATGGAGTTATTTATCCTAAACGCCACATCACCAAACTGAGAACTGACTTAATTGTAGTTTCAGCTTTCCTGGAAATGGAATCTTAAACCAGTCAATCAGGAGTCACCTGATCAGCACTAGTGAGGTAATCTGCCTGATAGATCCTTGCCATTCCCTAAAGGAAAGTGGCCTTGCAATAACCAAGCTGCTTTTTTGTTTAGTATAACTTCCTTGTTCCTGCTCCCTTCTCCCTATAAAAGTCTTTCATTCTGCACAGCTCCTCAGAGCTCCTTTCTATGTGCTAGATTGGCCGCTGCCTGATTCATGAATTGCTGAAAAGCCAGTAAGATCTTTCAAATTTCCTCAGTTGAATTTTATTTTTTAACAGAATTTTAAAAGTAATTATTTCTAGGGGCTGGAGATTAACTGGGAAGGGTAATGAGGGAGCTTTCTGGGATGATGGAAATATTGATATTTTGTTTCTTGATAGTGTTATGAGTTAAATATATAATATGTGCATTTGTCAACACACATGGAACTATATACACTTTAGATCAGTGTATTTCACAATATGTAATTGAACTTTGATTTTAAAAATTTATTTACTTAGAATGATGATTGGTTGGTATTCAAAAAAGACCATGAGTTTAAATGAATTATAAAGATGTCCATTAGCTTAAAACCTTATATTTGCTTGAAGAAAATCAGTCAGGCTTCTTAATATAGTTTATTTGCATTTGGACGCCTAATTTCATTCAAAGTCTTTTGAACTGACCCTTTGAAATACATAATACATTAAAGATCAGAATAAATGATTCCAAATATTGAAGCTAAAATGCAGATACTGTAGCTACAGAGATCTATACAATTATTAAATTTGAGTTATAAATTTGATTTTGAAATTCTTGGTCCCCTAAGTGAAAAGTGAAACACAATAATTATATAACCTTCAATATCTAGCTTTTAAAAAGTGCAGTTCCACATGGTGAGCAAAGCTTTTTCTAGCATTTAATCTTGTTAGACAAAGGAAAAAGAACAAAAAGCCCAAATAAAAATGACTTCTGTGTCTTGTAAGAAATTTAGTATAAGCTAATGTAGAACTGATCTAAATTATAAGACAAGCAAACACACTAATTTCCCAGCAGGGAAAGATACAAAGCTAATATTGGGAAAAAAAGAAGGAGATAAAAAAAGTTCAGGAATACATGGGGCATGCCCAGCAACTCCACCCTGTCTAGATCTTGTTTGCCCAAGAATGCAGCAAATGGATGTATCTTCTCTACCAAGACAGAACACTTAGGGAAAAAAAATGTTAAAAATTGTCTTCGTCTAAATCCTATATTTATAGGGACAATTCCTTTTCCTGAGTGATATGAGATATATATATATATATATATATATATATATATATATATTTATTTATTTATTTATTTAAAAATTTAACAATGCACTAGGAAAATGGGGGTAAAAAGAGCATTGGGTAAGGAATCTGGGCTGTATAGTTTGTAAAGGCAATCGCTGAGAGATTTACGTATGCACCTCTAGTAAATACCCAGGGATCTCTATTAGTGGTCTGCAAATTTTGATATACCTTGGATGCCTCTGGGGAACTTGTCCACATGCAGATTTTCCACTCTGATAACAAAGATTCAAATTCAATAAAGGCCTAGAAATTTGAGGCCAGAAATCTGCAAATTCAGTGAGCACCCCAGGTAACTCTGATGTAAGTATAATAAGACTACCTTAGAATAAGAATAACTTGTTTTATGGGATCACAAATCTCTGTGCTACAGAGGTAGCCTGATCATGTCAGTGAGAGAAGCAGGTCTGACAAAACAGTTGAGAGTTGGGAACAGGCAGCAAACAAAAAAGTTTTTGTTTTTAATGTAGGCAACTAATATTTTTAAAACAAGGCAAAACGAAACATGTGGATGTGGTCAAAGCACAGCTTCTAGCCAAATAAAGCGTATCTACAGGCCATCAGTTTGCACACTCTGATCTTGACATTGGTCATGTTCTAAAGAGTCTGTCTTTCTGATATTAATCAACCTAAATAAGTATCCATAAATTGCTAAATCACAGTCAACAAGATTTTCCTTTCTGGTGATTTGAAAATTACCCCTGTATTGTAGTTAATGGAGAAGATCCATAGCCATTTTATGCCTGATAATTTAGTGCTGTATCTGTCATTTTCTATACAAAGTAGTATCCTCACTAACTTTCAACCAGAAAGATCACCAGCCTCTGCACAGGGATGGGTAACATAGATGCCAAAAGGCAGGGACAATTTTTTTCCAAAGGGAAAGAAAGGAAAGAAAATCTGCTTAAGTATGTAAACAAGGACTTGGTGGGGACCCAAGACTTCTATTGTGCAGGGTTTGAAAGAGAGGATTTGACTGAGACAAATTTCAGGGCAGTGAAGGTATTTGCATTCAGCCCTTGAAGTTCTTGAGGGAAGGTCAGTGTGAATCCATGGAATGCCTGACTTTGGGTAAGCTGTCTCCTGCTGAGCTCATTTGCATAATTAGTGGCAAAAATGTAATCTTGCCACCCTCTTTAATTTTCACAATAATATTTTGATGCATACTTTTAAAAGGCATTAATAGCTTAAGCTTAGTTTACCAATGATAGAAAAAATGTGGCAAACATTATATTGCTCCTAATTTCTCAGTAAAATAAAAGAGCATATGTAATTAGCATAATGATTGGTTATGTGTAAAACCTACGTTCCATAAACACGTTATACATTCTATCAACAGTAGCTAAAACCAAAATTAAAGCCCATAATGGATAACGTCACTATCAAAAATTCATCTTAAAAATATTAAATATAAAAGAAGAAAATCAAAAAGAAGGAAAAATTTTAAAAATCGGAAGCTTATTATTATTATGTTGATATTTTTCTTATATTAAAGTAGTCATTCTTCTAGGAGTTTTGCAAATATTGATTCATTAAAATTGTTTTACAAGCAGATCATATGATTTGAAGAAATATGGACAAGTAATTGACCAATTTGAGTTTGCTTCCTTATATCAAGTGCCAGTAATCCATAATTACATTATTTGTTTTCCTATCCAGTATCCATTATTACTGTTTCACTTGATGTGGTGACAAGAATAGAAATCATACTCTTGGCTAGTGATATCATTAAATCTGAGAATCTAAAATATTCATGTAGAGGTCAATATAAATTTGAGAACTTCAGATCAAAGTAACTATGTGAAGGTTTTAGACATTCAGAGATGATATAAAGAAAGTTTCAAGCTGGAGATCTATAAGACAGCTGTCTCTTAACAAGTTAAAAAAATTTTTTAACTCATTCTACAAGTCCACCATCACGCTGATACCAAAACCAGACAAAGATGTCACAAAAAAAGAAAACTACAGGCCAATATCACTGATGAACATAGATGCAAAAATCCTCAACAAAATACTAGCAAACATAATCCAACAGCACACTGAAAGGATCATACACCATGATCAAGTGATGTTTATCCCATGAATGCAAGGTTTCTTCAATATACGCAAATCAATCATTGTGATACATCATATTAACAAACTGAAGGAGAAAAACCATATGATGATCTCAATAGTTGCAGAAAAGGCTTTTGACAAAATTCAACACCCATTTATGATAAAAACCCTCCAGAAAGTAGGCATACAGGGAATTTACCTCAACATAATAAAGGCCATATATGACAAACCCACGGCCAACATCGTTCTCAGTGGTGAAAAACTGAAACCATTTCCTCTAAAATCAGGAATAAGACAAGGTTGCCCACTCTCACCACTATTATTCAACATAGTTGTCGAAGTTTTAGGTACAGCAATCAGAGAAGAGAAAGAAATAAAAGGAATCCAAATCAGAAAAGAAGAAGTAAAACTGTCACTGTTTGCAGATGACATGATACTATACATAGAGAATCCTAAAGATGCTACCAGAAAACTACTAGAGCTAATCAATGAATTTAGTAAAGTAGCAGGATACAAAATTAATGCACAGAAATCTCTTTCATTCCTATAAACTAATGATGAAAAATCTGAAAGAGAAATTAAGGAAACACTCCCATTTACCACTGCAACAAAGAGAATAAAGTACCTAGGAATAAACCTACCTAAGGACACAAAAGACCTGTATGCAGAAAACTACCAGACGCTGATGAAAGAAATTAAAGATGGTACAAACAGATGGAGAGATATACCATGTTCTTGGATTGGAAGAATCAATATTGTGAAAATGACTGTATACCCAAAGCAATCTACAGATTCAGTGCAATCCCTATCAAACTACCAATGGTATTTTTCACAGAAATAGAACAAAAAATTTCACAATTTGTATGGAAACACAAAAGACCCCGAATAGCCAAAGCAATCTTGAGAAAGAAAAATGGAGCTGCAAGAATCATGCTCCCTGACTTCAGACTATAATACAAAGCTACAGTAATCAAGACAATATGGTACTGGCACAAAAACAGAAATATCAATCAATGGAACAGGATAGAAAGCCCAGAGATAAACCCACGCACATATGGTCACCTTATCTTTGATAAAGGAGGCAAGAATATACAATGGAGTAAAGACAGCCTCTTCAATAAGTGGTGCTGGGAAAACTGGACAGCTACATGTAAAAGAGTGAAATTAGAAAGCTCCCTAACACTATACACAAAAATAAACTCAAAATGGATTAAAGACCTAAATGTAAGGGCAGACACTATAAAACTCTTAGAGGAAAACATAGGAAGAGCACTCTATGACATAAATCACAGCAAGATCCTTTTTGACCCAACTCCTAGAGAAATGGAAATAAAAACAAAAGTAAACGTATGGGACCTAATGAAGCTTAAAAACGTGCACAGCAAAGGAAACCATAAACAAGATGAAAAAACAACCCTCAGAATGGGAGAAAATATTTGCAAATGAAGCAACTGACAAAGGATTAATCTCCAAAATATACAAGCAGCTCATGTAGCTCAATATCAAAAAAACAAACAACCCAATCCAAAAATGTGCAGAAGACCTAAATAGACGTTTCTCCAAAGAAGATATACAGATTGCCAACAAACACATGAAAGGATGTTCAACATCACTGATCATTAGAGAAATGCAAATCAAAACTACAATGAGGTGCCACCTCACACCAGTCAGAATGGCCATCATCAAAATATCTACAAACAATAAATGCTGGAGAGGGTGTGGAGAAAAGGGAACCCTCTTGCATTGTTGGTGGGAATGTAAATTGATACAGCCACTATGGAGAACAGTATGGAGTTTCCTTAAAAAGCTAAAAATGGAACTACCATATGACCCAGCAATCCCACTACTGGGCATATACCCTGAGAAAACCATAATTCAAAAAGAGTCATGTATCACAATGTTCACTGCAGCACTATTTACAATAACCAGGACATGGAAGCAACCTAAGTGTCCGTTGACAGATGAATGGTTAAAGAAGATGTGGCACATATATATAATGGAATATTACTCAGCCATAAAAAGAAATGAAATTGAGTTATTTGTAGTGAGGTGTATGGACCTAGAGTCTGTCATACAGAGTGAAGTAAGTCAGAAAGAGAAAAACAAATACCATATGCTAACACATATATATGAAATCTAAAAAAAAGTAAAAATGGTTCAGTAAGAACCTAGGGGCAGGATAGGAATAAAGATGCAGACTTAAAGAATGGACTTGAGGATATGGGGAGGAGGAAGGGTAAGCTGGATGACATGAGTGAGTGGCATGGACATATATAGACTACCAAATGTGAAATAGATAGCTAGTGGGAAGCAGCCGCATTGCACAGGGTGATCAGCTCAGTACTTTGTGTCCACCCAGAGGGGTGGGATAGGGAGGGTGGGAGGGAGACGCAAGAGGGAGGGGATATGGGGATATATGTATACATACAGCTGATTCACTTTGTTATACAGCAGACACTAACACACATTGTAAAGCAATTATACTCTAGTAAAGATTTAAAAAAAAAAATTAGTTTTGTTCCTCTCTAGGGTCAAACGTTTTTCACAAGGACATTATTTATTCTCTCAAGGGAAGTAACCTCATTTTTCCTTACATAAATGTTCACTCTCATTATCTTAAAATGATGCAAACATATGTGCATATTAATAATTTTACCTTTTTATAAAGGGCTTCCAAACTGAAGTGTTTCTTTCATTCTTCTTTGGAAAACAGTTATGTAAGCTTAGACAATTCGATACAGCTTGTCCACCTTAGAATCCTATAAACAAGAGATCCCCCACAACACCAAGACAATAACATAGTTTTGTTGTTTTCATCTGTAAAATACTCTTATGAGAATTATCTTGATAATTCATATACATCTTGATATACATACTCCACTTTATCAAATTTATGGACAATGGGCAAGAGAAATTGAGAGAGGATTTGCAACACCGTAGAGATTTTTTTTTTTTTTTCTTCATCTGCTCATGGACTTAAAACCAAATGGCACTTGAAGTCTCTAATGTACATTACTAGTATAGCAAAATATCATTATAATATTACCATTAAAGAATATTACAGTTTTCTGGACTTTTAATAATATATGGTCCTCTTAAGCAGGTCATAAACTCATTCTCAGGATAAAACCAAAAGACAATTTTGTAAGTTATATATCAAAACCTTTTGAGATCTTAATGTATTCTAGGAAAGATTATTAAAGCTCACCAGATATTCCATGTGCTCCCCTATGTTTCCCAGTCTCCCTTGCAATTAAGTTGGGACCATAGACTAGCTCTGACCAGAACATGTGCCACTTTGGGGCTAAGACATTTAAGAGTCAGCTTGTCCCATCATCCCTATCTTCCACTATCATGGAGACCTTGGAAACCATCTGCTCCTGATAGCAAGGCTGAAAGAAGGAGGAGAGCCTTTATTGTTAAGGCACTGAAGTTTCAGTCTTGATTAACATATGTATAAAATAAACCAAGGAAGATATGGGGAATAAAAATACTGTATAGGACAGAGTGAAGTAAGTCAGAAGGAGAAAAATATCGTATATTAACGCATGTATGTGGAACCTAGAATAATGGTACAGATGAACCGGTTTGCAGGGCAGATGTTGAGACACAGTTGTAGAGAGCAAACGTATGGACACCAAGGGGGGAAAACCGCAGTGGGGTGGGGATGGTGGTGTGTTGAATTGGGCAATTGGGATTGACATGTATACACTGATGTGTATAAAATGGTTGACTAATAAGAACCTGCAGTATAAAAAAACAAAAAAAACAACTAATACTAAACTTTCTTTGGGTTATTTGTATGGAAATATGTTAATATAAATGTTTCAGACATTACATGAAATTTCTAAAAATCTTATATACTCTTTACTGGAGTATAATTGCTTTACAATGTTGTGTTAGTTTCTGCTGTATAACAAAGTGAATCAGCTATACGTATACATCTATCCCCATATCCCCTCCCTCTTGCATCTCCCTCCCACCCTCCCTATCCCACCCCTCTAGGTGGTCACAAAGCACTGAGCTGATCTCCCCATGCTATGCGGCTGCTTCCCACTAGCTCTCTATTTTGAAAGCCTTTAAGTAAGAAGATGAAAAAGAAAATTAATTACATGGGACTGAGTGAACTGATGAGGATGATTATAACTTTTGTGACTTTCTGTTTGAATAAAAAAAAAAATCACACAAGGACTCAAAAAAAAAAAAAAAAAAAAAAAGTAATGTATAGGACCAGGAGCAGAAAATGAAGAGATGAGTATACAAGCTATGGTCTATGGAGGAACTAGGGACAAAAATCAGAGAAGTCAGAATCTATCACCAAGTTCATGATGTGAGAATGATGTTCATGTTCGCATCGTGTTAGGAGGTCAGGACCTAACTGGTGAAAAAAGCAAAGTGAAGAGTAAGACAATAAATAGAAGATTTAAAGAAATTTTCTGGGAATTACCTGCAATGATGGCATTTTTCATTGATACCAGCTTTAGGATTATGAGAATGGGCTGGGCTCCTTTCAAGACACATGATTAAAAAGAATTCAGTAATGAGCTGAAGAGGAACTAGATTATCCCATTATGGAAGTCAGAAAACATGCCCATATGTATAGGAAATGGATCCTTGGGAGAGTACAATCACTGAGATGTAGAGCATCAATAAGGCAGTGTAGTGGAGTAAATATTTACAAGCATGAACTCTAGTGCCACATTAGCTAAGTTTGAATCCCAGAACCACTATTAACTCTCTGTGTGACCTTGGGCAAGTTTTTTTTACTCTCTGAGTCTCACGTTCCTCACCTATAAAATGAGATTGCTAATATGACTGCATTACAAGGCTGTTGTGAGGACTAAATGAATTCATTGCATAGAGCACTAGCATGGTGCCTAGCATACATCAAGTACCGTGCAGTTATTCCCAATTATTTCACTATCAATCTTGATAACAAAAATCACTTTTAATGAGTTACAACATTCAGCAGAATAAAAATACTGAACATCAACTTTGATGATACCCTGTGTAGTTTAAAATTTAAGACAATTCACTGCATTAAAGATCATGATTTAATTTTTCAAGTTGAGTGAAATACTTTCATAGGCACCGAGACCCCAGAAATTTCATGTTTTTTATTCAGTTCTCAAATGACTGACTACTTACAGAAGTATTTTTTAAGTGAGAAAGAGAAATGTCTAATTCCTTTTGATTTCATGGCTTAAATATTCTAAGATCAAAATTTAAATTATTGCACTATAGTGACAATTATTTGGAATGAAATATTACTCAGGTATGAAAGCTATTATTGAACTTTAGCTCAGTAATGTTAGATGTTAACATTCCAAACATGGAAAATATAAGACAGTGATAGATGATTATCTGATCTGATTTCTATCCCAAATTTGTAAAATAATTTGATAACAATGAGTTCATCAAGAATAAAGCATAGGGCTTCCCTGGTGGCGCAGCGGTTGAGAGTCCGCCTGCCGATGCAGGGGACACGGGTTCGTGCCCCGGTCTGGGAGGATCCCACGTGCCGCGGAGCGGCTGGGCCCGTCCTCCGCAACGGGAGAGGCCACAACAGTGAGAGGCCCGCGTAACGCATAAAAAAAAAAAAAAAAAAAAAAAAAAAAAAAAAAAAAAAAAAAAAAAGAATAAAGCATACATCAAAATAAGGAAGTCTGCAGTATGTATTCCATTTTTCATGCACATGAAATTATCCTTGACATAAGAAATTTGAGTTTGTTATACCATGGTGATTACTCTATCTTGACATTGTTTGTCTTAAAAATAATGACTGCTAGATATTTCAAGAAGCTAAGGGGGGAGGGGAGCGCACAAGCATTCCCTCAATTATTATAGATTTTATCACTCTTTTCATTAATTAATAATGAGGATGTTTAGGCTCCCAGTTAACAATCACTAGAAATTGCAGTACCTTATTTAGAAGGTGCATCATTCAGATTACAAATTGATGTAATGAATTCTAATGAACCCTTTCCTTCTACACTGAAGCTTAATCCCTATTCAAAGTGGATTAGTTAGTATTTAAATTTATCATAGGATCAAGAGTGATTAGTGGCCTATCATAAAAAAGAATCCCATGAAAGTCATGGATCTTTATCACATGCAAGACTGAGGGTGAGCTATTTGAAAAGTTCCAAGGATGGTGCAATTGTACTGAAAATCTTGTCAATGATGCCTATTCCTGAGATGTTCTGCAGTAAAATGCAGCCCAAAAAGAAAGAGGTCCACTTGTAGGAAAAAATTATTCTCTAAGGAATGAAGCAGCTGCATGCAAATGGTTTGCTAAATTCTTATTATCTGCATTTTCATTGACTGCTCAGCTTTGGAATGTGTGACGCTCTCCTTTGCCTGAAAGATTTTCTAAGGAGCTTTTGAAAACATTAAAGCTCCTGAAAGACTTAGCTAAGTTTGAAATTTAACTGAAATGAATATACCAGAGATATGGTTTAGTAATTGAAATTGCCATTTTCCTGTGGTTGTGTTTATGTCCTCTCAGAATAGGTACAAGAGTGAATTATATTCGAGGATACACATTATAAACTCAGAGATACCAGAATAATCAGAGTAATAATGACATCCAAATGCCATATACTTGCTTCGAACTCCATTCTGCTTCTGGGAATGTAACTGATAAAAATATTGTGTAGATCAGAGTTTCTTTTTGATGTATCATAATTAAAAAGTCAAAAGCGTCATCCAAAACATCCCAGGTTTCCTTTAATAAACTATGGAAATATCTTCCCCTGAACTCACAAAACCCATATAAATTGTATTTTTAAGTTCAGTGAATTTACTAGTTTTTTAAACTAGATCCATTTTTTTCCTAGAAAGACAAAATGTTAATCGTCGTTATTTTTAGGAAGTATGATTGATAGAATGGCATGGCAGAAGTTATCTTTTTCAAATATCTTCCCCATTGTGTTTGCTTTAGATGCCTGTTCAAATGCCTTTTTGAACTAGTCAAGCTCTACTCTTCAGGTTGCCAATATATCCATTTTCCTCTTTGTAACAGAATCCCCTGATTTGAGCAGAGAATTCTTCATCTCTCCAAACAAGGAGGTCTTATATTTTATTTTAATGTACTTGTTAATCTTTATTTTTACTTATAACTTTATACATGTTTTTACTATAAGGGATCTAAATCCATGCCTTCTTTATCCCCCAGTGTTTTTTTTACCATTATTGTACTAGTTATTCTGGGAAAATGGAGGACCTGTAAGTTTTATTGTGCATACATAAGTCATTTAATTATGATTACAGGTATAATGTAAAACCTAATACATGTATTTTTTCTCAGTATATATATTTTTCAACATTTTTTTGAGGTCAAGTGGAAATATCCTTCTTTAAGACATTCATGGTTTGAGACTAAGTTTAATATTCCCTTATCATGCTCTCCATGATTTTATAAATACCACTTATATCTTCTCTAAGCCTTTATTTTGCAATACCTGGATCACCCATGTATAGCACAGGGTTTCTTAGCAAGTGGCACGATTGACATTTTGGACCAGATAATGCTGTGTTGAAAAGGGCTGTCCTGTACCTTGTAAGATATTTAAGAGCAACCCTGGCCTCCACCCACTAGATGCCGGTAGCACCTCCCAAGTTGTGATGATCAAAAATGTCTTCAAACATTGCCAAATGTCATTTATGAGACAAAATTGCCTCCAGTTGATAACCACTGGTGTGGCAGTCTATGTAATTACAAAATGGTTTTATATATATTTTCAGGTGTAATCCAAATATCATCCATTTAAAATAAGCAGTGCAAAGATTACTATTCCATTTTGAAGATGGGAATACCAAGGTTCAAGAGTCACTTTTGAATTAATTAATATTGTTTTATTGCCTGAGAAATTACAGCCAAATTTTATGATAACAACTCAAATAATAGAACTGGGAATATTTTAAGAAAAAAAATTTAAATCAATAATGGATGATTTTCACTTTCAATAATAAATAGAACAGCTAGACAAAAGAACAACAAGGAAAAAGAAGACTTGAACAACACTGAAAGCCAACTAAAGTAAACAGACATCTATAGAACACTGTACCCAATACAACAGAGTATGCATTTTTCTCAAGAGCACATGAAACAGTCTCTAAGAAATGCTAGACCATAAAACAAACCTTAATGAACTTAAAAAGATAGAAAAAATACAAAGTATATTCTCTGACCACAATGGAATGAAATTAAAAACCAAAAGCACTAAAAATTTTAGAAAACTAACAAATAAGTAGAAATTGAACAACACACATAATCAATGAGTCAAAAAATAAAAAGTAAACCAGAAAATATTTTGAGAGGAATGAAAATAAAAACATACCAAAACTTATGAGATGCAGCTAAAACAGTGCTTAAAGGGAATTTATGGCTGTAAATATCTATATTGAGAAAGAAGAAAGATTTTAAATCAATAACTTTAACAGGAAAAAGAAGAGTGCACTAAATCTAAAGCAAGTGAAGGAAAGACATAATAAAGATTAAAGTGGAAATTAATGAAATAGAGAAAATATTTGAAAAAATCAATGAAGCCAAAAACTGGGATTTTTTTAAAAGATCAACAAAATTGACTTTTTAGTTAGATTGACAGAATGGGGGAGGGAGAGAGAAAGGATGTGAGGGCAGGAGCGGGAGAAGGAGGGAGGAAGGGAGAGGGAGAGGGAGAACAAACTCGAATTACTAGAATCAGAAATAAGAGAGGTAACATTACTACTGACCTTATCAAAAAGCAAAAAAGTATTATAAATAAATACGGTGAATAATTGTATGCCAAATAATTAGATAACTTAGATGAAGTGGACAAACTGTTATAAAGATACAAACTACTAAAGCTAACTCAGGAAGAAATAGATAATCTGAATGGACCTAAACAACAGAAGAGAGGCTGAATTAGTAATCAATCAAAAACCCACAAAGAAAATCCCAGGCCTAGGTGGCTTCGATGGTGAATTTCAAAGGAAAATCTAAAGAATTAATGCTGCATCTTTACAGACTTTCTGAAAAGTAGAAAAGGAGGGAACACTTCCCAACTCATTTTATAACCAAAGTTCATCCTGCCATGAGGACAAAAGTATTCCTTTCTTAGGATATATCAAAAGAATAGAGGAACATAAAACTGATAGCCATGATGTTTTCTAAAAGTAGAAACTCTGGAAGAATATTTAACACAAGTTGAACTTATGAGGAAAAATGAGTTGCAGATATCTTTCAAACCAATTTACCTCCACTAAAATAAAGCAACAATATAGTTAGTCCTAGTCACAATAGTAGGTACTTTTAGGAAAGAAGGAATTTTAAAAAAAAATTTGTATTTTTAATCAGACTACCAAACTCATTTTATTCTACATACTATTAAGTTTGTTCCAACATGCATTGAAAAAACTCTTCAAGCACAAGGCCAAAAAAACCTCTTGCAGGAGGTGCTCCAGGTGCCACACCCATATCCACACCCACCTCACCACTTCAGGAAAGACCAGTATGACTTCCCAACTCCAGTGCCTAAATTTATTTTCCAGAAGAACTTTTTCTGGCCACTGAGGCCCTCTTTGCCACCTGATTAGTAGGCCAGAAGTACTACCTACCCACCTCCAGCAGCCCTCAAAGAATGACTGATGTGCATTGTGTTCTGTATACCCCAGCTTTCTCGTCTTTTAGGTAGGAGAACTCTGAAACATGTATTCTACCAAGGTTCCCAGAGTTTCCCAACATGGTGGACTTGAGGGGGATGTGGTTAGCTCCTGTTGTCTACAGGTTTGCTGGCTTGGCCACAGACTCTCTGACTTTATTTTCTTCCCTGTATCACTTCCCTTTCCTCTACCAATATTTGTTGCACTTTCCAACTAACTTACTTGTACCTGGTCTAGTGATGTGCTTTCAAACTGAGACAGTTATGCTTTACAAGACAACTAAAAGACTCCTTTAGCTGAAAACAAAACAAAGCAAAGAAAACAGTCTTTTACAGTTAATAAAGTGCATTAAATCATGGAATCTTCTTTAAGATTCTGGGAGTTTTGCCAATACAGTATTCTGGGAAGCACATGTACAGTCCTACTAAATCCCGCTGAAAAAGTAGCACAGGAATGATCTAGATCACCACCTGAGGTCCCTGCTGCATTGTAGAGCAGATAAACTACATGGAGCAAGTGAAGAAACTCAAGCTGTGCTATTGTTTATTGCTGGTGCTCATTTCATTGAAATAAAACAGCCAAAAATCTCTAACACTGAGGTTCTTAATTAGGATTCTACAGTTTGGCTTCAGAGGTTGCACATACCGCTAGAATTGTGTGCAAAAATTGTGTACTGGTGAATGTATACATTTTTATGGGAATAGCATTCATAATTTCTATGAGATATCCAGACTATCCTGTAAAGTAAAAAAAAAAAGATTATGAATCCCTGATTCTGTGAGCTAGGAGTTGAAGGAGACGCTTTTACCGTGGATGCAAATAGCAAAATAGCATAAACATCTAATATGTCCTCCTTTTTTTTCCTAGACTTGCAGAAATAAAATACTAGTCTATGTTAATGACAGTCGCAGCTATGGCCAACAGCAAGGTGTGTATAGGAGAGTAGACACACAGATGCCATAAATATGAAGAACAAACTAGAATGTCTGTGTACATCATTAAGTCACCTGCAGAATGAAGGCTTCATCCCATGACTCCCGCTCAGATCACAGAATCATAAATTGCAAGAGTTGGATGGTTCCTTGGAAACTATCTACTCCTCCACCCCATTCCTATCCATGACACAAAGACTCCTCCAGCATCTAGGCAGAAAGAGGCTCTTACTCACTCTCCCTCTCACCCCTCCAACTTCTCACAACCCCAAACACTTTGAAGAATTAAGACATCATTGCCTTCTGTTTTTGTTTTGCTTATTTGTTTAAAGATCTAATAAATAATAGAAATCTCTTTCCTATATTAAGCTAAAATATACCTTTCTTAACTTTTGCTCAGTGGTTCTGGTTCTGTTCTGTCCTCTACTCAAGACAAATAGAGTTAAGCAGTGAATAATTTTAACTATATCATGGGTTGATGCAATTTTCAACACCGTGTTTGCTTTTATTTTAGAATGCAGTAGAGACCTCCTAATACAGTTCACATCATCATCCTCATTTAAATTTCTGCAATGGCTCCTTCAAGATTGAACCCCACTTTCAAGACAGTTATTCTGATTCTTAAATATGACTATAATGTCCCAAGATAAACACCCCAATTCCCTCAAACATTTTACCTATGGTACAGTTTCCAAGCCCATCATGTCCCCCTTCCCTATGTGCTTTCTTATCATTCTCATGCAAGTTCAGACAGATAAGCCTAGAGTGTAATAGGACATTTATCATCATTGGTTTGGTCACTGTGCATCTAAATAATGCAGAAAATTGTTATTCAATTACAAAGCATGTTACAAATTGCTGCGGATTATAGAGGTTCTACCACCTAAACCAGGTTAGTTATAAATCCAGTGTAATCAACTAATATGTGTATTATTCTAAATAAAATTTTGGAAAACTTAGACACATAGAATATGTTTAAGGCAGTAAATTTGATTCATCAAGGAAGGTGGGGGGGATCTGTTATCTCATAAGTAAATAAACTAACTCATATTATCTGTCAACTAAGTGCAACATGGAGCCAGATCACTTCAGGGTGCTAGTCTTTGGTTTATTGCTATACCCTAGTTATTAGGAGCCACTGCAGAAAGTTAAATGGAGATGATGACCTGCACTGCATTAGGAACTCTCTATTGCATTCCAAAATATAAGCAAACATGGTATTGTAAATTGCATCAACCCATGATATAGTTAAAATTATTCACTGCTTAACTCTGTCTGCCAAAAAGAAAGTCATAGCAAAAGGCAAAGTACTGTGTCAAATTTTCATTAAGCTTCTAGTTCCCCTAATTAATATAAGAAACTGCCTCTCTTCTCATTTGTCCAAATTCCTCTGTGGGGTTGGAGATGGGCCGTTCATGGGAGGTAGATCCATGGTAAGTGGTCCAGAGACAGACTAAATGTCGACATACAGGGAAGTCAAAGGGAAACAGAGATCACAAAGGGAAGGGATATATTTTTTTAACAAAGAAATCATTATAGGATACCAAATCTGAGGGACAGTGGTCATATGTTAACTGTAAAAAGAACAAAGGAGTCCAAATCAGCTAGATCCAGGACAAGTCAGAATACAGAGTGGGAATCAGGACTGCAAAGGCAGAGGAAGCATTAGAGAGCTGCTTCTCTGTGTCTCTAGTTATGCAGTCATGGGGTGGATTAAATAGCTTAAAAAATCTTCAGCATTATCTTTCTGTGTGCAACTTAATGCATACCCAGTTTTCACTGTGCCTGAATAACTCACAAAAATGGATCACACTTGCAGAGGCTCTTAATCTAAGATAGAATTTAGGGAGTCCAGATACTTAGATGGGGAAAAATGACATCCTTATTTTCACTAGCCTCTAGTGAAAATAAAGTTATTTCCTTCAGTTAAGCCTGTGAGAAGCAATAAAATCACAGCAGTATTGGAGGATTCTTGGGCTTCACCAAGGTGCTACTGTAGTCTATGGTACCCCAAAGATTAAGCACACCAAGTATAGTGAATTTCAGTGGGAAACCACGGCCCCAGACCTTAGTTTGGATGCAGGTTTTACAATAAATATGCTATAGCGTAGCTTTAATAAGAGGAACTACAGAAACACTGATGCCAGTCAGTATTCAGCAGTTACTTCTTTTGACTTCCTAACCATGTGATAGTCGTATTCAAATTCTATTCAATATTTAATTTTTTTAAATGTGCAAATATGTATATATCCCTGGAACTTGCTCTAACTGGACTCTAGCTACTCCAGTCACTATAACCCAATCTTAAACCTTAATTCTTATGAGTCTCTTAATTCCTCAGTCACAGTTCCTTTAGTAACAACATAAAACATCATTTGTCCAACTTTCCAAAATGGAAGCCGTTCCTTGTTACAGTTGCACCTTTGGTTCTTTGGGGAGTGTGAAGTCCGGGCTCAGCTATAAGCTACCATCTATTGTAGAGATCCATGAAGCTAGTCGTGTTGATCTCCAGGAAATTTTCAACATTCAGATCCAGTGTGTCCTTCTACTTCCCCGAAGAAGTTTGTAAAAATTAGCTTAAGTGACAGGATGCTTTTGCTTTTGGCTGAAATGTTGATCTCTTGCATCAGATAATCCATTTTGCAGTTATATTACGTCTGTGATTTTTTTTTAAAAAATGATAAAATGCATTAGCTAACACGATACATATAGCTTTTTGTGAGGGTCATGGAAGATTTTGGTGCTCAACTGGTTGAAAAGCAGTAGCCTATATGACTTTTCAGGAGTTTCAAATAACACTAATCTGATTTTACCTTCAGATTCCAACATCTTAACTGAAAATTTAACCACAGTTAAAAAGAACTGTAGAAGGAGTATTACATTTTTTTAAAAAAAGTCTGAGTCAGAAATTTGAGAGAGCAGTTAGTGGGATAAGGGCAGGGTAGAGCCGGGTTCTGGAGGAATCCTAGGATCCTGTAGTGTCAGAAGAGGTAGAAAAGAGAGAAGATACATAGCAGAAATGTTAGGAGTGCAAAAGCCAACTTTAATCATGTTACAGTTCTGCAGAGGGCCAGTCATGCAGGCAGGGGTTAAAGTAATCATCTCTCTCCTGGTTTGAGCAAGCAGGTTTCCTTTAGAGATGCCTCATGTTAGTTTGCATAAATTACTTCAGCCTGGTTACATAGTAACACATTGGCTCCACAGCTGGCTTTGTTGCTGCAAGAAGATGTTATGGATTATCCTGTCTTTTGACCAAGTATTAATAGAGCTCTGCTCAGCAACCCACAAGTGATTAATGAGATGAGAATAAAAAATGCCCTACCTGCTGCAGCAGCCCTGAAAACGCAATTAATGAGAGAGCAAGAGAGCAAGAAGTGTGGGAGAGAGAGAGACAGAGACAGAGAGAGACAGAGAACTCCTGAAGCAGCCTCCATATACTATACAAGGCAGATCAGCTGCCTGTTTGGCTTGGCTTCTAATGATTCTATTTGCGGATGAGTTAGTGCCATCTGAATCAGTGCACCGGGAGCAGCCAATTTAAGAGAAATTATATATTCCTAAAATAATTACCATGTACACTAAGAAATTTTTACCTGACTCTAATCTTAGAGGGATAAAAACCTTATCCTCATTACTCCATATTAATAATAATAAATTGACTATAAAAATTAAAAAGAAAAATCCCAGCTGTGAGAGTGCACTGAAGGGAGGTTGTCTTGATACAGAGCATAGACAAGCTATACTTGGTAGTGGGCATCCATATTTTGGTTTGTCATATTTCCATATAATGAAGCCAGTGAACACTACTAGACTGTAGGTACTAGTTCTGTGTGTGTCCGTGGCCCAAACAGGAGGACTGCTTTTGTTTACACAAATAAGAAGTCTTTGCACAAGAATGGCAATGCATGGGTTCTTGTGCAGCAAGGAAAGGGTGAGGGGTATTTCCTCTCCTCAAATGACCTCTTACCCACACTGTCTCCCACCTCTCCAATACAGCAGTCCTGTCCTAAGGAGTTAAAAATTTGATTGGTCCAATTTTGACACCAGAGGGCCTGTTTAATGGTGGGCAAAATCACTGCCATAAAACTTCTCTGCCTTTCCTCTCTCCTGTACTGTGGGTGGGGTGCATTCACCACTATGAGCACAGTGGCCAGTTGGGGGTACAATGAAAGGAAGGATAAAAGAAGAGCCTAAGTCACATGCTTGATCTAGTTCTAACACAGAGTCTGCTTTGGGATAAGAAATTTAAGAAATAGTCTAGATTTTTTTGTTTTTTTTAAGTCAGTCTGACATGTTCCATGTTTTACTGATTTGCTTACTAAAGTGTAAACTTTGTAATGGGCATTTCTGTCACTTTTTTTTCCCCGTATTAACACTTTCTTTTTTGCTTTTTAAAAAAAATTTTTAATTTAATTTTTTTTTACAGCAGGTTCTTATTAATTATCCATTTTATACATATTAGTGTGTATATGTCATTTCTGTTCTTTGCAAAATCAGTGTCTGACATGAAGCAGATATTCAATGAAAAGTTTTGAATGAATGATACCTTTATCACCATTCACATTATCACTTATATATACAACTACCTTAGAAATCTCACAAGAAAGAGAATTTAGATATATCTGGGATACCTAACTATACTATCACTTTGAGATAACCAAACTCTAAGCTGTACCATTAGTATTCAATTTTTACTAAAATTGGGTAAGATGGAAAATCAGTGCTATGTAATGATGTTCAATGGCAAGAGGAAATCCTTAATATGAGCTAAGTGTAAAAATTTTACATTTGGCTCAATTATATTTTGATCTAGTGACTAAAGCCTTAATAATACCTAAGATGGTGTGTTGCAACCCAAGTTAAGATGGATATAAGTACCCTTAGGAAGCCCAGCATCTTTTAACAGAAGTTTTGCAAAGAAGACCTTCTCTCAAATCGATTCCTACAAATATTATAGTCAATCCATTTTCATCATTTTTAAGGGCTATGTGAGATTTATAGAGACTGAAATACATTTCCATTATAGAAGAGAAAATGGATGAGTCTCCAGCTATATTTCATTCATAAAGGGAATTCTGTTCTTTACCAAAATTACGTGGAGAAAAAGAATTCTTTTTTAAAAATATTAGTTGTTTAAGTTGTAAATCAAACTTCCTCAATTATAATCTAAAAATAAAATATTTAGTTTAGCATCAATTGGCAATTCTTTGTGGCTGTGTGTGTATATGTGTTGTGTTTTGAAGTGCATTACCATTGGAGCCAGAAAATGGTCCTTCTAGTGAATTTCTATTTGTTTTCTTAAATAAGACAATTATAAACTAATTTTACAATAAAAATGCTTTTATTTTGTTAGTTTCTCAGACAACGAGGAGTCAATATTGCCTCAAGTTTGCCCAAAAAAAGGCTAAAAATATAGCCCAAGTTACTATTTGACCACCTTCTAGTGGAACAGAAGATAGTTTTTCTGGTATTATAGTGTTTCTAATATATGATGCACTCTCCTAGGTATTATATATTTTTATTTTTAGATCAATCGAGTATTTTTTGGACCACATTCTTTGGCCCTCCATATATATGGCATTACTCAGTCTTAACTTTAGCATGATGTGGCCAAAATGTATTGAAGGACAGTATAAGATTCAGCACATACAACTCCTTGCCCAGTATATTATAGAAAGGGTAGTGCAGATATATTTGTCTCTATTACAGAGTGTATAGTTTGTGTAAAAATCCCTAGGAGACACTGCTCTGGGTTCCTAGTGCCCCCCCAAAAATACAAACCAAAAAAACCCAACAACTCTACTGCTTCCGAGCAACTGGCAGTCTTTAGTCTTTAGAACTGTGTCTTTTAATACCAATTACTCTGAATGCTAAGAAACTCAGAGCCAAATTCTGGCTACATTCGTACAGCCACTTGTTGTCTGCATTTAGCGTTCTGACCCAAACTCTGTGTTCCACACAGTACTGTAGAAAAAGAAGGGACTCAAAATTAGTAATTGAGATGAAAAAAAAGCTATGCTTGAGATAGTTACGATGGTCTCCAAACATTCCTGGTTGGTTGTAAGTTAATAATTATAAAAGTTTCATCCATAGGGAAAAATGCAGTGATCTTCAATTCCAGGTGTCAATGTTGAGCCTCAATTAGGGAAACAGAAATAAATGAGAAAAAATAATAAGACATGGATAAACTGTACTCTGATCATTTGAAACCAGGTCCCATTTCCTCTGAATAGTACCTTCTAAGAGTTTTCAGGTTCACACTTTGCAAAGACTCTCAAGAGAAAATATAAAAGTTATGATGTAAAGAATAAGTGCAATAAATAGTAGAGGACGAATGGGCCTCACTGTGTTCATACCTCCAGGATCATTTCTCATCCCATTCTCTGCTCATTCTTTCTTCCTGCAAGACCACTGATTTGTCCAAAATTTGGCCTCCTTTCCTTTTTATATTTCAAACTGCCACTCATTCTATCTCTTGGGGAGATGTGGAGGAGATGGTAGGAGTGGTTCTCATCACTCTTAAAACTGACTGCAAAACGTAAATCAGTCTTCCAAATTCTTCACCCTTTTCTGACAATCCCCAAAAGCAAAACCCAATCAAGCCCCTTTGGTTTTAAAGGAATATAGTGTAGATGTACAGACCCAAACAGGTGTACTCAAATTACAGTTATGGAAAGACCCTGTATAAATTTTGTTTCTTATCTTTTATTTCCTATTTCTCTTTCTTTTTAATGATATGAGGAAAACTGCACTGTTAAAAAAAAATGGGCAAAATACTAAAAGTTAAATCTTGTTTAAATTGGTAGTTGACACTTCCTACAAGCCCTTGACTGTAAGCAGCCAAAGTGTGCCAGGAAGAACTCACTCTCTCACTGGCCTTTCAGCTCTTATTTCCATGGAAACTGACGAGTATTGATAGAATAAAGCAAAGGGAAAGTTTTCATACAGTCCTTTCTCTTCTCATGTTAACAGAAGAACAGTACCCAACCTCTAGCCAGCCCCAAGAATTGTCAGGCCAAGAAGAATAATATATTTTGTTACCTCTCAAGCATCCTTTTTTCTATTCAGTTTCCACTTTATGAGAAAAGAGAAACAGACAATTCAAAATGGAATTTGTCTTGATTTCTCCCCATGCTTTCAGTAACATCAAACATTCTAGCCCTCTGTTACAAGACAAAGTGATGCAAAAACAGAATTCTGTGCGTATAAATAAAACTACATGCAAAAGCCAAGGCATTTTAAGAGAAACTAATAATCCAGATAGACACTTGCCAGCAATTTCATGATGGTATACCTCTGAAGCTTTGGCCCACAATTACCTTCAGAGCCTCTTCGTCACTGGGCTGACAAACACCTTCTTATTCTATGAGGACAGGCTTGATACTGGTCACAAATGGTTTTAATGTCCAAATTTTAGTGGATAAATCTTGCTTCTCTCTAGTTAATCCTCCAGACCAAACAATTCTCTATCTAGGCTTCTTGTTAGATCTCAACAGGTGAAATTCAAACAATCACACTCCTTTACCAAAATCCTCCTACAATTCCATTTAGGTATCAGTCTCCATGCTTTCATTCTTTCAGCAAATTCTGTTGAGTACCTACTATGTGCCAGTTACTACTAGACTTACTAGATGGAATTGACAAGGTTTCTGCCTTATGGAGCTTACAACCTAGAAAGGGATCCAATAAATCAATAAAACCAAAACTAGATAATTACAGACTAAAATAGGTACTAAAATGAAAGTGAAATAAATGCTGTTAAGAGGGTACTGGTAGGAGCTAAGTAAGGCAATGGGGAAACATCATTTACCATTATGAAGGACAAGAAAATGCCACCATCTGAAGTACTGGAGGAAGGGAGCTCCAGGAAGCGAAGGCACAAGTACAAAAGATCCTAAAGCAGAGAAGAGGTTGATGTATTTGAGGAACCGAAGGTATTTGTATTTGGGTCCTGGAAGGCAGTATATGAGGAGGAGAGTAGGACTGGAGATGAAGTTAGAGAGATATATCAAGACTATATCATGCTCTGCCTTGTAGAGCATGGTAAGATGGTGGATTTTAGTCTAATTGAGAGCCTTGGACAAGTTGGGTAACAGTGAAGATGGAAAGGAGTCGATTCCTGTGTAATTCACAGATCATACTGGTGAAATGAATGAGGAAGATAAAAGAAAGAATAATGAAGGATAATTTCCAAATGTCTGGTTTTGCACATGGATAGGATCATTTTCTGAGATGGGGAAGGCTGTGGAAGAAAATGATTTAGAAGAGAAAGCAACGGATTCAACTTTAGAGATGTTTAGTTTGAGATGCCTGAGAGATATTTAAGTGAAGTTTTGAAGAATTTAGTTATGTATACGAGATTGGAGCTCAGAGACATGCTCTCGGCTGGAGATGGGATTTTAGAGTCATCAGGAGCCTTGGGAATTAATGAAGTCATTCAGGAAGAGAGTATAAAGAAAGAGAACATCCTCCTAAGATATGGGCCTAAAGGTCATCAACACAGAGAAGTACTTTTTCAGAGAGAGAGTGTATTGAGAAACAGTCAATAAAATAAAAAGTCAATTCAAGATGGAGAAAGTAGTCAGCTGGGCCAAGTAAAATGAGCATGAAAGTGTCCACCATTTTCCTTAAATGTAGTTACTTGACCTGAGCAGTCTGAAAAGGGTGTTGATAACAGAAGCCAAACTTGGGTACAAAGAAGAGTCACTGGAAAATGAGGAAGAAGAGGCAGAGCAATTAGCCATCTTCTGAAATGTAACAGAGAAATAAATAAAAAGTAAAGAAAGACAATGGAGGGTTGTTTGACTTTGTTTTGTGAGTTAAAATTCTAGATCAGGTTTATCTGGTGATGGGAATAATGCAGAGGCAGATATTGAAATAATGGTGTGATTTTTTTTTTTTTTTTTTAGAGCAGAGATCTTGAGAAACTGAGAGATGTTAGGTTCCAGAAGGCATTAGCTTCAAGGGAATGAAGGACATTTTCTTTCTTGTGGCAAAGGGATGAAAGGTCAGTGAGATAAAGATGGAGATTCATTTAAGATTTTCTCTTGGGAAGATGATCAAGCTCACAGCTATTGGTTTCTTTTTCCAAATATCATGGTATGAATGTGGGAAAGGGAGCAGAGATTCTGAAATAATCATTACACAGAGTAGAGGACAAGCTTAGTGGAGAAGTCCTGGGCAGTACTGAATACTCACTGGTCGCTGGTGATTTTAACTTATTTTGATACAAGTCAACTAGTTTACATGATTTTTTCAGGCTTGCCTGTAAAAGGAGCAGCTTTGGAAAAAATTAGCTGATTGGGGTTCATATAGGATTGAGGTTTGTCAAGGAGAATAGAGAAAGGCTGGGAAGTAGAAAAAAATGGTAAGGAAATGATTACAATGATGAACTTAGAATGTAAGCTATGAAGATCAGCAGAGGCTTTTACACGGGGGCAGTGTAATACGTAATTTTATGAAGTGAAAGATTTTTACCAATGCTTCAATGTAGGGTCTCTATTGGTAAAAGTGATAGTACGTCTTGTTAAGTAGAGGTTCAATGCTTCTTGTTCTTGTGTGAAAGCTTAAGTATGAATAGAAAGGCATTTATGGATGTCAAGTACCCAAAGAAGTGGACAGTGCTCAAGAGTGTCTGCTGCTTTCATCCCCACACTTGCCTTTCTATAATCTCCCCCATCCCACCAGGATTGAAAGCCTGCATGCCACATTTCTAAAACCCCCTTGCCAGTTGAGTTCCTGATAGGTCTGTCAATGGAAGGCAAAAGTAGGAGATTTTGAAATTAGGGAGAAAGGAGGTGCCATTTTTTTCTTCTTCTGGCCACCTCTTCAGTAGCAGCAGTAGCATTGATTGGCACCTGACAGTAACTCTAGGTGACCGTGGGCTCTAGCTCTGTTGGTGGCAGCTCAGCAGCAGCAGTGGGCATCTGGCTTCCTGGATAAGTCCAATTCAGTAACATCATTGTGGGTCCAATTACAGCAGCACCTCCAGCAAACCAGCACCCTGAAGGACAGGGTGGCTCCAGCCTAGGATTATTTAGCTGCTTCAGATCTTGAATTTAAAAATGCAGAAACCCTTCTTTTGTTTTCTCCAGTCCTCCTCTACTTCTATTTGCTTTCCAAGATTTTTCCAAAACCTTTTAAGCAATTCCCTGAATTAAGTCTTTTCTGCTTGAAATATCTTGAGACATTTCTGATTTCCTAATGGGATTCTGCCTAATAAAGAGCAGGGAATTATGGTGATCAAGGCGATGAATGGAAACAGTTAGTATTGTGTCCAAAAACTAGACATCAAATCAAATCCAGAAAAATTAGAAAGACATGTATACCAGAATTCAGGACAAGCTGAGATCTCACAAATGTCTTATCCACATAAACCTATGAATTCATAAAATGTGGCACAATCAGTCAGGAGTCTGCCCTTCAGCTGTGATGTAATAATCTAGCAATTTCCTAGAGTTTTATAGGGCCAAAAGTTATTGAAAATGCTTTAAAATTTTTAACTTTCATGAAAAGAATGTATTTGAGAAATGCTAAATATTAATATATATGTAATTTCTGTTTATTATTTATTTTCAAAGCACATTAGTGAATTAAAGTTTCTTAAAAATCTTGAAGTAATAAATCTATTTAACTTCATTAAATCCAAATATATCATTATGTATTATATGAAATATATTTTTATATTCATATATATTTATATATGTGAATACATGTGAGTATATAAATCTCTCTCAATTTCTCTCTCACTCTCTCAATTTCTATCTCTATCTCTGTTCCTTTGCTCATAACACCTAGTAACATCCCATTTAACACCCCATGAAACAAGTATCTGCTGAGTGCACTTTGGGAAACTCTGCTGTGAGGGAAGCTGCCCATCTGGTCCATCTATTCTGGACTCTCAAATCTCAACTACAGTTGGCAGTGAGTGCAGCACACTTTGACCAGATATCTATATATAAAAATGTTCTAGAAACTTTGAAGGCAACAAAAAGATTAGTGGGAATGATTAAACTAACACTAGGAAATGAATAATTTCCAAGTTAATAGTTAATTTCATTCTGAATATACATGTATGGATTTACATGCATTCACACATACACAAATAGCAAACTCTGTATAGTAATGTCAACCTCTTCCATAAAATAATTTGTGAAACGGTTGTCTGATGAATGACTGAATGAGTAAATGACCTAGAAATTGAGGCATTTCTTGACTTAACTAGCTAAGATGTTTATTAAATTATACTTTATTGCACTTTCATTCATCTTTTTTACCCAGCAAACATCTATTTGTGTCCTTCCTATGTACCAGGTTCAGCTAGATGTTGGGAAAATAAAGGTAAATAGGGCAGGGCCCCTGCCCTCAAGGAATTCAGGTTCAGAAGGCTGGGAAAGACAAACATGTATAGGTGGGTATGAAAGTAATGTGCCTAGGGAAGTGCATTTTGTACAGGGGCAGGCAACAATTGTAACAGTAAAAGGAGATGCCTACCACAGCTTTGGGCATGTGTGTGCACACACCAGTGTGAAAGGGAAGGAGAGCAGTGCAGGTAGGGGTGTAGAAGTAAGGGAAAGCTCTCCTTCCATGCTGTTTGCAGTGGCAAAAGTCAAACCAGGTAGGAGCAAGAAAACCATCTCAGGGAGCTGCTACATTAGCATACCAGCTTGGGATAGAAACCAGGAAGTTATAATAAGGAAAGAGCCTGAATGTTATACAAAGGTGATTCTGAGTTATGAAAGGGGGTACATTTCCAGTGCAATTCCCACCTTTAACAGAGGATGCAGCTTAATTCAAACAGATAAATGCTTTATGGAAGAATTTGAGATCTCAGCAATAGGCACTCTCCTATCTTCCTCTACCCCACCCAAGACACACCAGGTAAACCTTGACTTACCTCTTGTGCTTCCTACTGAACATGGTTGTTATATTCACGGTTCCAAGAGTAAGAACAGAATAAAACGATGAGGAACTTGTGAGAAGGAAGGAAGAGCATCGTATAAATTATTCATTGAAAGTTACAGTCTTGTTTTGTGTTTTTCATAAAAAGCATTCTCTGTTCTTTATCTCCTAGACCCCCAACCAGCTAGTTCAAGTATTTATGGTGTTATCTGGCATTTCCCTCTTACCTCTTGCTCTTGGAGCAGAAGGCATTTCCTGTTCTACTTAAGGAATAAAAAGGAAATTTAGAACTTGAAACTCATTTTAATAGACATTTAATATGAATGTTAATATTCATATTAAATCTTGCAACAAATAGATACAAAATTTCTCATCATTGGATAATAATCCCTGAGTTCCCCACATTCTGGTCAGGTATCTAGAATTGTGTCTCTGGGAACTGGCTTGTATCCAGAGGAACAGAGGCAGGTGGCCAAAAGCTTTGCTGTATCTCAATTACCAGTATAGTGTCTTAGATATTAAACCTAGAATGGGCAGAGATCGTCTTGGATATAGAGATGAACAAATAAGTGGATGTCATAAAAGTAACTCAACCAAAGCTTTTTGTAACAACCATGTTGACCTTCATTAAAGGTAATTTGTAAAATGCCCATGAAATTTAGGAGTCTTGACAAGTGAAGAATTTCTTTAAAAAGGAGCAATATTCTATAATATGACCCCTATAAAGACGGCTGTGATTAACCATGAGTAACCATGAGGGTAGGTTGTGATTTGTACTATATAAATTCTAGAAGGGGCTTTAGAAATTATCTAATTCACCTTTTTTTATTTGACATATGAGCTACTGAGGGCCAGAGAAATGAGTCCCCTGCTGAGGATTGTTAGCAATATACAAATTAGAACTCAAGTTTCAGTCCCTTTATGGATTATAATGGGCTGCCTCATATATTCTTCACAAGAAGTGTTGTACTGTTGATGCGACATATCACTTCTGAGTACAAAGCAACAATCAGATCCCACTAATCCCACTTCTTTTTTACACAGATATTACCATTTCAATGTGTGGTTTCTCATTTTTGCTGAGAGGTTTTTCTTCCCCACACACCCCTCCTTAAATCAGGCAAAGAGACAAGTAACTGACTTCAGTTTTCAAAAATGTAACCCGCAAGTGCATAATTCTTCCTGTCAGATTTCCTTTTCTGTAAGTTGGTGAGTTTATTGTGGTAGCACTCAAAAGGCTGAGCCTGAAAAGTTCTGTAACATATGGCATACATTTAACATGGCTTGTGAATTAAAAATAACAGCCTGCCATCTGCCTCTGCAAGTTGATTTTATCAAAGTCTAAATGAGAAGCTCAAAGATGTGAATGTTGTCAATTAAAATAAGAAATACTCAGGTTCAATACAGAGTGACCAATCCATGCTTGCCCCCTCCCCCACTGGATTAAAGTTACCCATACCCTCCACTCCTGCAAATTAAAAGAGCTGCCCAGTTTTCAATCTACAGAACTATTTTGTAACTATTACAAAATAGTAATAGTTACTATTTCTTTCCTATCTCCCCCCGCAAAAAAAAAAAATCCTTTATCACAAATTTAGCTTCTAGTTACCTTCCTCTAGGAACAGGTTATTTGGATTTCTTTTCTGAGGTTAGTACCCTCCTAAACAATTGATTACAGTTTATAAAATCTTTTCTCTGTATAATGTTTACTTTCTTTTCTCCAAAACTTGAGAGTCTATTAAGTAATACATGTTAGAGGGAAGGATTTGATGATTTTTCATCATCATACATTCTTACATCCTGTAGGAATTTCTGGAAATGATCTAAAGTACTGAGCTCTGCATCAGAAGCCCACAGATCAATTTAGTTGGATTAGCATTTATTGAGCAACTACACCAGGAAGAACCCTGGGACGGCAATGGTCATATAAAGGGTTTAAGGCAGTTGCTGCTTTCAGAAAGTTTATGTCATAGTTGAGATAAGATTTACACCCAAGAAATAGTTTGAGGTGAAACCCATGTTTGTATAGCCAAGTGCTCACCTGAGTATACTGACAGTAAGAGTTTTGAGAAGAGAGTTCTCTTCCTAAGTCCCTATCATTCTTTATTTAAGGGCAAGAGGCTTAACCTGTATGTGTTTTCATTTTATTATTGTGTATACTGGCTTTATGTGCAGAACAATCAAAAATACAGTTATATGAAATGCTAAATTTGTAAGCATTGTATAAAAGCTAAAGGGACAACCACAGAAAACATAAAGTGAGCTATTAGGTAATCTAAGTAAAATGCCCAGATCTCAAGACGAATTTGATTGAAATTTAACTAGGAAAGCTTTATAGGGATTTGTAATTTCTTGACTAAGACTTAAAAATAAATAAAGTATAAAATAGAGATTCCATGAATCAAGTGACACTAATGCCAACATTTGGTAGTAAATTTTGCAGCTGGTATTTTCTAAGCATGAAGGTCAAGTCTGTCTGGTCAAGTAGTGCAGGTGGCACAAGGCACAAATCTAGGGGAGCTATTCACACAGACTACAATATGGATAGTGTATTCATTTTCTAGTACTACTGCAACAAATCACCACAAACTTGGTGATTAGAACAACAGAAATTTAGTCCCGCACTATCTGGAAGCCAGAAGTCCAAAATCAAGGTGTTGGTAGGGCCACACTTCCTCTAAAGGCCCTAGGGGAGAATTTTCCTTACTTCTTGCAGCTTCTGGTGCCTCCTGGCATTCTAGTTCCTCATTCTAGGCATCCTGGCATGTAGCAACATAACTCAATCTCTGCCTCCATCTTCACATGACCTTTTCTGTGTGTGTCAAATCTCCCTCTCTTATAAGAATACCAATCATTGGATTTAGGGCCCTTCTTAAATCCAAAATGATCTCATCTCCAGATGCATGACTTAGTTACATCTGCAAGGACCCCATTTTCAAATAAAGTCACATCACAGGTACTTGGGTTAGGACATGGGTATGTCTTTTGGGGGACACAATACAACTCCCTGTAAGTATGTAAGTTCCTTTTGCTTCCAAATTATAATTTACTAGATTACAAATCTAGTTTACAATTCCAATTTACTAGATTACAAACCTAGTAAAGATTTGGGATTTCCTAGGAAGCAGGGACTGATTTGTTTCAATTACTTTATTTATGATAGCAAAAAGGAGTTTCAGAATGTAATCCGGGGCCTAGGAAGAACCAATGTGAGTTGGTTCTATCCTTTTTAGTGTTAAACCTTGAACATCCCTCTGATTTTAAATCTGCTTTCAACCATAGGAGCAGATATCTAAATAAACTGGCAACCACAGATATCAAGTCAAAAAGACATCTATATGTTAATAATAATAATTTTCATTGTGTCCCCTCCACCACTCCAACCCAGAAAAGCATTCAGTGATTCATATCTTATTCCTTCAAAGGCAATCCATTTTTACCTAATCAAGGAAAGCCTTTTGGAAGAATACATGCTCAAAATTTCTTTAATGGCAATGAAAGAGAAGAGCCCAAATGATGAACTGTGTACATTTTAAAGTGAAAACTCACACCACAGGAATGCCTACATATCAAATAAATCAATGCAAGCAATCAATCATCTTAATGAAAACCTATGGTTAGCAGGTGTAAATGCCTCTGTGGACTCTTACAATTACAAGAAAAAAACCCTGATTCTGGACATGAACAATTCACTGTGGTTACATACAAATCAACCTCAATAACATGAACTAAATAGAAATGTAATTGGAGTTAAACATCTCTAGTCCCTTCATTTATCTTTCAAAAATAGAGGAGAGCTAGAGGGATTTTCCCGCTAGTAATTAGATGCTTTTTTCCCTAAAAACCTATCAATAGCTGTTTCAAACACTGCCTTCTATTCAAGTCACAGCATTTTAGTGAGAAAGGAAAACAATATAAGGGCAACAAAATGGTTCTTTAGATAAAACAGATGTCCAAGTTTAAGCCCAGATTGTAAGTCCTCCACATCTAATAGAAATAAGAAGTCATTCAATTGTCGAGAGGAACTTGTCTATAACATGGATTGTCAATCAATGGCTCCGATCACCTGTGATGGGCTATACCTGCTTTTTATTTATGAAGACTTTGGCCGTGGCTAGCGCTACTCTGGACTGCCCAGTGTGGTGATCTCCTTTATGTAGGTATTTACTCCTCGTGGATTAGTGTGAAACATCACCATGCTGGACTGCAGTGATGTCATCAATAAGCCCCTTCAATTAACCTGACCCTGTGGTTTTACATAATTGACTACAATGAGTGTTGACAATATCATCAATTAGAATTTCAGCTGATGAATCACATTTGAGGTTTTTGGGGGTGACTAATACTGCCTGATGAATTCAGCCACAAAGAAACATCAAGAGATACCACAGTAACCTCCTGTATGTATTGAGTACATCAGGTGGAAGACTGACAAGAATTGGCATTTTAACTTCACATTATAATTTAAACAACCAGCTTGGCCAGTTAGTGGGGGAATCCATCAAGACTGGTAGTTTGACTTTATGCTGATGAGGCAATTTGTTGACACACTAAATTTTTTTCCTCCAGTTACCTCAAATGTGTTATCGCATTCACTAATGAGAACTCCTGACTTGAAGGTGAATTTCCTCCTTTGGTTTTAGGTTTCTGCTTCTTCATTAATTCATATATTTTTATGTCATTTGAGGAACTTCAGGGTGGGAACTTTAGGAATTCACGCTGCATCTATTTAAGTATGACATTGGCACCTCAAAAATATATTCTGTAAATCTGTCCTCTACATTTCCAAGGCTATTCTGTTGCCTCTTCAATCTCAGTCCATGGACTTTCTATTTATTCCAAGAGTCATGAAACTGTCAACAATTAATCTTCTGTTAATGGCTTCAGCAGTTATTTACACAAAGAACCAAAATGAGTACCAGTTACTACAAAACATGACAGATTGAAGCCCCAAAGAGCAATTCAAATCAAGGAGCCAGCACTTTTTAAATTCTCTTAAAATTGGGAGAAGGGGATGGGGATGGAAGGGAACAGAGAGTGCTACCACTATAGGAGCACCATGAAAATGAAGGAGTGTGGGGGTGTGGGAGAGAAGATGCCAGAAAGGAAAGAATAAGGGTGTGAAAATCTGTCCTCACTGAGAACTCTAAGCTGACAAATACATAGATTATAGTCAGCTGTTCTGAGCCCACTCTTGCTCCTGGGAATACTCCACTTAGCCCAATATTCCCTAAGAGATGGTCCTTGAGAAGTAAAATGCCTCATGGCAAGTCTCCCGACATGAAAATGACTGTTTTCCCCTATTGAGCCTCCTGACTCCAAAACTGGCAACAGTTCAAAATGTTTTTTGTTTTTGTTTTCAATTATAATCTTAGCCAGATAAATGGTATCCAGGATAGGAAAAGATGCAATAACAAAAGTCACAAGAATTTTGTACAGGAGACAGAAGACCTTGTCAGTGGCAAACAAAATGAATTCTGTTGTAGGTTCAGTCCAAGTAACAGTAATAATTCAAGATTACAACCACAGAATTGAAGTCCTCACACCGGAACCAGCAAGGATAAGTGGTTTTAAAATAGCCACAAAAGAAGGAAATGATTTAATTTGGGGAGATATTTTGGAATTTTCCATCAACTAAAATTATGTGGCCTGCAAGAGAACAAATGATGACCCATAATAATACTGAAGTTAAGAAAAGGGTTAGCAAATGATTTCTGTTTTACAGTAATTTAATAAATACTTCTGGCTTTGCAGGCCACACAATCTCTGTTGCCACTACTCTGCTGTTATAGCAATATTTAAAGGAATGATTGTGGTCATGTTCCAATAAAACTTTACTTACAAAAACAGCCTGTGGGACAAATTTCTCCCTCTGGCTATAGTATACCAACTCCTGAACTAGAATATAAATATAGTTTATTGTGTATGACTGTACTCTGACATTTTTCTCTAAAAATTCAGTGTGTTAATTTTGTTTCCTATAAAATTATAAGCTCTATCAGATAAAAGGCTTTATTATGCCTTTTATTATTAGTACTATAAGTAATTATTATAATTACTACATGATCTAAAGCATAGTTCCATGCTTTGTTCTTAGTAAGCTCTCCATAAATATTTTATTTAACCTCAATTTTCCCACGAGTAAAATATTTCTAACTTCTGGTTGCTTTATTCATTATTTCAGTCTTCCAACAAAGATTAATATAATATTAATTTTTAAGGAGAGGGGACTTTATTCCCAGATGAGATACCGTAGCTCTTTGACAGACCAATACGTTAATTGTAAATATTTTTAAAATCTGAATTAAGAAACAGAAAAACAAAAACCCCTGTTTGAAAGCATCAGAGAGCTTTCCCAAAAGCCAGTACTTAAGTGGTACACATTTCAGAGAGAAGGAAATAGTTGAATGACAGAGAGGTGAGCTAATATGTTCTGTGATCTCCTTTTCTGCTAAAGGCATTTCTATACTTTTGGTGCAGATGAGAGAGGCTGGGAATCTGGGAAGCAGGGCACAGCTAAGAGGCAGAAAATCCAGAAGAGCTTTGACATTCTCACAAGACCATGGAGATAAAACATAAAGTTTAGGGCTTTTCACAGAAACTAGCATGTATAGAGCAAAAAATTCACAAGAGATGGCAGATGCAGTGAATTGAGCTCAGCATTCAACAATGTTTTGCTTGAGTATTTGTTGAACTCTTTAGCTGCATTAGGGAGGAAGCTAAGAAGCCAGATAGAAAGCCTCTGAAAAGCAAAGATAATTTTCAGCAGTCTTACAGTGATGAGGAAAAATACTACTAATAATAACTAGACTTGAGTATAGAGACCCTATTAAACACACCAATCCCAATGTTTGGAATTCAAGAAGACTACATCTTAGGGATAGAAACAGAGCAGAGGTAGATCAAAGCTTATAAAGACTATAACTTAGCCTCTACTCAGCTCAGTCTCCGAATAAAAGTGTTCTGACCTTATTTAAGCTCTCTATGAGAGGATAGGGTGACTACTCTCTAAAGGAAAAATTATCATTCAGAACTACTATAATTTTTATACAAAATATCCAGTATTTAATAAAAACTTACCAGGCATATTAAAACAAAAGACCAAGAGAAAAAATAGACAATACAAATAGACCCATACACAATTCATATATCAGAGTTTTGAATCATAGACCTTAAATGTGATTAATATGTACAAGAACGTAAACAAGATGCAAAAATTCATAAGCAACTGTATGCTATACAAGAAATCAAATATAAACCCAACAACTGAATTTAAGAAATAAATAGATGGGCTTAATAACAAAAGGGACACATCAGAAAAGTAAGTTTGTAGTTAGAAGGCAGAATATTAGAAAATAACAAAGCTAAAGCATAGAGAGCAAAAGATATAGAATACATGTAAAGAGAACGTAAGTGAGATATGGAATATGGTGAAAAGTTCTAAGATGTGTAATTGGAGATACAGAATATAAGGAGAGAAAATAAGAGACAGAAGCATATTTGAAGAAATAATAAACAGGAATAGTCCAGAACTTGTGAAAGAATTAAGACATAACCAAACTCCAAACAGTATAAATGAAAAGAAAATCACAACTAGGGACAACATAATAAAACTCTTGAAAATCACATAAAAGGAGAAAAGTTGCCACAGTAAGAAAACATATTACCTTCAAAGAAAGAAATAATAAAGCTGTAGCTGATCTCTTATATCAAAAACAATGGAAGCAGAACATAAGTGAGTTGTATCTTTTAAATGTTGAAAGAAAATAATTGCTGGCATAAAGCTCTATTCTTTGTAAAAACACTATTTAAATGTGAAGTGAATAAAAACTTGCAGGATATTAAGGAAGCAAATATTAATATTTGATATAATTCTGTACCTGGAATAATTGTATTTTTATAATTATGCTTATAAATTAAACACTTTAATTAGAGGATTTAGGTTGTAAGGCTAAGGTAGAAAATAAAACATGACTATATCTGTTTACAACAGACAAACCTTGAATATATTAAGACAGAAAGATTGAAAGTAAAAGAATGGAAAAAGATATGCCATGCAAACACTACACAAAAAGAAAACCAACGTAACTATACTAATATCAGTTAATGTAGACTTTGATGCAAGAAGCATTACTAGAGAAATGGAGAAGTATTTTATAATGATAAAAGGCCAAGTCTAAGAAAGTTAAAAATGCTAAGTTTAATGTGCACCAAAAAGCAAAAAATGACATAACTAAAAGGAAAACTAGAGAGATACACAATCATAGTGGAAAACTTTAATTCACCTTTCTTAATAACTGAGAAACCGAGTAGACATAAAATCAGTCAGGATATAGAAGATATGAACAATTTAAATTCAGCTCATTAACATGTATGGACATATATGGAATGCTTCACACAACTGCATATTTATTTTTGTGAACTAGTTTGACCATATGTTGGTCCACAAAGCAAGTCTAACCAAATTTTAAAAGATTAAAATAATATATATTATGTTGCCTGACCATAGTGAAATTAAGCTAGACATAAATAAAAAGATAACTAGAAAATACCCAAATATATAGATTTCTAACTAATCCATGGGTCAAAGAAGAGATCACAACATAAATTATAAAATATTTTAACTGAATGATAATGACAGTATAACATATCAAAATCTGTGGGGTGAAACAAAAGCATGACTTAGAAGGGGGTTTGTAGTCTTAAATGCATGTATTAGACAAGAAGAAAAACTAAAAATAAATTATCTAAATAGCAGTCTCCAAAATTACAACAATAATAGTAAATAAAACCCAAATTACATAGGAGGAATTAAGTAATGAAGATAAGAGTAAAAATAATGAAATAGAAAACAAATGTACAGTATAGAAAAACCAATAAAGCCAAATTTTGTCTATGAAAAGACTTACAAAGTTAATAAATCTCTAGCAATACTGATGAAGAAAAAGAAGGCAAAAGTTACTAATACCCAAAATGAAAGAGCCTACAGATGGTTTCAGCAGTAAATTCTTCTAAATGTAGAAAATAGAAATAATATCAATCTTACAGAATTCTTCTAACAAAGAAAAATAGTGTTCACTTCCCGATTCATTCTATGAAACCAATATAAAATCTGCTAAGTATATAATAGAAAGGATAACTATAGGCAAGTTTTTCTCATAAATACAGATATATCAGCAAATTGGATCCAGTCATATATTAAAATAATGACTAAGCTGTATTTATTCCATAAATGTAAGATTGACTTAATATTCAAAAAAACAATGTATTTCACCACATAACTCAATATATAAGAACTATGAGACATCTCAATAAATGCAAAAAATGCACGTGATAAAATTCAACAATTCATAGTTTTTAAATTAGCAATTCAAAATAAACGATAACTTCCTTAATCTTATTTTTAAATTTTAAAACTTCCATAACCATAATATATAGTTATGAAATATTGAAACATTTCCCAAGATTGGAAATGAGGTAAAGATGACCTCTGTGACCATTTTTATTCAACATTTTACTGCAGGAGCTCTTCCCTGGACAAGTTAACTCATACCACTCAACCTTCACCAACCTCTACCCTACTGCCTGGGATTCAGATGTAATGACTGGAACTATGGAAGCTCTTTTAGACAAAGGCAACACCTTAGTAATAGGGAAGCAGAGACATTGAAGAAGCCTGTGTGTAAATAATATTGTTATCACACAGGTCTGATGTATATAACTCTGGAGGAACTGTCAGGTTTAAGCTCTTGTTATTCAGAGTTCACTACTATTTGTGGCAAACATAATCCTAACTGATACATCAGCCACTTGTGAAAAACAGTTCAACATTTCTATGACCAAGCTTTAAAAAAAATACTTTCTATGTCTGACTTACTTCACTGAGTAATATTTTTATGGCTGAGTAATATTTTTTTAAAAAGAGTGGATATATGTATATGTATAACTGATTCACTTTGCTGTACACGTGAAACTAGCACAGCATTGTAAATCAACTATACTCCAATAAAATTTTTAAAAAAACCCAAAACATGACAATGTAATAATAGGATACATGAAAAATAATGTTTAAATAATAAAATCATGCCTTGCTCCAAAAAATAAAAAACAAACTTTCTAACCAAGATTGGTGGGCAGCACCAGTTGATTACTACATTGTTTTTTATAGTGCTAAACCCCAGAGAAGAGACAAAGGGAAAATTTCCCATAGATTTTCTCCCCCACATATTATATCACTAGGTTAAGATCATCAAGAATGGAACTGAAATTATTGCATTTAAATGATTCCATCTATCTTTATTTATTTATTTATTTTTTCCCTCGTGGAAGCAATTCTCTTCTTTTTCAGAGGCTCCAGATGGGAACTTTTCCTGGCAATTCAAGTCCCACAAGTGATTACCTCTGCCATAGGGTATGTAGAATAAATAAAGGTTAAAAGATCATAAAAATGAGACCATATGTCCAAACATACTGCCTGCGCTTTTGGCAGGGAGAATATAAGTGTTAAGACAGATATCATATTCTGCTTGCCAGGGAATTATATAAAAAACAAAATAAAATAGCTCTCATCATTTGAGTTGGGCAGCTTGACAGCAGTTCCCGTGAACCTTGAAGAGTATATTTGGCCAATTCACCAAAGTACCTTCCTGACTCTACTCCTACTCCTTTCCCCGCCAAGGGCCAGAAAGAGAAAAGTCCTAAACCCTTAAAAATAAACTAATATTTGTCTACAAGCATAGAATTCTAAAATTTCTCACAAATATAATACATAAAATTGCTTTCTTTCTACCCTCATGAGCCATTTTTCTAAAATAATCCTTGGTCACTATGGAGCATGATCTAAGGGATTCTATCGGATCTAAAAATATCCTTTCGTAGCTCTTACTTTTGGGCTCATCATCAGCCAGGGCCATTGCTTCTTATAGCCCTGAGAGCACCCTGTGTGGTGTGTCCCAATCTGGGCCAAAATAGAAGGTAACCAACCAATTCCTGATAGAAGATGAATTTACAGGCATTCTAGACCAAGGCATTAGCAGTAGAGCTTAAGTGAGAAAATACAGATTTCCTAAGGATTTTCAGTAAGAGAAAGAAGAGTCAGAAAATTACTAGGTCAAGAATTTAGTTTTGTGGAAGGTAGAATGTCACTTTGGAGTCCTACCTCGCAACGAGTAAAGGGCCAGAGAAGAAATTACTTTTGAAAATGGGTGGATGTACAGTCATATGAATGTTTCAGTAGGGTAATGGTGTTCCTAAAGGAATAATTCACTTTTAGTAATAACCTAGAGAGGATAAAACAAGAGGAAATTGGCATAATATCAAGCGAATTATCAAGGTAGCCTTGAAGTTTCAACAACTTGCCTTGCTATACCTCTAATTTCAAGGATGGCATTTGGATAACAGATAAAAGATGTTCATGAATCAGTGTTGACATTCCCTAATTAAGACTTTCTTGGGAGACTATAATTTGAAATGAAATCAGCATCTTCATTGAAGACCTTGTCTTCTAAGAAAATCAAATATTCCTAAGAACATCTAACAAACTAAAACTGACCCCATTTAAAAAATACATAGGACACACCTACTCTAGCTGGCTTCTTCTCAGCCTGCATAACCAGAGGAAAAGACATATATCCAGAGAATCTTCTCTTAATATTGCCAGAAAGATGAAATGGAATATCCTAGTAATAAATAGCTTGAAAATAGACTCTTTCGAAATTGGTGCTAGGACTTTGATTATTAATTACTTACAGAGCAATTTTTCCTGTAAACCTTTTAAGATCCAACAATTCCTAATTCCTTAGAATGGTTAGTTTGGGGACTTTAGATTCAAAAGAGCCCCACATCAGTGCCTAGATCATCTGCCTTTGCCTTGTGGCATACAGTTGGCATAATTTATCCAAACTCCAGTGATATACTCTGGAGACAATTAACTTCTTAAATTATTTTTATGGTGAAAGTAATACATGTGAGGGTATAAAGCATAAAGTTTCTTCCCCAATCACTAATCCATTCTCTAGGGCTAATTATATTAATAAATTCTATTTCTAGATCTTCTGGCAGTTTCTAATATAACTTAAGTAATTTATAGGTGCTCTTATATCTTGATTTGTCAATTTGAATACTATCTACTGACAATCCTTTAAAAGATAAAACTTGTAGTACATTTACATTATGTCTGTACCTCCCAATTTTTGTTTATAATTGATGTTTACACTTAAAAAATAAATTTGGACCTGTACTACTTTATTTAGTAAGCGTAGACAGGACCTACTGACTCCCCACTTGGAAAGACTAAGATTTTAGCACCTTTAAACTTTCTTCCACCAGGCTTCTCTCTTCCCTTTCTCCAAAAGTGTTACTTATAATATTATTTTTAAATTGTCATGATTCATAATGTTTATATCTGTTCTGCAACAATAATTGTCTTCCATGCTTTGTACAATGTAAATCTAAAAGTTAAAAACAAACATCATTTACAGCATTATGATTATATACATATTTATATATATGTACACACACACACATATATATATATAAGCTGCAATAATTATATAAAAAGCTAAAATATTTGAAATATGTGGTAGTGACATGGAATCCAAGATATAGATCAAAGTAACAAAAGAAAAATCAAGACACATACCCAAATATGTTTAATACATTTTAAACATATTAAGTATAGTAGAATACAAAATGGCATAATTCTACTTCTGGGTATTTTTCCAAAGAAAACAAAAACACTAATTTGAAAAGATATATGCACCCTTATGTTCACTGCAGCATTATGCACAATATCCAAGATATGGAAGCAACCTAAGTGCCCATCGATAGATAAATGGATAAAGAAGATGTATATATACAATGGAATATTACTCAGGTATAAAACGGAATGAAATCTTGCCATTTGCAACAACATGGATAGACCTAGAGGGTATGATGCTAAGTAAAGTAAGTCAGACAGAGAAAGACAAATACTGTATGATTTTACTTATATGTGAAATCTGAAAAGCAAAACAAGCATAACAACAGAAACATAGTCACAGATACAGAGAACAAACAGGTGATTGCTGGGGTGGGGGGCAGTGGTGAGAGAAATAGGTAAGGGAGGTTAAGAGGAACAGACTTCCAGTTATGAAATAAATGAGTCACAGGGATAAAACGTACAGAGTGGGGAATATAGTCAATAACAATGTAGTATCTTTGTATGGTGACAGATGGTAACCAGGCTTATCAGGGTTATCATTTTGTAATGTGTAGAATTAGTGAATCACTATGTTGTACACCAGGAACTAACATAGTGTTGTAGGTAAATTATACCTCAAAAAAAAGCCAACCAAACAAACAGACAGACTCATAGAAAAAGAGATCATATTTGTGGTTACCAGAGGCAGGGGGTGGGGGGTGAGGAGGAGGAATTGGGTGAAGGTGGTCCAAAGGTTAGAACTTCCAGTTATAAAATAAATAAGTACTAGGGATGTAATGTACAACATGATTAGTAGAATTAACACTGCTGCATGTTACATGTGAAAGCTGTTAAGAGAGTAAATCCTGAGTTCTCATCAGAAGTAAAACAAAAATTTTTTTTTAAATTTTGTATCCATATGAGATGATGGATGTTCATTAAACCTATTGTGGCAATCATCTCAGGATGTATATAAGTCAAATCATTATACACCTTAAACTTATACAGTGCTTTGTGTCAATTATATCTCAATAAAATTGGGAGAAGAAAATTTAAATAACAACAATAAAAAGCATAATTTCAAATATGTGAGGCAAAAAAATTACACATGTGGTTTTGAAACCAGCTAACCATTAACAAAAGCAGTGAATTCCAAGCCTACATCATAATTTACATCAAAATAAAATCCAGATAGGTTAAAACATAGATGTGAAAATTAAAAATGTAGAAATATTCTGACATGTAAAAACATAGATAAATCTCAACTGTATTAGTTGATTAAGAAAATTAAGTTGTATAACAATGCATACATTGTGCCATTTATGTAAAATTGAAAATTCAAATAATTTATATTTTTATAAATGTAAAAATATATAGTATAACTTTACTATGTGGACAAGAAAAATACACACCAATTTCAGGAAAGTTATTATGTGTAAGTTGGGGAAAGACTGGAATCAAAGACTACAAAAAGGAATCCAGTCGCCCTTGAAGGAAGGACATCTGAAACAAATTTGTCAGAATGTTAATGGAGATTTGACAGAACTGGGTAGTGTCTACACAGGTGTTCATTATAATCTCTGTACTGCTCTTAATTTGTCTAATAGTTCAAATAATAAACACTATGAAAATATGGTAATAAAAATAGCTAGTGTTAATTAAGCCTTTCAATATATCTGTTAGTATTCTATTTTACCTACATTTTGTCACTGTCTACCATTTAATGCAGAAACTGTAATTATCTACAGATTTTTAAATGAGAAAATTATAAAATAGAGATTAATTTGCTCAAGTGTGAATAGTCTCTTGATGGCTATCTGATGTCAGAATCTCCATTATAAAACATTCTGTCAAGTGGCCTCTCTATGAAATATTCAAGGAAAGTTTTCCTAGACATGGCACAAAATTCAAAAACAGTGAAGAGAAAGATTGATATATTTTGACTGTGTAAAAATTTAAATTTCTGTATGCCAAAATTACCACAAACAAATGACTAGAGGAAAGATTATCCTTTTTTTAAAAGTCAGCTTTGTTGAGGTATATACTACATGCTCCAGTTTTAAGTGTATAGTCTGATGGGTTTTGTCAGCTGTAAACCTGTAACCACCACCGTTTTCAAGATGCTTCCATTACTCCAGAGAGTTTTCTTGTGCCCATTCTCAGTTAATTATTTCCCGAACCTGACATCAGCCCTTCACCCGGGCCCCAAGCAACTACTTATCTGCTTTCCGTTACTGTAAATCAGATGAATCTTTTCTAGATGTACATGTAAATGGATTCATGTAGTACATACTCTTTTGTGTCTGGCTTTTTAACTTAATGTTTTTGAGATTCATCCATGTTGTTGCATGTATCAGTAGTTCATTTCTTTTTGTTGCAGATAGTATTTCACTATTATATCATGGTTTGTTTATCTATCTTGATGATAATCAGTTTGGGTCGTTTGAAGTTTTTAGCTATTATGAAGAAATCCATTAGAAAGATTCCTGTACAAGTCTCTGTGTGGACATATATTTTCATTTATTTTAGGTAAATATCTGGGGAGTAGAAAGGTTAAGTGATATGCTAGGAGTATGTTCAACTTTATAAGGAATGTCCAAACAGTTTAACGAAGTTATTCCACCACTGGACATTTCCACCAGCAAAGTCTGAGAGTTCCAGTTATTACACATACTTACCAACACTTGGTATTGTCAGTGTTTCTAATTTTGATCATTCTAATGGGTGCTTAGTGTTATCTCATTGTGGTTTTATTTTGTATTTTCCTGATAACTAATGATGTTTAGCATATTTTATGTGCTTATTGGCCATTCATATATCTTTTTGTGAAGCACTTATTCAAATATTTTGCCTATTATTTTACTGAGTGATTTGTTTTGTTGCTGAGTTGCAAGTGTTCTTTATACACATCTTCTCAACTTACAGTGGGGTTACATCCCAAGAATCCCATTGTAAGTTGAAAATACCATGTCAGAAATTCGTTTAATACACCTAACCTATCGAACTTCATAGCTTAGCCTAGCCTACCTTAAACATATACTAAGAACACTTAAATTAGCCTACAGTTGGGCAAAATCATCTAACACAAAGCCTATTTTATAATAAAATGTTGAATAGCTCAAGTAACTGAATACTGTACTGAAAGTTAAACACAGAATGGTTGTATGGATACAGAATGGTTGTAAGTGCAGGCTCACTGTCGCTGCCCAACATCATGAGAGAGTATTGTACTGTGTACTGCTAGCTCGGGAAAAGATCAAAATCAAAGTACGCTTTCTACGGAACGTGTATTGCTTTTGCACCATCATAAAGTTGAAAAACTCCTAAGTGGGTCCCTCGTAAGTCAGGGACCTTCTGTGTATTCTGAATAGAACTCCTGTGTCAGTATATACATAATATTTTCTCCCAGTCTGGGGATTGTCTTTTCATTTTCTTGATTATGCCAATACCAAAACCACTACTGTAGTTTTATAGTAAGTCTTGAAATCCAAATGCGTTCTTTTCAAAATTAGTTGGGCTGTCTCGGATCCTTTGACTTTTTAACATAAATTTTAGAATCAGATTTTCATCATATGATTTTTTTTAAAAATCTGAGATTTTGATTTAGATTTTGATTGTATTGAATCTATAGATTGGCATTTTAACTATGTTGAGTTTTCTGATCCATTAATAAGGTAAATATCTCCATCTATTTAGACTTCTTTCATTTCTCTCAGCAATACTTTTCAGTGTAGAGGTGTGGCACATACTTTGTTAAATTTATTCCTATGATTTCAATTTTTGCATTGTAAATGAAAATTTTTAAATTTTAATTTCCAATTGTTTTTTGCTAGTATCCAATTTTTATATAATTGACCTTGTGTCTGCAGGCTTGCACAATTCACTTATTAGTTTCAGTAAGTTTTTATAGATTTCGTAGGATAATATTCAATACAAGATTATAAAGAAGAGGGAATATCCTTGCCTTGTTCTCAGTCTTAGGGAAAAAGTGTTCAGTATCTCACCGTTAAGTGTGATGTTAGCTGTAAAATTTTAGATGCCCCTTATAAAGGTGAGAAAGTTCTTCCTTAATTCTAGTCGACTGAGAGGTTTTATTACTAACGAATGTTAAGTTTTTTCAGATACTTTTCCTTCATCTATTTGAATAAGCATATGGTTTCTATCCTTTTTTTCTGTTAATATGGTGAATTACATTGATTTATTTTATGAATGTTAAAACAATCTTAGGATATGCTCTGTCTAGTCATGACACATGAAGTACTCAAGGATCTGAAAACTATTTTAAAATTATAAAAGTAATTTTATGTATTTTATTTTGCTTATTTCTATGTACAGTGTTCTTGGATTATTTTATATAGATCCAGTTTCAACCTAGTATGATTTAACATTTACTCTTCCTGCAGACACTAGCAGTAAATTTGCACAGTTCTTGTTTTTCTAAAAATAGTCTTTTTATTGTCATCTTTTTATTGTGATAAGAAACATACAATATGAAATTTACCATCTTACCCATTTTAAAGTGTACAGTAGTGTTAACTATGTGAACATTGTTGTGCAACAGCTCTGTGGAACTTTTTCGTCTTGAAAAACTGAAACTCTACATTCATTGTACAACTCCCTTTTCCCCCTCACACCAGAGTCTGACAAGCACCATTATTATTTCTGTTTCTAAGAGATTGTGACTACTTTAGTTACCTTATTATATAAGTGAAATCCTACAGTCTCATAGTGACAGACTTATTTCACTTAGCATAATGTCCTCAAAGTTCATCCACGTTGCTGCATATAACAGAATTTCCTTCTTTTTTTAAAGACTGAATAATATTCTGTTATATGTATACACCACATCTTCTTTATCTGTTCATCTGACGATTGATATCTAGGTTGCTTCTACCTCTTAGCTAGTGTGAATAATGCCTCAATTAACGTGGTTGTGCAAATAGCTCTTCCAGATTTTGTTTTCAGTTCTTTTAATATATACCCAGAAGTGAAATTGCTGGATCATATAGTAATTCTATTCTTAATGTTTGGAGGAACTTCCATACTCTTTTCCATAGCTGCACCATTTAACATTCTCACTGATAGTGCACAAGGTTTCTAATTTCTCTATATTGTAGTGAACACTTCTTTTCTCTTCTCTTCTTTTCTTTTCTTTTCATAGTCGCCATCCTAATGGGTTTGAGTTGATATATCATTGTGATTTTAATTTACATTTCCCTGATGTTTAGTGATGTTGAGCATCTTTTAATGTGCTTATTTGCCATTGTATGTCTTCCTAATCCCTTATCAGATATATGATTTGCAAATATTTTTTCCTAATTCCATAGGGTGCCTTTTCACTCTGTTCATTGTTTTCTTTACTGCACAGGAGTTTATAAGTTTGATGTCGTCCAGATTATCTATTTATTTTTGTTGTATGTACTTTTGGTATCATGTTTAAGACATCATTGTCAAACCCACTGTTGTGAAGATTTACCTCTGTTTTCTTCTAGGATTTTTGTAGTTTCAGGTCTTACTTTTGGGTCTTTAATCCATTCTGAGTTCATTTCTCTATATAGTTTAAGGTTAGAGTCCAACTTCATTCTTTTGCATGTGGATATCCAGTGTTCCCAGTACCATATGTTAAAGAGACCACCCTTTTTCCATTGTGTATTCACATGTTTGACCATATGTGCAAGGGATTATTTCTGTGCTCTCTATTCTGTTCTACTGGTCTGTATGTCTGTCTTTATGCCAGTACTATACTGATTAGGTTAGTGTAGCTGTGTAATATGATTTGAAATAAAAAATTGTGAGGACTTCAGCTTTGTTTTTCTTTCTCAAGATTGTTTTGGCAATTTGGGATCCTCTGAAATTCCATTCGAATTTTAGAATGTTCTTTATATTTCTGTAAAAAAATGCCATGAGGATTTTGATAGACATGCCTTGAATCTGTAGATCACTTTGTGTGTATTATGGCCATATTAACAATATCAAGTCCTCCAATCCATGAACATGGGAAGTCTTTCCATTTCTTTGTGTCTTCTTCACTTTCTTCCAGCAATGTTTTGCATATTTCAGTGTACAGGTCTTTCACCTCCTTGATTAAGTTTATTCCTAAGTATTTTAATCTTTTTGATGCTCTTGTACATGGGATTGCTTTCTTAGTTTTCTTTTCAGATTGTCTAATTGTAGTGTATAGAAATACAACTGGTTTTTTTTTTTTTTTTTTTTTTTTTTTTAACATCTTTATTGGGGTATAATTGCTTTACAATAGTGTGTTAGCCTCTGATCTACAACAAAGTGAATCAGCCATACACATACATGTGCTCCCATGTGTCTTCCCTCTTGCGTCTACCTCCCTCCCACTCTCCCCCTCCCACCCCTCCAGGCTGTCCCAAAGCCCCGAGCTAACATCCCCGTGCCCTGCGGCTGCTTCCCCCCAGCTATCCACCTTACTACGTTTGTTAGTGTGTACATATCCATGACTCTCCCCCGCCCCGTCAAAACTCACCCTTCCCCCTCCCCATATCCTCAAGTCCGTTCTCCAGTAGGTCTGCGCCTCTATTCCTGTCTTATCCCTAGGTTCTTCATGACATTTTTTTCCCTTAAATTCCATATATATGTGTTAGCATACGGTATTTGTCTTTGTCTTTCTGACTTACTTCACTCTGTATGACAGACTCTAGGTCTATCCATCTCATTACAAATAACTCAATTTCATTTCTTTTTAAGGCTGAGTAATATTCCATTGTGTATATGTGCCACATCTTCTTTATCCATTCGTCCGATGATGGGCGCTTAGGTTCTTTCCATCTCCGGGCTATTGTAAATAGAGCTGCAATGAACATTTTGGTACATTACTCTTTTTGAATTTTGGTTTTCTCAGGGTATATGCCCAGTAGTGGGATTGCTGGGTCATATGGTAATTCTATTTGTAGTTTTTTAAGGAACCTCCATACTGTTCTCCATAGTGGCTGAACCAATTCACATTCCCACCAGCAGTGCAAGAGTGTCCCCTTTTCTCCACACCCTCTCCAGCATTTATTGTTTCTAGATTTTTTGATGATGGCCATTCTGACTGGTGTGAGATGATATCTCATTGTAGTTTTGATTTGCATTTCTCTAATGATTAATGATGTTGAGCATTCTTTCATGTGTTTGTTGGCATTCTGTATATCTTCTTTGGAGAAATGTCTGTTTAGGTCTTCTGCCCACTTTTGGATGGGGTTGTTTGTTTTTTTGTTATTGAGCTGCATGAGCTGCTTGTAAATTTTGGAGATTAATCCTTTGTCAGTTGCTTCATTTGCAAATGTCTTCTCCCATTCTGAGGGTTGTCTTTTGGTCTTGATTATGGTTTCCTTTGCTGTGCAAAAGCTTTGAAGTTTCATTAGGTCCCATTTGTTTATTTTTGTTTTTATTTCCATTACTCTAGGAGGTGGGTCAGAAAGGATCTTGCTGTGATTTATGTCATAGAGTGTTCTTCCTATGTTTTCCTCTAAGAGTTTGATAGTTTCTGGCCTTACATTTAGGTCTTTAATCCATTTTGAGCTTATTTTTGTGTATGGTGTTAGGGAGTGATCTAATCTCATACTTTTACATGTACCTGTCCAGTTTTCCCAGCACCATTTATTGAAGAGGCTGTCCTTTCTCCACTGTACAATCCTGCCTCCTTTATCAAAGATAAGGTGTCCATATGTGCGTGGGTTTATCTCTGGGCTTTCTATCCTGTTCCACTGATCTATCTTTCTGTTTTTGTGCCAGTACCATACTGTCTTGATTACTGTTGCTTTGTAGTATAGTCTGAAGTCAGGGAGCCTGATTCCTCCAGCTCCTTTTTTCGTTCTCAAGATTGCTTTGGCTATTCGGGGTCTTTTGTGTTTCCATACAAATTGCGAAATGTTTTGTTCTAGTTCTGTGAAAAATGCCAGTGGTAGTTTGATAGGGATTGCATTGAATCTGTAGATTGCTTTGGGTAGTAGAGTCATTTTCACAATGTTGATTCTTCCCATCCAAGAACATGGTATATCTCTCCATCTATTTGTATCATCTTTAATTTCTTTCATCAGTGTCTTATAATTTTCTGCATACAGGTCTTTTGTATCCTTAGGTAGGTTTATTCCTAGATATTTTATTCTTTTTGTTGCAATGGTAAATGGGAGTGTTTTCTTGATTTCACTTTCAGATTTTTCATCATTAGTATATAGGAATGCCAGAGATTTCTGTGCATTAATTTTGTATCCTGCTACTTTACCAAATTCATTGATTAGCTCTAGTAGTTTTCTGGTAGCATCTTTAGGATTCTCTATGTATAGTATCATGTCATCTGCAAACAGTGACAGCTTTACTTCTTCTTTTCCGATGTGGATTCCTTTTATTTCCTTTTCTTCTCTGATTGCTGTGGCTAAAACTTCCAAAACTATGTTGAATAAGAGTGGTGAGAGTGGGCAACCTTGTCTTGTTCCTGATCTTAGTGGAAATGCTTTCAGTTTTTCACCATTGAGGATGATGTTTGCTGTGGGCTTGTCATATATGGCCTTTATTATGTTGAGGAAAGTTCCCTCTATGCCTACTTTCTGGAGGGTTTTTACCATAAATGGGTGTTGAATTTTGTCGAAAGCTTTCTCTGCATCTATTGAGATGATCATATGGTTTTTCTCCTTCAATTTGTTAATATGGTTTATCACATTGATAGATTTGCGTATATTGAAGAATCCTTGCATTCCTGGAATAAACCCCACTTGATCATGGTGTATGATCCTTTTAATGTGCTGTTGGATTCTGTTTGCTAGTATTTTGTTGAGGATTTTTGCATCTATGTTCATCAGTGATATTGGCCTGTAGTTTTCTTTCTTTGTGACATCCTTGTCTGGTTTTGGTATCAAGGTGATGGTGGCCTCGTAGAAGGAATTTGGGAGTGTTCCTCCCTCTGCTATATTTTGGAAGAGTTCGAGAAGGATAGGTGTTAGCTCTTCTCTAAACGTTTGATAGAATTCACCTGTGAAGCCATCTGGTCCTGGGCTTTTGTTTGTTGGAAGATTTTTAATCACAGTTTCAATTTCAGTGCTTGTGATTGGTCTGTTCATATTTTCTATTTCTTCCTGATTCAGTCTTGGCAGGTTGTGCATTTCTAAGAATTTGTCCATTTCTTCCAGATTGTCCATTTTATTGGCATAGAGTTGCTTGTAGTAATCTCTCATGATTTTTTTTATTTCTGCAGTGACAGTTGTTATTTCTCCTTTCTCATTTCTAATTCTATTGATTTGAGTCTTCTCCCTTTTTTTCTTGATGAGTCTGGCTAGTGGTTTATCTATTTTGTTTATCTTCTCAAAGAACCAGCTTTTAGTTTTATTGATCTTTGCTATCATTTCCTTCATTTCTTTTTCATTTATTTCTGATCTGATTTTTATGATTTCTTTCCTTCTGCTAGCTTTGGGGCTTTTTTGTTCTTCTTTCTCTAATTGCTTGAGGTGCAAAGTTAGGTTGTTTATTCGAGATGTTTCCTGCTTCTTAAGGTGGGCTTGTATTGCTATAAACTTCCCCCTTAGAACTGCTTTTGCTGCATCCCATAGGTTTTGGGTCGTTGTGTCTCCATTGTCATTTGTTTCTAGGTAATTTTTATTTCCTCTTTGATTTCTTCAGTGATCACTTCATTATTAAGTAGTGTATTGTTTAGTCTCCATGCGTTTGTATATTTTACAGATCTTTTCCTGTAATTGATATCTAGTCTCATGGCGTTGTGGTCGGAAAAGATACTTGATACAATTTCAGTTTTCTTAAATTTACCAAGGCTTGATTTGTGACCCAAGATATGATCTATCCTGGAGAATGTTCCATGAGCACTTGAGAAAAATGTGTATTCTGTTGTTTTTGGATGGAGTGTCCTATAAATATCAATTAAGTCCATCTTGTTTAATGTATCATTTAAAGCTTGTGTTTCCTTATTTATTTTCATTTTGGATGATCTGTCCATGGGTGAAAGTGGGGTGTTAAAGTCCCCTACTATGAATGTGTTACTGTCAATTTCTCCTTTTATGGCTGTTAGTATTTGCCTTACGTATTGAGGTGCTCCTATGTTGGGTGCATAAATATTTACAATTGTTATATCTTCTTCTTGGATCGATCCCTTGATCATTATGTAGTGTCCTTCTTTATCCCTTTTAATAGTCCTTATTTTAAAGTCTATTTTGTCTGATATGAGAATTGCTACTCCAGCTTTCTTTTGGTTTCCATTTGCATGGAATATCTTTTTCCATCCCCTTACTTTCAGTCTGTATGTGTCTCTAGGTCTGAGGTGGGTCTCTTGTAGACAGCATATATAAGGGTCTTGTTTTTGTATCCATTCAGCCAATCTGTGTCTTTTGGTGGGAGCATTTAGTCCATTTACATTTAAGGTAATTATCGATATGTATGTTCCTATTCCCATTTTCTATATTGTTTTGGGTTCGTTATTATAGGTCGTTTCCTTCTTTTGCATTTCTTATCTAGAGAAGTTCCTTTAGCATTTGTTGTAAAGCTGGTTTGGTGGTGCTGAACTCTCTCAGCTTTTGCTTGTCTGTAAAGGTTTTAATTTCTCCATCAAATCTGAATGAGATCCTTGCTGGGTAGAGTAGTCTTGGTTGCAGGTTTTTCTCCTTCATCACTTTCAGTATGTCCTGCCACTCCCTTCTGGCTTGTAGGGTTTCTGCTGAGAGATCAGCTGTTAACCTTATGGGGATTCCCTTGTGTGTTATTTGTTGTTTTTCCCTTGCTGCTTTTAATATGCTTTCTTTGTATTTAATTTTTGATAGTTTGATTAATATGTGTCTTGGCGTATTTCTCCTTGTATTTATCCTGTATGGGACTCTCTGTGCTTCCTGGACTTGATTAACTATTTCCTTTCCCATATTAGGGAAGTTTTCAACTATAATCTCTTCAAATATTTTCTCAGTCCCTTTCTTTTTTTCTTCTTCTTCTGGAACCCCTATAATTCGAATGTTGGTGCGTTTAATGTTGTCCCAGAGCTCTCTGAGACTGTCCTCAGTTCTTTTCATTCTTTTTTCTTTATTCTGCTCTGCAGTAGTTATTTCCACTACTTTATCTTCCAGGTCACTTATCCGTTCTTCTGCCTCAGTTATTCTGCTATTGATCCTATCTAGAGTACTTTTAATTTCATTTATTGCGTTGTTCATCGTTGCTTGTTTCATCTTTAGTTCTTGTAGGTCCTTGTTAACTGTTTCTTGCATTTTGTCCATTCTACTTCCAAGATTTCGGATCATCCTTACTATCATTATTCTGAATTCTTTTTCAGGTAGATTGCCTATTTCCTCTTCATTTGTTAGGTGTGGTGGGTTTTTATCTTGCTTCTTCATCTGCTGTGTGTTTTTCTGTCTTCTCATTTTGCTTATCTTACTGTGTTTGGGGTCTCCTTTTTGCAGGCTGCACGTTCGTAGTTCCCGTTGTTTTTGATGTCTGTCTCCAGTGGCTGAGGTTGTTTCAGCGGGTTGTGTAGGCTTCCTGGTGGAGGGGACTAGTGCCTGTGTTGTGCTGGATGAGGCTGGATCTTGTCTCTCTAGTGAGCAGGTTCACGTCTGGTGGTGTGTTTTGGGGTGTCTGTGGCCTAGTTATGATTTTCGGCAGCCTCTCTGCTAATGGGTGGGGTTGTGTTCCTGTTTTGCTAGTTGTTTGGCATAGGTTGTCCAGCACTGTGGCTTGCTGGTCGTTGAGTGAAGCTGGGTGCTGGTGTTAAGATGGAGGTCTGGGAGATTTCCACCGTTTAATATTATGTGGAGCTGGGAGGTCTCTTGTTGATCAGTGTCCTGAAGTTGGCTCTCCTACCTCAGAGGCAGAGCCCTGCCTCCTGGGCTGGAGCACCAAGAGCCTTTCATCCACACGGCTCAGAATAAAAGGGAGGAAAAGTAGAGAGAATTATTAGAAGTATGAGGAAAGAAAGAAGGAAAGGAGGAAAGGAAGGAAGGAAGAAAGAAGCAAAGAAGGAAAGAAAGGAGGGAGGGAGGGAGGAAGGAAGGAAGGAAGGAGGGAAAGAAGGAGAAAATGTAGAGAGAATTAGTAGAAGTATGAGGAAAGAAAGAGGGAAAGGAGGAAAGGAAGGAAGGAAGAAAGAAGCAAAGAAGGAAAGAAAGGAGGGAGGGAGGGAGGGAGGAAGGAAGGAAAGAAGGAGGGAAAGAAGGAGAAAATGTAGAGAGAATTAGTAGAAGTTTGAGGAAAGAGAGAAGGAAAGGAGGAAAGGAAGTAAGGAAGAAAGAAGCAAAGAAGGAAAGAAAGGAGGGAGGGAGGGAGGAAGGAAGGAAGGTAGGAGGGAAAGAAGGAGAAAATGTAGAGAGAATTAGTAGAAGTATGAGGAAAGAAAGAAGGAAAGGAGGAAAGGAAGGAAGGAAGAAAGAAGCAAAGAAGGAAAGAAAGGGAGGGAGGGGGGAAGGAAGGAAGGAAGGAGGGAAGGAAGGAGAAAATGTAGAGAGAATTAGTAGAAGTTTGAGGAAAGAAAGAAGGAAAGGAGGAAAGGAGGAAAGGAAGGAAGGAAGAAAGAAGCAAAGAAGGAAAGAAAGGAGGGAGGGAGGGAGGAAGGGAGGAAGGAAGGAGGGAAAGAAGGAAAAAAGACAGAAAGAAGATACAGTAAAAATAAAATAAAGTATAATATAGTTATTGTACTAAAAAATATTTAGAAAGAAAAAAAAAAAAGAACAGATAGAACCCTAGGACAAATGTTGGAAACAAAGCTATACAGAGAAAATCTTACACAGAAGCATACACATACGTGTTCACAAAGAGAGGCAAAGGGGGAAAAATCATAAATCCTGCTCCCAGAGACCACCTCCTCAACCTGGGGTGATTCGCTGTCTAAAGGAGGGAAGGAAGGAAGGAAAGAAAGAAAGAACGAAGGTAAAGTACAATAAAGTTATTACAATTAAAATTATTAAGAAAAAAAAAATTTTTTTTTTAAAAAAAAACCATGGATGGATAGAGCCCTAGGACAAATGTTGGAAGCAAAGCTATACAGAGAAAATCTTACACAGAAGCATACACATACACGTTCACAAAGAGAGGCAAAGGGGGAAAAATCATAAATCCTGCTCCCAGAGACCACCTCCTCAATTTGGGGTGATTTGTTGTCTAAAGGAGGGAAGGAAGGAAGGAAAGAAAGAAAGAAAGAATGAAGGTAAAGTACAATAAAGTTATTACAATTAAAATTAATTATTAAGAAAAAAAAATTTTTTTTTAAAAAAAACCATGGACGGATAGAGCCCTAGGACAACTGTTGGAAGCAAAGCTATACAGAGAAAATCTTACACAGAAGCATACACATACACGTTCACAAAGAGAGGCAAAGGGGGAAAAATCATAAATCCTGCTCCCAGAGACCACCCCCTCAACCTGGGGTGATTCGCTGTCTAAAGGAGGGAAGGAGGGAAGGAAAGAAATAAAGAAAGAACGAAGGTAAAGTTCAATAAAGTTTTTACAATTAAAATTAATTATTAAAAAAAAAAATTTTTTTTTTTTTTTAAAAAAACCATGGACGGATAGAGCCCTAGGACAAATGGTGGAAGCAAGAGTATACAGACAAGATCTCACACAGAAGCATACCCGCACACATTCACAAAAAGAGGAAAAGGGAAAAAAAATCACAGATCTCGCTCCTAAATTCCCCCTCTTCAATTTGGGACCACTCCCTGTCTATTCAGGTATTCCACAATGCAGGGCACATCAAGTTGATTGTGGAGCTTCAATCCGCCGCCTCCGCGGCTGCCGGGAGAGACCTCCCCCTCTCCTCCCTGCTCTCACCGCTCACAGGAGCTCAGCTTTGTACCCGGCCCTGCCCCTGCGCGCAGCTCGCTGGAGGGCGTCTGTTTTTTTGCTCAGACAGGACGGGGTTAAAGGAGCCGCTGATTCGGGAGCTCCGGCTCACTCAGGCCGGGGGTTGGGGGATGGGGGAAGGCGGGGCACTGCGTGCGGGGCGGGCCTGCGGCGGCAGAGGCGGTGTGACGCTGCGGCAGAGGCCGGCGTGACGCTGCACCAGCCTGAGACCCGCCGTGCGTACTCCTGGGGAAGTTGTCCCTGGATCCCGGGAACCTGGCAGTGGCGGCCTGCACAGGCTCCGCGGAAGAGGGGCGCGGAGAGTGACCTGTGCTCGCACACAGCCCCCCTGGTGGCGGCAGCAGCAGCCCCAGCGTCTCCCGCCCGTCTCTGGGGTCCGCGGTTTCAGCCGCGGCTCGCGCCCGTCTCTGGGGCTCGCGCTTCCCGCCGCGGCTCGCGCCCGTCTCGGGGGCTCGCGCCCTCAGCCGCGGCTCGCGCCCGTCTCGGGGGTCCGCGGTTTTAGCCGCGGCTCGCGCCCGTCTCTGGAGTTCCTTTAAGCAGAGCTCTTATACCCCTCTCCTCGCGCACCAGGAAACAAAGAGGGAAGAAAAAGTCTCTTGCCTCTTCGGCCGGTGCAGGCTTTTCCCCGAACTCCCTCCCGGCTAGTCGTGGCGCACCAACCCCTTCAGGCTATGCTCAAGCCGCCAACTCCAGTCCTCTCCCTGCGCTCCGTCCAAAACCGAAACCCGAGCCTCAGCTCGCAGCCCTGCCCGCCCCGGCGGGTGAGCAGACAAGCCACTCGGGCTGGTGAGTGCCGGTCAGCACCGATCGTCTGTGCAGGAATCTCCCCGCTTTGCCCTCCGCACCCGTCGCTGTGCACTGCTCCGCGGTCCCGAAACTCCCCCCTCTGCCTCCCGCAGTCTCCGCCCGCGGAGGGGCTTCCTAGTGTGTGGAAACTTTTCCTCCTTCACAGCTCCCTCCCACTGGTGCAGGTGCCGTCCTTATTCTTTTGTCTCTGTTTTTTCTTTTGCCCTACCCAGTTACGTGGGGAGTTTCTTGCCTTTTGGGAGGTCTGAGGTCTTCTGCCAGCCTTCAGTAGGAGTTCTGTAGGAGTTGTTCCACGTGTAGATGTATTTCTGGTGTATCCGTGAGGAGGAAGGCGATCTCCACGTCTTACTCTTCCGCCATCTTCCCGCCAACCACAACTGGTTTTTGTATGTTGATTTTGTATCCTGAAACTGCTGAATTTGTTTATTACTTTTACCAGGGTTTTTTTTGGTTTCGTTTTTGTTTTTGTTTTAGGAAATATCTCAGATCAACGCCTCAAGGAACTAGAAAAAAAAGATCAAACTAAACCCAAAGTTATCAAAAGGAGGGAAATAATAAAGATTAGAGCAGAAATAAATGAAATAAAGGATAGAAAAAATAGAAAAAATCAACAAAGCTGAGTTGTTTTCTAAAAAATTATCATCAAAATTGGCAAACCCTTAGCTAGACTAGCTAAGAAATAAAAAGAGATTTAAATTAATAAAATAAGGAGGAGAGATTAAAACTGATGCCACAGAATGAAAAGGATCATAAGACACTACCATGAACAATTATAGGGATATTTATGGTTTTTTACATAAAAGATCATTTCATCTGTGAACAAAGGTAATTTTACCTCTTCCTTTTCAATCTGGATGCTTTTTATTTATTTATAGCAATTTTTTTAAATATATTTCCCTGGCTAGGGCTTCCAGTACTATGTTGAATAGAAGTAGCAAAAGTGGGCATTCCTTTTCCTGATCTTAGAGGAAAAGCTTTCAATTTTTTATCATTGAATGTAATGTTAGCTATGGGCTTTTCTTATATGACCTTTATTGTGTTGAGGTAATTTCCTTTTATTCATAGTTTATTAAGTGTTTCTATTGTGAAATAGTGTTGAATTTTTTCAAATGCTTTTTCATGTCTGCCTCAATTGACATGATACTGTTGTTATGGCCCTTCCTTCTGTTAATGTGGTGCATTACATTGATTGATTTTCATATATTGAACTATCCTTAAATTCCAGGAATAAATTCTACTGCTTATGGTAAATAATCCTTTTATGTACTGTTGAATTTTAAAATGCAGTTTGCTAGTATTTAGTTGAAGATTTTTGCATCAGTATTCATCAGAGATATTGGGCTGTCTTTTTCTTTTTAAGTATCTTTATATCAATTTGGTATTGGTAATGCTGGCCTCATAGAATAAGCTTGGAAGTGTTCCCTCATCTTTAATTTTTGGGGGAGAATTTGAGAAGGATTTGTGTTCATCCTTCTTTAAATGTTTGGTAGAATTTTCCAGTGAGGCCATCTTTACTGGGCTTTTCTTTGTTGGGAGATTTTTTGATTACTGATTCAATCTCCTTACTAGTGATAGTTCTGTTCTTTTTTTTTTTTAATTTCTTTGTGATTCATTCTTGGTAGGTGTATGTTTCTAAAAATTTATTCAGTTCTTCTAGATTATCCTATTTGTTGGTATATAGTAGTTCATGGCATTTGTTGTTCATAGTAGTCTCTTATGATCCCTTTTACTCTGTGACATCAGTTTTAATGTCCTGGAGAATGTTCCATGTGTACTTCAGAAGAATATATATTCTGCTGTTGTTGAGGGGAGTGTTCTCTATATGTCTTTTAGGTCCAATTGTTATACAGTGTTAACTTCTCTCTTTCCTTCTATTCAGTCTGGTTGTTTTATCTATTATTGAAAGTGGGGTATTGAACTCTTAATGTGTTATTGTCTGTTTCTCGCTTTAATTCTGTAAGTGTTTGGTTCACATATTTGGATCCTCTGATGTTAGATGCATATATATTATAATTGTTATACCTACCTGGTGAATTGACACTTTTATCATTATATAATGTCCTTTTTGTCTCTTGTGACAGTTTTTGATTTAAAGTCTATTTTGTCTGATAAAAGTATGATCATCCTTGTTCTCTTTTGGTTATTATTTGCATGTAATATCTTTTTCACCCCTTTCATTTTTACCCTATGTTCTTTCTTATATTAAAATGAATCTCTTGTGGATACTGTAGAGTTGGATCTTATTTTTTATTTATTCAGCCACTCTGTGTCTTTTGAGTGGGGAGTTTAACCATTTAAAGTAATTACTGATGTGGAAGCATTTACTATTGCCATTTTTAAATTGTTTTCTATCTGTCTTGTAGCAAATTTTGTCTTTTGTTGCCTTCCTTTGTGTTTTGCTGATTTTTTGGTAGCAACATGCTTGATTTCTTTCATATTTTCTTTTGTGTATCTTCTATGGATGTGTTCCTTGTGGTTATCATGGAGATTACATAAAACATCTTGTAGTGATAATAATCTATTTTAAACTGATAACAACAACTTCAATCACATACAAAACTTTCTATGCCTTTACATCACCTGCCCCAGTTTATGTTATCTGTGTCACAAGTTACATCCTGTCACATTGTGTATTTATTAACATAGTTTCATAGTTATAGTTATTTTTTATGCTTGTACCTTTTAAATTCTCTACCAGATTAAAAGTGATTTGTGTATCACCATTACAATGTTCTGTATTTGTCTATATATTTACCTTTACCAGAGAGCATTTTTTATGCTTTCATTTTGCTATCCAACATCTTTTATTTCAACTTGAAGGACTCCCTTTAGCATTTCTTGAAGCAGCTCTACTGGTGATGAACTCCCTCAGCTTTTATTTATCTGGGAAAGTTTTTATTTTTTCTTTATTTTTGAAGGACAGTTTTGAAGGATATAGTATTAATGATTGTCAGTTTCTTTCTTTCAGTACAGTGAATACCTCATCCCATTAACCTCTAGTTTGAAAAGTTTCTACTAAGAAATCTGTTTATAGTCTTACAGGGGCTCCCATAAACAATGAGTTTCTTTACTCTTGCTGATTTCAAGTTTGATTCTTTGTCTTTGACTTTTGACAGTATGATTATAATATGTCTCAGTGTGTGTCTCTTTGGGTTCATCCTAGGTGGAGTTTACTGAGGTTTATGAATTTGAAAGTCCTTTTGGAAGTTTTCAACCATTATTTCTTCAAATAAGCTCTCTACCCATTCCTCTCTCTTCTTTTTCTTCTGGAACTCCCATGATGAGTATATTGCTCCACTTTATTGTGGCCTGTAAGTCCTGTAGGCTTTCTTCACCTTTATTTATCCTTTTTGTTCCTCTGACTCAGTAATTTCAAATGACATAGTTCACTGATTATTTCTTCTGATTGACCAAGTCTGTTGTTGACCCCCTCTAGTGAATTTTTCAGTTCAATTATTGTATTCTTCAGCTCCAGAATATGTTTGTTTCTTGTTTATAATTTCTTTCTCTTACTTGATATTCTCAATTGTGTTTTGCAGGTTTTTTTTAAAGTTGTCTCTCTGCTCTCTTCTAGCTCATCAAGCTTCTTTAAGATGGCTATTTTCAATTATTTTTCAGGTAATTCATAGATCTCTGTTTCTTTAGGGTAAGTTTCTAGACATTTACTTTGTTCTTTTGATTGGACTATGTTTCCCTGTTTCTTTCTATGCTTTGTTTTTTATTTGTTTGTTTTTGTTTTGTTTTGTTTTGTTGCTGGAATTTGGACATTTGAAAAAACAGCCATCTCGGTACTGGTTTTGTACAGGGAAGACCTTCACCCATCAGCCCGGCTAAGCATTTGGAGGAACTTTCCAGCCTTTTTTAGGGATGTATCTTTTCTTGGTTTCTATATTATTTCTCAATTAAAGAGGTTTGCCAGTTTCTTTTTTTAGCATTTATTCCCTTGATTCCTCTAGTGTCTGTCTGTGGTACTACAGGTTCTCTGTTGCTGAATCAAACTGCTAAGCTCTCCCTTATTCTTAGTGGCCCCAGGCATACAAATATACCAGTTCTTCATTAACATTCTGGGTCAGGCATGACAGAAACCAGTTCCTCAAAAAGTTGGAATATCAAATGTATGTTCCACTCTTCTCTTTCCTTCTCAAAGGAAAAGCAGCAAGTTTCTGTTTTCTCCTGATTGCACTAAACCGTGTCTTCTGGAAAAAGAGTTATCGAGGGTAAAACACAACTTTTCTTATCTGTTTTAATGCAGCTTTTCTTGGCTTGTGCTTGCCTGGAGTATTGTAACTTCTTAACTGGTTTTTTGAGTTTTAATAAAGGCATTTTGGACCATATATTGTTATTTACTCAATGTCTGTCTGGCCCAGGGGTTCCTATTACACCATCTTGCTGACATTACTCCTACTGCCATTAGTTTTGAATGACATTTTCCCTGAATATAGAATGCTAGGTTGGCAAGTTTATCTTTTAACATTTTAAAGATGTCATATTTACTTCTGGTTTTGAGTTTCTGACAATAAATATTCAGTCATTCTTACATGTGTTCCTCTGTACACAGTGTATTTTCCCTCACCCAATTATTTTTTCTTTCCTATTGGCTCTTTGAAATTTATTTGATGTTCCTTAGTGGGTGTTTCCTTTGTATTTAATCCTGCCTGAGGTTTGTTGTAGTTTTTAGATTGTCAATTTATAGTTTTTATCAAATTTGGAAAGCTTTTTAGCCATTATTTCCTCAACTACTTTTTTATACCTTTTTTGTTCTCCTTTCTCCTTATGAGACTCCAGTTCCAAGCATATCTTCTACACATGGCCCAACAGGTCACTGGGCTCTGTCAAATATTTTAGTCTTTTCCTGTGTGTGTTTCAATTTGGATAGTTTCTATTGCTCTGTCTTCAAGTTCATTGATGTTGTTCCTCTATAATATCTAATCTGTTATTATCCCCATTCAGAAAAATTGTCATTTCAAATTACTTTTTTCTTTGTAATTTCTAGAGGTTTCATTGGATTCTTTTTATATATTTCATTTTTTAAAAAATAAATTTATTTATTTATGTTTGGCTGTGTTGGGTCTTCGTTTCTGTGCGAGGGCTTTCTCCAGTTGCGGCGAGCGGGGGCCACTCTTCATCATGGTGCGCTGGCCTCTCACTGTCATGGCCTCTTGTTGCGGAATGCAGGCTCAGTAGTTGTGGCTTATGGGCCCAGTTGCTCCACGGCATGTGGGATCCTCCCACACCAGGGCTTGAACCCGTGTCCCCTGCCTTGGCAGGCAGACTCTAAACCACTGTGCCACCAAGGAAGCCCTATGTATTTCATTTTGTTTCTCATTTTTTTAATATTTTCTTTTAAACATTTGTGCATACAAGCATATTTTTAATAGACATTTTAAGGTCTTTGTCTATTAATTCTAATACTTCTGTCATTTCTGGGTCTCTTTATATTGACTGATTTTTCTACTAGCTGCTTTTTCACATATCTAGTAATTTTTCATTGGATGCTAGGATTTGCAGTCATGCTCTGTGTTGAATTTTGTTTTCTTTGTGTAAACACAGTTGAAATTTGTTTCAGATGGCAGAAAAATTGCTTACAGATTACTTTGATCTTTTTCAGGTTTATTTTTAAGCTTACTTAGGATCATCTGAAGTAACCTTTGTTCTAGGGGTAATTGAGCCCTACTGTTAAAGTTTAACTCTATTGAGGTAATTACTTAGTTCTCTAGGTATAAAATGAGGACTCTCTACTCAAGATGACTGAAGAATAACCATCATCCCATTTTATATGAGTTCTAAGAATTGTTAAACTCGTAGTTTCCCTGTCATTCTTTGTCCAGCTTCATAAAGTTTTATCCTACTCATGTACAAATTTGTATTCAGCAGAGACTGGAAAAAAGATCCCTAAGTGGATTACTGAAGTTCCTTTTATTCAGTATCTTCTTCCTCTCCAAAACTTCTGTTTTTAACCTCTCAACCATCCTCAATTCCAGTCTCTTCAACTTAGCAAGACTGCCATGCTCAGTTTGGAACTTCCTTCTCTAGAACAGGGCCTAGGCCACTAGACTGAAAGTCAAGGCAATCATAGGTTCACCTCACTTGTTCCCTTATCCTAGGGATCACAACTATCTAATATCCGATAATAGTTTTTGGTTTTTTTATTGCTGTTGTTGTTTTTCTGGCTGTGTTGGGTCTTGATTATTATGCACAGGCTTTTCTAGTTGTGGCAAGCAGGGGCTACTCTTCATTGTGGTGTGTGGGCTTCTCATTGCGGTGGCTTCTCTTGTTGCAGAGCATGGGCTCTAGGCGCGTGGGCTTCAGTGGTTGCAGCATGCAGTCTCAGTAGTTGTGGCACACAGGCCCTAGAGCATGTGGGCTTCAGTAGTTGTGGCACGTGGACTCAGTGGTTGCAGCACAAGGGCTCTAGGGCACACAGGCTCAGTAGTTGTGGCTCATGTGCTCTAGAGCACAGGCGTAGTAGTTGTGGCACGTGGGCTTAGTTGCTCTGCGGTATGTGGGATCTTCCCGGACCAGGGATTGAACCCGTGTCCCCTGCATTGGCAGGCATATTCTTAACCACTGTGCTACCAGGAAAGTCCCTGATAATAGTTGTTTCAAGAACTTCATTCAGTTATCTAGTTGCTTATGGAGGGAGAGTAAGTCAAGACCCTCTTATTTCATCATGGGCAAAAGCTGATGACTGTTTTAACAATCAACAAGGAAAATGTGACCATCCACAAAAGGAAATATGTCAAGTATATGAACAAGCAATAGATTTATTTTTGCTTAAGAAAAGCGAACGCCCAATAGATTTATTATTTCATTAATAATTATGTAAATTATATAACACACTGGGTAATCTTTCTACTTATCAGGTTAATAAAGATTTTAACTGTAACACCTAATGTTCCACAATCATCAAAAATTAAGTATTGCAAACACCCGTTCATGATAAAAATTCTCAGTAAGCTAGGAATAGAGGAGAACTTTCTCAACTTGAGAAAGACTATCTACAAAAAACCTACAACTAACTTCATACTTAGTGAGACACTCAAAGCTTTTACACTAAAATCAGGTACAGGGACAGGATGTTTCCTTCCCACTCTTGTCAACATCATATTAGAAATTCTTACTAATGCCATAAGGCATGATAAGGAAAAAAATGGCATAAAGTTTAGGAAGGAAGTAATGAAATTGTCTTTATTCTTAGATTACATGATCATCTATGTGGAAAATCCAAGAGTCAACAAAAAGATCCCTAGTACTAATAAATGATTATAGCAAGTTTGTTGGATACAAGGTTAATGTAGAAAATCAATCTGTTTTCTATATGCCAGCAGTAAACAAGTAGAATTTGATATTAAAAATAAAATACCATTTATATTAGCACCCAAACAAATAAAATACTTAGGTATAAATCTAACAAAATATGGAGGGCTTCCCTGGTGTCACAGTGGTTAAGTATCCACCTGCCAATGCAGGGGACACGGGTTTGAGCTCTGGTCTGGGAAGATCCCACATGCCACGGAACAACTAAGCTCATGCGTCACAACTACTGAGCCCGCGAGCCTAGAGCCTGTGCTCCACAACAAGAGAAGCCACCACAACGAGCAGCCCATTGCAACAAAGAGTAGCCCCTGCTCGCAACTAGAGAAAGCTCACATGCAGCAACAAAGACCCAATGCAGTCAAAAATAAATAAATTATTTTTAAAAATCTAACAAAATATGTACACGATCTACATGAGAAAAACTACAAAATTCTGATGAGTAAAGTCAAAGAAGAACTAAACAAATGGAGAGGCGTTACTTGTTCATAAACAGGAAGACTCAATATCATCCGGATGTCAGATCTTCATAACTGGCTTAATAGATTCAAAGCAATCACAATCAAAATCCCAGTGTATTTAGTTTATGGATATAAATAAACTAATTCTGATGTTTATAAGGAGATGTAAAAGACCCAGAAGAGCACACAATAATGAAAAAGAACAAAATTGGAGAGCTAATGCTATCCATCATTAAGACTTTTCTTCAGGTGTTAGTAATCAATACAGTATGGTATTGGCAAAGGAACTGACAAATAGATTAATGGAACAGAATAGAAAGCCAAAAAATAGACCTACATAAATAAGATCAACTGAATTTTGACAAAGGAGCAAAGACAACACAATGGAGCAAAGTAGTGTCTTTAACAAATGATGTTGAAACAACTGGACATCCACAGGTAAAAAACTGAATGTAAACATAGACCTAACACTCTTCACAAAAATTAACTCAATATGGATCATAGACCTAAATGTAAAGCACAAAACCATAAAACTTGTATGAGGTAACATAGGAAAAAAACCTCAGTGACTTTGGATATGGTAATGCCTTCTTAGATACAACACCAAATTCACGATCCATGGAAGAGATATTTGATAAGCTAGACTTCATTAAAATTAAACAACAACAAAAAAAACACTTCCTCCATGAAAGACAATGTCAAGAGAATGAGAAGACAAGCCACAGACTGGGAGGAAATATTTACCAAAGGCATCTGATAAGGGATCCATCCAAAATGTGCAAAGAACACTTAAACTCAATAATAAGAAAACAAACAACTCAACTAAACAATGGGCCAAAGACTTTGAACAGACACCTCACCAAAGAAGCTAAATAAGATGGTAAATAAGTATATAAAAAGATGTCCCACATCATATGTCATCAGGGACAAATTAAGACAATGAGGTACGACTACAAACTTATTAGGATGTCCAAAATCTGGAACACTGACAACAGCAAATGCTAACGAGTATATGGAGCAACAGAAATGCTCATACTTTGCTAGTGGGAATGCAGATATAGCCACTTTGGAATATAGTTTGGCAGCTTCTTACAAAACTAAACATACTCTTACCATATGATCCAGCAGTTGTGCTCCTTGGTATCTACCCAAATGAGGTGAAAACATGTCCACACAAAAACCTGTACACAAATGTTTATATCAGCCTTGTTCATAATTACCAAAACTTGGAAGCAACCAAGATGTGCTTCAGTAGGTGAATTCATAAATTAACTGTGGTACATCTAGACAATGGAATATTATTCAGTGCTTAAAATAAATGAGCTATCAAGCCATGAAAAAAACATAGAGGAACCTTAAAAGCATACTACTTAGTGAAAGAAGCCAATATAAAAATGATACATACTGTAGGATTCCAACTGTATGACTTTCTGAAAAAGCAAAACTATGGAGATGTGAAAAGATCAGCATTGCCAAGAGTTGGATTTGTAGAGGGAGAGATGAATAGATGGAGCAAAGGGTTTTTAGGGCAATGGAAGTACTCTGTATGATACCATAATGATGGCTACATGTCATCATACATTTGTCCAAACCCATAGCATGTACAAAACCAAAAGTGAACTCTAATGTAAACTATGGCCTTTGGGTGATTATTATGTGTCAATATAAATTCATCAATTAAAAAAATAAGTATTAAAAGTCTTTCTAGCTGCAATCAGAACACCTTTTTTGTTCTCTTTGAAAGTCATATTTCTGTTAGACACAATTCTCTCAACTTCCTATTCACTGTAATTTGCAAAGGTTAAAAGTTTGACTCCACTGAAAATATAATAATGTTAAATATTTATGCTGCTGCATATTTGTAGCAGTCTATTTGTTTTGTTTTTTTTTTTTTGCGGTACGCGGGCCTCTCACTGTTGTGGCCTCTCCCATTGCGGAGCAATGGCTCCGGACACGCAGGCTCAGCGGCCATGGCTCACGGGCGCAGCCGCTCCGCAGCATGTGGGATCTTCCCGGACCCGGGCACGAACCCATGTCCCCTGCATCGGCAGGCAGACTCTCAACCACTGCGCCACCAGGGAAGCCCAGTCTATTTGTTTTAACTCACGATTCCTGTCATTAATGGAAGTTAGTAAGTATACAGGATATACATGCAGACTAGACTGGCTGTACCGATAGTGATTTTGTCCTTATCTATGAAAACCAGGAGTCCAGACAAAGCTAATGACTGAAGAGGAGAGGAAGCGTGGCTCCTTTACCATTTAGCCCTTGAAGGATGTTTTATGTTCTACTGAAGTCTCAACAAAGGCCAGATTTTAAGTATTATTTCTTTCTTTCCTTCTCCTCTACCCTTCCAACAAATATGTCGGAATCTCCTATACAACTGGAAGATAATTTACCATGGTCACTCCATCTGGCTCACTCTCTTGAACTAGTCTATCAAGGAAAGTCACCACACTGGGACTGGGAATTGGACTATAAAGCAATCCAAACCATAACACAGTTGTTTCAGTTTGGAACTCTGAGATTAAATAAGTGTCCTTGTTCTTACCTGAGCCCTCCATTTGTTCCTTGCATCATTTGTGTACATTTATTTTTCCCTTGTTAGACTCTAACTTTCTTTAAGTTCAGGGGCAGAATCTTAGGGGTTTCCGTACTCCCAAGGTATATAACCTCCTCTAAGGTCACTGACATTTTACCAAAGTTAATAATATTTACAAGGAAGTCAAGATTATCTGTAGTCCATAAATTACACACATCAGAAAATCCAGGTGCCAGTTTACTTGTAATTTCAAGTCATAGTGACCAAGATTTGCAAAGCTAAATGATCAACAAACTCTTTCAGCTTAAAAGAAATGTAATTTCACAATTATAAAAAGTAAGAAAGAGTGGAAATTACATAAAAGTCATGTATTCACAAATATAAAATATATCTATGAAAGTTCTATTTACTGCATCTAGTTGTATAAGCATTAAAATTAATCGAATTTTAGGTTTAATATAGTTTATGAAGATAACATTTGCAAACAGCAGTAATTCAACTCTCCTTTAAGTCTTATATAGTGTCAATTGATTGGGTAATAAATAGTAAATGTTTTGAAACTAGAGATAGTTGCTAAAATGATGAATCAGTCTAAATGCCATGCTCTAAGTTCCAGATCAGTCATCACCAAATTGTAAATTTTTGCTCAAAACCAACACTCTAAAGATTTGAGGTGATTATAAAAGATCACTGTATGATGAATAATAGGTTTTTCCTAGTTCTTTAACTTCTCCCATCCTTCATAGGTGTTCCAGTGATATTCAGAATCTGAAATAGGTGAAATACACCAAAAATCATTTCCATCATACAAAGCAGTATTCAACTGCTTACTGTGCCACTGATCCCATCTAGTCTTTGCAGGATACTAAGAACTAGGGAATCACCAACAGCCATTTATTTTTTATAAGAAAGAGTCTCGAGTAGATCAACCCAAGTCTTTTTCTAAATGTTCCAGATGAAATCAGACTGTACATTAATAAGCTGAATGAGTTTAGTTACCTATATTGTACTATGTTGTACTGTTAAACTGGTTGATATCCTTTGGCAGTTGAGAAGTACTCCCCAAGACAATGAACAATCACTGGTTTCAAAGAACAGAACCTGTGTTCTGTATAGCTATATAATGTGCCAGAGAAAGCTTTATGGCTTTTCAAGTCCCACAATATATGGGATCAAGATATTCTCGTAAAGAAAGAGAGTCGTAAGTTAAGGAGAGTCCATAAAATAGAAAAAAAAAAAAAAAGAAAAACTAATTCTATGCAAGTTCTTAGAAATTTTCTAAGTTTCTGATTCTAAGACTGTTGCATCTTTGCAAAGATGGTTATGATTCCATCCAAAACGAGAGAGGAATTGTAAGATCAGATTGAAAACAAATATAGCAGATCAGAACTGAGGATACGTGCAAAAGTAGAAGGAGCAAATAAAGACTGGGGAAAAAATCCTAAGACAATAACCATGTTGAAAGCAGAAGATAGGGCCACAGCGGTGTGATATTAATAATAGAATTATTTATTCAACTCCTGTTTTCATTATGCTTTCTCCATCAATAATTACCTCAAACTGAAAAGTGTAGAGCACCCTTTCATTTCCTGATCAGTGCTTCTGCTGAAAATGACCTACACTGGATAAGACACAGAAACATATATTTATAAATGTACCACTGACCTGGAAAAAAGATCTACACAGAGGTCAAAAACTAAGAACAAATATGAACCCAGAGAGATGAGCAAATCCCACAGAAGCCCACTTGCTGGCTGAAGTGGAGGCATTTGCTGAGCTCCAGTGAACTTTTTCACAGTCCTCAAGGCATGGGAATAAAGTAGATAAAGACAGGGTACCAAGGTGGGAAGTCAAATAGGAGATAAACACACCCACTTAAATTTGAATTCCTAAAGTTCATAGCCCTCAGCAAAACCGTAAAAAAAAAAAAATATATATATATGTATGTATATATATATATATATATATATATACATACATATATATATATATAGCCACCGGTACCCCACCAAATGAGGGGCTGCAAGGAAAATTGCATATCGGCGCTAAGTGGAGTAGGAAAGCACCATGAGTGAGAGCTTGTGAAAAACAGCATCACATCTGCAAAAGAAAAGCAAGGGGGAATTAGCACAGCACTTTTTTTCTGACTGTGGAGGGAAAGAGATGTAGTTAGGAAAGAACACCCAAAGGACTTCACAGTAAATGGAAATGTTCTAATTATTAAAATGTGTGTTTGTACCTGGGTATTTATATATCCTTTTCTCCATACATGACATACATTTTATAAATCTTCTTTTTATCTAGTCAGTGTTTAATTTTTTAAAATCTTAAAAATGGCAGAGCATGCATCGATAACGGGAAACCGAAACCAAGGATTGGTTTGTAAAAGAACTTTAAATAGGTCAAAGTTAGGCTCAGTACAATTATATGCCAAGTTATCCCCCTAAACACTGTAATATTCTGAGAATTCATGAATAGGTGAGGTCTAAGAAAAAGTCATGATTTTCAAAAAAATTTTTTAAATGATACCAAGGATTTATGAATTTTTCATCAATTCCTGGCAAAATTCTAGAGTAAGTTACTAATGAGATTTGTGAGCTCATAGAAAAGAAAGAGGAGATCTCTAAGTGATATTGAGGAACATAAGAATAAATCATTTCATAGTTACCTCTTTTCCTTTTCAGATAAAGTTATCGGATCTTAGACAACGTCTTACTTCCAGTAGGGCATTGAATAGGCCTTCACAGAATGTTTGTAGACAAGAAGGAAAACCATAACGTGGGTAAGTATACAGTTAAGCATAAACATACACAGTTGACAAATGGTTTCAAAACATCTTGGTTAGTGAATTGTCAGTCTAGAACTAGAGTCCAATATCATGGTACAGAGTTGCACTTTATGTTTTTGTTTTTGCTTGTTTGTTTGCCTCCATCCTGTTGAATATTTCTAATAATAATCTGAACAAGGGCATAGAAAACATTCTGACAATTAACAGTTGCACAAGTCAAAAAGGATAGATGGTATACTGATGGGATGAAAGGATTCAAAAAAATCTTGAGAATCTTGCCCATTGTTAAACCTTAAAAGACAAAACATAAGGGAAAACATAATTGTATAGGACCTGATTTAACTACCATGTAAATAATATAAAACAAACAACCAAATAATAAGGTTGTTAAAAAGCAAATGCATATGTTCCTGAGGTCTGGGCTGATCAGACAATGTCTGAAATATTATATCTAGTTAATAAAATGCTGAGTTTAGGGAAAACGACTGAAAAGAGAATTGTTTTGGGAAAGAGAAGACCCATTTGTGTGACACTGGACAACTCGCCGAACTGCTGTGGGTCCCATTTCTACTTTTTAAAAATTTGGATATTACTTTCAGTTCTGAAATCATTTAGTTCTGTCAGCTCTGTTCTGTTCTATCCTGTTCTATTCTATTCTGCACGTAACACACTTTAAACCTAGCTACCCTAGGTTATGTCCACAGGAAAGAAGCAGGACAGTGAGGGATCTAGAAACATAGGACATCGAGGACATCATCACATGAGGAATTACCTCTTAATAGTCCTGAAAAGATGGCTCAAGTGTGGGAAGAATGCAATAGTTAAGTTTTCTCTTGTTTTGTTATTCTCCACTTATCTGAAGGGATGATCTGTAGAACAGATATTGTTTTTTTCTTTCACTGTAGAAACTACCTAGAGGCAGATTTTGGCTTTTCCCTATCATCACTGTTGGAAACCTTTTACACAGTAACTAGAAATATATAAGCAAGAATGATGATTTTCTGCCAGGAATATTGTGAAAGGATAGAATTAGGCTAGATGACCTTTAAGGTCCCTTCAAATTCTTTGATTGTACTCTAGAATTAGATAACATAAAAGAACCTAAAAAACTGGGCCAGGAGATGCAGTTTCCAAGTTAGCCATGAGGATCAACAGAAAGATGTTTCTACTTTGCTGCTTTACCTTAAATGACAACAGACTAACAACAAAGTGAACTACTATGGATCACACAAATAGAACAGCCAAAAATCCCCAACTATATGACATATAAGTCGTATTCTATCACATCAATGGCCCAAGACAGAGATTTAAAGGTAAGGACCTTTAACCTGTAAAGTGTAGTGGTTCCCTGCCCCCTCATCCTTCCTTTCTTCACAGACATTTTGGTCAGAAAACTGGTATCCCTACATCCTATAATCAAAACAAACAGCTGATACAGTCACAGTAAAGATGGACTTACTGAAGAGAAAAAAAGAGATGATTCCCTCAAATTGACAAATCTAAGTTGAAATAAAAGCATGCCAGAGCATTACTCTTCCAGAGCAGATGCCAAACAAATCAGATCGCCTTCATCTCACCTGATTGATCTGTTGTTCTTCCCTGTTCTATGTGTTCCCTTTACCTTGTCTTAACAAATTGCATTTAAAACAAAAGGTAAAATATTATTTTGGCATTCAGTCTGCATGATATTGTTGAAACAGGCTTTTTGAGGAAAACTCGTTCTGTTCCAATAGCCCGCAGTCATTTTGATGTGAGTAGCTCATGATTAAGAGGTCAGTTCTTACCAACAGCAGCAGATGTTGTTGGTGTTATCTGGGTAGACTATTCACTGTCAGCAAACAAAGTTCCCATTAAGAGAAATTTTCTAAGTGTATCTTTCCTAGAGGATTACACTCATTTAAATTTTTCTCCTGGCTTCTTTCCATGAGATTTGGGGTTGTTACAACGATGTGCCATGGAAATTTTCCTCTCCCAGCAGGTGCCATCATTAAGTTGGATAAGAATTTCAAGATTTAAGGAGAGATTGGATCATGGCACACAATCGAGTCTTGTTACTTGACTCTGTAAGCAATCAGCCTTCTTTATTATTTAACCATCACGAGGAGCTTTTTCCTTTCGTGTAAGTGAAGATGAACCTTAGAATAAAACATTGCACCTCTAATAAGACTGAAAATGTCACACTTTTATCCTTTGCAAAATATAACTGAAATAAACCCTAACAGAACCTCTTCAGCCTAAACAGCAGGAAGCAGAAAATTAAAATATTGTGGTTTTGTAACACATGGGCCTTAATGAAAGTGTGTACCGCATGCTTGATTACTTACTAGTTCTGTCCTCTGATTATGCTCTCTGACCTATTCTGGAAATAAATGTCTCCCTCTGCTCCTTCAGTTTTCCATATGACATGAATGCCAAGATAGCTAGAAAAATTAAAAACAATTAACATGATGAGAGGGAAAATATAAACATCTTATTAAGCATCACATATTTGGAAAAACTCTTTTTCTTCCTTGTCTCTTCTCTCTCTTTCCTAAGGATAAAATAAAGATACAATTGTTAGGCTTAAAGTTTATGGCATATGTCTGAAAATTTCTTGGCAAGGTTTACTTTTACCTTGTCTAGAACCAACAAACAGCAATAAAACCATTGTAATGGTTGTATTTAGGAAACAAGTGACAACAGCAAACTAGCCTAGGGTCAGATGGAATGAAGAAGAATATTCTAGTTGTTATTTGAAAATATGAGAGTGGAGAAAGGATACATTATTCATTAAGTACTTCTGTGACAGTTTTTCCCACCTCTCCTCCTACAAGAAATAAAGAAAATGAAATCACATTTTACAGAAAAACTAGAGGATTCTGTTCTTTGTCAAGCTTGGTACAAAATTCAAATTTGCAAATCATCTAAGCCGGCACTTGATTTTTATGAGGAAGCTGAGGCCCACTGAGATTAAGTGATTTTCTTGAATCACACAATCGATAGAATCAGTATTCTGGAGAAGATACTTTAAGTTAAATGAAACTTACATTATTTAGCAAGTAGACATGATCAAAACACATGTATTCGCAATCACTTAAGCATGGCATTGACTCACACAAGTTAAACTTAACTTCATCTTCCCCACCAAGTTTTTCATCTAGAGCAGAAAATATTCTGATAAGGACTTAGGTTACCCATTCAAAGCTGTTTTTTAAAAAGTGAAAATGAAACAGTAAGTACCTATCATTTGATTTGAATGGACAGTATCTTTTTAACCTGAGTTCAGTGTTCTGCAATTCTGAAAGCTGGAGCTGCCACACTGCTGCCTTCTATCATATGTTTGGGGGCAAATGAATATATTGTTCAAAATAGTCCTGACAGAAGATCTGAATTAGGTAGGATAGACTTATATTTAAGCATGTATATTATCCAGCTTCTATCACACTCTCTGCTGAAGTCATTAATAATATTTTTCACTGTCTTTGCATAGGGTACAAATTAGCATGCTGATTTCTAATTTAAAATTTTTGCTATTAAGAGCCCAAGTCTGATGGTGAAGAGGCTCCAATCTGATACTAATTAGCTATGTGACTTTAAATAACTAATGGCCCTGTGCCTTGATTTCCTCATCTATAAAATGAACCATGGTAATACCCACCTGCTTATCTGTGAGAATCAAAGACATCATCAATATGAAACTGTAGCATGAGTATGTGGGATCTGTGATCAGATACTCAGCGAGAGCTCCCAGATCTCTGAATTATGCCATTTCTCTAGTAAGGTAATAAAGTAACCAGTCCTTATCATTTGAGTCACATTTGATTCGCAGTGAGGATTTATGTGTTTCTTCCTGGTTGTTAAGGGCTAGAATCTTTCTCAACTATTAGATTTCTGTTGTGACTGACATTGGGTTATAGTTCCTCCCCCATCCCCCCTGCAAGAAAAAACATGTGAACCCCTGTCACCTGCTGTAGCCTATGCAAAACCTAGAAATGATAGTCTAGAAGATTACCATGGATACAGTAGAACATATTATACTAATCCATTTACATCTCTGTGTTGGGCAAATAATCATGTGGGATTGACTGGGATGTGTGTTAGCCTTCTTCTCTTCCTAGCCTCCCGCACAAAGGGTGCTGAGGTAAGAGATAACAAAGACAGGATTGTGTTCCACAGGATTCTCAAATGTGCTTTGTTAAGAGGTTGAGTCACCTACTTATATTTGCTAAAGTGATTAAAATTACAAACAAAAGTATCAGCCACTTACCAGTTAGTAATGTTTTCAGGAGTAAAAGCTCCAGCAGGCAGGGACTATCAGTAATGTGAAACACTTCATGAGCAAAGAGAATTTTAGATCATAAATGTCCCCAAATCAAGAGCAAAGAAAATTCATCAAGCCTTGACCCTGAAAAGATGTATGTTTTCCATTTTCTTCACCCTTAATTTTATACCCATATAGTGTGGCAATAACCATTCATTCAAATCCTTAATACCATCATTAAGTATAAAACAAACTTGCTGGATAGGTCAAATGCCTTTAGAATAAAGATATAGGCTTCTTCTCCCAAATCACTGATGGCTGAATTTGGGTAAATAGTTAACCTCTTCTCCTTTTACAAATAAGTTTACCACTTTAAAACTCAAAAGTGATTTGCTGAAGTGGTCCTTTCTCCAAGGATCTGCAGATTAAGAGCATCAGCTCTGAGCGGGCTAGGAGTGCTGTCCAGCACAGTTGCTAGTATCAGTGCACCTACAGCTTGGTTTCATTTCCACTTTGCTCTGTACATTTCCATCATTGTGGAAGGTGGAAGTGTGCTTGTACGATGTCTGTCCTGCTACTCAAGACTTTGAAAATGAGAAGCCATATTTTTGTAGATTTTGGATTGACACAGTGAGGAAGCTTAGTGGCTCTTCCTGGAGCCCCCCTTGCCCCTCCAGGTAATTTCTAAAGATCTCTAAGATCTGTAGTCCCCTGAGCAATTTGTAATTGCTGTCACAATAACTCACCCACTACAGATTATAGTAGTACTTCTGAAGAAAGATAAGTTTTTCAGTTTGTTAGTTTGCTCCTACACACTGAAAAAAAATATCATTATCATATATTTTCTCCAGAGTTCACTGAGCCTGTCTTAAATTTGCATTAACTTTCTAAATACATTTAACCAAAATAAATCATCTTCTATTTCAAATGAGTTACTCACTTTAATTTATTATTTTTAAGTTCTATATTGAATCTTTCCTTCTTTTGGCTCACTTCTCCCAAACCCGCCCAGAATTGCGAGCCTCTCTAGGAGAGAAAATTTCTCTCATCTCCTTTGTTTCCCTCCTGTACTTACTACTTCCTACGACTAAAGATTCCTGGATGAAAATCTCATTGATTGATCAGAAAAGTAAATCCTACTTGGCAGAGGTCTCTAAACTGTTTTTCTTCACAAGCACAATGAATTTCCAATGTTAGTCACACTGCAGAGACTAATATAAATATATATGTAGTAGCTTCCTTATAAATAGGTCTTACTATATTGGTTCTGAGTTTCTTACAGATAATTAACTGAATCATTGTCTCATTAAGTACATGTACTACACCAGCTAATACTGTTCACCCCAGGAGTTAAAATGCTTCATGGATATGAATTTAACCATATAAGAAGAGTATGCAATACTGCTTAAATTAAAATTGTGACCAAGAAGAGAAAATTTTTTAAAAGAAATGTGTAAAAAGTGAAGGATTAGGTCTACAACTGTATAGCCTTTGTGATTAAAAAACAGTTCATAAAATTGCTACATATTATAGATTAAACATTTTATATTTGTTACTAAAATAGTTCAAGCTTGTGGGCAGAGAAGTAGATGGGAACTAAAGGTTTTTTTTTTTAAATCATTCTTTACATAAACAAAGGGTGAAGTCCATTAATTGTTGCTCATGACAACTTTTGTGGGTCTAGTTGAATATAAATTACCCTCTTGAGCTACTATTTAATTTCAGATATTATTTGCACTTAATTAAATGAATTTTGACCAAATGAATTATAATTACAATAGTCGTATTGACTACAGCCATAAACATTTCCTTGTGCTTACTTATGGAAGAACTCAGCAATTGGTCTATGGCTATGAATGTGTTTCCCCAAGTACAGAAACTATAAGTGACACCAGTATCACTGGTCCTCAGATCTGGACTGGCCATGTGGAATTTGTTATAATTCTACCAATTAAACACTTGAAATTCCAATTTTATCATAGGAAGCCTTCCTCCTTTTTTGTCTCAACCATAAATATATCAGGGACAAGATTTCTTAATATATTAGTGTTATCAGTCCTCTTTCATTTCTGACCCCCACACACAAAAGACAGTGTTGCTAACAAAGGGTTCTTTCCTTGTCCTTGCTCCTATGTGAATTGTAGTCTTTGTACAATGCTATAAATATATCCACAACCCTTGTTTGATGAATTCTTAGATGTCCTTTTTCCCACTCTTGTCTTTTCAAACTGTCTAAATCCTTATGTATTAGATAGGTCTTTTATAAACAACATAGAGTTAAGCTTTTTAAAAATTCCGGTATGATCTCATTGGTCCTTTAATTGGAGCATTTCATCCAATTACATTTGGTTGTATTCTTGACTTAAGTCTGATAGCTAGTCATTTGACCCTCCATCTAGTCAATGCAAGGACTTTTGACTCCATTAATCCCTTTTCAGAATGAAATGCCATTGTGTTTGTGTATTTTCATTACATCAGTAACATATAATATTAATGATATGTTACTTATATATAATATTAATTATATAACATATAAGTATATATTAATTATATAATGTATACTTATATAATAAATATAATAGTAATAATATTATTTATGCAGGCAATGTTCATTTAGATTAGCCCATAAATGTACAGTTTTGTGGGGGTTTTTTGCTCTTCATTTCTAATTACATCTTTTCACTTCCTTCTGGGATAATTTTTCTTCTGCTTTCAGACACTTTAGTATTTCCTTCACTGTAAGACTGCAGGTGACAAATCTACTTCAACCCATTGGAACAAATAAAATATTTGAAATGTCTCTATTTCAGCTTCATTGTTGAAGAATATTTTTACTAATCACAGAATTCTATATAGGAAATTATTTTCTTTTAGTAATATAAAGGCATCATTCAGTTGTCTTCTGGCTTCCATTCTTTCTGTGGAGAAGTCTTCTTGAATCATAGCCTTGATATTTGTTATTGGTTTTAGAAAATTTTTAGCCATTACCTCTTCAAAAAATGCATCTCGCACATTCTCTTTCTCTCCTCTCCTTCTTAAACTCTAAATAATGTATATAAATACCTTCCTTCTATATCACCTTATATTCTGTATTTTCCATCCTGTGGTCTCATTGCCTCAGTCTAGAAGTTTTCTTCTGACCTGTCTTTCAGATGACTCATTCTTCTTATGTTCAGCTAAGTCTAATTTGCTATTATATCCTTTGAGTTTTTAATTTGAATCATTACATTTTTCATTTCAAGAAATTCCATTTGATTCTGTGCTAAATTTTTGAATCTTTATCTCCTTTAATTTAGTAAGCACTGTTATTTTAAAGTCTATATCTAATAACTCTGTAGACTATTGCTCTCATCTGTTGTATATTATGGCTTTTGCTTATGTGATTTTATCTTCTTGAATGCCTAATCACTTTTATTTTGTACTGAATATTTTATTTACAAATTGTTAATAGAAATAATTTGAGGACTAGGATGATGTTATCTTTCTCCAAAGAGGTGTATCTTTACATCTGCCAGGTGCTAATGGGCATTAACACTCTGGCATCATCTTTATACAAATTCAGAAGCAGCTTGCTGGTTCACCTTTACTCCTAGGGTGCAGCCCACTGGGCTTCCTACGCCAAGATAAGGCATTTTCATGTCTCTTGGCCCCTGGGGAAAGCAAACTTAAATGCTATGGCTACTTCCCTGGACTTTTATCTTCCCCTAGATCCTACTTGATAAGTCTTCATAGTTTTCTTTTAACACCCTGATTTATTTAAGGATCTCTTTTAAAAGATTTTGAGCAGCTTTTCAAGTTGTCCTTAAGGGCAAGATTGGTTCAAATTACCTAGTTCACCATCATTAGATAGAAGTCCCAGTACTGACTATCTTCTAAGGCCTGGTTCAGATTTTACCTCATCTACAAAGCACTTTCTACCACCTTATCTGCTAGGCGGAATTAAATCCTATTTCATCTCTGTGCTCGTATCTACCATTTTAAACTAGAACTTAGAGAACTTCTATCTGGCTTTATGGTTATATATGTGTCTCTTTAAGAGAAAGGATGATATATTTTTTGATATCTTTGTTAAGAGACCAAAAAAAAAAAAAATGGACAATTTACTTAGTATTTTTTTTTTATTGCCAAAACTTTTGCCCTGACTTTGCACTACTTTAGTACTCTCTCAATACACTTGCCCTGAGAATCCAAATAAAATAATTTGAAATGTAAAATTATTGGGGAAAATTGTGTTGTTCTAACTTCCAGTATCAGTTTTCCAAATCACCATCGCTATATACAAAGCATCATGTGGTGTACTAAATTGGATGGATGTAATTATTCGACTGTAATTTTGCTTCAAGACTGTCATTGCTCTCTGCTAGATTACTGGATGTACAGCTTTCATCAGCAAAGTGAAAACTCATTCACTAAATCCTGGGGAATATAAAGGTAAATCTTCCAAGAAAAGGAAAAAGACAGCTTTGCTTCAGATATATGAGACAAGCTTATGGGGCAGTAAAACTTGAAATAACTCTAGAAACTATTAATTGGGGAAATAAAGAGATCATGCTCTTGTCCTCAGGCTTACAAATTACCTGTGTTCTCTTCCGTCACGTGTATATATATATTTCTTTCTTCCTATTGTAAATCTGAGATATTGTGCCTTTTTAACTTGAATAGTTCGCAATTCATTCTATCCTGGGGCTCTATTCTTCAATTCTTGTCAGCCTAAGTTCAGTTGCTTTCACAAGTGTTCCTTGGGTGTGCCTGTTAATACTCATCATCTACTTTGAACAGAAACAAATCTTATATGGAGAGAGACAAAGGAGAGTCTTTATTTGGAGGATCTAGGGTAGATACCTAGTGACTTCTGAGCTGCTAAGGGGAAAAAGGTGCTAAGACCAGGCAATACTAACTGCAGAATACCACCGTCCCTTGGACTGTATGGCCAAACAGAGGATGAATACTGAACTCAGACAGGTCTGTGTCTCTGGTACTCTGAATTGATGGAAGACTTGAAAAACTTTAGTTCTCTATAGACACTGCTAGTATAGCTTTCCGTGCTTCTCTCTCACTCACGGTATTTGACTTCAAAAGACTACACCTCTAGGAGCCATTTTTGTGCCACTAATTCCTGCCCAGTTGTGTATGACTGCCGCTAGGTATGAAAAAGAAAGCAGATGTGTGTGATCATGTGTATGCATGGTGTATGATTGTGTGTACATGCGTGCTCTGTCACCTGTGGAGTGTGTGTGTGGGGAGGAGGGGTTCTGAAAATTAGGATAAGATATAAAACTAGAATTATAGCCTTAGAGGATAGAGATAAGAATTTAAGAATATAGAGAAAAGTAAATAATTAAAAGTAAGTGCACTTTTAAAATCCATGAAATAATTCTTCCAATTTAAAATTGTATCTGAGGGCTTCCCTGGTAGCGCAGTGGTTGAGAGTCTGCCTGCCGATGCAGGGGACGTGGGTTCGTGCCCCGGTCCAGGAAGATCCCACATGCCACGGAGCGGCTGGGCCCGTGAGCCATGACCGCTGAGCCTGCGTGTCTGGAGCCTGTGCTCCGCAGCAAGAGAGGCCACAATAGTGAGAGGCCCGCGTACCGCCAAAATAATAATAATAATAATAAAATTGTATCTGATTAGCAGTGCCTGATCCAACTTTTCACTAGGGCACATTTAAAAACAAGAGAAAGGTGAAAATAACAATAGCACTAGCAACCAAATGCTGGAATGTGAGTGGGATTTTCATTTACCACAGAGCAGATGGAGCTGGATTGTGAAAATACTTGTGAAGGCTTCACCTCATGACGCCGTTCGGCCTTGTTTCATGAAATAGACATCACATGAGAAAATGATAGACACTTTGTACCTCCGCACTGTATGATGTTGAACTCAGAGATCATAGGTCTATGCCAAGCTGAGATTCTGGACAGTTGCCTTTCTTGTTTCCTAATGATCCTGGTCCCTCTCTGTTATTCTAGATCCATCACTTACAGCTGTATAACTTGGACAAATCACTTAACTTTTGTAAGTCACTTAACATTTTGAAGATAGTGTCTACTTCATTGGTGTTGAGAGATTTTAGTAGGTAATGAATGTTAGCTCATTTTAGGAAGAAAAAGGCAAAAGATTCTCTTATATAAAGATGGCATAATTTTATGATTTCATACTAGTAGTGGCTTGAATCACCAATCCTATTTGCTGATTATTGCCAAAAAGAAACACAGAGAAATTATTCTAAAACGGAAGCAGTTATGTTTGGAAACCATTCTATTACTTTTTATTAGTATATAAATAACAACCCCACACAATGAGTCACCTCATTTAGTTATTTTGGTGCATACTCACTAACAGTATATCTTAGAGGGTACACCAGGAAATAGCACTACTGAACACTTAGCATTTTATGGGTAGTTTATGAATATTTTACTTCTGTCCAGGGAAACATGTGATTTCACCTGCCCTAAAATTCTTCAGGTATAATTATTCCTGCAGTACAATATGGAGTATATCTTGGGTGGCTTTATTGCCCATTTGTACAGGCATGGAAGCCAATTCAAAACAATTTTCTGAGCAGAATCCTGACCACCTGCTAAGATTACATCCAAACAGAGATAGCATGCATATATTCCCCATTAGGTATCTTAGTTTTTTTCCAAAGACAGGTAACCTTACTCCTAACTTATAGGTGGGTCAGTATACAATTAGCAAAATCATATAGTCATTCTCAGGCATTTGCCATGGAGCATAATCTGGAGCTTAGTGCTATCTACGTTAGCCTTGAATATCTAGTTAAGAGAGAAAATCCAGGGACAGATTTTCAGAACATTCAGTCCAAACACTATATCACATATTCTAAAATATACAAGTCAGATCAGTTGCCTATGAAGCTAGGCTACACCCATTTGTACCCTATCTGTCCCCATCGTGAGGAATTATTTGCATTGTGTTGTATGGTAGTATGCTATCAGTATAAATGGAAAGCACTCAAGTATAGCCATAGAGAATATGACTTGTATTTAATGTAACTTGTTACCTAGGATATTATTCATTATGTCCCAGTTGTTCTCTTTGTGAGAACCTATAAAAGCATTGTTCACTGCCTCTCGATCAGCCTTTCTCAACCCTTTTCTCTATGCCAGGTTTCCAGGTTCAAAAAAGCAGATGCTTAACATCCCCCCACCTCTCTTGCAGGTTCCAGTGGCCATGATTACCCAGTTCTGGCCAGTGTGACATAAATGGAAGTTTGGGGAGAGGATTTTAGGAAATGTCTCTCCTTATCCCTGTAAAACCTGAGAGACATGAAAGGAAATGTATCTCTTGCCCTACATTTGCTTCCCCACTTTCTATCTTTGATTCTTGTCACCAAGGAAAGACAAGCTAAAAGATCAAAGACAATATACTGAGGATGGGAGTGCAAACGATGAAAAGAATTTGGGTTCTTAATGATATTGAAAGGCTGCCAAATAAAACTTAAGATGCTTTCCTCCAGACTTCGTATTAAGTGAGATAATCAAATATCTTCACTACAAAGTCACTATTACTCAAATGTTTTTATTTACTTCTGATAGTGTTCTAAGAGATATAGGGCTCAGAAAGAAAATTTTATTGAGTTTCATATCAAGAATTTGGAATTCTCCTAAGAATTCTAGTTTGTTTCCTCTCTCTCCTAGATATCATGATCACAGGAATGAACAATGTTTTATTTTTCATGTCGGCTTCTATGACAGTTAAAACCAAACACTAGGTCTATATGTGTAAAGGGTAATATTCATTTTATTTTGTCTTAGTTTTTTTGTTGATCTTATTCTGACTTAATTTTGTTCCCCTTTGGCATAAACTTCTCACTCTTCCTCAAAATCCGTGTTTCTCTCATTTTTTATATTCAAAGAAATTCCTCTCTATTTCAAGTTTCATCATGGAACAGGACTGATAAGCTAGATGTGAATAGGTGTGTCTTATTCCAGGAACCCTAGAACACAAAGCCTAAAGCAAGGATGAAGTGAGAATGCTTCTTGGAGAGCTGTAAATTCAGGGGATCAAGGATGAGGATAAAAGGAAGTGAGGCATACAAGATGTCACATGATGTTTCAGTAACACACATCTAGTCACTTGAAAGTTGCATCCTTTCAATGCATAGAACTGTCCCGGATGGGCCAAGTAGAAGACCCAGCTTTCGCTGGGCAAAAGACTGGTCAGGCCTCAGTGCCCAATCACTTGACCTGAGTCCAGTCAGGCCACTGGTGGCCAAGGTGAGGCAAACAACCGAGGGTCACAGAGGGGTCTAACACTGAAAGAATCTGAGAAGGTACAGAAAATGTGTATCCAACACAGAAAGTGATGTGTGCAATGTCTTAGTCACTTCCTTAAGAGGAAACTGCTTACCCTCCACAGTGTTTGATCTTTCTAATTTGACCTTTCTACAGATTCAAATGCAAACACAGTAGTGTTGAACAGTGCAAAAAGAGAGAGTGAAACTGAGTCGGTGGATGCCCTCATGGAGCAGAGCTGCTACCTGCTTTCCATCACCATGATCTCTAGAACTATTATAGGAGAGATAAGTACATTTCCATCTGATTTGAGCAGTTGAATAAATGAGTCTTTGGCTTCAGTGGCATCAGTTCTTTTCTTTCTTTCATGATAGTTTAACTTACGTTATCTTGTGATATCAGTATATCCTTGAAAGAGTGCTTAAATCCTTTTTGAAAGAGTATACTTTGCATCATCTGTTTGCATCTCCAGATCCCGACCCACAATCTCCCCTGCTCCTTCCCCATTGATAGATGACATAAGTGGGCTTCTTTGCTCTCTGGCTTGCAGTTAGAATTAGGTGATGGGCCCACCAGCAAGAAATAAGAAGTGAGTAGAGAATAACGTCAAGGTGTTTGTTCCCCTGGATTCCTCATCTCAGGCTGACTCTGTTTCTCTACTATGGTCACTGCTCCTCTCAAGGCAGCCCTTTCTGAAAAATTCCCTCCTTCTAGGTTCTAGTAACCATTCTCTTTCCTCATCCCTTCAGGTCTAGAGGTGGCACCAGCTCCTGGTTACTAACCTAGGATTACTTCTCTATTTGTAGTTCTTCTATCAAGCTCACCCTTCTGTAATTGGATCCTGTGTAAATAAACTTTCTTATAATTTTCTTAATTTTTACTTGACATCTGTTTCCTGTTGGGACCCTAATTAAAACAAACAAAGGACAATGTGTACTTACATAAATTACCTAGGTACCTCTGTCCCTATTTCTTGCCTGACCATCCCTACATCCTCCTCTTTATTGGCCTTTGATGGGTATCAAGCTTTGTGATTACTAGAAAGAACACTAGTTTAGAAAGAGAATGGACTTCTGGTTTCCTGACTCTTCTCTGATTTCATATAATTTTTGTCTTCCTCCCACATTTATCTAAAGAGGGTCCACATTCAGCATTACCATAAGATCCACAAAAATAATGTTAGTTGACTCCCATTACATTTCTTCACAAAATGTTTTTATTTCTAAATAAGGAAAGCCTATATAACAGATTTTAGTCTTTATTCTGCCTTAGCTTCTATATGATCTTTAAAAGCCATTAAATCTTCCCAAGCCTTGGTTTACTCATCTGTAAAAATAAGGTAGCTGAACCAAAATATTTTCAATGTTCTTTCAGCTCAATATGTCTATAAACTTATTAAGTTCTGAGAGAACTGAATGTATTTTACAGACCATTGTTTTTCTACAGACTTTATAGACACAAGATGCATACATGTGCATGTGTATCAATACAGTTTTATTTATGAAGCAACAGGTAGGTGTGCAAAATAATATCTCTCCACTCTTGAAGTCCTTTCGCCAACAAACTAAGCCCTTTAAAATATAGTTTTATACCCAGAGAGAAGTGAAAAAGCCTCATTGTAGTTGTTTCAAAGCCCATGTATCAATATATCATCCCATAAGAAGGAGGTTCATTCAAAGACTATTTTCAACCTTTAATTTTAACCAAATCATGCTTTTATGAGTCATCCATACATGGTCGGTTGTAGAGTCCAACAGTCCCACAGAAAACACAGAAAGTATCATAATGATTTCATGAATTAGAAAGAAAGCAAAATAGATTCAGAAATGGTTTCCCCATTTTATTACTCACTCCATCAGCTGGACATAGTGAGGAATAAATGACAATTATCAATTTTCAACTTGGCATGGCACATACTGGGAAATAATTTGAGATTTAGATGATTACAAATAATGAAAATTCCTCATTTTGGAGTTATTAAACAGTATACTGACAAACTGCTAGTCTCTCTAAACACAACTGGACACAATGTTAATATCCATGTTCTGGAATTGTAACCTACATTGTAGGTTACATTGTAGCCTCAGCATGTAGCACAGCACCTGACCCACAGTAGGCATTTAGGAAATATTTGTCAAATTAACAAATGACTGGATAAAACAGTGCTCCCCCATGCCCCATTTAGGCCATATGCAGCATATACTGATCCTTCTGCCTAAAAAAATTTCTGGAAGTTTAAGTTCTAAGTTTTATATAAATGAACATAAGATTAGTGATCTAATTTTCTAACATAAACACTTAATTGTCCCACAAAGTGTATATCCAGATGCAAGCAAGTAATTGCATATGCAAAACAGTAATTTGCAAGTAAAATGACTTGCTTGCATGTGTGAGGACATATTTTACAGGTGCAATTTAGGTGCAAATTTCTGACATTTTGAAACCAGACATTCAACCCATCTAACACATTTTTACTGTGATGTGAAGGAAAAAATAGAAAAGTTGCTTTGGTTCTGAAAGTGCACTAGCACCTAGACTGCTATATGAAGCAGCTTAATGCCTTGGGGTATTTGGGCAAGGGGAATTAAAAATAATAACAGAGTTATTTCATTTGGGAATATAGTTCTTAACCCAGAAGTTACTTTGGGTTTAAATTCCAAGTAAGTTTTTTCACCAGTTTATACACACTTACACGGGGTTGCCTGCAGGCAAAACCAGGAAGGAGGGGAAATTTGTCTCGGGGACCCATCTTTGGTTTCTCTGTTTTCTTTGGGTTTTTGTTTTGTTTTGTTTTGTTTTGCCCAGTATCAAGGTCACTCCTCCATCTCCATCTCTTTAATAGTTAGCTAGTCTGATAAAGCAACTCAAAAACTGTAGCACCTCATATTTCATATCTTTCTGATCCTCTTTACCAAGATCAAGATAAACTTGTTTACACATGTTAAAGCAATGGTTTGCAGATTTTGGCATGGATAATAATTATGAGGTGAGCTTATTAATAATACAGATTCCATGTCCCTGCTACTAGAGATACTGATTCTGTAGGTCTGTGATTGGGTCCAAGAATAGGCATTTTTAATAAGCAGTCTGGGTAATCCTGATGTAGATTGTATTTTGAAAAACATTAACTTCAAAGCTCTGGTCTTTATTTTCCAAAGTGACACTTAACTTAGAATTATGAGTTAATCTATTGAAAGTTGGTACTAGGTGATGGATTTTAGCATGGGAATTAAAAGGGCCTAATACTTTAACACTGGGGTAGGCCAGCATAGTGAAAGGAACTCTAATTATAAAATTAGTTGAGCTTTGCTTTGAAAAATGTGCTCCTCTGCTTGTGAAATATATGGCAATGGGCAAGTTCCTGAACCCCTCTGAGACTCAGTTTCCTCACAAATGGATTTAATTAAGCCTTCCCTGTCTGGTTCCTGAGGATTGAATGGCAGCAGAGGAAGCAGCCCAGGTGCCTGAGATGCACATGGAAGCAGAGCTCCTTCCCTGGAACAGTAGAGGAGCAGTTGAATATGTCCTGGCAGCCTGGGAATGCCAGGAACTTGAACTCAGAGGTTTTGCAGGAAGGAATGAGAGAGGTCCGACTGATAAACTGTAGACCAAATTCTCAGGACCAGACCTGTATGAAGTTATTTCAGCAGATGTCAGCATTGTTAAATGAAGAGCTCAGGAATTTGTTCCAACTCCTGGCACATAAAATCTGGGGGAAAAAAGAACCCCAATTTGATTAATATTAAGCCGGTATGATTTAGTGAACTAAAGGTTCAAGGAAGAGATTAATTTAATTACAGAAAACTTAAGAAAGTTTCATTTATTATATACCTGAGGTTGGGGGCTGAGCTGTTCCCCCTTCATGTGCAAGATGCTTTGCACAGAGTATGTGTTCAAGAAGTGTTGGCTTGCTTTACTAGTCACCAATGGCAAGCAGTTCAAGAAATAAAATCAGAAGAGGAGTAGAAGATCAAGCTGGTCTTTGGGTGCCCTGACATGGTAGCATCAGAAAAATTATGTCATGAAGAAAAAGTAAAATTAGCATTATATTGTGCTGGCTACTATAAAATTTTTGTAAAACACGGTCCCTGCCCTCTGAAAACAAATAAGGAAGGCACATAAGCCCAGACCTGATGGAAGCTAGCTATTGATCAAGGCAGATTTCAGTGGCAAATGAAAACATGGAGGGGGCCACTTTGTTAAAACTGGAGAACGGTAGGCCTTGTACAGTAGTTTAAGGACAAGTAAATTACTTTATCTGAAATAATCTTCCACCCCCAATTGGAGCAAAATAAGAGAGCAAAGCCATTGTTTCTATTCTCCTCCCAAATAGGTCAAAGAAATAAAAGAAGATTTTGAATGAGTCATCCATGTCCTATTAGTTGGCATCTATCTAGCTTCCATCTGTGCCTGGCACTGAGTTAGAAACTTTGCACACATTTTTTATTCTTTCACAAGGCTGCTGTTATTATGCCCATTATGTGCAAGGAATCCAAGGCCAAGAGAAATTAAGGGACTTGCCCAACGTCACAAAGTAAACTGGGATCCACCCAGGTCTATCTGACTCCAGAGCCTACTATGTTCTGTTATCTCTGGCCCAAGGTTTTCCAGAAAGTCATTGAGCCTAAATATATTAATTTTACCTGCCTACTTCTACACCTTCCACCTCTTTTCTTCTCTATCTCCTCCAAAATAATCTCACCACCATCTTCCACAAAGTAATGCACCCTGTTACATCTGTTTTATATCTGTTAAAAAAGAGAATAAAAAATTAATAAACAAAAAATAAGGAAATATTTGAGAAAATAATTTTGATGCAAATGTCAGGTATTTTTGTTCTTGATTGCTCTAAAATTTACTTAAAAGTAGCCCATGGAGAATATTTCCAATTTTACTCTCGTCAGTTTTCTTCCTTTCTAGCCTTAAAACCCTAGAGAGGCTTATGTTTGTATTTTTTCCAAAAATATTTACTTTCTTGCACTAAAAATACAATTTCAAATATTTGTCTCAAACTGCTGAAAGGAGAGGCTTAAAATGAGAACAGCATCAACCATACCTGTAGCCTCAGGAGTATGGCACTTTCCTTTTGAAAATGTGCTGAATTTCACTTGAAACACATCTTTTCCTTTTTGTTTGTGATTTAAATTGACCTTTTTTTTCTGCTAGTTTTATGGGGAGTGATACTATAATAAAATGTTATATAACAGTAGTCAAATATCACACACCATGCCTCTCATCCCTTTACATTATCCGAGTGTTTGACTGCCCCAAGATGAATCCACCTTTTGCTAATAAAATATTGATGCTTGGAGAGGGTTATCCATCTTGCCTGAGGCCACACAAAGTCAACAGTAGAACTACAGAGTTGATCATGGAATCAAGTGTCCCTCCTTCCTTTGAGTTTACTCATATATATCTACTTGTAAAACTTGTATTTTAAAAAGATTATTTAGGGCACAGTTCCTCATAAAGTCCGTCACTTGGATGTAAACTTCTTGAGGGCAAGAGTAGTTCTATTGATTCTTGGTACCTAGCAATGTATACTAGTGGGATTTGTTATAATTATGTAATTAATTATATGCCTGCCTCTCCTTATTTGAGAAAGTATTTAAAGAAGCTTTCAAGAGAATATAAGCATCTATAACATAATTAAAAGTGAAAGTGAAAAAGAACATAAGATGTATATGTAAGATGTATAAGCGAGATGTAAGATGAAGCCAGGGATGTGACTAAAATACGTTTACCATCCTGCAAAATATTATACTAGCTACAGTTGGATCCCACATTTACTTCTAAACTTACTAATAGCAAATGAGAAAAGGGAATCTGATCAGTTACACTATCCATAGGTTCCTTAAGAAAGCAATTACTGCAGAAGAAAAGGATTCTCCCTGATGCTACAAGCAGATATAGATTCCCTCCAATGGATTGTTAAATATGTGTTAAGTAACTTACACTGATTGCTTTTGTTTCAGTTTTGTTTGTTTTCTACACATTTCTCTGCCTTTAGGAACTTGACAATTTGGTTAATTTGCTAATAAATTTATAATCTAATAATACCCTAAGCTAAACTATCTCCTATTCATAAATTTGAGTTTAACAATATCAAAATCATGCCCTGTCATGCCTTGTGAAATATTAAAGATTTTCAGGGTCCTAGGATTAGAGTCATTCCTAGGATGCGATAAATAAGGAACATTCTGATCTCTGTATTATGTATTCATTCCTTTCCCAACCCTTATAACTCTACAACTTTCAGCCTTTCCTGCAAAATCTAAGTTTCTGGATACCTACTATTGCTGCCTCCTACCCCACACACCACTTTTACAAGGTCGCCTATAAATAGAGCCCTCTTGGGTCTTCCATACTTAGCCTTCAGTATTCGTTTTGTGCTGCCTCTTCCCATGCATTCCCCCTCCCTGGCCGCCTTTGATGCTCACTTTATCAGTTTTCACTTGTAAACACATTGAATGGTGGTAGGAGAGTCACATGATGTGAGTAACCCCACAATTCTGGCTGGTACCAATCCAGTGTTAAAGTAAAGATGTACCAAAGTAAAAATATTTATTGCATTTTTGGGCATTGAACATTGAAAAGATTCCAAATATCGAGGACCAGGGAGGAAATAAGCACAGATGCCACCATTTGGTGGGTTGTTGTTGTTGTACATTTTAGAGACAAAATACAGTAAATGTTTTACAGACATAGTTGCATTACCATGCATCCCCTGACATACTGTGCTTGTCACTTTATTATTTAGTGTTTCTGCGGTATTTTAACTGTCCTATATTATTTTTCACAAGCATATCAAGTATACTAGTTTTAACCCTGTGTGGAACCTGATCACAAATGGCCAGAGGTGTTAAATTTCTACCTCATCACACAGAAAGTTTATAAGTAAAGTTGAAGGGAATTGCAGAGCCTTGTCCTTTGCCTTATATTAACTGATCTCATCCACTCACGCAATGGCCATTGAAGTCCTAATGTCCTTTAGGAAGGGAAACAGAAATAAAAAATACAGGTCTGCCCTCATGGAGCTTTCCACCTTGGTATGGACTGGGGATTAAAAGAAAGCAAAACAAAGATTTGCATCACAATGTGATTGGGTGCTGTACTCAGCTTAATAGGGTGCAATCAAGTTACACACAGTAGAGTATAATCGTTTAACCTGATTGAATTAAACTATGGAAACATGGCACGAGAGAGGGAGAGAGAACAAGAAAAGAAAGAAAGAAAAGAGAAAGTAACAATTTAAACCATGCAGGTAATTCCCACACTGCTCCTTTCAAGGAGCACGTACCCCAGGGTGTGCATGGGACAGAAAATGGCAGTCAATTGTTTTCTTAGCCTCAGCTCCACTAATGTGTGCCACTCAGTGTGGAGGTTTAAAAATATTTTACAAGTATAGTTTTAAAGATACTTTAAAGACACTTTATATACATAGACATACCATGAAACATAAGCTAAATACAAGCCAACTGCTTTACTGTACTTAATGAAAATGCATACTGCTCCCACATCTGAGAAAAAAATGCTGTGTAGGACTCACTGAGTAATAGCTTGTCAGTGTCTACTGTGGCATTAGCATAGACTTACATACCCTACTTGACAGGCAATTTAAGGGATTTTCAAGGGTGATTGTAACTCTCTAAGATTTTCATGTTGCAGTCTAGTTTCAGACTCCAACAGCCAAAGAGGTGTAACTGGTATGTTTACATCACTCTTGGGGAAAGAGGGAGAAGTGGCTGCTTGTTTACGTGTGTCAGGGAAGTCCGACAAAGGAGGTGGCCTTTAAGTTGAGTCTTAAGGAATGATTGGTATTTGTCTAGGCTAATAAGGAGGACAGAGCATTACAAGCAGAGGAAACAGCAATGTGCAGAGGCAGAAATGTCTGAAGTAATGCATTTTCTAAAAATTCTAAATAATTTGATATGGTCAAAGGCTAAGGTGAATATAGAAGAGTGATTCTGAAACATTGGATTTTATACATTGGGACATGAGAGATAATTGTTAAACAATGAAGTAATGTAATAATTTTGTCCTGAAAAGGGGGCTGCCTGGTGATAACGTACAGACTGTAGTTGAAATGACCAAAGCAGGAGCAGAGATAAATTTGGAAGATGTTGCCAAGGTCCATGTGAGAAACAATGAGAGATTGTACTAAGGCACTGGCAACAGGGGAGAATGAAGTGCACAATTTCTAAGGAATATTGGAGTTAGAAATGACAGGATTTGGTGACAGATTGGATGCAGGAGATGGCATGGTTCCCAATTCAAAATATCTACAAAGTTGATTTAGTCAAACCCTAAAGTAGTAAAAGTAGCTACATATTTGTAAATTAATGTATGGGGGAAAATGGTTTCTACTAAGAAAATTGTTTTTCTTAAAAAAGGACTACATAAAAATATGTTCCTCGTTTTTTCCCTTGGCTACTAGGAATCTCAAAATTAAATGTAAAATTAGTCTTAGTGTGGTGATTAATTTTATATGCTAACTTAGCTGGACCACAGTACCCAAATATTTAGTCAAACATCATTCTGTGTTTCTGTGAAGGTATTTTTTAGATGAGATTCACATTTAAATCAGTAGACTTTGAGTAAAACAGATTGCCCTCCCTAATGTGGGTGGGCCTCACCCAGTCAGTTGAAGGCCTTAGTAGAAAAAAATGCTGACTTCTCTAGAAGAAGAGGAAATTCTGCCAGCAGACTGCCTTTGGACTCTAACTGCAACTCTTTCCTAGGTCTCCACACTGCACAATCACTTGAACCCATTTCTTTAATCTCTCTGTCTGTCTGTCTCTCTCTGTCTCTGTCTCTGTCTCTCTCCATATATCTACATGTACTTCTGAAAAATATATTGTGCTCTGATGGTTTCTTTTTTCTTCTTTTGCATAATTCTCTCTTTTTTTGTTTGTTGTTATGCTTGGTATGTTTATCTTACTATAAATATACATCATGTTTGGGTGATATCTTTTTCAAAATTAGAAAATATGATATGAACACATTAAAATCAGACTATGCTGTTACTTTTTTTCATGGCCAATTCTTAAAACAGCCCTGCATGGTAAATTATATATTCCTTCAATAAAGATGAGGAAACTGAGGCTTTGAAAACTTGAATGGCATTTCAGACTTCCAAAGCCTGCAGATAACAGAGCTATGCTGGAAACCCAGATCCAACTGTCTCCAGGTGACTCCCCACCATATAATGCCACCTCTACAAAGAGGCAAAACTTAAATAATTCAATATAACACAAACTCTGAAGGCCTCCACTAGACTCATTTCAAAAAAGAAGTCTCTTGGGCTTCCCTGGTGGCACAGTGGTTGGGAGTCTGCCTGCCGATGTAGGGGACACGGGTTCGTGTCCTGGTCCAGGAAGATCCCACATGCCACGGAGCGGCTGGGCCCGTGGGCCATGGCCGCTGAGCCTGCGTGTCCGGAGCCTGTGCTTCGCAACAGGAGAGGCCACAGCAGTGAGAGGCCCGCGTGCTGCAAAAACAAAAACAAACAAACAAAAAAAGAAGTCTCTTGTGACTCAATTTAACATTTTGTTTGGATACGACAATTTCTAGAGGAAGCAGAATGTCTTTGTCAGCATTCTTTCTTACAGATAGCAGAAATCCATCACAAACCAGGTTAGGCCAAAAAATGACAGTCTCACGGCTGTCTAGTCCTCAAGATAGAAATCCAGCCAGGCCACAGAAAAGTCTGGAAGCAGGAACTCCAACACTCTCAGGCCTCATTCTCTCTCTGTCTCTCTCAGTTCTGCTCCTCTTTAAAAACAGACTTACTTCTTCTCCCCTCCTTCAGACAAGGTTCTGGATTTCCTAGGCCACATGGCTGAAAGAGGCTAATGGTGACATCTCGTGGGTTTACATCTCATTAGTTTTAAGGGACAGATAGAATAAAGTAGACTCTTGTTTTTCTGACCAATTCTCAAGGAAAGATACCGATCCAATTTGTGTCAGGTACCCACACCTAGTAAAATTAGTAGGACCAGAAGCTTTGGATAAGGAACCAGATACCTTGTGTCACATGCTGAGCAGAATTACCAGAAGAGATCCTGAGAGATACTTCTGACTGACCTGGAAAATGAAGCCACTAGGACCAGAGTTGGAGGAAGGACAATGTGAGAGAAAATTAAAGGGGCTTTCCCTTTTCTTCTCAAAATGAGATGGTGAGAAAGGGGGAGGTGCTGCACCCAAACTCATTATCCATGGAAGCAATACTCTGTCTCTCAACAGAGAATAGTTTCCTAGGATCTCTGAAGTTCCCAAATGTAGGTAATTGGAATTTCTAGTTTACTCATGTAAAAGGTCTGGCACCCAAATCCACATGGCTAGCACCAAAATAGACAAACTATCCTTCTCTGATGGTTGCTTTCATGATTTCCCTGTAAGAGGGACACCCACAGGGGAAGAGTTCGCTTCACTGAACCACAGATAAATCCACACTGCTTGTCCAGCAGAGTTGGATGGGAACTAATAAGTGCAGGTGTTGCTTTTGAGAACTAATAAGGTGAATGGTTTAGAGCATACTTATAGAGAGCCAGATGAAAGCTCATTTCTGTTGTGCGCAGGAAGGTCTAATAGCTAGAGTCAAGCCAAAGGGAACCTGCCATGACTTGGGGATATCTAATAGTAATTTGGATCAACATATATAATAAAAAAGATAGAGGAGGAAAAAGGATGAGTGAGTCTCCCCTCTTTGGGCTAAAGCAAAAAGATGGGGAGAAAAAGAGAAGGATTTCTCCAGCCTCTACAACAATTTTGGCAACTATTATTCTACTAGACCTGGAAGTCTGTATTCTCTTTCCCCGTTCTCCCATGATGTCTGCTGCTGAAGTTTTCCCTTTGGACCTTCTCCTGCCAGCCCCAGTATCCAGTCTTTCTAAGGCTTACTCTGAACCATCCACTTTCAGCAGACTTCAGGCAGCAGAAATCCCCATTTGCTTCAAAGTGTTTGTAAAATAGAATCATATATATATATACTATCTCCATATAATTGAAAACAAAAAGAAAAATACAACTTAGAGCAAAACCAGCTGACTTTTTTATATTCCTACTGTCTAAGAGGAACAGTTTAATTCATAGCAGGGAGAAAGATAAACCTATGGATGGCTGCTTTTCACTTACATGGACACTGTGGGAGGAGCTTATACCCAAGAATAGGATCCTGTGACAGGAAAGAGTCATTTCAAAGATCCTGCCAGTATGATGTGTGATTGAAAGGCCTAGACTTAGAGTGTAGGACCTTTGTTTAGAGTAATAGAATAAGGTTTTGGATAGGCAAAGGTAGTACTAGAGGGAGTTGAACAAAGGAGTAAGGAGTTGGATTTCATGAAGAAGCATGAAATTGAGTTATGGAGGTTGGGGCAGAAAGGCTATGAAGAAGTGGAGAGAAGAAGCAGGCAAGATGTTAGAAATCTGTGACACAAATTGGTAAGAAAATTGCTTATGAAAAATTTCCACTGGGGGCCTGGGGAACTTTTAAGCTGTGGGAGGTGTAATATTCAATATTAAGCTATAGACTGTTCTGGATATAATCTCCCTCTATCTCTTCCAAGTCTCCATGAAAAAGACTGCCTCGTATATAATGCAATGGGAAAGAAAGGGTCTGAATCTCAACAACTGGCTGGAACTAAGTAGCAGCTATACTCCCCTTCTCCCACCTTTTCATGGCACCTGTCCTGATACTTCCACACTGTCTGATCCAAATTTGTATTGATGCAGGCCTAAGAAAAGGATGCAAGATATAAGTGAAAGGAAGAAGTTCACAAAACAAAAAGGGGCACTAAGAAAATAAGCCCTGAGGATTTGTGGAAATCTTGGAAAAGGCTCTGGACTCCCAGTGGGAAGTGAGATAGTGCCATTTTATTTAAATAGTGGGGAAAAAACTACATCCTATTTTTAAAATAATTTAAAGAATTATAAACAGTAAAAGACCTCATAAGGGTGAAGAAATCAGGAAAACACCAACAGCTGATTCTTGAGTTATGCTAATCCAAGTTGGTGGCCTTGAATCCTCAGGCTTCATTTTCTGAAGCACTATGTAGATCTACAGAATCTACTTGAAGTTTTCTCCCTCCCATTCTATCTCTACATAGTTTACTTTGAAAGCATTGACTGTGGAAATGTTGGCAGCCTTATGCTTTTCCTTGTATTAACATATTTTGTTGAGAGAGGTAATCTTTAGTCCTATATGGTTATGCATATGTATAACTTAGTACCTACAGCGACTTGACATTAATTGTAAATACTATTTATTCCTTAAGTATGGTGACCTGATACCCCAGCTTTTTCATGTTTTGACCTTCCAAACACCCAGTCTGTGGTTGGCTAATAGGTATCAGAAATAGAGTTCAGAGGTCCAGCTAGATGGATCAGACTGTGCTCAAACCAGGTGGATCTTGTTTAGTCCATAGAGTGTCTAAAAAAAATTTTAAGCCAACATGTATATATCAGGACACTAACATGAAATCCCAATTTCCTGACTCTTTAGAAAAATCAAAGATCTGGGGAACTTTAGATGGAATACACACAGCTCATTTGCCCTGACTGACACATTTTTTTTTTTTTTTTAATTTGTTTATTTATTTATTTATGGCTGTGTTGGGTCTTCGTTTCTGTGCATGGGCTTTCTCTAGTGTGGCAAGCGGGGCCCACTCTTCATCGTGGTGCGCAGGCCTCTCACTATCGCGGCCTCTCTTGTTGCGGAGCACAGGCTCCAGACGCGCAGGCTCAGTTAATTGTGGCTCATGGGCCCAGTTGCTCCGCAGCATGTGGGATCTTCCCAGACCAGGGCTCGAACCCATGTCCCCTGCATTGGCAGGTGGATTCTGAACCACTGCGCCACCAAGGAAGCCCCTGACTGACACATTTTTAAAAAATTAATTAATTTGTTTATGGCTGTGTTGGGTCTTCGTTTCTGTGCGAGGGCTTTCTCTAGTTGTGGCAAGCGGGGGGGCCACTCTTTATCGCGGTGCGTGGGCCTCTCACTATCGCTGCCTCTCTTGTTCTCTGCGGAGCATAGGCTCCAGACGCGCAGGCTCAGTAATTGTGGCTCACGGGCCCTGTTGCTCCACGGCATGTGGGATCATCCCAGACCACGGCTCGAAACCATGTCCTCTGCATTGGCAGGGAGACTCGCAGCCACTGCGCCACCAGGGAAGCCCTCGACTGACACATTTTATTTAGGTTATCTGCTTGGAAAGCCACTTGAGCTTTGTCTACTGATCTGACCTCTGCTTGAGCAAGGCCCATTATGGAAATGGTCTGTCTCACAAGGCGACCCAATCTATGATGAGACTTGTTTAAATTGTTAGAACTTTTCCCGTCATATTGAGTGAAACTCCATTTCCATGAAATTTACACTGAATTTACCAAAAGTCCACCTTCTGATCTCAGTTTTACCCCCTAAATCTAAATGGTACCACTTTGATTATGAGTATATAGTCATCTGTTTCCCCCAAGACTCCTCAATCCAGGCTAAACATCCTAATTAATTTAACCTTTCCACATATGTCAGTAATTCTCAACACTTTTGCCTTTCTGGTCATTTTCTTCTGGATATTATCTAGATATTAATGACAAAAAGAGAATTGCCACAGACCACTTTGTCATGATTAAATTAATATCCACATCAAACTGGAGTATAAGTCGTAACTTTCCCTTTTTTTCTATTACTACTTTTTTTCTTATTTTGATGCATTTGACTATTACTTGATGCCCTGCCAGAGTAATACAGATATGCATCAGAAATTATGAACGTCAGGGACAGGATCCATAATACATTCACTCTGTCCATTTTACGTCCATAATGGATTCATCATGATGTGCCTTCTGGGTGTGATATGTAAATAATTAAGCAAGTAAGGACCGCTTTTATACTGTTATTTAAAATAGGGTGAGTTGACAGAGATACTAATTGACAGGAGGTGAGTTAAGATAGGAAGGTTGTGTGTGTGTGTGCATATAAATGGAAAAGCATTTTCCCTACATTTTTGTACAATTTTTTATACATATAGGAAAATATAATATCAGAGGCTTAAATGAGCTGAGATTAATTAGGAAAATGACAGCATGAAATTATGAGTGACCTGCCCACGGTCACAGAGATAATTGCTGACAGAGCAGAACTAGGATCCAGGTTTCTTGGCTCCAATTGCCTCTCTTTCCCACATACAAATATCTGATCCTAATATCTTTCTAGTAGTTTCTCAAGATAAATGTATAATTAATGCATCGTTAAGAATGTTACAGGTCCAGAGAAAGGAATTAAATTGAACCTACTAAGAATTGGGTTACATATATGTAAGAACTTTAATCACAATCTTACAAATCATTCTCATCTATCCAGGGTTTAAAAGTTCAGGAGGACAGGTACCAAATTGCTTCCAGAAGATGGAAGAATGCATGAAATTTTAAATTTCTGGTAATATTTTTTGTTGACTGGTGCCCCAAAATGTGTATATTAAGCTTGCTTCACTATATTTCATGTGTAAAAAGGTCAAGACTTTGCCTAAATATTAGTGACTTTTAAACTTCCACAGGAAATTCCTGTTATTTTTCTAAAATCCTACACAGAATTCTCATGCTGATTTCTACCTCACTGAAAGAGAAGTTATTTCCTAACCAGAAGTCTGAACTGAACATAAATCTTTATTTAAGGCATCTGTGCTAAACAAAGCGTAATGGAGATTTATAGATACCTGGACAGAAAAAACTTCAAATGATCAATTAAAGCATACTTTGAGGTATGTAATTCCAAGGCAACACCAAAGAAAAATAAATTGAACTCCTTAAAAGAAAATAAAAATGGATCATCCTGCTATATATAAATACCTGAAGCCAAAATAATAAGATCAATCACTATGGCACTGAGTTACTGCATATACCTCAAGAGCTTCAACAGTTACTCCAAAGATTTTCAGTCAACAAGTTGCAAGACATGATGGGTAGAAGTCAGTGTAATGGACTCTGTGAGTTACAATGAGGGTACCACTACTGCATTTGATGGATACTATACATTTCACTGGGAGTTGACACTGATTGACAAAATCCCAACAACTGAATCCTTCACTCCTGGAAATATGTCATGTTTGCAAGGAATATTCCTTTGCTTACTTGATTGTCTCACCAAAACCATCTATTCTATGAATCTCAAAGTGAAGCCTGATTTAAAATGAGAATCATCCCTGATTCAATGTTAATTCTACTGTTATATTTACATTTATGATGATTCATTTTCAAAACTTGATTCTGACTGAATTAATAATATATCAAGATACTTGCTAAAAAGCAACCATTACACAGTTAACAGAGTGAAAAGGCAACCCACAGAACAGAAGAAAATTTTTGCAAATCGTATATCTGATAAGTGGGATAATATACAGAATATAGATGGAACATTATATATATATATATATTTAATTATATATATGTAAAATTAAAAATAGGTAAAGACTGGAAAAGACATTTCTCCACATAACTGATACAAATGGTCAATAAGCACATGAAAAGATATTCAACATCAATAATCATTAGGGAAATGCAAATCAAAACCACAATGAGAGACACTGTCTTACACTCATTAGGATGGGTACCACCAGAAAAAAAACAAAAACAAGCCAAAAAAAAAAAACCCCAGAAAACAGCAAGTGTTGGTGAGGACATGAAGAAATTAGAACCCTTCCACACTGTTGGTGGGAATATAAAATGTTGCAGCCATTATAGAAAGAAGTATGTTGGTTACTCAATAGCATCGGTCAGAATGGCCATCATCAAAAAATCTAGAAACAATAAATGCTGGAGAGGGTGTGGAGAAAAGGGAACACTCTTGCACTGTTGGTGGGAATGTAAATTGATACAGCCACTATGGAGAACAGTATGGAGGTTCCCTAAGAAACTAAAAATAGAACTACCCAGCAATCCCACTACTGGGCATATACCCTGAGAAAACCATAATTCAAAAAGAGTCATGTGCCACAATGTTCATTGCAGCTCTATTTACAACAGCTAGGACATGGAAGCAACCTAAGTGTCCATCGACAGATGAATGGATAAAGAAGATGTGGCACATATATACAATGGAATATTAATCAGCCATAAAAATAAATGAAATTGAGTTATTTATAGTGAGATGGATGGACCTAGAGTCAGTCATACAGAGTGAAGTAAGTCAGAAAGAGAAAAACAAATACCGTATGCTAACACATATATATGGAGTCTAAAAACAACAATGGTTCTGATGAACCTAGGGGCAGAACAGGAATAAAGACACAGACTTAGAGAATGGACATGAGGACACGGGGAGGGGGAAGGGTAAGCTGGGATGAAGTGAGAGAGTAACATTGACATATATACACTACCAAATGTGAAATAGATAGCTAGTGGGAAGCAACTGCATAGCACAGGGAGATCAGCTCCGTGCTTTGCGACCCCCTAGAGGAGTGGGATAAGGAGCGTAGGAGGGAGATGCAAGAGGGAGGTGGTATGGGGATATATGCATACATATAGCTGATTCACTTTGTTATACAACAGAAACTAACACAACATTGTAAAGCAATTATACGCCAATAAAGATGTTAATAAAAAATAGAAGTATCATAAGATATAGCAATTCTACTTCATGATATGTACGCAAAGAATTTGAAAGCAAGGTCTCAAAGATATATTTGTACACCTATGTTTATAGCAACATTATTCCCAATAGCCAAAAGGTAGAAGCAACGAAGTGTGCATTAATGGATAAATGGATAAACATACAACGGAATAACATTTAGCCTTAGAAAGGAAGGAAATTCTGACACGTGCTTCAACATGAATGAACCTTAAGAACATCACGCTAAGTGAAATAAGCCAGTCACAAAAAGACAAATACTATATGATTCCACTTATAAGAGATATCGAGAGTAGTAAAACTCATAGAAGCAGAAGGTAGAATGGTGGTTTCCAAGGGCTAGAGGAAAGGGAGAATGGGAATTGTTTAATGTGTGTAGAGTTTCAGTTTTGTAAGATGAAAAGAATTCTGGAGACTGGTAATACTACTGAACTGTGTATGGAAAAAAAGGTTAGGAAGGTAAATTTTATATTATATGTACTTTACCATAATTTTTTAAAGCAACCATTAGTCTCACTAAAAAGCAAAAGAATGTTTATTATTTTTGCCTGTAATAGTAATAATGGCTAGTATTTACTGAGCCCTTATGCCTCAGGCACTATTACATGCATTCTCTTGTAAAATTATATTTTAAAAAAGTCAACCACAAAGCATCATTATCGTCTTCTTTTTACAGATAAGGAAACTGAAAATTAGAAATTAAATAATCTAATCACATCTGACACTCAGAAGTATTGTTGTATAAAAAACACCCCATTTGACAAAATCCAACACCCATTTATGATAAAAGCTCTCAGTTAACTAGGAATAGAGAGGAACTTAACTTGATAAAGACTATCTACAAAACGTCTACAGCTAATGTCAAACTTAATGGTGAGAAACTCAAAGCTTTCCCACTAAGATCAGGTATGAGACAAGGGTGTCCCTTCTCACCACTCGTTTTCAACATTATACAGAAGTCCTTGCCAATAAAATAATGCAAGAAAAAGAAATAAAAGTTGTACAGATTGGGAAGGAAGTAATAGAACTGTCTTGATTCACAGATGACATGATCATCTATGTAGAAAACCTGAAAGAATTGACCAAAAATCTCCTGGAAGTAATAAGCAATTATAGCAACTTTTCACGATACAAGGTTAATGTACAAAGGTAAATTGCTTTCCTATATGCCATAAATGAATAAGTGGAATTTGATATTAAAAACACACTTCCATTTACATTAGCACCAAAAAAAGAATTATTTAGGTATGAATTTAACTAAGTGTATACAAGACCTATGTGAGGAAAACTACAAAATTTTGATGATCAAGGAATAGCTAAATAAATAGAGGAATATTTCTTGTTCGTGGATAGGAAGACTCAATGTTATAAAGATGTCAGCTCTTCCCAACTGGATCTATAAATTCAATGCAATCCCAGTCAAAATCCCAGCAAATTATTTTCTGGATATCAACAAACTGACTCTAAAGTTTATATGGAGAGTTAAAAGACACAGAATCGTCAGCACAACATTGAAGGAGAAGAATAAAGTGGGAGGACTGATGCTATATTCATCTTCAAGACTCACTGTAAAAACCTACACAACATTGTAAATCTACTCTACTTCAATTAAAAAAAAAAAGACTGTAAAGCTACAGTAGTTATGACACTGTGGTATTGGCGAAAGATTTGACAAATAGATCAATACAACAGATTAGAGAGGCAAGAAATAGACCCCAAATAAATATAATGCTATGCGTGAATCCTAATGTAAACTATGGACTTTGGGTGATTATGATGTGTCACTGTGGGTTCATCCTTGGGAAAAAATGCACCATTCTGTTGAGTGATGCTGATAATGGGGAAGACTATACATGTGTGGGAGCAGTCGGTATATTCAATCCACTCACATATTTGGTGCCTTGTCAGGGGATACTCAAAAACTAGGCTTAGCAGGGGGATTCTCAACTTGAATGCCTGAATGTGGCCTTTCCATGTCTCATGAGCTTCCTCAAAGTATGGCTTCTTCAGGATAATCAGACATCTAGCATTATGGCTCAAGGCTCCAAGTGTTCCAGGAAACAAGACAGAAGCTGCATGGTCTTTTATAACCTAGCCTTTGCAGTCACATAGTGTCATTTTAATCTTTCTACCTTGGTCAAAAGAGTCACAAGCCTGCCTAGATTCAAGGGGAGGGAACCTAGACCCCATCTCCTGATGGCAGAAGTGTCGCATTCGTGACCATGTTTTAAAGCTGTCACACACTCAAAAGCCCCTATTCCATGTCAATATGTGACATTTAGTTCTAGGGATTTATAGGTTGTTATTACTGAAGAAAGTAGGAAAGAGGTAGGTAACTGATAGAAACTTTTACTCTAATAAAGCATTCTTTAAAAAATGAAAGCATGTATAACTCAAAGACATTTTCATTTGAAACACAATGCCAACCTAAGAATTATTTTTAAACAGTCAATTCATATTAAAGCACAAGATGTTTACACATTTTTGTTCTTAATGAGAAATGCACCTAAAATAGAGGAAAAGTCACAGCAGAGACCAGTGCTGAGATTGTTGGCATCTGAATAACAAAAGGACAAAGAGATGATGGATGACAGTATGCATATTAGCAAGTACCAAGCACTGTTAATAGCCACTTGCCTGCTTTGAAGGGCAATACTGGATTTACTCCAAAGTCTTTACAAGGAGGAGAGCAACAGTGGATGAACAAGCAGAACCCCTCAGGAGTTTAGATCAAGCTTGAAGGATTATAAATAGAGATACCCTAAAACCCCTCAACAGGCAAAAGTAAACCCATCAATAAAACTAACTATGAGGAAAAGAAACAGCCTGAAAATCCCAGGAAAAGAAAAAAAAAGCTTAGAAAAAAATGAAGAAAACTCTTAGTTATTCTTCCATGTGAAGAAGACCATCTTATCAGCCATGGAGAAGAAATGTACAGGGTACTGTTTTTATGGCCCACTGAGGACATTTTCTTAAGGCATTAAAGAATGACTATGAAGCTAAATAAATAAAACAATTGAGGACTGTCAGTTTTTTGTAACTACAAAAGAAACAATGAAACAATTTAGAAAAGTTGTAATTACTAATTGAACCCCCTTGAAAATAACAATATAATAATTTATAGAGCAGGTTTAGTTTATCAGTAAGGATGACTAGAAGAAAAATCATGGCTTACTAAAAAATTGTCAACTTCCAGATTGTTTTATGGTTATTTTCCTATTGTATGTGCTGTAACAACTGTTCAAAACTGAACTTGTCCTATAAAGAAACAAATTTGTTTTTAAGATCTACTCTGTAATTCAACATAAGCATTTAGGAAAGAGAGAAATGTGAACAGACATACAAAAGAGTTGCTTTATCCAGATTTTATCAACTAGAAATCTGTGCTGAGTCACTTCAGTATTTCAAAAAAAAAAAAAAAAACAAACAGTACAGTTGTTTATAATAATGCCTGCAAAGCTCTAAAATATATTGAAGTGACTTCTGAGTCATCAACAGAAAAACAAGAAAGGTTGGCTGGTGAAAGATTATGGAGGACATCAAATACCAGCCTAAGGCATTTAAGTTTCATTTGATGGGCAAAAGGGAGACATTGAAAGTATTTGAACAAGGCAATGACATTACCAAAACAGCCCTGTAGGAAAATTAATCTGGTGTTAAAAGACAATTCAGATTTTAATAAGAAATGACTGGAGACCAGTTAGGAGGCTATTGAAATAATCCAGAGAAAAGGAAAAAAATAAGTCCCTTAACTAGGTTTTGTGATCATGGAAAAGAGAGATGACAAATATATTGTCCCAGTTGGCCTGGGACTGAGGAGTTTCTGAGGATGTGAGAGGTTCAGTGCTTAAACTAGAACAGTCCTACGCAAACCAAGATGGTTGGTCACCCTAGTTGGATGTTAGGGGCAAAGGAAGAGTCATTTTTTGGTTATAGGGAGGCAGGACTGGGATGACCATTGAAAAACTCTCTAATAGCTAGAAGCTTAGGTTAACCAAAATGCCCTCACTTACAGCTATTCCAAATAATCACAATTCACCATAAATTTGGATCAAAAGGTATGGACACCACAAATGAATGGATAACTTTCTCGGAGGCTTTGTTGTATTTTACCTACAGAGTAAGGTACAGCAGGACAGAATCCAGAAACCTGAATAAGTTACAAAAAAAAAAAAAAAGACAATAGAGAGCAAATGTTAAACATAGCCTAAAAATTAAGTCAGTGGGACAAAGGGTGAGGCAATGTTGACAAAAGATACTAGGATGGAGGGTGCAAGAGCTGAGTATGAGTTGGGAAGCTGAGTCAGGAAAAAGCAGAGGTGATAAAGGAGCAGGAAATGGGGCTTCAGGAAGAAATGCATGTAGGGGCAGTCAGTGTCCTAATCTTTGCCAGTTTCACTGAAGCTAAAGCTTTGACCTCACTGAGTTTCATGCTCTAACTGTGGCCTATTGTCTATTCATTTTTAATGGAAACTGCTTAAAAGAATAGGTATATTTATCTTTCTTTTAACTTACTTCTCCACCCTTTACTTGTTACTTATGCTAGCATCAATTAGCTCTTCTCCACAACACCCCTGGCAAAGAAACTGTTGTGGCAAGATTGTATTTTGCCATACACAAAGTGTATGCCTTATGTTACTTTTTTCCATGAGTTTCTCCTTCCTCTTGGCCTTTCCACCTTTCAGTTAGGAACATTCTCTTCACTGCCTCAATGAGGGATGTCAAAACAGAATGACAGAAAAGAGTGGGTGGGATGAAGTGTAACTCCATATTTTTTGAGTTTTAACTGTCAAGGTATCTGGGGAAAGGGGAAGATACAGTAATAGATTTTGGAGAAGATTGATGATTATGATGATGAAGGAAAAGGAGTGGGAGAACAGATAGATAGATAGATGGATGATAGATGATAGATGATAGATAATAGATGATAGATAATAGATAGGTGATAGATGATAGATAATAGATAGATGATAGATAGATGATAGATGATAGGTAGATAGATAGATAGATAGAGAGATCTAGATCTATCTATAATCTATAAGCTTCCCAAATTCTGGGATGTAAAGTGGAGAGAGGAAAGACTGCAGTGAACTGAGGAGGGAGACAGGTAGTGGACACAGCGAGGGGCTCAGACTCAGACCTGAAGAGATTACAGTGAGAAAGGCAGTGTTGCATCCAGACACTTCGACCCTCAACTAAAGTGTCCACTCTTTCAGGACAACAGGCTAGCACCACCACCTACTTCTTATTCTAGCCAGAAAGCTGGGAAAACTCCTTGACTACTCTCCCCCTTTCCACATCCTAGTCCTATTGATTTGATTTCTAAGTATCTCCTGAATCAGTCATCTTCCACCATCCCCACTACCACTACCCCGGTCTACTCAGTCCATCTCATTCAGTCAATGCCAGCCCACGTCTTGCCTGTGTTAGAGCAGCCTCCTAACTGGAGGCTCTTACCTGTTTCCAATACATTAGTCTTTTCTAATGGGTTTGGTGTTGATTGGCACATCAACTTTAGGTTAGGACTGGTAGTAATCATATTTCAGTTTAGTCTAATCATTCACAAAAATTGAGTTTAGTAATAAATAATACCTGACACATCAATTATTTGGAGGATTCATGAGTTAATACCTTTAAAGTATGCTCACGTGGTAACTTGATACCCAGTAACACACAGTGTGTGTTATCATTATTATTATTATAATATTATTATAATTATAATATTTAATTTTTTTCCTACCACTTGCCTGTCAAAGTTTGAAATTGACTTAGGAAGAGGATTTGGTTGAATCTAATTAAAGGTGAGCTAACTTAACCAAAGAACACTCTCCAGAAGTTCAAGGCCAAAAGTACTGCTGGACTCACAGGTTCCCAGAATGAGGGTCTGGGAAGCATTATGATCCAAAGCAGCTGCCTTTTTTTTTTCATTTCCTACACCCACGTTGACTTTTGTCCCTTCTTCTCACTATATCTATTTCATTCTCCCTCTGAAGACTGACTTTTTCTGCTGACTCTTCATGCTTATGAAAGCAAATGGCTGTCCTAAGATTCCCTACATGTGTTCTCAATTCTAACTCCTAACAGAAACAGTTTTCAAATTTTTGTAAGCCTAGAAATGATTGGTCATCTTGGGGCAGCTGAGAGTCTATGAAGGGCTGTAGGAAGGGCAAACAGCATGACTAATGTGTTTGTTCATCCTGACTTCCAAACTATGCTTCCAACCCATGTCTCCTATACCACTTCCCTGCAAAATGGATACAGCTCCAGCCACGCTGGATGACTCATCTCCCACAATTGCTATCATCTCTCAGTCTCTGTGTCCTTCCACATGCATCGTTCCTTCTATCTGAATGTCCCTTACCAACCCTTACCTAAGCAACCTATACTGATCCTTACAAATCAGCTCAAATACCACCATATTGATGATACTTTCACTTCCTATGTATGTACTGCAAATGACTTTGTATATTTTGTGTATTCTCCAAACTGTAACTCCTAACATATTGTATAAAATCATATATTAATTTTTTCTGAACTTCTTCAGGGCAGGGATTCTTATTTTTAATTCATCTGTATATCTTCAGCATCTAGATAATTTGTTGATTGAACACTTAAATGAAAGTTAATTGTAACTTTTTTCTTATAAAATTAGATTCATCCAGTCTATTCAGGAGACTCAATCTGAGCTTATGAAAAGTCTGAATGAATAAATATTTTTAAAGTACTGTTTTAAAAAAAAACACAGCATACACAATAATGAAACTAAAGCTAATAATTTATTAAAGATGAGTATTCTGATAGATCTGTTTTAATTGAGTTATTAGATATTAGTATATTTGTTCATAGAAATAGACATTGACAAACTGGTTTTTAACATTGTGCAGAAACAGTTTATTTCATTTAAGCAAATCATTCTCCTGGTTTTCAGTTCACCTTACATTTTATTGCAAGAATAATATATCTTTTTCAGAGATGATACAAGAGTAACTGCTTGTGCCTGAATAAGTCAGAATACTGAACACACATAAGCCCATTTTAATAGCTGTGCTCTGCCTGTGATGAAGCTAAATATGCTACTTTTCAAACTAACTGCTGCTTTTAAAATCATTTCTTTTGAGGATAAATTTGTCTCTTTAGTGTTATTGCATATCCGTTCTCAGAACTGCCTTTAACGTTTTTTCTCTCTTCCTTCTCTTTCTCATCTCATTCTATTTCTTCTAAACTGTCACTAAAGTCTAGCAACACCCTCTGTTTGATTCTTCTGTTCTGATGACCTAAAACTATTTTATTCTTTCTTCTAAACTCTGTACTCTGAGATAGCTGATACTTTGAGTGTTCCACAAACATTTGCTCAACTTCCAAGCCATTGTGAGAACAGTTGTCCCTCAATATTCACAGGGGATTGGGTCCAGGACTGTGCAGGGATACCAAAATTCGAGGATGCTGAAGTCCCTTTTATAAAATGGCACAACATAATTGGCCTGTGTATTCACAGATTCCACATCCACAGATACCTAGGGCTGACTATATACTTTCCCACTTCACTGACTGAAATATTTGTGCCAGAATGTTTTTGTCTGGCTTCTTGTGCTTGGTGATCCAGCATGAGAAAAGTTCACCCCAGTTAGGTGCTGCTCTTTTCAATTGGGCCCCAGATGTAAGGCACATTGAGCCCGTGTGAACCTAATGCACAGCCTGGAGCTTGCCACCTAAGCCAGACCTGCACAGATGAACCCATCCTAAATCAGATCTACCTGTTGACCTGCAGACCTCAGAGCATGACAATAAATTCCCATTGTTGTCAGTCACTGTATTTTGAGATCATTTGTTACATAGCATTACTGTGGTAAAAGCTGGCTGATAAAAAATTTCTTCCTGACACTGTCACTCTTTCTGATTCTAAAACATTTTTAAAAATCATTAAATTTATGGAATTTAAGCATCTCTCACATGGCAAGACTTACATATGTAATGAAGAGATAAAAGAGTTCATTGTGGTCATGACTGAGCAACTCTATGTGCCACACATTATTTATATGCATTATTTCTAATCCACCATTTTACAGGTAAAAAAAAATTGATTCAGAAAGTTTAGATAACGTCCTCAAGGTCATGACTCTACTGAGTGTCAGGACTGAAACTCAAACCTAGGTTTCTACCTTCTCCTCTCTTACACTGTACAGTATCATTTATGCTCTCAATTAAAGTGACAGTCACCAGAATAAATGATATAGTTTCTGATCGATATGTGATGGGTAGCAAATGGCTTAGCCCCCCTTCATATAAAAAGATGAAAATATTTAAATCATTTTAATTATGCACATAGCATAGTTTGACATTTTTTAATTTAGAATTTCAAGCTATTATGGAAGTTGTCAGAGCAGGTTTGGAAGATGGTTTTTATTTGCAGTGTTGCAAAAGCACAGAGTGTTTAAAATAAAGTAGATTTAATCGTTCTGGGCTTTTCTCGTAACACGTCCAGTGATGAACAGTTGTGTTGTTGCACAAAACAACTCAGATTTGAAAAAGACCAAATGACCGTTATTTACCATTGTAAAGAAGAAAATATGTTTGAAAATATGACATAAAAATGCTCCAAACAACAATGTTGTGAAATTATAGTTGAAAGATACCAATTTAAAGTAATTTACTCTTTGATTTTTAGTCTTTTCACCATCCAAACAAAACCTTCTGTTTTGGATGATTTGTTTTGATTTGTTTGGTTTGGTTTGGTTTTCATTCAGACATGTTTATAAATACCATGGCTTTCCTAATAGAGAGAAAATCTGGAAAAACAGAAGACAATAACTTTTCTAACTCAAAGAGCAGGCTGCTGACTGTCGTGACAGGCCACAGAGTAGTTATGAACCAAAATATCAAGTCTGTAATCACTCTGAGCAACAATCTACAGAAATACTTCACAAGAATAAGACAACAATATTGTGGTCTTGCATCGTCCTGTCTTGATATGCCAAAAGAAAATTATAAAAATGCCAATATAACTAATATTCCACTAGATTAGTTAACACATGGCCTGTCAAAACCTTAGATACTTAAGGTGCCAGAGTTTAGAATTTAAGCTATCAGAGGTTGAAATTTGAAATAAGGATAAAAGTCAAAGTTAGCAGGGGAGTCATGAATTAGGCTTTATGTTGAGAGCAATTCAAATTTGCTGTGGATTAGGGGGGATTCCAGGGCATATGAATGAAAAATGAGTGTTATATTCGTTGGATGATTATTAGCCACTATAACAAATAACCCCAAATTTTCAATATCTTTATCGAGATATATATATATACATACAAATATATATGTATATATAATCTTATATATATATAATTCTATATATATAATTTTCAATATCAGTATTGAGTTATGAAAGTTTATTGCTCCCTCACAGTTCATTGTGAGTGATCCTGGTGGTGACAGAGGCAGGCTCATGCTCCTTTTGTTACATGCCTCCACATTCCTTAGGGCCTTGTAGTCTGAATCCAGAGTCCTCAGAAAGCGAGAGCGCATGGAGCAAACACACTCCTTTCTTTACCACTTCGACCCTGCAGTGATAATCATTTGAACACACATTCTAATGTGAGAAATAGTCACAATGGTCCCTTCTAGTTGCAAAGGAAGATGGGAAATGCAGTCCCAAGCCTGGTAGCTATGTCCCCATGACGAATCTATATTATGCAAAAGTAACACCAAATATGGTGGACAGTTTCCTATATTGCTTCAGAAAAATATTTAGTAAATTGCATTGTGTTATACCATTACAGAAAGCACTATGAAGTTATAAATATTGTTTTCTTCCTTCAAGCAGCATATAATCTAAATGGGAAAACAAAACAGATTAATGGTATATGCTTATGAGCTTTTATACAACCAATTTTCCCTTACTGGGAGGACTATTTTGGATTGGGACTGCTAGAAACTTTGTTTCTTTTCCTTTTAGCCATATTTTTTAATATTCTTTTATTTCTTCCAGTTTTATTGAGATATAAATGGCTTATATAGCACCATATAAGTTTAAGGTGTACAGCAAAATGATTTGACTTACATAAATCCTGACATGATAACCACAGTAAGTACATTACATCCCTAGTACTTATTTATCTTGTAACTAAAGGTTTGTACCTTTTAAGTTCCTTCATTCAATTCCCCCTCCCCCCACATCCCACCTCTGGTAATCAAAATTTGATCTCTTTTTCTATGAAGTAGTTAGTTAATTAGTTAGTTAGTTTTGGAAGTGTAATTTACCTACAACACTGTGTTAATTCCTGGTACTTAACATAGTGATACAATATTTCTATGCATTTCAAAATGATCACCACAGTAAGTCTAGTTACTGTCTGTTACCATACAAAGATATTACACAGTTATTTACTATATTCCCCATACAATACATTTTATACCTATGACTCCTTTATTTTGTAACTAGAAGTTTGTAGTCCTTCTTAATCTCCCTCACCTATTTCTCTCCTCCCCTTAACCCCCTTTCCCTCTGGCAACCACTTGTTTATTCACTGTATCTATGACTCCATTTCTGTTTTTTCATGTTTGTTCATATGTTTGGTTTTTTAGGTTCCCCATATAAGTGAAATCATACAGTATTTGTCTTTCTCTATCTGACTTATTTCATTTAGCATAATATTTTCTAGTTTCATCCATGTTGTCGTAAATGGCAAGATTTTATTTTTTGTGGTTGAGTATTCCGTTGTAAGTACATACCACTTCTTTATCCATTCATCTATCAGTGGGCACTTAGGTTGCTTCCATATCTTGGCTATTGTAAATAATGCTAAAGTGAACAAAGGAGTGCATATATCCTTTCAAATTAGTGTTTTAGTTTTCTTTAGGTAAATACCCAGAAGGAAAATTGCTGGATAATATGGAGTTCTATTTTCAAATTTTTGAGCAACTTCCATACTGTTTTCCATAGTGGTTGCACCAATTTACGTTTGAACCAACAGTACATGAGGGTTCTTTTGTCTTTACATCTTGGCCAACACTTTTTATTTGTTGTCTTTTAGAGAATAGCCATTCTGACATGAGTGAGGTGATATCTCATTGTGGTTTTGATTTGAATTTCTCTGACGATTAGTGATGTTGAGCATCTTTTCATGTGCCTGTTGGCCATCTGCATGTCTTCTTTGGAAAAATGTCAGTTCTTGGCCTCTGCCCATTTTTCAATCAGGTGGTTTATATTTTGATGTTGAGTTGTGTAAGTTCTTTGTATATTTGTATATTAACCCCTTAGTATCAGATATATCATTTACAAATCTCATATCCCATTCAGTAGGCAGCCTTTTCATTTTGTTGATAGATTTCTTCACTGTGCCAAAGCTTTTTAGTTTTATGTAGTCCCATTGATTTATTTTTGCTTTTGTTTCCCTTGCTGGAGGAGACATATCTAAAAAAATATTGCTAAATCCAATGTCAAGGAGCATACTGCCTATTTTTTTCTTATAGAAGTTTTATGGTTTTATGATTACATCTTTAATCACTTTGAGTTTATTTTGTATATGGTGTGAGAAAGTAGTCCAGTTTGAGTTTTTTGCATGTAGCTGTCCAGTATTCCAAACACAATTTATTGAAGAAGCTGTCTCTTCCCCATTGTATATTCTTGCCTCCTTTGTCATAGATTTACTGACCATATAAGTTTGATTTTATTTATGGGCTTTCTATTCTGTTCCATTGATCTGTATGTCTTTTTTGTGGCAGAACCACACTATTTTGATGATTGTAGCTTTATAGTATTGCTTGAAATCAGGGAGAGTGATACCTCCAGTTTTGTTCTTTCTCTTTTGTCTATTCAGGGTCTTTTGTGTTTCCATATACATTTTAGAATTATTTTTTCTAGTTCTATGAAAGATGCCATTAGTATTTTGATAGGTATTGCACTGAATCTGTAGATTGCCTTGGGTAGTACGGTCATTTTAACAATATTAAGTCTTCAAATCCATGAACATGGTATATCTTTCCATCTGTTTATGTCATCCTCAGTTGCATTCATCAGTGTCTTACGCTTTTAGAGTACAGTTCTTTGATCTCCTTACTTAGGTTTATCCCTAGGTATTTTATTCTTCTTGGTGCGATGGTATATGGGATTGTTTTCTTAATTTCTCTTGCTGATAGTTCACTGGTAGTGTATAGAAATGCAACAGATTTCCATGTATTACCTTTGTATCTTGCAACTTTACCAAATTCATTGATGAGTTCTGGTAGTGTTTTGGTTCCATCTTTAGGATTTTCTATTAGAGTATCATGTGACACTTTTACTACTTCTTTTCCAATTTGGATTCCTTTTATTTCTTTTTCTTGTCTGACACTGTGGCTAGGTCTTCCAATACTATGTTGAATAATAGTGCTGAGAGAGAATCCTTGTCTTCTTTCTGATTTTAGAGTAAGTGCTTTCAGCTTTTCATCATTGAGTTTGATGTTAGCTGTGGGCTTGTCATATGTAGCTTTTATTATGTTGAGGTATGTTCCTCTATACCCACTTTGTTGAGAGTTTTACCATAAATGGATGTTGAATTTTGTCAGAAGCTTTTTCTGCATCTATTGAGATGATTATATGATTTTTATTCTTCAATTTGTTACTGTGGTGTATCACATTGATTGATTTGAAGATATTGAACCATTCTTGCATCCCTGGGGTAAATCTCACCTTATGGTGTATGATTCTTTTAATGTATTGTCAAAGTCGGCTTGGTAATTTTTTATTAGGATTTTTGCATCTATGTTCATCAGTGATATTGGCCTATAATTTTTTTTTTTTTTTTTGTAGTGTCTTTGGTTTTGGTATTAGGGTGATGCTGGACTTGTAAAATGAATTCAGAAGTGTTCCATCCTGTGCAATTTTTTGGAATAGTTTGAGATGGATAGGTTAACTCTTCTTTAAATGTTTGGTAGAATTCACCTATGAAACCATCTGGTCCTGGAACTTTGTTTTTTATTATCAATTCAATTTTATTACTGGTAATTGGTCTGTTCATATTTTCTCTTTCTTCCTGATTCAGTCTTGGGAAATTGTACATTTCAAGGAATTTATTTATTTCTTCTAGGGTGTCTATTTTATTGATATATAAGAGTTCATATTAATCTCTTATGATCCTTTGTATTTCTGTGGGGTCAGTTGTAACTTCTCATTTTTTATTTTCAAATTTATTAATTTCAGCCCTCTCTCTTTTTTTCTTGATGACTCTGGCTAAAGGTGTATCAATTTTGTGTCTTTTCAAAGAATCACCCTTGGGTTGCATTGATCTTTTCTATTATATTTATAGTCTCTATTTCATTTATTTCTGCTCTGATCTGCATTATTTCTTTCCTTCTACTAACTTTGGATGTATTTTGTTCTTTTTCTAATTCCTTTATGTAAAAGGTTAGGTTGTTTATTTGAGATTTTTCTTTTCCTGAGATAGGCTGTTATTGCTATTAACTTCCCTCTTAGAACTGTTTTGCTGTATCCTGTAGATTTTGGATGGTTGTTTTCATTTTCATTTGTCTCCAGGAATTTTTAAATTTTCTCTTTGATTTCTTCAGTGATCCATTAATTGTTTAGTAGCATATTGTTTAGTAGCATCGTTTCACTTACTTGTGTTTTTTGCAGTCTTTCTTGTAGATGATTTCTAGTCTCACAATGTTGTGCAGAAAAAATGCTTAATTGATTTCAACCTTCTAAAATTCACAGAGACTGTTTTTTGATTGAGCATGTGATCTAGCCTGGAGAATGTTCCATGTGCACTTGAAAAGAATGTGTATTCTGCTGCTTTTGTTTTGTTTAAGATATAGAAGATTTATTAACATAATTAACAAATTTGATTTAATTGCTATTTTTACTACTAATTCCCACTGCAAAATCTACATCTCTTTTAGTTTTTCTTGAATTTTTGAATTATATTTTATTTATTTTTTTGTTAGTCATCAATTTTATACACATCAGTGTATACACACCAATACCAATCACCCAATTCATCACACCCCCACCCCCACCACCCCACCGCTTTCCCCCCTTGGTGTCCATACGTTTCTTCTCTACAACTGTGTCTCAATTTCTGCCCTGCAAACCGGTTCATCTGTACCATTTTTCTAGGTTCCATACATATGTATTAATATACGATATTTGTTTTTCTCTTTCTGACTTACTTCACTCTGTATGGCAGTCTCTAGATCCATCCATGTCTCAACAAATGACCCAATTTCGTTCCTTTTTACGGCTGAGTAATATTCCATTGTATATGTGTACCACATCTTCTTTATCCATTCATCTGTCTAAATGGGCATTTACATTGCTTCCATGACCTGGCTATTGTAAATAGTGCTGCAATGAACATTGGGATGCATGTGTCTTTTTGCATTATGGTTTTCTCTGGTTATATGCCCAGTAGTGGGATTTCTGAGTCATATGGCAGTCCTATTTTTAGTTTTTTAAGGAACCTCCATACTGTTCTCCATAGTGGCTGTATCAATTTACATTCCCACCAGCAGTGCAAGAGGGTTCTCTTTTCTCCACACCCTCTTCAGCATTTGTTGTTTGTAGATTTTCTGATGATACCCATTCTAACTGTTGTGCGGTGATACCTAATTGTAGTTTTGATTTGCATTTCACTAATAACTAGTGATGTTGAGCAGGTTTTCATGTGCCTCTTGGCCATCTGTATGTCTTCTTTAGAGAAATGTCTATTTAGGTCTTCTGCCCATTTTTTGATTGGGTTGTTTCTTTTTTTAATATTGAGCTGCATGAGCTGTTTATATATTTTGGAGATTAATCCTTTGTCCATTGATTCATTAGCAAATATTTTCTCGAATTCTGAGGATTGTCTTTTCGTCTTGTTTATGGTTTCCTTTGCTGTTCAAAAGCTTTGAAGTTTCCTTAAGTTCCATTTTTTAATTTTTTTAATTTTATTTCCTTTACTCTAGGAGGTGGATCAAAAAAGATCTTGCTGTGATTTATGTCAAAGAGTGTTCTTCCTATGCTTTCCTCCTAGAGTTTTATAGTGTCCGGTCTTACATTTAGGTCTCTAATCCATTTTGAGTTTATCTTTGTGTATGGTGTTAGAGAGTGTTCTAATTTCATTCTTTTACATGTAGCTGTCCAGTTTTCCCAGCACCACTTATTGAAGAGACTGTCTTTTCTCCGTGGTATATCCTTGCCTCCTTTGTCATAGATTAGTTGACCATAGGTGCGTGGGTTTATCTCTGGGCTTTCTATCTTGTTCCATTGATCTATGTTTCTGCTTTGGTGCCGGTACCATATTGGCTTGATTACTGTAGCTTTGTAGTATAGTCTGAAGTCAGGGAGTCTGATTTCTCCAGCTCTGTCTTTTTCCCTCAAGACTGCTTTGGGTGTTCCAGTCTTTTGTGTCTCCATACACATTTTAAGCTTTTTTGTTCTAGTTGTGTAAAAAATGTCCTTGGTAATTTGATAGGGATTGCACTGAATCTATAGATTGCTTTGGGTAGTATAGTCATTTTCACAATATTCATTCTTCCAATCCAAGAACATGGTATATCTCTCCATCTGTTGGTATCATCTTTAATTGCTTTCATCAGTGTCTTATAGTTTTCCGCATACAGGTCTTCTGTCTCCCTATGTAGTTTTATTCCTACATATTTTATTCTTTTTTTTTGCAATGATAAATGGGAGTGTTTCCTTAATTTCTCTTTCAGATTTTTCATCATTAGCATATAGGAATGCAAGAGATTTCTGTGCATTAATTTTGTATCCTGCAAATTTTCCAAATTCATAGATTAGCTCTAGTAGTTTTCTGGTGGCATCTTTAGGATTCTCTGTGTATAGTATCATGTTATTTGCAAACAGTGACAGTTTTACTTCTTTTCCAATTTGTATTCCTTTTATTATTTTTTTTCTTCTCTGTTTGCCATGGCTAGGACTTCCAAAACTATATTGAATAATAGTGGTGAGAGTGGACATCCTTGTCTTGTTCCTGATCTTAGAGGAAATGCTTTCAGATTTTCACCATTGAGAATGATGTTTGCTGTGGGTTTGTCATATATATCCTTTATTATGCTTAGGTAGGTTCCTTCTATGCCCACTTTCTGAAGAGTTTTTATCATAAATGGGTGTTGAATTTTGTCAAAAGATTTTTCTGCATCTATGGAGAGGATCCTATGGTTTTTATTCTTCAATTTGTTGATATAGTGTATCACATTGATTGATTTGCGTATATTGAAGAATCCTTGCATCCCTGGAATAAATCCCACTTGATCATGGTATATGATCCTTTTAATGTGCAGTTGGATTCTGTTTGCTAGTATTTTGTTGAGGATTTTTGCATCTATATTCATCAGTGATATTGGTCTGTAATTTTCTTTTTTTGTAGTATCTTTGTCTGGTTTTGGTATCAGGGTGATGTTAGCCTCATAGAATGAGTTTGGAAATATTCCTTCCTCTGCAATTTTTTGGAAGAGTTTGAGTAGGATGGGTGTTAGCTCTTCTCTAAATGTTTGATAGAACTTACCTGTGAAGCCATCTGGTCCTGGACTTTTGTTTTTTGAAAGATTTTTAATCACAGTTTCAATTTCATTACTTGTGATAGGTCTGTTCTTATGTTCTATTTCTTCCTGGTTCAGTCTTGGGAGGTTATACCTTTCTAAGAATTTGTCCATTTCTTCCAGGTTGTCCATTTTATTGGCATAGAATTGGTTGTAGTCATGTCAGGATGCTCTGTATTTCTGTGCTGTCTGTTATAACTTCTCCTTTTTCATTTCTAATTTTACTGATTTGAGTCCTCTCCCTCTTTTTTTTGATGAGTCTGGCTAATGGGTTATCAATTTTGTTTATCTTCTCAAGGAGCCAGCTTTTACTTTTATTGATCTTTGCTATTGTTTCTGTTTCGTTTATTTCTGCTCTGATCTTTATGATTTCTTTCCTTCTGCTAACTTTGGGTTTTGTTTGTTCTTCTTTCTCTAATTCCTTTAGATGTAAGGTTAGATTGTTTATCTGAGATTTTTCTTGTTTCTTGAGGTAGGCTTATATAGCTATAAACTTCCCTCTTAGAACTGCTTTTGTTGCATCCCATAGGTTTTGGATCGTCGTGTTTTCATTGTCATTTGTCTCTAGGTATTTTTTGATTTCCTCTTTGATTTCTTCAGTGACCTCTTGGTTATTTAGTAATGTATTGTTTATCCTCCATGTGTTTGTATTTTTACGTTTTTTTCCGTGTAATGTATTTCTAATCTCATAGCGTTGTGTTCAGAAAAGGTGCTTGATATGATTTCAGTTTTCTTAAGTTTACTGAGGCTTGATTTGTGACCCAGGGTGTGATCTAACCTAGAGAATGTTCTGTGCACAGTTGAGAAGAAAGTGTAATCTGCTGTTTTTGGATGGAATGTCCTATAAATATCAATTAAATCTGTCTGGTCTATTGTGTCATTTAAAGCTTGTGTTTTCTTATTAATTTTCTGTTTGGATGATCTGTCCATTTGTGTAAGTGAGGTGTTAAAGTCCTCCACTATTATTGTGTTACTGTCAATTTCCTCTTTTATAGCTGTTAGCAGTTGCCTTATGTATTGAGGTGCTCCTATGTTGGGTGCATATATATTTATAATTGTTATATCTTCTTCTTGGATTGATCCCTTGATCATTATGTAGTGTCCTTCCTTGGCTCTTGTAGCATTCTTTATTTTAAAGTCTATTTTATCTGATATGAGCTATTGCTACTCCAGCTTTCTCTTGATTTCCATTTGCATGGAATATCTTTTTCCATCCCCTCACTTTTAGTCTGAAAGTGTCCCTAGGTCTGAAGTGGGTCTCTTATACACAGCATATATATATGGGTCTTGTTTTTGTATCCATTCAGCAAGCCTGTTTCTTTTGGTTGGAGCATTTAATCCATTCACGTTTAAGGTAATTATCGATATGTGATTTCCTATTACAATTTTCTTAATTTTGGGGGGTTTGTGTTTGTAGGTCCTTTTCTTCTCTTGGGTTTCCCTCTTAGAGAAGTTCCTTTAGCGTTTTTTGTAGAGCTGGTTTGATGGTGCTGAATTCTCTTAGCTTTTGCTTGTCTGTAAGGCTTTTGATTTCTCCATCGAATCTGAATGAGATCCTTGCTGGGTAGAGTAATCTTGGTTGTAGTTTCTTCCCTTTCATCACTTTAAGTATATCATGCCACTCCCTTCTAGCTTGTAGAGTTTCTGCTGAGAACTCAGCTGTTAACCTTATTGGGGTTCCCTTGTATGTTTATTTGTTGTTTTTCCCTTGCTGCTTTCAATAATTTTTCATTGTCTTTAATTTTTGCCAATTTGATTAGTATGTGTCTCGGTGTATTTCTCCTTGGGTTTATCCTGTATGGACTCTCTGTGCTTCCTGTACTTGGGTGGCTATTTCTTTTCCCATGTTAGGGAAGTTTTTGACTATAATCTCTTCAAATATTTTCTCTGGTGCTTTCTCTCTGCCTTCTCCTTCTAGGACCTCTATAATGTGAATGTTGTTGTGTTAAATGTTGTCCCAGAGGTCTCTTAGGCTGTTTTCATTTCTTTTCATTCTTCTTTCTTTATACTGTTCCACAGCAGTAAATTACACCATTCTGTGTTCCTGGTCACTTATCCATTCTTCTGCCTCAGTTATTCTGCTATTGATTCCTTCTAGTGCAGTTTTCATTTAAGTTATTGTATTGTTCATCTCTGTTTGTTTGTTGTTTAATTCTTCTAGGTCTTTGTTAAACATTTCTTGCATCTTCTTGATCTTTGCCTCCATTCTTTTTCCGAGTTTTTGGATCATCTTCACTATCATTATTCTGAATTCTTTATCTGGAATGTTGCCTATCTCCACTTCATTTAGTTGTTTTTCTGGGGTTTTATCTTGTTCCTTCATCTGGCACATAGCCCTCTGCCTTTTCATCTTGTCTATCTTTCTGTGAATGTGAGTTTTGTTCCATAGGCTGCAGGATTGTGTTCTCCTTGCTTCTGCTGTCTGCCCTCTGCTGGATGAGGCTATCTAAGAGGCTTGTGCAAGTTTCCTGAGGGGAGGGACTGGTGGTGGGTAGAGCTGGCTGTTGCTCTGGTGTTCAGATCTCAGTAAAACCTTAATCCAATTGACTGCTGACAGGTGGGGTTGGGTTCCCTCCCTGTTGGTTGTTTGGCCTGAGACGACCCAACACTGAAGCCTACCTGGGCTCTTTAATGGGGCTAATGGTGGACTCTGGGAGGGCTCACACCAAGAAGCACTTCCCAGAACCTCTGCTGCCAGTGTCCTTGTCCTCACGGTGAGCCACAGCCACCCCCCGCCTCTGCAGGAGACCCTCCAACAGTAGCAGGTAGGTCTGGTTCAGTCTACCCTGGGGTCCCTGCTCCTTCCCCTGGGTCCCGATGTGCATAGTACTTTGTGTGTGCCCTCTAAGAGTGGAGTCTCTGTTTCCCCCAGTCCTGTTGAAATCCTGCAATCAAATCCCGGTAGCCTTCAAAGTCTGATTCTCTAGGAATTCCTCCTCCTGTTGCCAGACCCCCATGTTCAGAAGCCTGACTTGAGGCTCAGAACCTTCACTCCAGTGGGTGGACTTTTGTGGTATAAGTGTTCTCCAGTCTGTGAGTCACCCACCCAGCAGTTATGGGATTTGATTTTACTGTGATTGCGCCCCTCCTACTGTCTCATTTTGGCTTTTCCTTTGTCTTTGGATGTGGGATATCTTTTGTGGTATGTTCCAGTGTCTTCCTGTCGATGATTATCCAGCAGCTAGTTGTGATTCTGGTGTTCTCGCAAGAGAGAGTGAGAGCACATCCTTCTACTCCGCCGTCTTGGTTCAGGTATTCTGCTGCTTTTGCGTGGAATTTTCTATATATCTATTAAGCCCATCTGGTCTAATGTGTTGTTTAAGGCCAGTGTTTCTTTATTGACTTTTTGACTGGATGATCTGTTCATTGGTGTAAGTGGGGTGTTACCCTTCTATTATTCTATTGCTGTCAATTTTTCCCTTTGTGTTTGTTACTATTTGTATCACATATTTAGGTGCTCCTGTGTTGGGTGTGTATACATTTATAATTGTTATATCTTCTTCTTGGATTAGTCCTTTGATTATTATGTAATGTCCTTCTTTTTCTCTTGTTACATTTTTTTGTTTTTTTTGTTTATTTTTTTTTTTTTTTTTTTTTTTGCGATATGTGGGCCTCTCACCGCTGTGGCCTCTCCCGTTGCGGAGCACAGGCTCCGGACGTGCAGGCTCAGCGGCCATGGCTCACAGGCCCAGCTGCTTCGCGGCATGTGGGGTCTTCCTGGACCGGGACACGAACTGGTGTCCCCTGCATCAACAGGCGAACTCTCAACCACTGTGCTACCAGGGAAGCCCCATTCTTTTTTTTAAAGTATATTTTGTCTGATATTCGTATTTTACTGCAACTTTCTTTTGATTTCATTTGCATGGAATACCTTTTTCCATCCCCTCACTGTGAGCCTGTGTGTCTTTAAATCTGAAGTGTGTCTGTTGTAGGCAGCGTATATATGGGTCTTGTTTTTTAATCCATTCAGTCACTCTATGTCTTTTGATTGGAACCTTTAGCCCACTTACTTTTAAAGTAGTTATTGAAAGGTATGTACTTATTGCCCTTATGTTCATTGTTTTGGAGTTGTTTTGCAGTTCTTTTTTGTTCCTTTCTTCTTTTATTCTCTTCCCTTGTGATTTGACTACCTTTAGTGTTATGTTATGATTCCTTTCTCTTTTGTGTGTGTGTCTATTATAGATTTTTCATTTGTGGTTACATGAGAGGGAGAGATAGACAGATAGATATATACATATATAGAGAGAGACATGATTATTTTAAGTTGCTGATCTCTTAAGTTCAAAAGCATTTTAACAAGTCTTCACATTACTCCCCCCACCCTAATAAGGTGTTTAATATTTTTGAGATTATATTTTACATTTTTTTTTGTGTATCCCTTAACTACGTATTGTGGATATAGATGATTTTAACCTTTAAAGTCTTTTAATCTGTCTACTAGCCTTATAAACGGTTAATCTACTACCTTTACTGTATATTTGCCTTTACTGCTGAGATATTTTTTTTTCCTTTTGTAATTTTCAAATTTCTAGCTGTGGACTTTTCTTTTCCCCTTAGTGAAGTCCCTTTAAATTTCTTGTAAACCTGGTTTTGTGGTGCTGCACTCTTTTACCTTTTGCTTACCTGTAAAACTCTTTGTCTCTCCTTCTTCAAATCTGAATAATAGGCTTGCCAGGTAGAGTATTATTGCTTGTAGGGTGTTTCCTTTCATCACTTTGAATATATTCTTCCACTTCATTCTGGCCTGCAGAGTTTCTGCTGAAAAGTCAACTGATAACCTTAAGGGTGTTCTCCTATATGTTGCTTTTCCCTTGCTGCTTTTAATATTCTCTCTTTAATTTTTGCCATTTTAATTACAATGTGTTTCGGTGTGGTCATCTTTAGGTTCGTCTTGTTTGGGACTCTCTGTACTTCTTGGACCTGGATATCTGTTTTCCTTCCCAGATTAGGGAAATTTTCTGCTATTATGTCATCAAATATGTTCTCTGCCCTTTTCTTTCTCTCTTCTCCTTCTGAGACCCCTATAACATGAATGTTAGTATTCTTGATGTTCTCTCAGAGGTCTCTTAAGCTGTCCTCATGTTTTCAACTCATTTTTCTTTTTTCTGTTCATCTTGAGTGATTTCCAATACCCTGTCTTCCAATTCACTGATCTATTTCTCTGTATCATCTAATTATTGTTGATTCCTTCTAGTGTATTTTTCATTTTAATTATTATTTCCTTCATCTCTATTTGGTTCTTCTTTATATTTTCTAACTCTTTGTTAGAAACCTCTAACTTTTCACTGTGTTCATCCATTCTTCTCCTGAGTTCTTTGAGCATCTTTATGATCATTATCTTAAACTCTTTACTGGGTAGATTGCTTACCTCCACTTCACTTTGTTCTTCTGAGGTTTTATCTTGTTCCTTTATTTGGAACATATTCCTGTGTTGCTTCATTTTACCTACTCTCTGTTTTATTGTTATGTATTTGGTAGATTGTTTACGTCTTCTGATCTTGGAGAAATGGCCTATTGCAAAAGATGTTCTATGGGACCCCAAAGTGCACTCCTCTCTGGTCACCAGAGCTATATGCTCCAGGGGTGCTCTCTATGTGGGCTCTATGAGCCCTTCTGTTGTGGTTGGCTAACTACTGTGGGTGTGCTGGTAGGCTTGGCTGACCCCTGCTCTGGTTGGTTGCCAGGCCCTGCCTAGTGCAGAGACTGCTGGCTGTCGGAAGGTGTGGAGGGTCCTGACACAGTTGGCTGCATGGCCCAGGGGTTCTGGTCCTTTTGTTGCCCTGTTGCTGGGCAGGCCCAGGTCACACTGTTGGCTTCATTGACCCAGGGAGGATCCCAGGGCCAGTGCTGGCCCACTGGTGGGCAGAGACAATCCCAGGATGGATGGCTGTGGGGTTGGAAGTCCCAGAGCTAGCGTTGGCTTGCTGACAGCTGGGGTCATGACTAGGAGTCCCAAGGCTGGTGTTAGACTGCTGATGGATGTGACTAGTTCCTGACATGCCTGTCTCTGGGGTCTGGGATGTCTCTGAGCTGGTGTCAGCTGGCTGATTGGTGCAGCCAGATCCCAGGGCAGCTGGCTGAGAGACCCAAAGTGTCCTGATGCTGGTGCCAGCCCGCTGGTAGGCAGAGTCAGGCCCTGGGGTCTCTGTTAGCCATATTTTTTAAAACGTTTTTTTCTGCTTAAAAAGTGTACCACTTTTATGTACACACACACAATATACACAAAATAATAGTGCAAGCCAGTTATTCTTTTTTTTTTTTTTTTTGCGGTACACGGGCCTCTCACTGCTGCGGCCCCCACCACTGTGGAGCACAGGCTCTGGACACGCAGGCCCAGCGGCCATGGCCCACGGGCCCAGCCGCTCCGCGGCACGCGGTATCCTCCCGGACCGGGGCACGAACCCGTGTCCCCTGCATCGGCAGGCGGACCTCCAACCACTGCGCCACCAGGGAAGCCCAAGCCAGTTATTCTTGCTGCTTGTCCTCAGTCCTTGTAAAACCTTTGATTGTGAAAATAGAAGATACTGATTTGTTGAAGCATTTAAAGATCTTGTTGGTCAAGGACTTGGAGTCAGTTACTTTGGATTAAAGGAGAAAAAAAGTTTGTTCTTGGACTATGAGAAGAAAATATCTCATGGTTTTTAAACCTTCACTACTGATTTCAGAAAGCAAAATATTGCTAAGGCAGCCAGCAATCGGGAAAATAAAGACCTGAAATGAAAATAGGTTTAAAATAATAATAATAGGTTTAAATATCTTATCAACAGGTAATTGTTTTTCTTCAGCTGTCTTTTCTTTCCAAAATAAAATTTCTGTAAATATACCAAATTCTTACTTACATCTATAAAATTTTACCTGGCTTGATCTCTTAAATCTTTCTTTCACATATTTGCATTCCCTGAAATATGAATATTATTCAAAGTTTTCATATATCCTGTAGTTTTTAAGGTAAGTTTATTATTGAGTTTTACACTGCTATTTGTTTATTAAAATCTGTTGATTCATCTTTTTGTCCTTCAAAATGGTATAAGAGGAGATTCCTTAAGTTGGGGGCATTAACGCTTATTTAAGGAAAAGGAAATAAAAGTTATTTTATTATCATAACTTTATTTTCCAAGGCCTGGACCTAGCATTTGAATGAAAAATTTAAATATTTTGTTTATTATGCCCCCAGTATCAACAATGCTATCTGTGAATAAAAGATTAAAATACTACTTCCATTTAATTAGTTTTGAAAGAAAATAATGGCAAATAATAAGGACATCTTGGGATCGCTAATTGTTTGCTATTATGCTCATCATCTTCAAAAGTAAACACTTATTTGAAACTTAAAATTGAAAGTAATGGAACGAGGAAGAAGAAATATGCAGTAAATACTGACATTTAATTATTTTAATAAACTGGACTGACTATGACTCAAAAATAGTAATACTTACAAATTGGCTGAATTGTGGTGTAGTGACTTTGCAGTTTTAAACAATAATGATTTTAGAATGGACAGCTGTTAAATTGGTTTTGTTCAATAGTTGCCTTAAATGGGTTTCATAATTCTTGATAGAGACCAAAATTTAGCTACAGCCTGGTTATAACCACTGTATTAATCAGGATTTTCCAGGGAAACACAGCTGATAAGATGCAGATAGATAGATCTATCTGTCTATCTGTCTGTCTATCTATCTATCTATATGTAGAGAGAGAAAGAGAGAGAAATAGTTGTGTAGCTATATATGAGGAGATTTATTATAGGAATTGTATCACATAGTTATGGAGACCAAGAAGTTCTACAGTCTGCCATCTGGAAGCTGGAGAACAAGGTATGCCAGTGGTGTAATTCAGTCCATACAATGGCCTGAGAATTAGGGAGCCAATAATGTAAGTCCTGATCTGAGTCAGAAAGCCTAGGAACCAGGAGCACCAATATCCGAGGGTAGGAGAAGATAGATGTCTCAGCCCAAGTAGAGAGAAAGAATTCACCCTTCCTCGACCTTTTAGTTCTATTCTGCTTTTTTGTTCTAATCCTCAACAGATTGGATGATGCCCACCTGCATTGGTGAGGACAGTCTTCTTTACTCGGCCTACTGAGTTGAATGCTAATTTCCTCTGGAGACACCCTCACAGGCACACTCAGAAATTATGTTTTAGCGGCTATCTGAGCATCCCTGAGTCTGGTCAAGTTGACATATAAAATTAACCATCACAGCCAATGGTTGGAAAATGTTTCTTACAGGCATACATGATAAACATGAGTGCACCATGGCTTGCTTTTTGAGAGATTGACCTTGTCAGTGGAAAAACTCTATAAATTGATCACAACCAAATGAGGACTGCATAAGCAAACCTAGCCCAGAGCTGCAATCCCATACTTTGGTGTACGTACTTCTGAGTAAGCATAGACAAGGAAGGAGGTGATGCTTCCCATCCATTCACATATTAGGGCATTGCTTCTAGTTTTGCCCCTTCCACAGTGGAAATTCTAGGACAGTGGGTGTGAGGCATGATGCAAACAGGAGGTTACAAAAAAAAGAAAAACGTAACTCGGTAATTTACTAAGATTTTCAGATCATCTGGCAGATCCAGATAGAAAGAATGGAAATCCAGACTGTAAAAACCCAATTTTGCAATACACATTGGTTTTTCATTTTAGTTGCAAAAATGGTGGTGAACTTCCAGATCCCAGTTTTTTGCTGCCAACTATTAGCCAGCTGATATTTTCTGTAGTGGCATACCAATGAGCCAAATACTTCATTCAAGTGAATTTTGCTGTGTGCGTATCAATCAGTTTCTTTAAGGCTCAAAACAAACTGCACAGTGCAAAGAAAAAATTATTTTAGGTGAATTTGGCAGGAAATAATCTAGTTGAAAGGTAAACCAGAAAATTAATTTAATTAGTCCACCATTAACAAATGTTTATTACACATTTATTACTGTTCTAGAAGACCAGAATACAATAGTGAACAATTACACATTTATTACTGTTCTAGAAGACCAGAATACAATAGTAAACAATATTGGTTTCTTTTTATGAAGTTACAACATAGGGGAAGGAGACAAATAATGAATAAGTAATCAAATGATTAAACAAAAAAATTCTAATAATGATGACTGCTATGAAAACAACTCCTTTCTAAAAGGCAATAGGGTAGAGGTAGAGAGTATTAAGGGAATATAGAAAGGTGCAGTTTGGGAAAGGCGCCTCTGAAAAAGCTACTTTCAAACCAGGACCTGAAGGATGAAAAGGCACCAGCCAGGCAAAGGTCTGGAGAAAAAACATTCCAGGCAGAAAGAATGTGTGTGCAAAGGCCCTGAACAGATGGGAATAAGGTCAGCATGTTTAGGGAAAACACATAGAAAGGACAGCAACTGGAGTACAAAGATCCAGATGGGAAGCTCTGAGATGAGGTCAAGTGATAGGCAGGAGCCTTCTAGGTCGTTCCTAATCTATTCTAGTACAAGGAAAAGCCATTAGAATATTTTTCAAAATAAGATAAATCAAAGGACCTAATCTACATTTTTACAAGATCTTTCTCTCTGCTAGGGAGCTTGAATTGTAAAGGACTGTAGTGGAAACAGTCATAATCATGAGCCTTCCAATTCAAATCATATGGATCTTTCTTCAGGTCTTTGTCTGATATAGACAAAGCCTAAATGGCCCTAATTATTGGCCAAAATCTATGTAAGAATTTATATGAGTGTATTCATTTAACATTTTTCTTTTTTTTTACAAAGCATTCTCATTGACCAGCCAAAAGTGTTTTGTGAGTTTACGGTTTCCTCATGATCAAAGGAAGCATGCTAGCATAAGAGGCATTTCTCTGTTCTTTTCCTACTATTAGCAGAGTGGCATTTCCTCTGTGAAGTTTTGAAAGAACTTAAATCAGAGATTTTGTAAAATTGAAAAAAAAAAAAAACAACTGCCTGTGTTTTCCACACTGACCTGGGCATTCCTTATTTGATGTACTTTTTATTATTGAGAAGCATTTAATTCAGGAAGAAATAGCTCAATGAATATCTTACTTGTAATTGTCTTGTAAAGACCAATTCACTAAACAAAACAAAGCAAAAAAAGTACAGGAAAGAGTAAATTACAGAGAAGGTATGATGGAAACAGGCACTAAAATTAAACAAAAGGTTTCCCGGATAACCTCTAGCTACAGTTTTTCTGTTCTTTACTTTCTTTTCTAAATGTTCTTTCTCTTGAAACCTTATATTAGAACATCAATGAAATTTAGCTTATTACATCAATTAGGATGACATTAAGCAGGTAATTTTATTGAAACACGTCTTTATCATCTCTGCTTCCCAGTAATAAAGGTTAACATGGATGGCAAATCCCCTGATCTTGGCCTAATATTCTTTATGATAAATCAGAAGCATAAAACGTACTTGTGATTGTGGAGGTAGACAAAGACTTTCCAAGGGACTAAGTTTAAGGTATTATATTGATTCTCTTTTCACACCTCCCCTTTCACAATCACCTGTCTCTGACTTTACAAATGGAAGATGCAATTCTCAACCATGCCTGGTCTTACTTTGACACATTGTTCTTGGGGGAAAATATCCTAAAGACAATTCAAAACATTGTCTTTAGGTTGCGAAAGGTTGGAGCAGCCAGATGACTTTCATTCACTTTTTCAACAGCAACATCAATCAAGGAGTTGTGTGACATTGCTCTTATAAATGCTCTTATAAATGCTCTTATAAAACTTCTTCCTTCCTAATCTTTTAAATTTATGCCAATAAATTTTTTCAGCACATACCTTAAGATAAAAGGTAAAATAGAAATAAAATGGATTCTGAACTTTATCTCATTCTAGCAATAAATAAGATTCATCCATAGATGCATGATTTTTTTAGAAAAATAAACTTCCATACATTTCTTTAAGAGATATACTTCCAATAGCATATACATTTTATATTTAATGATTATTTTTTAAATGTGTAATAATGTAGATTCGTGTATATCGTGATTAATTGTGTACCAATAATAACTGCAGTGATAACTCAATCCAGAGGAGTAATCTTTTAAAAATTTATTGTAATGAAGCAAATGTAACATAAATTTGCCATTTTAATCATTTTTAATGATTCAATGGCATTAATTAATTCACAGTGTTGTGCCACCATCATCCTTATATATTTCCAAAAATTTTCATCACCCTAAACAAAAATTCTGTAACCTTTAAGCAGTAACTCTACATCCTCCTTCCTCTAGCCCCTGGTAACCTCTAATTTACTTTCTGTCTGTATAAATTTACCTAGTCCAGATATTTCTTACAAGTAGAATTATACAATATTTGTCCTTTGCGGTCTGACTTTTTTCATTTAGCATAAGGTATTTCAAAGTTCCTCCATGTTGTAGCATGTGTCAGAGCTTCATTCTTTTTATGGCTGAATACTGTGCCTTAGTATATATATATATACATTTTGGTTTTTATTTTTTGATAATTTGATTATAATGTATCTTTGTGAGAATCTCTTTGAGTCTATTCTAGTTGGACTTCATTGAACTTCTTAAATGTGTTGTTTCATGTATTTCATTAAATTTGTGGAGCTTTAAGCCATTATTTTGCCAATACTTTTTCTAGCCTTTTCTCTCTTTTCTCCTTCTAGGGTTCCCATTATGCATATGCTGGAGAGTTTGATGGTGTCCCACAGGTCACTTAGGCTTGGTTTACTTTTCTTTATTCTTTCTCTCCTCTGATTTGATAACTTAAATTGTCCTGTCTTCAAGTTCACTACTTCTTTCTTCTGCCTGCTTGGATATACTGTTGTGACCCTCTAGTGAATTTTTCATTTCAGTTATTGTAATTTCCAGAATTTTTGTTTGGTTTCTTCTTAAAATTTCTGTCTTCTTACTGATATACTCATTTTGTTCATGCATAGTTTTCCTGATTGCCTTTAGTTCTTTGTCCATGGATTCCTTTAACTTTTAGAGCATATTTAATATAGCTGTTTTAAAGCCTTTGTCTAGCTAAATCCAATTTCTGGACTTCTCCATAGATGGTTTCTATCACTTTATTTTGTTTCTTTCAGTGGACCATTCCTTTGTGTTTGTATACCTGGCATTTTTGTTGAAAACTAGACATTTGAATATTATAAGGTGATAACTCTGGAAATCAGATTTTTCCTTTTCCCCAGCACTTTCTTTCTTTTTTTCTTTCCTTGGGGGGAGGGGATCGTTGTTGTTGAAAGCTCTAGTAGTTCATTGACTTAGTGACTTTCCAAACTAATTTTGCAAAGACACTATTCCTTGTCATCTGTGGTCACTGATGTCTCTGTTAGTGTTCAGCTAGTTCTTTGACAGAATTCCTTGAATGCCAAGAGAAAAAACAAACAAACAAAAAACACAAAAAAATCAGTAAAACTCTCTCCTAGTCTTTGCAGATTGTCTCTGTGGCAGGGCCTTCAGCACTTAGCCACACCTGCATGAGCCTAAGGATTAGCGCAAGGTGAAAGCTTAGGGTCTTCTCTGGCTTTTTCTGAACATGCACTTTGCCCTAGGTATGCACATGGCTTTCTAAATATACATATACATAGTTGTCTGACTGTCCTAATTTTCCAAAGAAACTCTCCCCAGCTTTTGCTCCAGGCATTAGGTGGTTTATTTTATGTTTCAGCCATATTCTTTTGCCTAAGGAATCTGCAGTTGTTAGTTCACCTTGCAGCAGCTTTGATTGATGCACACCACTATTCTAGCCCAAGCTTCATGTTACGTGAAACAGAAACAAGCGTCATAAGTTAGTCCTTCAGTCAGACCCCAAACAACTTAGAAGAGACATACATAACCATTTGCAAATAAAGTCTGCTTTGTGCCCTCTAAAACCAGAGCCAGTGTTCCACAATGGGAAGGCAGCCTTTCCTCTACAAGACTGCAGCCATGCTAGGGAAGGGGCAAGGGCAAATAAAGATACCATAAAGCTTTCCTAGTGCTTTGAAGCTACCCCTTTCTTGATTCAGCATTCACTTGGTTATTGTAAACTATAGCCATTTTCTAGAGTTCTGATAAAATTGGTTCTGATAGTTTCTGTTTGTTTTTTGATGTTTCGGGGGTCAGGGGGGAATGTGGGAGAGCTTGGACATTTTGCTGAAATCACTTCAGAAAAATAGTCTTAAAGTCACCAAGGTATTTTTACTTAAGGATTTTTATAGTGTTATTGCATATGTGTAGGATCAGGTGATCAGCAGTCTTTCACACATAAAATTATATTACATTAACATAAGATTCAGTGGAATAGGTGGAATTTAAACATATATTCAAAGATGGGGGGCCTTCAAGATGGAGGAGGAGTAAGATGTGGAGATCACCTTCCTCCCCACAAATACATCAAAACTACATCCACATGTGGAAAAACTCCTACAGAACACCAACTGAATGCTGGCAGAAGACTTCAGACTTCCCAAAGGCAGGAAACTCCATATGTACCTTGGTAGGGCAAAAGAAAAAAGGAAAAACAGAGAAAAAAGAATAGGAACGGGGGGCTTCCCTGCTGGTGCAGTGGTTGAGAGTCCGCCTGTCGATGCAGGGGATGCGGGTTTGTGCCCTGGTCCGGGAAGATCCCACATGCCGCGGAGCTGTGAAGATGGCCACTGAGCCTGCACATCCAGAGCCTGTGCTCCACAACAGGAGAGGCCACGACAGTGAGAGGCCCGCGTACCGCAAAAGAAAGAAAAAAAAACGGAAAAGGCTCAAATCAGTAGTGTTAGAAATGAAAAAGGAGAAGTAACAACTGACACTGCAGAAATACAAAGGTTCACGAGAGATTATTACAAGCAACTAAATGCCAATAATACGGACAACCTGGAAGAAATGGACAAATTCTTACAGAAGCACAGCCTTCTGAGATTGAACCAGGAAGAAGTAGAAAATATGAACAGACTAACCACAAGAACTGAAATTGAAACTGTGATTAAAAATTTTCCAACAAACAGAAGCCCAGGAGTGGGAGCTTCACAGGCAAATTCTATCAAACGTTTAGAGAAGAGCTAACACCTATCCTTCTCAAACTCTTTCAAAATATAGCAGATGGAGGAGCACTCCCAAACTCATTCTATGAGGCCACCATCACCCTGATACCAAAACCAGACAAAGATGCCACAAAAAAAGAAAACTATAGGCAAATATCACTGATGAACATAGATGCAAAAATCCTCAACAAAATACTAGCAAACAGAATCCAACAGCACATTAAAAGGATCATACACCATGATCAAGTGGGGTTTATCCTGGGAATGCAAGGATTCTTCAATATACGCAAATCAGTCAGTGTCATAAACCATGTTAACAAACTGAACAAGAAAAACCATATGATCATCTCAATAGATGCAGAAAAAACTTTTGACAAATCCAGCACCCATTTATGATAAAACCCTCCAGAACGTAGACATACAGGGAACTTACCTCAACATAATAAAGGCCATATATGACAAACCCACAGCCAACATCGTTCTCAATGGTGAAAAACTGAAACCATTTCCACTATGGTCAGGAACAAGACAAGGTTGCCCACTCTCACCCTGTTATCCAACATAGTTTTGGAAATTTTAGCCACAGCAATTAGAGAAGAAAAGGAAATAAAATGAATCCAAATCAGAAAAGGGGAAGTAAAACTGTCACTGTTTGCAGATGACATGATACTATAAATAGAGAATCCTAAAGATGCTACCAGAAAACTACTAGAGCCAATCAATGAATTTAGGAAAGTAGCAAGATACAAAATTAATGCACAGAAATCTCTTGCATTCCTATACATTAAAGATGAAAAATCTGAAAGAGAAATTAAGGAAACACTCCCATTTACCATTGCAACAAAAGGAATAAGATACCAAGGAATAAACCTACCTAAGGAGACAAAAGACCTGTATGCAGAAAACTGAAAGACACTGATGAAAGAAATTAAAGATGATACCAACAGATGGAGAGATATACCATGTTCTTGGATTGGAAGAATCAACATTGTGAAAATGACTATACTACCCAAAGCAATCTACAGATTCAGTGCAATCCCTATCAAACTACCAGTGGCCCTTTTCACAGAACTAGAACAAATAATTTCACAATTTGTATGGAAACACAAAAGACCCCAAATAGCCAAAGCAATCTTGAGAAAGGAAAACGGAGCTGGAGAAATAAGGCTCCCAGACTTCAGACTGTACTACAAAGGTACCGTAATCAAGACAGTATGGTAACGGCACAAGAACAGAAATATAAATCAATGGAACAGGACAGAAAGCCCAGAGATAAACCCACACACCTATGGTCAACTAATCTGTGACAAAGGAGGCAAGAATATACCACGGAGAAAAGACAGTCTCTTCAATAAGTGGTGCTGGGAAAACTGGACAGGTCCATGTAAAAGACCAAAATTAGAACACTCCCTAACACCATACACAAAAATAAACTCAAAAATGGATTAGAGATCTAAATGTAAGACCAGACACTATAAAACTCTTAAAGGAAAACATAGGAAGAACACTCTTTGACATAAATCACAGCAAGATTCTTTTTTGATCCACCACCTAGAGTATTGGAAATAAAAACAAAAATAAACAAATGGGACCTAATGAAACTTCAAAGCTTTTGCTCAACATAGGAAACCATAAACAAGAGAAAAAGACAACCTTCAGAATGGGAGAAAATATTTGCAAACGAAGCAACTGACAGTGGATTAATCTCCAAAATATACAAGCAGCTCATGCAGCTCAATATCAAAAAATAAACAACCCAATCCAAAAATGGGCAGAAAACCTAAATAGACATTTCTCCAAAGAAGATACACAGATTACCAACAAACACATGAAAGTATGCTCAACATCACTAATCACTAGAGAAATGCAAATCAGAACTCCAATGAGGTATCACCTCACAGTAGTCAGAATGGCCATCATCAAAAAATCTAGAAACAATAAATGCTGGAGAGGATGTGGAGAAAAGGGAACCCTCTTGTACTGTTGTTGGGAATGTAAATTGATACAGCCACTATAGAGAACAGTATGGAGTTTCCTCAAAAAACTAAAAATAGAACTACCATACGACCCAGCAATCCTGCTACTGGGCATATACCCTGAGAAAACCATAATTTACAAAGAGTCATGTACCACAATGTTCATTGCAGCTCTTTTTACAATAGCCAGGACATGGAAGCAACCTAAGTGTCCATCAACAGATGAATGGATAAAGAAGATGTGGCGCATATATACAATGGAATATTACTCAGCCATAAAAAGAAACAAAATTGAGTTATTTGTAGTGAGGTGAATGGACCCAGAGACTGTCATACAGAGTGAAGTAAGTCAGAAAGAGAAAAACAAATACCATATGCTTACACGGAATCTACAAAAAAAAGAAAAAAAAATGGTTCTTAAGAATCTAGCGGCAGGACAGGAATAAAGACGCACACATAGAGAATGGACTTGAGGACACGGGGAGGGGGAAGGAAGGGTAAGCTGGTACGATGTGAGAGAGTGGCATGGACATATATAAACTACCAAATGTGAAATAGATAGCTAGTGGGAAGCAGCCGCATAGCAGAGGGAGATCAGCTCAGTGCTTTGTGTCCCCCTAGAGGGGTGGGATAGGGAGGTTGGGAGGGGGAGACGCAAGAGGGAGGAGATATGGGGATGTATGTTTATGTATATTTTATTCACTTTATTATACAGCAGAAACTAACACATCATTGTAAAGCAATTATACTCCAATAAAGATGTTAAAAAAAGATAAATAAACATATGTTCAAAGAGGATATTTTTTTAAAAATCCAACTGGTAGAGAAGACCTTGTTCATGTATGTTTTAAATTATAGATAGGCTATGGTGTTCATATTCCACTGGGTACATTTAAAACGAGGGGTAATAATTTTATTTTAAATATAAGTTTTTACAGTGTTTTGAAAATTATATCGTTTGCAACTATTATTTAAGCTTATGAAAATATTTAGATGTCAATTTAGAAATTTGCCATGGGTGCTTATTTTTCAAAATTTATTTATGAAGTACTTGAGCCAAATATTTGAAGAGCACTACACTATACCCACACCATTTGCTCAAATGTATACCAAACTGAATTGAATTGAATTGATTGAATCAGGAGCGATACAAAGGAGAACTAGATTTGTATGCTACTAGCATTGTCCTTTTACTCCACCTTATGGTAGCAGTCAACAAGTTAATTACTATTTCCTTGAAACACTGTTCTCAGGCATATTATCACAGTACATGCTACTGATATTTTCTTTACTTTACCGACTGTTTTTTCTAAGTCTTTTCTGGTTTGTCCTTGTCTGTTTAGCCTCTAAATGTTGGAGTGCCCAGTGACTCAGTTCTTGGCTCTCTTCTGTAACTACACTAGTCTTCTGGCTTTAAATGCTATTTGCTGATAACCACCAACTTTATATCTTCATTCCTTATCTCTCCTATGATCTCCAAACTATTATATCTGTCTACTTTATATCTCTACTGAATGCTTAATAGTTGCAACTTTAATATAACGAGTCCTAAAAAGAACTCTTTGTTTCTCTCCACTTACCAAACCATTTCCTGTTCCAGTCTTACCCATTTAAGCTAATGAATGTTCCACTTTCAGCTCAGTTACTGTACTCAAAAATCTGGGTGTCATCATTTATTTCTCCCTTTGTTCACTTTAAATATATCCAATCCATTAGTAAGTAAATTTAGCATTAGTTTCAAAGTATATCCTGAATCTAATAATTTTTCTCCATCTCCACTGTTAATACCTGATCCAAACTACTATTATCTCTCTTTGGAATTTCTGATATAGCTTCCTCAATAATCGTTCTTATTCATTCTATAATATATCTCCACATTGCAGACAGTGTGATTTTATAAGACAAAAGTTGATGTCGCCTCTAAAACTTTTCCAATAATTTAGAGTAAAATTCTAACCATCTTACCCATAACCTGCAAGACTACATCAAGGATTCTTTACCCAAGTTACACATTAGAATCATACAGAGAATGTTAAAAAAAAAACAAAAAAAATACTGAGACCTGTTACCACTCCAGAATCTCTGGGGCCAGGGCCTAGTATTGGTATTTTGTTAAAGTATTTCAGGTAAATCTACTGTGCTACCAGGGATGAGAAAGTCCATTGCTTATCTTTCCAACCGTATCCTCTACGATTCTTACACAATCTCTGGGCTCCAGTCACACTGGCCTTTTTCTATTCTTCAAACATACTAAGCTTGTCCCACCTGAGGGCCTTTGTACTTGCTGTTCCAGAGTCTGGAATGCTCTTTCCAAAGATCTTCAGATGTCTGATCCTTTGTCAGTTTGCCTCAGTTCAAGTATCTACTCTGAGACCTTCAATGACCACTTATCATAAATCAGTATTCCTCCCCATCAACCCAGCCATTCTGTATCTGAAATCACCTTGTTCATTTGTTTCTACTTATTTATCTATTATCTCCCACTAGACTGTAAGCACCTTGAGAACAGGGGCCTTATTTGTCTTGCTCCCCATTCCATCAGTTAGGATAGGCTAAGTTTGGCTTCAGTGACACACAAGCCTCAAATCTCCCTAGCTTAAAACAATTAAAGTTTACTTCTCACTCATTGTGTATATCCATAGCATCTCAGCTGATGGTTCACTAGGACTCAGGCTGGTGGAATAGCTACTATCTGGAACATTGATAATCTTCCTGGGAGAGGAAAAAGAGCACTTGCGGATTGTAAACTGGCATTCAGTTGCTATGGCCCAGAAATTACTTTTATGAGTTTCACTGACAACCCATTGACCAGAAATGGTGCCAGTCCTTTCAAGCACCCATGAGGTGCAGAGAGGCAGAACGATTTGATTACTAGCACCAATGACCACAGCCCTCATATTCCCATTACCTATAATAGTACTTCAACATTGTAGACACTTAGTAAATATAAAATTAATTGATTAAGATATTCTGATACTAAACAATTGTGCCAGTAACTGAGCTACTACATATTTGTCACTCAGAAGGACATGTTTACCACAAACTGACTTTGTATAATTTTATAACGAGAAGAGACTAAAAGAGATTTTTACCCAATGCCCTCGGTTTTGTAGAAACTAAGGCCCAGAAGACTTGTTTTTTTCCAAATTTCTACTGTTAGTTTTCAACAGTGAAATTCTGACCAAAGTATGGAGTGTTTACATCACATTGATGATCCCTAAACTCTAGTACACTATTTTGACTCACCTTACAATGTTTTTAAATCTTCACAGCTCTGTAGAAGTTTTCAAAAGTCATGATCACTTTAACCAGTGCTGGTCGATCTAAATCAAAGGCATCGTGGAAAACTCTCACACTGTTAAAATGGCATTTAAGACCCTTGCCACACACCAGGATATAGGATAAACAAGAGTGTTGGGTGTAAGCTTGATCTACTTTAATCTGAATTTTTTTATGTCACAGTGAGTCATATTGTGCCTAACCACAAATATATTACTGGGCAAAAATTTGCTGAACATTCTTTTTCCAGTCCATTGAAAATGTATCATATTTTCTTTTTCAAGGGTTATTAAGGAAATAAAAAGACTAAATTTATTATCACTGAACTAGTAAGCAGCTGAGCTTCAGCATGGACATTGTAGTGTCAGCTTTTGACTTCTTATTGTCCTAAAAATAGGCTGCAGGGTCCTTCATGGCCTGGTCTTTGTCTACTTCTCCCAGCTGGTTTTCTATGCCCACCATGGCCACCACCAAAATGTGCTTCAGTATTTCTCCAACAGGCAGTACTTTTCTTGATGCCACATGTTTGCTGATAATGGTTTTCTTTGCCTATGCAATGACTGGCCTTCCTTCCTTCAAGTCCTGGCTGATGTGACACCTCTCAGAAAGCATGTCCTGATTCCCCTTGTCTGTGGAGATTGGGCATCTACCCTTTGTGCCCTTCTTAATTCAGACAAGCCAGAGCTATAGTATGTCTAGGATAATGCCTGACCCATGAAAGAGTTTACGAAAATAAGAATTCATGGATGGATTAATGAATGAACTAATGAATTACTGACTCTGACATGCTACATCATATTGGATTTATCACCTAATATTTTTCTCTCTCTTCCATATGTAACATGTTCCTTAAAGGCAGGGACTGTATAGTATTTATTTGTCACTGAATCAGTACCTGTCATGGCAGTCAGCACAAAGAAGGTGCTCCATAAATATCTTCCAAAAGGGCTCTTAATTTATGAAATCCTCACAGTAATATTTCAGAAGAAACAGAGGTGGAACCAAGACATACCTAAAAACCATTTGTGAAGCAAAACATCTGGTTCACCAAGGGAATTTAACAGTTCAAATGTGGTTTTGGTTGAAATGTTTACTAACAGTCTTTTCTAAAATGTGTTTTTGCCATTGAAGCTGAAAAGAAAAATTGTTTTAAAGGCATTAGGACATTGAGTGTTAAAAACATATCTAGCCCTTATTTAAACTAAGACAGTGATTGTCAGTGGAAATGTTTGCAGGCAAGGTTTCAGCTTCACATGGTTTGAAAATGTTTCCTTAGGTGAAAAATACTTAGAGATATTTTAAATGGAAGGAATTTTGTTTGCCAGCTTAGCTACTAACATCATTTCATTAATGTGAAAGTAAAAAACAATATTAATTTCATATACTAAAAAAATTAAAATTAACTCAATATAAGTATAAAAATAACAAAAAATGAAACAAATATATTAGTCCCCATTCTTTAAGCTTAATCATCAATCGTAAAGCACTGTAAAAGGCAGTTTTAAAAGAATCTGAAAAAGAATATGTGTATATATGTATAACTGAATCACTTTGCACCAGAAACTAAACATTGTAAGTCAACTATACTTCAATAAAATATTTTCAAATGCCACTTGATGAAACACCTTGTAGAATGATATATACAATATGATATAACTTACAGCTTCTACAGATATAAATGCGTACATCTGTATGAATTAAAGTCCTTCAAAAGTATACAAGAGATACACCATATTACATATTGTTAAACAAATCAACAGCCACGGGTCCCTCAGGGAGGGAGGAAAGGATGTGGAACTGCAGTTTTATTCATAATATTTACATTTTCACACAAATATTTATATTTGTATTATTAGTAAAATTATAAATTACTGTTTAAAATATCTTTCAATGATAAAGTTTTAATGGGAGTTAAAATATGAAATGAGTGATTACACTGGGTGAGTTTTAACATCCCTTCCATCCTAAGATTAAATAATTTTATTAATTTTGTACTTCTGGAGGGAATTTAAAGAGAATCCATATAGTTAGTTGAGTTAAAATAAAATGTTTCTTTTTATTTTTACATATTTTTTAAAGTGTCCAGATGCTTCCTCCAAAACAAAAAACAGTATAATTCTGACATAATGATATTTTGTTCTAAAACTGTTTTTATCATATTTTGATCCACATTTTCTTATAGTATGAAAAATTGACTTCTTCAGTATACTTTCTTCTGTGTGTGTTTTTCCCAGTTTCTAAATGAACATTTGAAATATAGAAAATAAGATAATAAATCTCTAATTGTATTTTCAAAACATTTACCTGATTTAAAACATTTGATCATTATGAATAGAGTAGCCATTATAAATAGAGTGGCATTAATGACTATCCATAAAGAAATATTTGCATGAATTATGATGAATCCCCACCAGGTAATATTATGCCACAATTAGAGAGAATACATCAAACTTATATCAATTAATTTGAACAGACTTCCATGGTGTATTGTTAAGTGAGAAAAGTAATATTTAGAGAAAAGTATTTATTGTCTATTGCTATATAACAAAATACCCCAAAACTTAGTAGTTTAAAGCAACAGCAATTATTATCTCAGAGCTTTTCTCGGTCCAGAAAAAATCCAGGCATATCTTAACAGGGTCCTCTGCACTAGGTCTCTCACAAGGTTACAATGGAGGCCTTGGCCCAGGTTGCAATTATCTGAAGGTTCAAATGGAGTAGGATCTGCTTCTAAGTCCACTTAGTAGTTATTGGCAGGATTCAATTTCTTGCAGGCTGTTGGACTGAGAACCTCAATTTCCCACTGTTACCCAAGGTCACCCTCACTTCCTTGCCACTTGAACCTCTTCAGAAGGGAGCTCACAACATGGCACCTGGCTTCTTCAAAATGGGAAAGCAAAAGAGTATGCCACAGATGTAGAGAACAAACTTATGGACACCAAGGGGGGAAAGTGGTGGTGGTGGGGTGGTGTGATGAATTGGGAGATTGGAATTGACATGTATACACTGATGTGTATAAAATAGGTAACTAATAAGAACCTGCTGTATAAAAATTAAATTAAAAAAAAAAGAGTGTGCCAGTGAGACAGAAATCAGTCTTTTATGGTCTAATCTTGGAATTGATATGCCGTAATGTTTGCCAGGTTCATTAGAAGCAAAGCACTAGTTCCAACCCACATGCAAGGGCAAGGGATTAGCCAAGGGTATGACTACCAGGGGAAGGGATCATTGCAAACCATTTTTGAAGGTTTTTCTCCCAAGTATAATATGATGCCACTTTTATTAAGTAAATAATAGCAAAATGCACCTTTTATTATACACAGTTATTCAAGTCATATATACATATTATAAGCATGGAGAAGATGACGAAGGCTATTCCACAGGTTAATAGAGGAAATCTAAGTAAGAACTTATTGGGGAGAGGCAAGAAATAAGAAAAAAAGAGACTTCACTACAACCACAATAACAAAAGCCATGCATGATATGATCTATGTATGTAAAATTATATGTATGTGTGTATATGTATATGTGTATCCATTATATATTGTTAGGTATTAAATTTTAAAACAAAGACTATCAGAGCTTTAAAAAAAAAAAAAAAAGCCTGACGTCACCTTGTCAGCCAGTGGAACACCCCACAGTGAATAAAATTTACTGAGTGGTTGTCTGAAGAAGAAAATCAGGACTTTCTAATATAAAGGTAGTGTTAATGGTGGTTATACCGATCAGGATTGAAAACTAAACTCTGAGAAGGACTAAATGAGTCCATAGGACCATACACAGTTGGTTACACATTTCCCATTGTTCCCTGGTCAGGAAAGAGGCTTTAGTTAGGTCCACTCAGGCCCAGTATCCTGGAACTTCAGCTGGTTGGACCCAGTTGAGCTGAAATACAACATTCAGTTTTGTTACCTCAAAGCCCCGTAAAGGGAAATTTTTTCCTTATTTTTAATCATGAAAAAAGAAGCTAGTTTGCAAAGAAATGTGTATAGTATGATTCTATTTTAGTAAAAGCAAAAGACAACAAACCACCTATATTTGATGCATGTATGCTTATATATATTGGTATAAGCATAGTGCTTTGAAGGACTGGAAGGTAGCCCTAACTACCTGCTAATAATAATAGGTGAAAGTACTAGTTTTTCATTTATACCGTATTTTCCTTTGTAGTGTGTTGTTTCCTGATAAGGTGACAAATACAGTCCCAGTCTGCCTAGGACTGAGAAGTTTCTCGGGACATAAGACTTTCAGTGCTATAGCCAGGAAAGTCCCAGGCACCCAATTTCTTGGTAATGACAAACATGTATTACTTTTGTACTTTGAAAACATCAAATAGAGACAAAGACACTCTTTGGCTGAATTTAATAATTTTGGAATGTTCTGAAAAAAGTGTTAGCTCCTTTAAAAACTTTTAATGGGCAGTGATGCCCTGTGGAAGTTCTTTTCTGACTGGAACAGGAAGCAAGGCCATCAGCTGAGTATGAGGATAGTGAGGCCATGCAGGTAGTTTGAAAGGAGAAAAAAATGGGGTGGTCATCTATGAGGGGAAAAGTGAGTTGATGAGGGAAGTGAGGTTGGCTTGCCGAGCTATATAAGGCCCAGTTGTAGTTCGAAATCATGGATTTGAAGTGAGATTGATCTGCGGAGGTATGTCCTTTTCCCCAGCTATGTCCAGCTATACAGGCAGAGCAACTGGGCCACCACAGTTGGGTTTATCTAGGGTTGGGGTTCTGTTAAGAGGGTGATAAAGAAAGGGGCCAGGTGGTTGAAAATATGTACAAGGGAAAGAGCATGTTGATAGTCCATGGAGTGTAACCTGATATACAAGGAAATGAGGATGTGAATGGGGATGAGACACAGTGAAAAGGTGGTGGAATCAAAGAGGATCGTGGAGCAGAATCTGGGGAGGTGGAAAACCAGAGGGTGTGAGCCAGAAGGAGAAGCATGGTGATCAGAGAGAGAGTAAGAATTATGGTGTCTTGAACTGGAACACTTGGCTGGGCTTCTTTTCTGGAGGATCCAGCTGGGGCTTTAGGTTATAACCATTCTGATAACAGTTACAAATGTCAAATCACCAGTGCTGATCAGTTGACAGGGAGATGATAAGTGATGCAGTTGTTGGGGATGACAAGGACCCAGAGCAAATGAAGGTGAAGAGGCAAAGGAGCTGAGAGGCCACTCCTTATGTCAATATTAAAGAATTGTCACTATCGGGCTTCCCTGGTGGTGCAGTGGTTGAGAATCCGCCTGCCGATGCAGTGGACATGGGTTTGTTCCCCGGTCCGGGAAGATCCCACATGCCGCGGAGCGGCTGGGCCCGTGAGCCATGGCCGCTGAGCCTGCGCGTCCGGAGCCTGTGCTCCACAATGGGAGAGGCCACAGCAGTGAGAGGCCTGCATACCGCAAAAAAAAAATAGAATTGTCACTATCAAGAATTATGAAGAGTGGTAAGGCCACAGACAAACAAATAGAAAATAGTAGAAATATCACAAATAACAGAAGGAGCGACATAAAGTGACTGAATGATTTAGAAATGATACAAGATACCATTCGAAAAGGACAGTTTTGAACCACCGGAAAATTAAAGCAAAATTAAGAGCAATTAGCACTCATCAAGGAAAAAAGACATTTTATAGGTTATTTGTACCCTTCATTTGAACGACTGTCAAAAAACAAACGCGGATCATATGTGGCCAGGAGTTATGAAGAAAACAGAGACTGCCTATAGATGATAGCAGCTAAGATGGTAGATAAGTGACATGAATATCACTAGCGTAAGCAAAGTCACCAAATATGTCCTTAGCTGTTACCTTTTTAACCTTTTTAGACACAAGATTTACTGGTTACGGAGAAATGAGGAATATACCAAGTACGTAACAAATGTTGATATGCTGATTTCTCAGTGAAGTATAGTTTTGTAGGGAAAACGCATTTGGGTCCCTCTTCCTTGCTAAAGGACACATCTTTCCCTCTCTGTTAATTCATGTCTAAAGAAAACCTACTGCCTAAGTCTAAAAAGGGAATCTGCCCCATGGATGCTGCCTACACAAAGTGCCTATCTAAACTAATTAAGCTTCTAGCAGGCCTATTCTCATTTTTACTTTTTGTGTGTGTGAGTGATAAAACAGCACAGAACTATTGACCAAATTTATTAAATTTCTTTAAAAATTCTAAAAAGTTGTGGTGTCTTAAAAAAGAACACTTAGTTGGGCTTGTTTTCCAGAGAATCCCGTGGGGACTGTAGGTTGTAGCCATTCTGATAACATGTCCAAATAATAACAGAGTGGCTCCTTACCCTGTCAAATCACCACTGCTCATTTTAGAGACCCAGATTTCCTACAGTGAACATTTAAAGACCCCCTAACATTTGGAGGCCTTCTGTAACATTGTATTTTTCTCGAAAGAAAAGGTACAAAGAGGAAAGATACATTAACCACACAAAAAAATAATAATAATGTGCTCTGAAAAATACAAATTGTTATTTAACCATAAGGTGTAAATCTCCAAGGAAGCTCCTTAAAGAAAATGTTTACATTTATTTTTTTTTATATATAAAAAGATTCATCTAACAATGTATTACAAACAAAAACCACAACACTGTTGATGGTCTCAGCTGGAGTGAAAAGATAGAATGGGGACCAATTTATTACCAACTGGTTTAAAGAAGTTATAGGCCCAGATCCAGGGAGAAAGGAGACAGGAAGAGGTTGAGGGCATAGAAAGTAGGAAACATTTTCTAATCATCAAATATGAACAAGCTTTGTGCTTGGCACTTTATAGAAATTTTCTTATTTACTAACTAACTAACTTTATTCTAAAACTAACTTTATGGTAAATAAAGCAGGTGTGCTGTCAAGGAAAATGAAGCTTGGTGAATTTAGCAGATTGTTCAAGGTGACACAGCTCATAAAAGGTAGGCCTTTGTTTATCTGGCTTCAAAGCCACTGAAAGACACATAAAGAAATTCACCAGAGATTTTTACATCTTTATTTCAAAAACCAAGAAAACACAATTGGAAGTAATTTTAATGCTCTTTCCCCTGCCCCTGCATATTTACTTAGATAATAATTCACAAAGTCTAAATACACTAGCCATGTGATTTAACTTCAAGTCAATTTAAGGTTGTTAGGCTAAGTGGGTATTTTCTATGACTCTTTCTGACCCTGAGCTATATGGCGTTATTCCAACTCCCTGAAACAGTGGGAAATGCAGGATTAAATGCACTGATAGTTAAAATTAAGGGATTAACCTCAGTATTTATAAATAGTAGCTAGTGGACCAAACATAGCCCCCAGTCCTGTTTTTTTTATGGTCAGAATTGGGTTTGAATTTGACAAGTTCTGCCACCTCTAGTCTGCTACAGGCTTTACTTTCCTCCTCCCTTAAGCCCAGTCAAATTCACATATTTATGTTACCTGCCTGACCCTTGGAGGCATTTGAGTTTGTAATCCCCGGACACAGTGCTGCAGAGTTTCTTCCAGCTCTCATACTCTGTGATTGTTTGATTTAGAATTACTGAAATATGTACCCAGAGCCATCAAAACATTAAAGAAAAAAATTCTTACAATTTGATATGAAGAAAAGGAATTTTTTTTAAGGCAAAGACTTTCTAATCTTGAGAAGACATCGGTACTTGTGGAAAAGGAAAATGTGAATGTGGTGTCTCCTTAGCATTTAACTGGAGTGAATTCTTTCTATTGTAATCACATACCAAGCAATCAGTGAATGTTTGTTAGAAATCAACGATGTGGATGGCACTAGGCTGGACCTTGAGAAAGAGACAAAGAGGCATAACATATGTCTGTCATCATCCAAAAGGAATAAATATATTTTTTGTTACAAATTAATAGTACATCAGCCTTTAAATGTACTGTGTGACTCAGTTCCTGCAAAGTGTCAGATAGATTTTTAAATGCTAAATCAAAATTATGGTTCCCTATAAAATGAATAAAATCAAGGAGATATATTTTGGGAAGTCAAGAAATTGCCGGGCATATCCCTTTTGGCCATACTGAATTAAATGAACAGCAAAATAAACAGTTTATGAGAAAAAGGGATGTTTTTAAGTTTATGAAATAAATTTATTCACCATGCCCCAGAGGCTCAATAGATGAGCATATAATCATTAGCTGTCTCATCCTTCATCTTCTCCTCTCTATTATGAGAATTCTTGCCCAGAAAGTCAGATTATCCTCTAGGTTCCAAACAGTACGCTTTTCTAATTTTGATGATACCAGGCAAAATTTGTCTGTCTTGTCACAAAGGTGAAGCCTGTGACCAAGGCCTATAATCTTTTGCTAATGTGCCTGATAACTGCTATCTGAAGAGTTGATGTAAGCTTCTAGAACAATGACCCACCACATAGTAAGTGCTCAATAAATACTAGATGTTTATAATTTTTATTATCATCATGTCATTATTTTGGCTCTAAGAAACTTCTTCATTATGGGGTTCCTAGTGTTGTTAACTGCTGTTTTCCAAATATGATATCATTTTACAGTTAAAATACTTGGGGAATCTCCAAGTTTACAGAGGAAAAAAAAATCAGATTATTGAGCAGTGTATACACGTCAAAAGAAGTGGATACTGGCCAAGAAGATGGTTTGCATTACTTACAGCTTAGCACTCTATGCTTCGTGGGTCTCTAGACAACTGATCTACACAGCCACCATATAGCCTTACATGTTACAGTGCTCAGCATAAACCCTGTCAATGTAAAGTTAGCAAATAGCTCACAAAAACATTAGAAAGTGCTAATGTCTTCATACATTCCTCAAAGAGGAATATTTCATCATAAATAAATTGGGAACGAGGTATAAGGATAGAAAGTGATAATAAATATGGAGTGAGGTAAGAGCAGGAGTTTAGAAGTAGAACTTTCCTGTGGACTGTAGTTGATATTTGTTGATTGTTCCCATAGCCCCATGTGCTTCCATATGTTATCACCGCTGTTGTTTTTCAAGTTCCTTGTCTGCCTTCCCCACCGTACTGTAAGCAGTTTGGCTGTGATTTTGCTTACTCGTAGGCCCCTAGGCCTTGCAGGGATCCTAGTACGTAATGGGCTAGTGGTATATCATTGTTGAATAAATAAATGAATTAAATTGCAAATGTTATATTCGTTGTTTAACTGCAAAACTGATCTTGTGAAAATTCATTAAGACTGAAATCGAGTTTTATGATATCAAATTCACTATTCGACAGGAAAACATTTTTGAGATCTCTCCTTTTACTCAAATCATCATTTATATACCCTGACTGTGAAATTCTCTACACTCTAAGTTTTTGGAAAGCATTTGTTACAGGAACTTCAGATAGATATATTTGAATTATCACAGGCAATAAAATCTATTGTAGACTCAGAGTCAGAAGGGAGCATCTGACACATGAAAGACTGAGCCGGCTGCTTCATGTATAATTTTTATTAATCCTCATAGCAATCCCATAAGGAAAGCACTGTGATCCCATCGTGCATATGAGTAAACTGAGGCTCAGCACAGTAAAGGTAGCCTGAGTTTAAACAGCTGGTATGTGGAGTGGTTAGACTTCAAACTAGTTCTCCAGTTACAAAGTCCATCCTTTTCTCATGATAACTTGCTAAATAAACAAATAGAATTCAAGTGAAAATATGTCAATCAGGTTTATAAATACAAAAAAATCGTAACAAATGTATTCTAATGATTTAAAATGAAGGCCCAGCCTTAGAGTACAAAATCCATTGGCTTTAATTCAAATTACTACTGCTAAATAACCTCACTGCAGGAGTGAAAGCATTTTTCCACCATCTGAAAAGTCCAGTTCTGTAATGGACATTGATATGATGCATTGGTTTTTTGCTATCAGAACCTGAAAATTATTTTCCCGTATTTTGAAAATAATCTCTTCATAAGGTTAGAAAAGAATATGACCTTGTACAGTGTTTTCAGGTGTAATTAATCAAGTATCATAATTTTTGACTACCAACATTTACTTCAAAATAAGGAAAGAAAGCTATTTCCAATGTCATGCTTTCTCTAGAACCATTTCCATTTTCAAATTAGGAAGTAAAAGAGTTTTTAAAAGGTCGGAAGGAGGAGCTTGAGGAATTACTAGGCATTAGTGTTAACTATGTGCCCAGCACTTGACTGGATGAAGATGCTACATCTGTGGAAAGATGAGAGTTGCAACTCTAATAATTACTGGGAAATGTCTATCATCCCTGAATTCTCTATTGAAATCCTGTTCAGAGAATTGTCTGTGTTCAGCTCCCCGACCCTCGGGAATCCTACAGCTCTCTCTCTGCAGAAGGTAATATTGTGCTTATCCATGGAGAGGAGGAAGTTAATCTGCTGAGCTGTTGTCCTGTTCTTTAAAAACAACAAATCACTGACAGTATTGACTTTTGGCTTTTTATAAAACTTTAACTCTTCAAAATTTAATATGGAGAAACTAATGTTAAAAAAATTTTTTTTAAAAGACCTTTCTTTTTGGACAACCTCAGTGCTTTAAGGGTAAACAAGTATTTTGTAAATCGGTCCACCAAATGACAAGCCAACAGATTTGAAGCCAGCTGTCACCTTTGATTAGTCACACCCATAAATCCAGCCTGGTACTGGTATCGTTCCCAGTGTTCCTGCATCACAGACAAGGTATTGAAGGGAGTCCATCGAGGGAGGGTGTCATTTCCCCCTTTTTAGAGCATTTTATTTGGAAGTCTGAGGCATCACTGTGTTCTGTGGATTAAAATCTCCTTGCAAATTTTCATAAGAGGAAATTGATGACGTGTATTCTTTTTTCCTTCCGTATCTCAAATTGTTCACCTTTCAATTCTATATTTAGACACTCGCCCTAACTAACTCTTTAATTCTAAAATTCATCAATCCCCAACAGTATAATACTCCTGTTTTGTCCCTCCTCCCCCAAAAGAATTCTACCTTCTTGTTAATAGATCTCACAGGCTTGCAACGTTACTAAATAAGGTATAATAACCAAAGCTGAGCCTTTATGTTTTACCATCAATATGAATTTTAAAAGACTGTCATCAAGAAAATCATCTTCAAAGATATTTTCTTGCATGCTTAAGTACTACTGCTGAGATGAAACTAAAGTGACTGCAGCAGTTCTGCTATCCTGGGCTTTTTGGTGTTCTGATTCTTTCCTCACTAGCAGAGGCAGTGAATTTAACACTCAGATTTGCTCTGACAGGCTGACAACTGATATCACAAGACCACAGCTAAGAGTGGTTTATTACTTTTAGTGGGATTTATTTAATTCAGTCTCACAGCCTGAGGGTGGGGTAAAGATTTAACTTGAAATTAAATTCCAGCAGGAGACCTTTTAATATAAGAAAAATGGGCAGAAGGATAAATGACATGCTCAATTGCAGTGAATTAAAAAAAAAAAAAAGCCTATATTTAACATGGAGAAAAAAGATCCCACAAAATCATTTCAGTTGTTTGACAGATATGGAGAGAAAAAGTGCAGATGAACCAGTAATGATGATATAACTTAAAAGAGAATAATCTAAAGGAAAGTTTTTGACACACTAGAATTTCTTCAATCCATCCAGGGAAAAAAATTCCTGTTTATGAATGCTTTCCATCAGTGTCTGGATAAGTTGATAAGAAATCCCAAGTGTTCTTCTATTGTTTAACGTTAAACTATACAATAATTCTGGATGAAATAGTTGAGTTTAAGTAAAGCCATGGGTAGGAATTACTGTTTTTTAACCTGAACACAGGGAATACTTATACCCTAAAATTTGGTACATGAAAGTGGTATTCACTTCTATTAAGGGGCTGAGAAAAGTGGAGTTCTATTGTTACAGGTAACCCAGACAGGGTCTGGCCAGTTTGGAATACTTAAGGCATATTGAATAGGATCATGATGCTCTGATATAAATATAACTTACAATGGAGAAAAGGAGATACCTCATAGTCCGTTAGATATTTGAATATCAGTGACGTATTCTGCTTTCTATGGTAGTATCTCGGTGGCTTGGACCTCCTTTTATAAAGAAAAAATGACTATTGCATAAGAGTATGTTAAAGGTATATCTAATTTTGAGGCTGGGGAAATCAATGCCAAAGAAAAAAATAGAATATAATAAACAGAATGGACATTTGCCTCACTCTGTGTTGAAAGACTTTCCAGTTTATTCAAGCTTCAGAAATATGTTCCAGATCACAAAAGACCTGGAGTCATCAGCACAGTAGCCAACCTGGCCCTGGATAAAATCACAAAGGTCATTTTTGATCACTAACCACATTCTGCTTTTTTTGCCTCTCTATTTTCTTCTGGAACCTGAAGTTTTCATGGCTCTCCAGGAAGCCCTCTTCGAAACCCCACACCCGTTTGCTAAGGAGGAGTTCTGCTTCCCTCTTCCTCATAAAAGCCTGAGCTATATTCATTTGCTCTAAGTGGTTAAAATATCATCAAATGATTAATAAGTGATAATAGGGCATCCCCTATTTTCTTGGTTTATGGCATCCTTATTTATTTATTTATTTATTTATTTATTTATTTATTTATTTATGGCTGTGTTGGGTCTTCGTTTCTGTGCGAGGGCTTTCTCCAGTTGTGGCAAGCGGGGGCCACTCTTCATCGCGGTGTGCAGGCCTCTCACTATCGTGGCCTTTCTTGTTGCGGAGCACAGGCTCCAGACACGCCGGCTCAGTAGCTGTGGCTCATGGGCCTAGTTGCTCCGCGGCATGTGGGATCTTCCCAGACCAGGGCTCGAACCCGTGTCCCCTGCATTGGCAGGCAGACTCTCAACCACTGCGCCACCAGGGAAGCCCTGGCTGGCATCCTTGATTGTCTCAGTAATTGTTTCACAGCATCCTTGCAAAACAAATATCTTACAGTTCTATTTATTAAATACTTAGGTCCAAGCACCTTAATAAGTATTTATGTCCTAAAAACTTAACACCTATTGGACAGTTCACAAACTTCTCATATTGTGGAATCGGACTGAACTGTACCACTCTCATTGAAAGAAACATAGCAATCGATGTTGAAAATGTTAACTACCTTGAGCTAGTAGTTCGCATTATGTCCAGGAGATGTTACTGCATTTTTCCTGAATTTTAAAATAGCTTGCAGAGCACCGCTTTGAATTTGCAGTGAGGCCTTACGTGACCTCAGTGATCAGTTTGAAACTATGGGCTTAATGTGTTATCTCTATTAACAACTCTGCATTTCCACAGAGATGCTAATTGTTTATGAACTATCTGTTGGTGCCAATTTCACACAATATGGTAGACTCAACTAGGAGAATATTTGGAGACAGTGATTCTTTTGGTAACTCTGATGTCACCACTCACCAGCTTCTTAATCCATGGAATGATGATAAAACTCTAGTCAGAAGCCATCACATTCTTATTGGTTTATCCAGAGTCCTAAGACAGCAGGGACAATTCTACTCACCCCAACCAACTTTCAAATTATTGACACATTTTTAATAATTCACTACCATTTCTTTTCTTTAGAAAGGGTCTGAGCAGTAACAGTCAAACCTCTGACCCAATATAGGAGTAAGCCCTCCTAAGTAAGTAAACCACAATGACCATGACCATTTGGAGAGCAAATATTTACCTATGTCTGGCTCCCAGCATTCCCCTTCCTCCTTTTGCCTGCCCATCCAATCTGGACATACAGGATACAGTGCATTGAGTATCTTTTCCTGTTAGGATCTGTGTTCCTGTGGGACTGTTTATCCCTCAAATTTGCCCTCAATATGTTTCCTCTACCAGAATCTCACTTGTATGAATTTGAATGCCTTCAGCTCTAAGTAACTTGATACAAAACTGCCTTAATCCAATGGCTCTTCATCCTTCCATGAGCTTTTGTCTTGTCTTCTTCCTAGGTGAGCTTCACCCTCACACTGGTATCTGAAATGCCTATTGTGGCTCTAGGACTTATGGCCATTATTCGGTCATTTCCAAAAGCTCTTTCAGAAGATAGAGGAAGAACTTTCTCAAAAGCCCCTCGCACACTTATTATATCTCACTTATTTTTGGTACAATGACTTTTTCACCCCAAAACTCATTAAATAAATACACTTTCAGATGTGGTATTTCAGACAGAAGATGTTTTCCTGTTTACTAATATTATTCATAAGTGCACATTAAGTGCAGAATAACCATCAGCCAGCCCACAAACAGACTGAAGAAATAGTGAATAAAACGATGTAGAAAGAAAAATGCCCTTTCAAAGGATGACCCTTTCCACCCCTTCTCACCTACCACCAACCACTTGGAAGTCTCATTTCTTTGGTTAGTTATTATAATACATTGCATTTAAGATACAAACTATATGTATTTTCACTTAAGTGATTATTTCCTACTTACATAAAATTGTTTCCATTGGTCAGTGATGTTTGTTTGTTTCTATTTGTGGTGTGGGATAGAACTGCTCATAAATTTCCCTATTAGAATTAATAGGGGTTTTGGTCACTGAATGGCTTTTTACTTAGTGGTAGGTTTTTCAGAAAACAGTTAAAGTCATTAAACAAGGGATAGGTGTATACTCAAAGCAATTTACTTCTTAGGTGATTTGATAATTGAGATATCACCATATTTTTTTTCTACAGTGAAGTTAAACTGAAGGCCCATCTGCTGATGAATAGTATAACCAGATTTTAGGTTAATTAGCTCCCAAGTGCCCGGTATGTATTTATACGATCAAAAAATCAAAAGGTACACATTTGAGTGTATCTGAAACTAAAACTCCCTTCTACTGAAATCAGGTGTATGCATTTTACAGAGCCCCTTCTCTGCCAGGTAAATAGTCAGATGGTAAAGGTGTGCTTTTACAGACATATTCTATGGAAATTTTTATGCTGAAAGTTACTGGTAAGGAATGTATTAAATATGTTTTCTTATCTTCAGATTCCTAATAATGATATAAATGTTTATTTCTTCTAAAAATCCTTATATTGAAACACCCTAGAACATAAGCTCCTTGAATGAGACAATGCATCTTACAGAGAGAATCTGAGTCTCAGACCAAAGAGTATAGTATGCAAAAAACTCATTCTTTTTGAATTGTAATTCAACTCAATTTCTATTGTATTTCAAGCTGCCTTCCAAACAAGCTGGCAGGATATTTTAATCTCATTCTTGTCCCCAGGATTGTGTCAGGATTCTGAGGAATTTATGCCTCAGTGCCAGAACATGAGAGGAAGGGACAGATTGTTTCCCTGAGTCATCTGACCACACATTTTCACTAACATAATCATTATCCCAATCCAGGAGCTCTTTCCTGTCCCACACTGAGGGGCACAGAAGTCTTTGTGCAAGGATGTGACATCCCCAAGTCCCCTTACTACTTACCCAAAAAGATCTCTTCCATCTGCTGAGTGATGCTGGAAAATGCCTCTGTGGAAGGTTCACCCACATGGCTTGAAAGAGTGAACCCTTTTATAAAGCAGATATACTAATAAGAAGAAAAGCTGTAAAGAGGCAGCCATTTTCTAATGGTGTGAATTAGTGCTAGATTTTTTTCTTAGGAGCATGTTCAGACAAGGAAAGATAACAGCATAAGTGCCTAAACAAGAAACGAAGCAGGGGCTTCCCTGGTGGCGCAGTGGTTGAGAGTCCGCCTGCCGATGCAGGGGACGCGGGTTCGTGCCTCGGTTCGGGAAGATCCCACATGCCGCGGAGCGGCTGGACCCGTGAGCCATGGCCACTGAGCCTGTGCTCCGCAACGGGAGAGGCCCGTGTACCGCAAAAAAAAAAAAAAAGAAGAAAGAAAGGAAGCAGTTCCAAAGTGGTGGGCTCCCCACATACCGTGCTCCTCATACTCTTGTTTTTTCACACACAATTTTTTGATTTTTATTTAAAGCTTAATAACCTGGTAGATGGGGGTTGTTTCCATTTCCTGTTGTCTTTATGTATGTTTTTAACAGATAGTTCTTAAGTTAGAAGTTTTTAAATTTAATTCATATGGGTACCTTGATATAATCAATTCTTTAAAAAACCCAGTCATTCAAATAATAAATAATGAGCTCATTATTACTAATTTCAGGAGAATGTTGTTTCTAGATTTTTCCAACGTTTATGGTTTTCTTCCCTTATGAAAAGGCCTAATTCTCAGCACGTGCGCACACGCGCACACACACACACACACACACACACACACACACTTTCCCTTTCCCTCTCCCTCTGTTTCTCTCTCCTGAAGCCATAAACTAAGAGACTAAGAAGTCAAATGTGAACATATTGGCTTTTATGAAGGAACTGGAGCAAAGAGGATAAATAAGTTATGTATTTCAGTTTGCTTTCAGTAATGGAAGATTTTTGACTGAAAATGGAGAGCAAGTTGTCTAGGGTAGTAGTTGCAATTGAAATACAGTAGAAATCTATTTTGAATAAGTCATGAGAAAAAGTAGAACAATGTACAAGAATAATTTATGTTTTAATATAGTATTTGCATTTATCTACCTTTTACAATTCATACCAGTTCTACAGATTTTTAATATACCCTGAAAAAACTAGTTAGGTCACATGATTTCCTCTGCATAGGTTAGCTACCTGCAGAGCAGCACTTGGCAGGAGTGTATCAGCCAAAAGTCGGGGCAACCTCAGAGTTTGTAGCAAGGGAGATCTGTTTCATCACAGAGTTTTAAGTATTGTTGTTGCTTTCAATTTTTTCCTTCTCTTGCCTCACTTTTACAGCCCAGAGATTCTTTATACCTTCTAAGCTACTTGCCCATAAGTGGTAAATTTAAGTCAATAATTATTTTTCTATATTCCTCTTATAAATTTCCTCTTGAATCTTATCTCAATTTCCTCTATTTTTCTTAGGGTTGTTAAAAATAAATGAAGACTTTGGAACTATATTATAAACTAACCTTGAAAGTAGCCACTCTGATTTAGGCTCTAGTAAGGTGCTGGCCAAGACCAGCCCTTGGTTGAACTAAAATCATAGGCAGCATTCTCTAGTGATGGAGAGATTGGTTGAGAATCTTCGGGTTCAGACTCTTCTTGGGGGCACCAGGAATCATAGCATTCCATTTACATGAGAGTATGCTTATTTCATTGGGCTAGCTTGAAAGGGTCATTACCTCACTGGTCAATTAAAATTCAAGTATTCTAGGAACATAAATGCAATAATAAAGATTAGCAAAATTACTTTTAACATGATGGCTAAGTCAATGCAGGAGTCTCTCTACATAAATGTTAATGAAAGAAGGGGTGCTATAGCTTGAGGATCTGTTGAGGAAATACATGTTCAAATGTAATGCTGAAATGGAGAGCTGTGTAAATAGCAGCACACAGGGCACAAAGGTCAGGAATGGAGAGGCAGAAGAGAAAATGATGGATGAGCTTGACAGATGGCCTGTGGTACCACAGATGAAAGTTGGTATTTACCCGAAATTTCATTGGATCACTTGTTCTTTCTGAGCATGACTGGTGTCATTGATGGTCTTCACTGGAACGTCTCCTATTAGTTGCATCCCTGATCCAGGCCTAGTTTTCCCCAGCTCACCATCCTGCCATATCAAATATAATGAATTAACTTCCCTTCCAATTATCTTCCCAGTGTATAATAGCTAACTATGTACTCGCCACTTCAAAGTGAGCCTACCACTATAGTAAAATCAGACAGTGTAAATCCAAACTCACACAGGAGAGACAGGATTTAAAGACTAGAAAAGAGTTTATGGGTGATGTTCTCTTTAATCTGTTACTCAAAACTTTCCTAGTAATGATATTCTTCCTGTCACCTAGGGAAGAAACTAGTTTTCACTCTTCTTTCTGTCTCACTTTCCACATCCATTGCTAAGTCTCAAGCCTTTTTGAGTCTGATTTCCCAATATCTCTTACTTTTGTCACTGCTTTGCCATTCCCACTGAATCTACCCTGGTATAATTAACTAGCTCATCCCTAGATAGCATGGCTAGTTTCATGAAAGAGCAAGGTCTTTGGAATTAGGTAAATTGGGGTCAAATTCCAACTATTTCACTTGCTAGGTGCGTAATGTTGGACAAGTTTGTTCATCCTTCCAAAGTTAAATTTCCTCATCTATAAAAAGGGACTAATATTTTCTGATAGAGTTGTTAAATAGTATATAAAAACGATTTGGGATATAGCCAGTGGTCAATATATGTTAAATATCTTCTCAAGTTGATCTTAAAATAGTGCATTAATGTTATTAATTCCTTAGTCAAATTTATGTCGTTATTCCAAAATACCTTGAAATAACCTCCAGACTTCCTATTCTGACATTGTTAAGTCCTCCACAAAATGTTCCCCACTTTCCTATTCGGTGAGGGTGAAGTCCTTCTACTCTCCTACATCAGCCTTCAGCTGCAGCCAAGGTAGAGTTCTTGCTATCTCCTGTGTCAACAGCCTCAATCTGTGAAAGCCCAGGTTTTTTTTTTTTATTCCCAGAAGAAGAAAACTATTTTTCCCCCACTCCCCATTTCAGGCACATCTTACAAGTAACTTAGTACTTCTAGATTTAGCACTTCTAGTACTTGTAGACTAAAAGCTCCTCCAATCACGTTAGATGCAAGAATAATCATTTTTAGTAATTAAGTATTCAGCCAAGTGCCATAATCATATAATGATATTCACTTAGATTATCTATTTGAAAAATTCTCCCCACTTACCTCCATTTCTAGCCAGACTAAAACTAAAAGAGAACAATTAAACAATACAGAAGAGGAAGCTCAATCATTCTGTCTGAACTTTGAGAAGGACTGAGTAGCTAGTCCCCAGTCACTCCTCAACAGCTGAGAACAGTAGTGTATTCATTTGTAGGAAGAGACATAAGATTTCCTTCTTATACTATCATTATAAATACAATTGCAGAGTTTCCAGGGGGGAAATCCACACTGAAGCCTAATGGAGCCCACGAGGGACTTCCAGTTCAAGGGAGAGTCCACTGCTGCCCAGAGGCAAAGCATTCATTCTCCACTGGAAGCTGAGTGTGAGGATCTCCAGGGCTGTTAAATTGTATGAAAATGTGACCTGAGCCCTTACTATAGCAGGGCAAGTAGGAATTGTGAGACATGTAGACTCTTGTAAATTTGGAAGTGGGAGATGCCGCATAGATCACGGTTTAAAATTCTAGGTCACTCTATGACCTATGGTCACTCTATGGTTAGCAGATTAACCACCTTTGAATTTAATTTGCAATATGTCTGTAATCTTTCAGAAACACTAGTTTAAAAATCTTCAGTTTTTGCCCAGTTACTAATTTAGGTACATCTACATTCACAAACTCTGAATATCTTATCTAAAGGTGAACCATGAACTTTTTACTTAAGAGAACAATAGAAAGCAAGCTTGTGAAAGGGCTATGCAGTACTCCAGATAGTGCCCCAAAATACTGTTCCTCAAATACTGTAAGAAAAATTCGTTCCTCTACCTAGAGCTTCCATGATACCCAACACTGAAAGAGAAGCCTTGATTTGCCTCATTCTGTGCTGCTGGGTCATTTCTAGATAATCAACTCCTATATTCCTTGCCTTATGTCCTTGTGTGATACAGCCAGTGTCCAACATCCCTCAGAGAAGCTCTGAAAAATAGTTTAAGCAATCTAAATCAAAGGGGAGAAACTGTCATGTGACATGTCATGTTTTCATTCGTTTCTCGCTCAGAAGGGGTGTATTAGCTTAGACTTCATTTCTTTCAAGGAGTAAACATTCAGACTCCTAAGCTGGGTTCATCATCTCCCCGAGGGGTTTGCGTAGCCCACTGTGCAAAACTCTGACTTAGGAAGACAATACTTTGGATTGTAAATATCTGTTTATTCATCTAAAGCTCTGAGACCCTCTATCTTTCCTAACTCCCACCCTAAACTGTAATCTTTGGGGGACCATTCCGGTTATCTATTGTTGTATAAAAAAACATACCAAAATTTAGCAACTTAAAATAACAACCATTTTATTGTCTCACAATATCATGTGTCAGGAATTTGGACAGGGCTCATCTAGGCAATTTTCTTGTTCTGTGTGCCATCAGTTGAAGTCTTGCTGGTATCAGCCAGTGGATGGGCTAGTGTGAAGAGTCCAAGCTGGTCTTTCATTTGTCTGGTGTCTTAGAGGGATTGTTTAGAAGACTTAGTTCTGCTGATATCAACCTCTGGAGAGCCTGCAAATGGCCTCTCTTCACAGTGGTCTCAGGATGGCAGGACTTCTTCAAGGGTGTCTCAGGGCTTTCAGAATAGTTGTTCAAACAGGCACAAGGAGAAACTGCATGGCTTGTTATGATCTACCCTCAGAAGTCCCAGACTACCAGTTCCATCTTCATATTGTTCAAGCAAGTCACTAAGACCAGCCCAGGTTTGAGAGGAAGGAAGCCAGACACTAACTCTCAAGGGTAGGAAACAAAAAATTTATTTTTAGTGTACTTTCTTTCATTTCTTGAATCCTCCTTAAACTTAATTTTTTGAACACATATTTCTTGAACACCACCCCCCGCCCTTAATGTGTGCCAGGCACTGTACTAAACATTGGAGATAGAGCAGTGAACAACTAAAAAGAAAAGGCCTGCTTTCTTGTTTCTCCTCTTTCCATCCTCTGCACTCCAGCACCAAGCACAATGCATGGAACATTATAGACGCCCAATGCATTTTTGAGGAACTCAACAGGTAGGGTTAGAGAGTTGCAGGAACGGACAGCTCTTCCCTTCAGGAGTGTTGAGAGTGAGGTGACTGAGAGGGAATAAGGACCACTACTTTACTATTTTGACTCTTTCCAGGCAGCTGTCATATCTTCTAGTGTGTTTAATGAGCATATCTACATTGCCAACCCAACCGGGTCCAAGCTGAGAGTTTGCCACTCCCAATCTATCATCCATTTTAGTGTGATGTATACCCTAGAAAATGTCTTTGTGCCTTAGATTGAAGAAACAATATTTAGGGTCCAATTCTACTTTTTCATTTTTCCAAGACTTAGTTGCTTTTGTCTTATTGATTATATTATTAAGCGTTATGCAACTTCCCCTCTTCATTACCAAAAATCCACTAGAGTATTAAATTATAATGATAGCATCTGTATACACCTCTGAGAATAAGCTGTGCACGTATAGCTATCCAGGATATTCTTGGGTCTTTATTCATTTTATTTCTGTGAGCCTTGTCTTAAAATGACTTGGAATTATATACAGTGTGGGGAATAACCTATCAGTACACGTTCCTTTCATATTTTTCTAAATGGCATAATACATTTCAGTGTTCATGCATTCCCCCAAAAATGAATTGCTCTGACAACATGAACTTAAGACACAATCTTAATGATAGAGTTCACAAAGCATGATGGGATGTTTAATATAATGTAATGTAAAGGTAATAAACTTACTAAGTTTTTCAGAAAAGTCACACCATCTTTATAAGCAATTATTTTAAGCAAAACTCTGTTTCAAAGGAATTTACAAAGAGTGATCTTTTTTGTTGTTGTTGTTATCACAGTATGGTTTCTTTAATATAGGCAGTTTTTTTTGTCTTTAATGAACTATCACCACAAAAGGGAATACTCAGTGTTGGAGAAATCCAGCTTCCTTATTAATATAATTTAAGGCAACTTTGCAAATAATAAGGCATGTTGATAAGGTTCAATATATATACTTTATTTAAAGTTGCTAGTAGATGTTGCCCGGAATGAGGGACATGTCTTTTTTATTTCCTTTTTCTTCACAAAAACATAGTTCTAACAAAATGAATCCTTCTAAGAACAAATTTTGGACATTTAAATAATATGTCATGTAGTAATGTACCTTTCCAAGAGGAAATAACATTCTATTTTCTAAAAATTCTTCTTCGAGAATACAAAGAGAAAAATCTAGTGCTGAAAGCAAGCTCTGCAAAAATTCATGTTCAAAGAGCTTTGATTTGTAAAAGGGTAAGAACAAGATTGCTCCAGAGCCATTCATACTTGTAGTAAATCAAACTGCATATATATATATATTTTTTTTTTCTATATAACAACTCCGTTTCACTTCTTTTTATCATCTTTATGGAAATATTTTTACACATGGTTAATAGAGAGCTTCAAAGAAGAAAAAGTGATTATGTTCAGAAGTTATGATTTACTAGAACCAAATATAATGAAACAAAATAATATTAATATATCATTTATAACCTCTATTTCTCTACCACTGAATAAAATGAAAGTAATATGAAGTTCTGTTCACTTCATTTCAGTTTTGCTTTATAAGTTTGCAATGACCTAGTTGCCTCTTGTGTAAATATTGTGAATTATTGGGTTAATTATCCCTAGACATGTGGCATGAATATCATAGATGATAATAGATAAAATGGAAATGTTTGGACTTCTGTGTAAGAAGAATTAAAATAAATGCTCATCTTTACAGAGATGCAAAGATTAATATCTTGTCATCCATAGACACTTTCTGAAAGAATCAATAAAGGATGTTCATCAGCAGAGTGAAAAATGAACACAAAGGAGTTAAATGAACAATGTATAATCACAGAACCTGCTAAAAATATGTTGGTAAATTTAATCATACATTCATTCAAAGGAACAAATACATTTATAACTAAAAATTTTATTCTTGTGAAAGATGTGGAAAAAAGTCTAAACAGCAAGAAGTGGTGTATTTTTCAGTGGGTAGTTAAAACATGAAACATTTCTTATATTTTTCAGAAGGATGGAGATATTGAATAATTTTGGACCTTGTTAGAAAATTTAATAGCTAATTGTGTAGTTAAAAACTTAGAGTAAACATTTAAATAAGAATGATGTATATGGTCTAATACCAATTTATATGAAATTTAAAAACAAAATAGTACAATATAGTACTATGGGCACACAAATATGCAGTAAAATAGAAAACACGGTCAAGAAGGACACACGCCAACTTCCTGACAGTGGTTATCTGAAGGAGAAAGTGGTATTTGGAGACAAGTTGAAAAATAGCTAAAGCTGATATGGCAAAAATTAACATTTGCTAATACTGGATACAAAGGAGTTTGTTACATCCCTTCTCTGTGATTTGCTCCTCACTTGAAATGTGTCATCAGAAATAATTAAAAATACATAAACTGTTTTTTGAAAGAAAAATTTTATTCACAGTTTACTTATTCATGTGTTTATACCTTATCCTGTTCAAAAGGGATATATATAACGGAGCTGATACATAACAAAAATTTATATTTGATATATTAATAGCAACAATTATTATATTTTGTAAAACAAATAATTATAAATCATGTGGAATCTTATCCATTTTAAAGGTAAAATCAGTAAAAAAGCCCTAACTGACAATTGACTTATTATTGAAATATTTACAACATATTTAAGTAATTGAAAATAATGATGATATTACCATTATTATTAATATTATTCATTATAACTAGTTATTCTTTTGATGCAACTTCATAAAGTGGAGCAAGGATCACAGGTGGAATGCCTAAATTTCAGATTACATTATTAATACAGAGATAAGCTTAAAGAGTCTTTTAAAATGTGGAGTTGTGTGTAGGTTCCTTAAACCATTCATCTTAATGACCAATTGGCTGAATGGAAGCTCTAAAAGCAGATAAGTCAAAGTTGAAATCACTGACATATGCTTGAAACACACGTTTAGTTCAGTGATTGAAGGAAGACCTGCATGTTGTAGATGTCAGGTGTGTGGATGGTAAATGGAATTTTTTGTTTTAAAACTTTGTTATAATCTTACATTAATGCTGTGGATGGTGAGAAGGAAGGGGAACAAACCTCTGAAGAGATGGGGAAATTTGCCAATTTTACTAATGTTACTGAAGCCTTTAATATTTCTTTAAAAGTGTTTAGACATGCAAACTCCTTCTCCCTATGTAGTTTGTATCTTAGGAAACTAATCTAGATCAGTCCAATAATGGCTGTGACACTAAAATGCATGTTCCGTTATTCATAGTCCTTTTTTAAAAATGAATAAGAGCTTATTAACTTTTTCAGTTATAGCTATATCTATTGCGTTATGCCAATCTAGTTTGAGAATACAATTTAGTGAACAGTTCTAGGCTGGCAGAATCAATAGTTCACCACAATGTGCTTAGTCATGTCTATTAAACAGTTTGTTTACTGGCATCCTCAAAACCTGGTCAATTAGAGATTTTTCAGCGTTAGGGATCTACTTTTCCCACGGAAAAGAAAAAAAAAATCTCATTAGACATGGTCTTTTAATTAAAAGCTATTAAGTACCAATTCCTTCTAACTGAAGCAATAATTTTCAGAGAAAGAAATCTTTATTAAGGGATTAGTCCTTACTTAGTTTGAAATGGAGTCAAATTCAGCTATTAATAATAAAAATCACTGTTAACTTCATTAAAGACCATTTACCTCCATGTTGTATTCTAAATCAACGCTACTAGTTTATTCTGTTTTAAACGTGTGATAGTGCTGGCAACATTCGTCAGCCAGATTTTTTTCAGTAGATTTCACTGTTAATCATTGCCCCCTCTTTTTTTTTTTTTTTCATCCAGAAACTAGTGGGACGTTTCTATTGCTTTTGCATTTCATTCCAAAATTCTAACTCAGCAGAAAGCAAGGCAGATCCACAATGGATTATTTAACTCAACCTAGGGGTGAAGATGGGAGGGTAGCTTAGATTGAAAGTAAAAGTGTGAAAATGCTTCAATCGCTGTATGTTTAACATCTCCATTAATTAAATCAGCCTATTTCTGTGAATTCATTTTCTCAGTGCAAGTGGCAGAGATATTACCAGACAGAAACTGGTATAAATCCCATGCAAATGATTTTTATTGAACATGTACTGTGCACATTTTAGGGACTGTATTCTACCTAAATAATGCAGGAGCATGTGACGCCTGCCAAATCCCACACAATGTTGAAACCCCAGTTAGTGTTTTATCTTTAAAGAGAGAGCTCTGCGTCCTTTTGGCAGCTGATGAGTTCAGATAGAAAACATGCCAGCAGTGTGGACCGATGCATTATCACACGCACACCCCTGCCTCATCATATGCCATAACATTGGCAAGCAGAGCCCAGAGCTCTTTAAGAACAAGAAGAAGCTCATAAATAATGGTTGAATCACACGAAGGATAAATTAAATGAGACAACTGAATGCCAATGGACTTCCCAGCGGAAAATACTCTTCAGTGAGGAGCATTCCTGCCTCTCCTTTCTGTTTTTTTCTTTCTCAGTTTTAGTTTTGACTAGCAGTTCATTACTGTAGATACTTTTCAAATGGGAGTGTTTTAAAAAATTGTCAAACTCTGCAAAATATTTTGAGACATTTTCATATTTAGGAACATTTCTTCAATGTAAATAAACATATAGATATATTCTTATTCTTAAATATTTAAGCTTTAATCTCACCAATCTAATGACATATACCTGTTTGACAAACCAACCACAGGTAACACTCCTGAAAAGCAAAATGAGAAAATTCTGTAATGTACAAAATATCACTGAGTTGTGTGTCCTATAATGTGAGTAGAATTCATTCATTCTTTTCATTTAGGATAAATACACATCAATGTTATAGCTGCCTCCTCATTCTTAAAAAATGAGATTCACAATGAATTTCAATGTTTCTCCACCAACCTCCTCTGAATTCTTTTTCAGAAATTCTTAATGTTTCTGGCTTGACAGCTTTGTGCTCAAGGTTGACAGGATATTTTTAGTATCCCAAGTATTTTAAAGGCTTCGAAAAATGTAGCTCTGGTTTGCTTGTTTATGAAATAATATTTAGCAGACAATTACAGTTGGTTTAATATGCATTCATTGTTGTCTTAGGGGAAAAAATGCCTCCAGGTTTTTTGGCAAAACGAAGAGAAATATGCATTCTCTCACACGGAAGGCACTCAGAATGGGCCGTGCTTGCTTATCACTGAAGATTGCGCATCTTGCAACAGTAAATGGAAGAAGCTATAAAAAGAAGTAAATCTAGCTTAGCTCTACTCCTTGATCAATAGAAGGAGCCTAGGATCCCAGTCCTGACCCATTTTAATTTAGGAGCAACAAGATAATCCAGCATAGCAGTGCAAAGTTGCACCTCAGTTTCAAGCAGGGCTCTGAAAAGTTATGTGAAAATCCATTTTGTCACCTCAGTCAGTCATCCAATATTTATTTAGGGTCTATAATGTGCTAGGCCCTGTAGTCAGTTCTGGAGCTAAAAATGTAAATAGAATGAAGATTGTCACTGGCCTCTTGGTGATTACTATCCAGCAAGGAGAACAGACATAAAGAAATAATTGAAAGATCGATAGTATCGCTAACAATATCACTTATGCATTATTCTAGCTTGAAATATAGAACATAAATCTAACTATGATGAAACATCAGACAAAGCCCAAATGACATCAGTCTATTTAAAAGGAAAAAAGGGGACTGTTTTTCAAAAATATAAAATTTTTAATAGACAAAAGAAAAGCTGTGGAAATTTTCTGAATTAAAGAAGACTGAAGATATAATTAAATGAGCCTGGACTGCATCCTGTCCTAGAAAGTAAGTTAACAAAAATGGCATAATGGACAAACCTCAGTTTTCCACCATCTGTATAGAGAAAAACCTAGGTCTTCCCTACTATGTCTTTCTTTCCTATGAGTCTTCTTTACTACTCACACAAAACACTTTACTTCCAGTCACCAAATGTGTGGAGGTTTTTCTCCATACAACCAAGAAATTCTCAGGTACCAGCAGGGTGTCCAAGAATTCAACTCAATTCTGACACTATCTACCCAGAGATAACATCAGCTCCCACAGGTTAATGGTTCAGTCCTACAAGGCTGCCCCCGCCCCACCACTTCAGATACCAGTCACAAAGCTGTGACTTCTGACCAACTGGTTATAGATTGGGAGGTTCCAATGACCCCCTTCCTTGGGTCCAATTAGTTTCCTAGAGTGGCTCATAGAACTCAGGGAGACACTTACTTAGGTTTACCAGTTTATTGAAAGGTATGATAAAGGATACAGATGAACAGCCAGATGGAAGAGACATGTAGGGCAAGGTATGTGGGAAAGAGAGCAGAGCATCCATGCCCTATCCAGTCACGCCACTCTCCCAGCACCTGCATGTGTTCACCAACCCAGAAGCTCTCCAAACCCCATACTTTTGGGATTTTATAGAGGTTCATATAGGCATAATCGAACCTTAACTCAAATTTTCAGCCCTTCTCCCTTCTCGAGAGAACGGGGAGTGGGGTTGAAAATCCCTACCTTCTAATTGTTGCTTAGCCTTTCCAGTTATTAGCCCTCATCCAGGAGACCATCCAGAATCACCTCATTAGAACAAAAGACAGTCCTATCACCTATGAAATTATAAGTGTTTCAGGAGCTCTGTGTCAGGAACAGAGATAAAAGACCAATATTGGAACTAGAGAGGCTCCTACTGTTCTTATCACTTAGGGAATAACAAGGATTTTAGGAGCTCTGTGCCAAAAACTGGGAGCAGAAACCAACATATATTTCCTGTTATTTCATAAATGAAATTAAATAAAAGTAATTAAATAAAAGTAATGAATTAATATTGAATTTACTGAAGCTAGTAAGTCCACTGTGGTTATGAAAGAGAATATCTCTAAAAAGATACACTCTGAAGTATTTAGGGATAAAAAGCTATGATGTATGCAACTTACACTCAAGTGGTTCAGAAAAATAATATGTGTGTGTGTTGTGTGTTGTATGTTTGTGTGTGCGTGAGAGAGAGAGAGAAAGGGAGAGAGAGAGACAGAGAAGGGGAGGAGGGAAAGGATGCAAATGATAAAGCTAATGGGACAAAATATTAACAATAGGTGAAATCTGGGTTAAAAAAAGTTTTATTACTATTCTTGCAACTTCTCTGTAAGTTGGAAATTATAAACTTATAATAAAAAAGTTAATTGACTGAGTTTATATTATGTGCCAGATACATAGCCTAATTCACTAATAGTACTTACCTTACCTTTCTATAGAAATAACAAAGATGTTTGTTTCAGTCCAAATTTACCTGATAGCCCCATGTCCAGAGAAGTACATAATTGGTAATTGCATTAGAGAGTTCAGAGTGTTTCCAAGAGTTTCCAGTTCTTTTGCAATAATCCAGCTAATTTTCATCCACTACTTCTTTCATTAATCTAAAATTAACTTTTTTCTTCTTAATATAATGAAAATTTGACAGAAACTTATCCAGGTAATCTCCATTACATCTCATCACTACTTTTTAAAAGGTGTGTGTGTGTGTGTGTGTGTGTGTGGTGCTGGGGGAGTTGAGGGGGAAGAGTTCATGTATTTATGAATTCACTCAGTTCTTGAATGCCAACTTCTGTTTTGGTAAATGATACGATATTACAAACCACATGGAAACTTTGTGGTTTAAAGAAAAAACAACTTTTTATTATCTCTCACAATTCTGCAATATAAGCTGAGCTAAGTTGAATGGTTCTTCTGTCCCCATGGTATCAGCTAGGAGTGTAGTCATTATGCTCAATGTACCATGCTCAAGATAGCCCATTCACATGGCTAGCAGAAAGTGTAGTTATGGACTGGAAGATCAGACTAAAGTGCCTCCATTCTCCTCCATTTGGACTCTCCACACAGTTTGGCTCATAGCATGATGGCTGACTCCAGCAAATTTCGTAAGTCTAGCCTTGGATTGTACACACCGTCACTCTTGTCACATTCTATTAGTCAAAGCAAATCATAGGCATAGGCCATATTAGATGGAGTTAAAGAAACAAAAAGCATAGTATTTACTATTTTACATATATATATTCTGTGTATATAGCATTTATTATATGCTATTGTATATTTTATATATATAAATATATGAGTGTGTATATAGAAAAAGCACAATATTTACTATCATATATATTTATATTCCTTCTAACTTCCCTGGCCAGTAAAATAGGTAAATAAATAAATAAATAAAGCTAAAGAAATTGGAAATGAAAATTTGTAATATTTGCAAACGGTTTGATGGTTTATGTAGAACATTTAAAGAAATCTACAGAAAATTATTAGAATTGTTACAAGAGTTTAGCAAGTCTCTAGGGTGCAAGGCCAATATCAAAAATCATCTTTTTTCCTATGTACCAACTAAAGAATTTGAAAATTACATTTTATGAGTACAGCGTTTAATGTAGCATCGAAAATATTAAATATCTGGGAATAATCTAACAAACATGAATACCTCTAACAAAACTACAAAACATTATTTTAAAAGGCTAAAGAAGAACTAAGCAAATGGAGAAATGTATCATGTTCATGGATTACAAAACAATAGTGTAAAGATATCAGTTCTCACCAAATTTATTTATAAATTCAATTCAATCACTGTGTGTGGAAATTGACAAGTGAATCCTGAAATTTGTGTGTAAATGCAAAAAGCCAAGAATAGGTAAGTCCAAATTGAAAAGAAGAAAATAGAAGTAAGTATTGCTGCACCAGGCATTAAGACTTATTTTTAAAGCTACCGTAATTAACAGTGTGCGATTTTGTGCACGGATAGCTAAATCCATAACAGAATAGAAAGCAGAGATCAGAAACAGATGCATACATACATGGATGCTTGAATTGTGATAAAAGTGGTACTGGAGAGCAATGGAGAACAGTCTTTTCAATAAATGGTGCTGGATCAATAGGCTATACATATGGGGGAAAAAAACTTGATCTCTTCTTCATACCATACATAAAAATTAATTTCAGATTAATTGTAGAATTAAACATAAAAAACAGGAAAGCATCTAGAATATAATGTATAAAAATAGCTTCATGATCTCAAGATAAGCAATGATTCTTCTATTATGATACAATGATCACTATATCTAAAGAAGTATCTTGAAAATTGGCCCATATTAAGATTATGAACTTCTGGTTACCAGAAGTCACACAAAAAATGTATATAGGCAAGCCTATATACAGAATGGGACAAGGTATTTGCATCACCAGGAAAAGGCTTGTATCCACAATGCAAAAAGAACCACAAATCCTTCAGTAGAAGACAAACAGCCAAAACAAAAAAGTGAGCAAAAGACTGGAAGAGGTACTTCACAAAAGGGGATATAAAAACAGCCTATAAATATTTGAAAGACTGTGCAACTTTAGTAGTTATTATGGAAATACAAATTAAAGCCATAAAAAAGATGACAGTACACCCCCATCAAAATAAATAAAATTAAGAAGATTGACAATGCCAAGTGTTGAGGAGAAGCACTGGGAACTATCATAAAAGGCTGATGGAAGATAAATTGATACAATTGGAAAATAATTTGACAGTATATGCTAAGGTCAAATGTAAGCATATCTAATGACACAGCAATTCCACTCCTAAATATATGTCCATATAAATGCATACATGTGTCCAGCAACAATAATTTCATAACTGCATAATTTATAATAGCCCCAATTGGAAAACAGCCCTCATGTCCATCAACAAAATTGTCATACAAATTGTGACATATTCATTTAATGGAATACTATATAGCAAAGGATATGAACAAACAAGTTAACACACCACTACATGGCAAATGTGATAAAAAGTTAAATAATAGGGATGTTAAAACATTAAAAGCAGATTAAATTAAATTATCCCTATGAAGTGCCCATTATTTGGACTCTTAAGTATCTCAAGATATAAAATGCACTTCACTATACAAGTATATCATGGTTACATTTCTTTTATTTCTCTCTCTTTTTTTAACATCTTTATTGGAGTATAATTGCTTTACACTGGTGTGTTAGTTTCTGCTTTATAACAAAGTGAATCAGCTATACATATACATACATCCCCATATCTCCTTCTTGAGTCTCCCTCCCACCCTCCCTATCCCACCCCTCTAGGTGGTCACAAAGCACCGAGCTAGGGCTTCCCTGGTGGTACAGTGGTTGAGAGTCCGCCTGCCGATGCAGGAGACGCGGGTTCGTACCCCGGTCCAGGAGGATCCCGCATGCCGTGGAGCGGCTGGGCCCGTGGGCCATGGCCGCTGAGCCTGTGCGTCCGGAGCCTGTGCTCCGCGGCGGGAGAGGCCACAGCAGTGAGAGGCCCGCATACCAAAAAAAAAAAAGCACCGAGCTAATCCCCTTGTGCTATGCGGCTGCTTCCCAATAGCTATCTATTTTACATTTGGTAGTATATATAAGTCCATGCCACTCTCTCACTTCGTCCCAGCTTACCCTTCCTCCTCCCTGTGTCCTCAAGTCCATTCTCTACATCTGTGTCTTTATTCCTGTCTTACCCCTAGGTTTTTCAGAACCTTTTTTCTTTTTTTTTAGATTCCATATATATGTGTTAGCATACGGTATTTGTTTTTCTCTTTCTGACTTACTTCACTCTGTATGACAGACTCTAGGTCCATCCACCTCACTACTAATAACTCAATTTCGTTTCTTTTTATGGCTGAGTAATATTCCATTGTATACATGTGCCACATCTTCTTTATCCATTCGTCTGTCAGTTGACACTTAGGTTGCTTCCATGTCCTGGATATTGTAAATAGAGCTGCAATGAACATTTTGGTACATGACTCTTTTTGAATTATGGTTTTCTCAGGGTATATGCCCAGTAGTGGGATTGCTGGGTCATATGGTAGTTCTATTTTTAGCTTTTAAGGAAGCTCCATACTGTTCTCCATAGTGGCTGTATCAGTTTACATTCCCACCAACAGTGCAAGAGGTTTCCCTTTTCTCCACACCCTCTCCAGCATTTACTGTTTGCAGATTTTTTGATGATGGCCATTCTGACTGGTGTGAGGTGGTACCTCATTGTAGTTTTGATTTGCATTTCTCTAATAATTAGTGATGTTGAGCATCCTGTCATATGTTTGTTGGTAATCTGTATATCTTCTTTGGAGAAATGTCTGTTTAGGTCTTCTGCCCATTTTTGGATTGGGTTGTTTGTTTTTCTGATATTGAGCTGCATGAGCTGCTTGTAAATTTTGGAGATTAATCCTTTGTCATTTGCTTCATTTGAAAATATTTTCTCCCATTCTGAGGGTTGCTTTTCATCTTGTTTACATTTTCCTTTGCTGTGCAAAAGCCTTTAAGTTTCATTTGGTCCCATTGTTTAGTTTTATTTTTATTTCCATTTCTCTAGGAGGTGGGTCAAAAATGATCTTGCTGTGATTTATGTCATAGACTGTTCTGCCTATGTTTTCCTCTAAGTATTACAGTGTCTGGTCATTTAGGTCTTAAATCCATTTTGAGTTTATTTTTCTGTATGGTGTTAGGAAGTGTTTTAATTTCATTCTTTTACATGTAGCTGTCCAGTTTTCACAGAACAACTTACTGAAGTGCTGTCTTTTCTCCATTGTATATTCTTGCCTCCTTTATCAAAAATAAGGTGACCATAGGTGTGTGGGTTTATCTCTGGGCTTTCTGTGCTGTTCCACTGATCTGTATTTCTGTTTTTGTGCAAGTACCATACTGCCTTGATTATTGTAGCTTTGTAGTATAGTCTGAAGTCCAGGAGCCTGATTGCTCCAGCTCTGTGTTTCTTTCTTAAGATTGTTTTGGCTATTCAGGGTCTTTTGTGTTCCCATACAAATTGTGAAGTTTTTTGTTCTAGTTCTGTGAAAAATGCAATTGGTAGTTTGATAGGGATTGCATTGAATCTGTAGATTGCTTTGGTTAATATAGTCATTTTCACAATATTCATTCTTCCAATCCAAGAGCATGGTATATCTCTCCATCTGTTTGTATCATCTTTAATTTCTTTCATCAGTGTCTTATAGTTTTCTGCATACAGGTCTTTTGTCTCCTTAGGTGGGTTTATTCCTAGGTATTTTATTCTTTTTGTTGCAGTGGTAAATGGGAGTGTTTCCTTAATTTCTCTTTCAGATTTTTCATCTTTAGTGTATAGGAATGCAAGAGATTTCTGTGCATTAATTTTGTATCCTGCTACTTTACCAAATTCATTGATTAGCTCTAGTAGTTTTTTGGTAGCATCTTTAGTGTTCTTTATGTATAATATCATGTCATCTGCAAACAGTGACAGCTTCACTTCTTCTTTTCCAATTTGGATTCCTTTTATTTATTTTTCTTCTCTGATTGCTGTGGCTAAAATTTCCACAGCTATGTTGAATAATAGTGGTGAGAGTGGACAACCTTTTTTTTTCTTTTTAACATCTTTATTGGGGTATAATTGCTTTACAATGGTCTGTTAGTTTCTGCCCTACAAAAAAGTGAATCAGTTATACATATACATATGTTCCCATATGTCTTCCCTCTTGCGTCTCCCTCCCTCCCACTCTCCCTATCCCACCCCTCCAGGCTGTCACAAAGCACCGAGCTAATATCCCTGTGCCATGCGGCTGCTTCCCACTAGCTATCTACCTTACTACGTTTGGTAGTGTATATATGTCCATGACTCTCTCTCGCCCTGTCAAAGCTCACCCTTCCCCCTCCCCATATCCTCAAGTCTGTTCTCCAGTAGGTCTGCGTCTTTATTCCTGTCTTACCCCTAGGTTCTTCATGACATTTTTTTTTCTTAAATTCCATATATCTGTGTTAGCATACGGTATTTGTCTTTTTCTTTCTGACTTACTTCACTCTGTATGACAGACTCTAGGTTTATCCATCTCATTACAAATAGCTCAATTTCATTTCTTTTTAAGGCTGAGTAATATTCCATTGTATATATGTGCCACATCTTCTTTATCCATTCATCCGATGATGGGTACTTAGGTTGTTTCCATCTCTGGGCTATTGTAAATAGAGCTGCAATGAACATTTTGGTACATGACTCTTTTTGAATTTTGGTTTTCTCAGGGTATATGCCCAGTAGTGGGATTGCTGGGTCATATGGTAATTCTATTTGTAGTTTTTTAAGGAACCTCCATACTGTTCTCCATAGTGGCTGAACCAATTCACATTCCCACCAGCAGTGCAAGAGTGTTCCCTTTTCTCCCCACCCTCTCCAGCATTTATTGTTTCTAGATGTTTTGATGATGGCCATTCTGACTGGTGTGAGATGATATCTCATTGTAGTTTTGATTTGCATTTCTCTAATGATTAATGATGTTGAGCATTCTTTCATGTGTTTGTTGGCATTCTGTATATCTTCTTTGGAGAAATGTCTATTTAGGTCTTCTGCCCATTTTTGGATGGGGTTGTTTGTTTTTTTGTTATTGAGCTGCATGAGCTGCTTGTAAATTTTGGAGATTAATCCTTTGTCAGTTGCTTCATTTGCAAATATTTTCTCCCATTCTGAGGGTTGTCTTTTGGTCTTGTTTATGGTTTCCTTTGCTGTGCAAAAGCTTTGAAGTTTCATTAGGTCCCATTTGTTTATTTCTGTTTTTATTTCCATTACTCTAGGAGGTGGGTCAGAAAGGATCTTGCTGTGATTTATGTCATAGAGTGTTCTGCCTATGTTTTCCTCTAAGAGTTTGATAGTTTCTGGCCTTACATTTAGGTCTTTAATCCATTTTGAACTTATTTTTGTGTATGGTGTTAGGGAGTGATCTAATCTCATACTTTTACATGTACCTGTCCAGTTTTCCCAGCACCATTTATTGAAGAGGCTGTCCTTTCTCCACTGTACATTCCTGCCACCTTTATCAAAGATAAGATGTCCATATGTGCGTGGGTTTATCTCTGGGCTTTCTATCCTGTTCCATTGATCTATCTTTCTGTTTTTGTGGCAGTACCATACTGTCTTGATTACTGTAGCTTTGTAGTATAGTCTGAAGTCAGGGAGCCTGATTCCTCCAGCTCCTTTTTTCGTTCTCAAGATTGCTTTGACTATTCGGGGTCTTTTGTGTTTCCATACAAATTGCGAAATTTTTTGTTCTAGTTCTGTGAAAAATGCCAGTGGTAGTTTGATAGGGATTGCATTGAATCTGTAGATTGCTTTGGGTAGTAGAGTCGTTTTCACAATGTTGATTCTTCCCATCCAAGAACATGGTATATCTCTCCATCTATTTGTATCATCTTTAATTTCTTTCATCAGTGTCTTATAGTTTTCTGCATACAGGTCTGTCGTCTCCTTAGGTAGGTTTATTCCTAGATATTTTATTCTTTTTGTTGCAATGGTAAATGGGTGTGTTTTCTTGATTTCACTTTCAGATTTTTCATCATTAGTATATAGGAATGCCAGAGATTTCTGTGCATTAATTTTGTATCCTGCTACTTTACCAAATTCATTGATTAGCTCTAGTAGTTTTCTGGTAGCATCTTTAGGATTCTCTATGTATAGTATCATGTCATCTGCAAACAGTGACAACTTTACTTCTTCTTTTCCAATTTGGATTCCTTTTATTTCCTTTTCTTCTCTAATTGCTGTGGCTAAAACTTCCACAGCTATGTTGAATAATAGTGGTGACAGTGGACCTTTCCTTTTTCCTGATCTTAGAGGAAATGGTTTCAGTTTTTTCACCACTGAGAATGATGTTGGCTGTGTGTTTGTCATATATGGCCTTTATTATGTTGAGGTAAGTGCACTGTATGCCTACTTTCTGGAGGGTTTTTATCATAAATGGGTGTTGAATTTTGACGAAAGCCTTTTCCACATCTATTGAGATGATCGTATGATTTTTCTCCTTCAGTATTTTAATATGGTTTATCACACTAAATGATTTGTGTATATTGACAAATCCTTGCATTCCTGGGATAAACCCCACTTGATCATGGTGTATGATCCTTTTAATGCGCAGTTGGATTCTGTTTGCTAGTATTTTATTGAGGATTTTTGCATCTATGTTCATCAGTGATACTGGCCTATAGTTTTCTTTCTTTGTGACATCTTGTCTGGTTTTGGTATCAGGGTGATGGTGGCCTCGTAGAATGAGTTTGGGAGTGTTCCTCCCTCTGCTATATTTTGGAAGAGTTTGAGAAGGATAGGTGTTAGGTCTTCTCTAAATATTTTATGGAATTCACCTGTGAAGACATCTGATCCTGGGCATTTGTTTGTTGGAAGATTTTTAATCACAGTCTCAATTTTCGTGCTTGTGATTGGTCTGTTTATATCTTCTATTTCTTCCTGGTTCAGTCTCTGAAGGTTGTGCTTTTCTAAGAATTTGTCCATTTCTTCCAGGTTGTCCATTTTTTTGGCATAGAGTTGCTTGTAGTAATCTCTCATGATCCTTTGTATTTCTGCAGTGTCAGTTGTTCTCCTTTTCCATTTCTAATTCTGTTGATTTGAGTCTTCTCCCTTTTTTTCTTGATGAGTCTGGCTAATTTTGTTTATTTTCTCAAAGAACCAGCTTTTAGTTTTATTGATCTTAGCTATTGTTTCCTTCCTTTCTTTTTCCATTATTTCTGATCTGATCTTTATGATTTCTTTCCTTCTGCTAACTTTGGCATGTTTTTTTTTGTTTGTTTGTTTTTTTTTTCATCTTTCTCTAATTCCTTTAGGTGTAAGGTTAGGTTGTTTACTTGAGATGTTTCTTGAGGTAGGATTGTATTGCTATAAACTTCCCTCTTAGGACTGCTTTTGCTGCAACCCATAGGTTTTGCGTCCTTGTGCAGGGCGAGCCTGCAGCGACAGAAGCCAGTGTGATGTTGCAACAGCCTGAGGTGCGCCGTGTGTTCTCCCGGAAAAGTTGTCCCTGGATCACGGGACCCTGGCAGTGGCAGGCTGCACAGGCTCCCAGGAGGAGAGGTGTGGATGGTGACCTGTGCTTGCACACAGGCTTCTTGGTGGCTGCAGCAGCAGCCTTAGCAGCTCATGCCCATGTCTGGGGTCTGCACTGATAGCTGCAGCTCGCGCCCGTCTCTGGAGCTAGTTTAGGTGGTGCTCTGAATCCCCTCTCCTCGTGCACTGCAAAACAATGTCGCTTGCCTCTTAGGCAAGTCCACACTTTTTCCCGGACTCCCTCCCGCTAGCTGTGGCGCACTAGCCTCCTACAGGCTGTGTTCACGCTGCCAACCCCAGTCCGCTCCCTGGGATCTGACCTCTGAAGCCCGAGCCTCAGCTCCCAGGCCCCACCTGTCCGGCGGGTGAGCAGACAAGCCTCTCAGGTTGGTGAGTGCTGGTTGGCACCGATCCCCTGTGTGGGAATCTCTCCGCTTTGCCCTCTGCACCCCTGTTGCTGCGCTCTCCTCCGTGGCTCCGAAGCCTCCCCACCCCGTGCCGCCGCTCACCACCCCCATCTCCTCCAGTGAATGGTCTTCCTAGTGTGTGGAAACTTTTCCTCCTTCAGAGACCCCTCCCAGTGGTGCAGGTCCCGTCCCTATTCTTTTGTCTCTGTTTTTTCTATTTTCTTTTGCCCTACCCAGGTTACGTGGAGAGTTTCTTGCCTTTTGGGAAGTCTGAGGTCTTCTGCCAGAGTTCAGTAGGTGTTCTGTAGGAGTTGTTCCACATGTAGATGTATTTCTGATGTATTTGTGGGTAGGACGATGATCTCCACATCTTACACCTCTGCCATCTTGAAGGTCTCCTTCTTTACTTCTTTAGTAAAATGACCACTTTTATGCTCACTCAGTCTCATGTCGTTACTTTGAATCTATCTGATGCCCCTTTAATCCTCTGGTCTTAAAGAAAGGTGGTCTCAGGTAGGGACAAAAGACTCCATGAATACTGACTATGGGGCAAGTCTTAGTTAGGATCTGCAGACTAAGACCAAGCAAAGAGCAGAGAAAGTTTCTTGAGGACTGAAGACTTAGCAAAAGAATTATCCATCCCATCGAATAGCCAAAGGGCATAGGGTACAGGGCATGGCTGCCAGATAGAACTCTGAGTAAAAAAGGTGCAATACACACATGATAATGCTTTCCTATTTTGGAGTCTTGGGAAAAAAGACAAGCTTTTGGAAATGTACAGACAACTGGAAAAGGAGAGAGAAGGTTCCTATGGGGTGTCAACAGTTTCATTATATGTGATTCAGACTGTGAATGAAAACTCTAAGTGTTCTGTCATCCACATCTGGGAAAGTAAGATTTGTACCCAAGAGATTTAAATACTGGTCAGCCTGTTTTAAAAAATAATCATTGATTATTTTGACATACAGTTAAGGCCATATGCCTTAGAGTCAGAGTTACATATGTTGTAATCTCAGCATTTTGTCAGCTGATCATTTTTCTAGCTGTGATGTTGCTAACTTAACTAATATTTTTTTAGGTCAAGTTTTATCATCTCTTAAATTGGTATAATAGTATCTACCAAACGGAATTATTATAAAAATGAAAAGAGATAATATATGTAAAGTACTTGTCACAGTGTTTGCTAAAAAATAACTACTGAATAAAGGCAGATAAACATATTCATACACACACACACACAAATTCAAGTAGCCTAAAGTCTCAGGAGACAAGTTAGCACTTAGTCTTATGAGAAATGTAAGCAGAGGATTAGATTTGTCATCTAACCAAGGCTAGGGGCTGGCCATCAAAGAAGAAATTGTACTGAAGAAAATGGAAGTTTTTGTGGCTCCAGTGTGCCGTATACATAATGGCATAATATATATAATACATATTGCATATGCTATGTAATATCACAATGCTTTCCCAATGAGTTGTGCCAATCAACAATGCCACCAGCAATTTATAAGTACACACAAGTTTTACAGCTTACTTTCATGCTTACAAAAGGTATCATTGTTTTAAATCTTGGCTGATTTTCCATCTTTTAGGAGATGTTTAGTTAATTTTCATGACTTAGGAGATGTTTGATTAATTTTCAAATCTTTAGCAGATATTTAACAAGCATTATAGAGCTGTTCAACTGAACCAATCACTTTTCATCACTGGCATAAGTTCATGAGGCTTATTAAACAAAGAGGTGAGACAGCATAAGAAAAATTTTTGTCCTCAAATGGTATAAACTTAGCCTACAAGCTCATGGAGTTCTGAAGCTCTTTCACAAAGCATTTGCAACTATCTACAAAATGTGCTTCCCAAGAACATTTTGAAAACTCAAAATTGGGGGTTATTTTCACACTTCCCAGTGTTTTTAAGCTTTCACTGGTTTTTAAATTAATGGAAAAAGTGTGATAGAACAAACAGAATTTTTTCTTATGAGAACCTGTGTGAAAGCCCATTGTGCTTTTTGACAGTAAACACCAGGTAGGAAATTCAAGGGTTTTTTGAGGTCCACACACACAATTTCTTATTTACTCTTAAAGAATAATTTGTTAGGAAGTTTCTTTATTTGTAGTAATGAAATATGTCTAATCACCTCAAAAGCAGAATACTCGTTATAAGTGACAGTTATCTGACAAAAAGGATTAGGCCTTGAGAGAGAAAAAAGCTGAACTTAAATAGTTCATGACAGCCTGTTTTGCAAAGGAACACTGAATATATTGAAATATTTATGTGTATATGTGTGCACGTGTGTATGTGTACACATACCTACACATACATATATATGTATTATTGCTACTGTCTGCCGTCATTTCTGGCCACAATATCTGTGATTATGGTTTTGATATCACAGGCATGTATAAACATACTATGATAGTATTTTGTCATTTTTTCCATTGTGTAGAAGGGGTGTAACAAGGACGCCCTATGCAGCTAATAACTTCCAAGTATCTTAAGAAAACCATCACAACACTGAATTGCTCTTTCATTTTCTGTTTAAAGAGAGAGGAGAAAGAAGAAAGGACACATGAAATCTATCATCATGCCCTCTACAATTTACGTGAAACAGCTCAATACTGTTGTCACCTGAATAATGTATGACCCTCTATACCACTCTTAAAATAAGTCCATTTCTTGTACAGTTATTTCTATTCTGTGGTAACTTACCTATCATTCTTGAAAGAGTAGCAACAAGGATAAGTTTGGTTTTTAAGGCAACTCACATCTCTTTTTCTTTAAGTATGGTATTGAAGATGTTACTTACTAGATCAAACAGAATCCCCCTTATGAAAACATCTTAGAAAAATGTCTTTCAAGTCCTGTGCCAGTAAGAACAGCTTCTTATCAATAACTTATTTTCATCTCAAGAACCATGGTTGTATTGTAAATAATTGATTGTATTGCTCTTTGCCTTGTCTCGACACCAAATTCATGACCCACCTCTGACAAACTCTATTAGACCACACCTCACAGCTACTGTGAACAAAACATACATATGAATTCACTTTATTTTTCCTTTCTTTACTCTTATTTCCTTTTTAAAATTTTACTGAAAAAAATTGTAAGGTCTCAAATCCTTCATGACAATGCAGGATAGACATAAGTGGAACAGAACCAGTGAATACGTTACTAATATATTTCACTTGTGTATCTATATTGATTGAACATCTGTCTTTCCCAAATAACTATGAGAGATATGAAGATGAAATGAATATGACTCATGCCTCAGTTTTGTAAGGGACACATTTACATGAATAAGAAGAATATTAATGTGTAATAAGAATATAAGAATAGTAATACCTTGTTATAAAATTAAATGGGATAGTATACTTGGCATAGAATCTAGCATAAATGCTCAATATATTTTAGCTGAATTCAATAGAAATTAGAAATTGACTTTTTAAAAATTTTATTGAAGTATAGTTGATTTACCATGTTGTGTTAATTTCTGATGTACAACAAAGTGACTCAGTTATACATATATATATTCTTTTACATCTGGTTTATCACAGGATATTGAATATAATTCCCTGTACTATACAGTAGGACCTTGTTGTTTATCCATCCTATGTATACTAACTTTCATCTGCTAATCCTAAGCTCCCAACCCTTCCCTCTCCCAGCCCCCACCCCCTTGGCAACCACAAGTCTGTTCTCCGTGAGTCTGTTTCTGTTTCATAGATATGTTCATTTGTGTCATATATTAGATTCCACATATAAGTGATATCATATGTTATTTGTTTTTCTCTTTCTGACTCACTTTGCTTAGTATGTTAATCTCTGGGTCCATCCATGTTGCTACAAATAGCATTATTTCCTTCTTTTTATGGCTAAGTAATATTCCATTGTGTGTATATATATATATATATATATATATATATATACACACACACACCACATCTTCTTTATCCATTCATCTGTCTATGGACATTTAGGTTGTTTCCATGTCTTGGCTATTCATATTGCTGCTATGAACATAGGGGTGCATGTTTCTTTTTGAATTATAGTTTTGTCTGTGTATGTGCCCAAGAGTGGGATTGCTGGATCATATGGCATCTCTATTTTTAGTTTTTTAAGGAACCTCCATACTGTTTTCCATAGTGGCTGCACCAATTTACATTCCCACCAACAGGGTGAAAGGGTTCCCTTTTCTTCTCACCCTCTCCAACATTTATTATTAGACTTTTTAATGATGGCCATTCTGACTGGTGTGAGGTGGTACCTCATTGTAGTTTTGATTTGTAAGAAATGGACTTTTATGGATAAGTATAATTTGGATATTTTGATATGGGAAGAAAAAATATCGAGCACTACAAAAAGTACACAGAGAAAAGGAACAGGGGAGGAAATCATTGTAATGCACAGGGAAGGATGTGTAGAAGAGTTTGACTAGATCCTATGGCACCCAAAGAAAGTCAGTTGGAAATAGATTTGGAGTGGTATGTCTTGATGAAAGAGTCGGATGACCACTAATGTCTTCAGGCCTTATTCAAAAACCATGGGGAATATTTTAAGGTAAAACCTTAAAACCTTGTTTAAAAAACAAGGACATGTAACCAAATTAATTGGTGGACAAATAAATTTTTAAACGAAAGTAAATAAAAGATGCCAAGTGAGATGACTAGTACAGTGTTCCAAGTAAGAGGTAATGAGATCTAAACTACAGTAGTTACAGAAGAAATAGGAAAGAGCGACTGCAACATATTCACAGACTGTAGATACCTGAGAACTTGGCAACCTTTTAGCTTCGGTGGAAAAATAATGGGAGAGTCAAAGTCTGTGGCTTTGAATGTAGTTGATAATCAGCATTCAGTGTCATCAAAGGAGACAGATAGGAAATTAAGGAAAAAGAAAAGAGATGAAGGTGAATTGATCAATTCAGATTGGACTAATGGTGTATGAGATACCAATAGGATATGAAAGCTGAGGTGCCAATGAAGTTGGAAATGGAAGCACTTAGAGGAGGGCTTAAAGTGCAGGTAAAGAATTGGTTGTCATTTGCATGGTTAAGCCATTAGATTAGGTGAGATTTATCATAGAGCAAATAATGAGAGATAAGAAAGGTAAGGATAGACCCTTCTGGCTGAAGGGCAGAACAGCACCATAAAGAGAGCAAAAGAGCACCAAAAAGGAGCAGTTGAAGTAGGAGGAAAACCAAAGGAATTTGGTGCAGCCCAAAAGATGAGAGCGCTCCATTCAAATGATACAATTTTCATTAATCTTTGGTTAGTTTTATTTTAATTAGAGCTTGATGTAATTGGGGTAAATTGATCTTCCAGAAATAATGTCATTGGAATTTTCCCTGAATATAATAATTATTATGTCCTGAGGTCGTTTGTTTTTCTCTCTTTTTTTTTTTCCAGCATGGAAAGTTCAACCGAAAGTATCTGACTCTCTAAAGTATGTTTCCGTTTCAGTAGTCATAAATAGTACTGCAATGATGAATTAAATTTTTTTCAAGAGAAACTAAATTAAATCATGGCATATACAGTGTAACTTTTAAAAAACACAAGTTTTATGATATTATTTCCAAATATTATGATATTTATTACTCTCTCTCCACTAATTCATTCTCTAGATCATTTGTGACAAATAAATACATTTTACATTTTATCTGACTATTTTTGCTTTAGTTTGTACATTTTGGCTTCAGATCTTCTTCACTTCCGAAAATCTATTCTTATTGTTTAGCATTAGGTGAATCATTTTTATCAGTATCTTCCCTTTAAAAGTCTGTTTTTTCTTTCTTCGTATTTAACTTGTAGCAGACAGTTAAAAGAAAATTAAAAGGAGCATTGGTAGTAAATGATTAGTTATTACAGTAAGCTAAAATCTTTAGAATACACCAGCTAATGGGGACCAAGAAGTTCATGTAAATATTAAAACTGATTTCACTATCTACCTCTCCCAACCAAGTTCCCCACTGTTATTTTTGTTACTCTTTGTATACACTTGGGCTCATAAACAGCCCTCTCAAGTCCTTTCCCCCACTCTCTTCCATTGGCTGTAACTCTACTTTAGGGTCACACCTTTCTGTTGCCACTCTGTGAATGCCCTTCACTATATCAGAGCCTTCTGGTGCATGAATCTCAAGTTGTCAAAACAGGGGCATATTCCTTTCACTCATCAATGCACCAAAAATCAAATTATGTTCCACAGAAATGAGGAGAATGCCTATTGGGCTCACACGTAGTCCATTACACCCAGCTTGAGAATGGACAATATGTTCTCCCCATTTTTCACTTGAAGTGCTCTTTCCAAAATTCCTCATTATAACCTCTCTTCCTTCTAATTAAAATCAATCATCCAAATGTATGCTTATAATAACATCTTAAAGCTTATGATAAACATACCTTAAAGTCATAGTAATCAGATCAGAGGGAATTGACACAAAGAGATCAGTGAAAGAGAATAGAGTCCAAAAACAGACTCATTTGCATATGTAAATTACAGTAAATATGGTGTATCGATTCTCTAGAGAAGAGATTGGATTTGTTACTGTTTGAGGGGTTTTGTGTGTTTCGGGGATTTGGTGGGGGGGGGTGTGCTAGCATATATTAAGAAAGTCTTATAATAATCCAGGCATTATTCTAAGTGTTTTTCATGGAATGATTTATTTCATCTGTCTCGCAATCCTATGAAGTAGTCAAATTGTTATCCACATTTTGTGATGATGAAACAGGCACAGAGAGTCTAGTAATTTAGAACTACAAGCAAATAGCAGAGCTGGAAAATGAACCCACACATTTTTACTCCATATACCACCTAGGAAGATAGATCACATTCCTACCTACACCACAGCAAATAATAAGAGTTCAGATTCTGAGCCAAGCCAAAGTCAAACTATAAAGTATGAAAATAAAATAGAAAATATTCATACAATCATGGGGATAAGGAAAACCTTCATTAAAAGACACAAAACCCAGAAGCTAAAAGGAAAATGTTTTTACAGTCATTACATAAAAATAAAATCTCTTACCAAAAAGACACCAAAATAGATTAAATGATAAGCTGCAGACAGAGAAAAAATGTTTACAACTTATTTGTTTGTAACAAAGGATTAATGTCCATACCATAAAAGGGGCCCCAACAAGTCAGCAAGGAAATGATAAAGATAAATGATACATAGAACAAGAATTCCTGAAAGCCCATAAACACATAGAAAGTTCTTCAACATCAGTAGCAATCAAAGAAATGCAAATTAAAACAACAGTGGATTACAAGTGCTAAAAACTGAAGAATGACTCTAGGTTGGTGAGGATAAGGGAAATAAATACTTTCATAGATTATTTGTGGTAATCGAAATTGGAGAAGGATGTTTTGGAGCCTGGCCATATCTCCCAAATGTTAAATGTTAAGCTTTAGACCCAGTAGTTTTACTTGCTATGGGAAAAAAAGCAATTTGTAGAATATCATATACATTATATGTGTATAATGTAATGTAATATAATATAATATATACACAGACACATTTATATAAACATATATAAAAGAAAACTAAAATTTATGAGTATGATATTTGGTATCTCTACAGTATCAGTTGTTATTTCTCCTCTTTCACTTCTTATTTTATTTGGGTCCTCTGTCTTTTCTTCTTGGTGAGCCTGGTTAAAGATTTATCAATTTTGTTTACCTTTCCAAAAAACTAGTTCTTGGTTTCATTGTTATTTTCTATTTTTTATCTCTATTGTATTTATTTATCTCCTTTCTGATCTTTATTATCCTTCCTTCTGCTGACTTTGGGCTTTCTTCTTCTTTTTCAAATTTTTAGGTGGTAGGTTAGGTTGTTTATTTGAGATTTTTTTCTTGTTTCTTGAGGAAGGTGTGTATCACTATGGACTTCCCTCTTAGACCTGCTTTTGTTGCATTCCATAGGTTTTGGAAAGTTGTGTTTCCATTTTCATTTGTCTCGAGATATTTTCTGATTTCCTATTTGATTTAATCATTTACTCACTGGATTTTTAGTAGCATGTTGTTTAATCTCCACGTGTTTGTTCTGTTCCTGTTTTTCCTTCTGTAGTTGATTTCTGGTTTTATACCATTGTGGTCAGAAAAAAATGCTTGATATAACTTCTATCCTCTTTAATCTGTTGAAGCTTTTCTTGTGACCTAGTACATGATCGAGAACATTCCATGTGCACTTGAAAAGAATATGTATTCTCCTGTTTTGGGATGTAATGTCCTGTAGATATCAATCAAGTACAACAGGTCTATGTTTCATTTAAAGCCACTGTTGCTGTATTTATTTTCTGTCTGGATGACCTGTCCATTGATGTCTATAGGATGTTAAAGTCTCCTGCTATTAATGTATTATTGTCAATTTCTGCCTTTATGTCTCTTAGTGTTTCCTTTATATATTTAGGTGTGCCTCTCTTGGGTGCGTATATGTTAAAGTATGTAATATCTTCTTCTTGTATTGATCCCTTTATCATTACATAATATCATTACATAATTAATGTAATATAATTAATATCATTACATAATTTCTTTGTCTTTTGTTATAGCCTTTGTTTTAAAATCTATTTTGTCTGACATTTTCTTTTGTAATGTGCTTGAGTTCCTTTTTTATGTTTGGTTGTGTATCTAATGCAGGTTTTTGATTTGTGGTTACCATGGGATTCATATATGTTGACCCCTAATAATATCAACTTGATTTAAACTGACAGTTGTTTAAGTTCTAACACATTCTAAAAGATCTACATTTTTTACTCCCCTCCCCCACATTTTGTTTTTGATGTCATATATTACATCGTCATGCTTATCCCTTTACTGTTTATTGTAGTTATAGTTATTTTTAAATTTTTTGTCTTTTAATCTAAGTGATCTTAATTAAGTTATCTTCAATCCTTACTATATATTTGCTTTTCCTGTTGGGATTTTCCCTTTCCTGTATATTCTTACTTCTTTTCCATTTAGAGAAGATCCTTTAACATTTCTTATAGGGTAGGTTTAGTATTGATGAATTATTTTAGTTTTTGCTTGTCTGAGAAATTCTTTCTCTCTCCTTCTATTCTAAATGATTATCTTGCTGGGTAGAGTATCCTAGGTTGCAGATTTTCCCCTTTCAGAACTTTGAATAGATCATACCACTCTCTTATGGCCTGCAAAGTTTCTGCAAACAAATCAGCTGATAACCTTATGGAGATTCCCTTGTATAAGACTCTGTTTTTCTCTTGCTGTCTTTAGAATTTTCTCTTTATTTTTAACTTTTGCCATTTTAATTATGATATGTCTTGGTGTGGGATCGTTTGGGTTCATCTTGTTTGGAACCCTCTGTGCTCCTGTACCTGGATATCTGTTTCCCTCTTTAGGTCTGGGAAGTTTTTAGCCATAGTTTCTTAAAATACGTTTGTGATACCCTTCTCTCTCTTCTCCTTCCAGAACCCCTATAAAGTGAATGGTGGCATGTTTGATGTTATCCAAGAGATCTTGTACGTTGCATTCATATATACATTTTTTTTTCTTTAGTCTTTCTGTCTGCTGTTCTGATTGGGTGATTTCCATTATACTATCTTCCAGGTCACGTATGCATTCTTCTGTGTCACAGTCTGCTGTTCATTGCTTCTAGAGTGATTTTTATCTCAGATATTGAATTATGTATTTTTGATTCGATCTTCTTTATATTTTCTAGTTCCTTGTTAAACTGATTTGTGTTTGGATCAATTCTCTTCCCTAATTCGGTTAGCATTTTTATTACCAATGTTTTGAACTCTTTATCTGGTAGATTGGTGTTTCTGTTTCATTATTTATTTTCTCAGGGGTTTTCTTTTGCTCTTTCAATTGAGAGTAGTTCCTCTGCCTTTTTATTTCACTTAACTTTCTCTGTCTCTATGAATTTGGTTGAAACGGTTATCTACTGTGGTCTTGAAGGAGTGTTCTTATGTGGGAGCATCACTATGCAGACTGTGCATGCCCAGTGCCTTCAATGGGAGAGCCGGATTTGATATGGATGCCAGACACATCCTTCTTCAAGGTGTGCTGGCAGCTATCACCCTGGTAAGTGGTGTGGCTCGTAATGGAAGAGCTAAAGCCTGTACAGGGTGTGAGGCGTGACTTCCTCTCTGCTCAGTGGCCGTCACCACCCTCTCAGGCTCCAGGGATGGGCTCAAGCTGGGTCTGTTCTCTTTAAGTGTGTGTTTTTCCTCCTCCCTGCTCTGGGATCTTTGCCTCAAAGGAGGGGAGTGCTGAAGCAAGCGGGACTCCTGCACTTACACAGATCTGATGCTTCGCCTATGTAGGTGTCTGTGGCTCCACTCAGAAGCAGCCCATGGTTGCATCTTAACCCAGATCTAGTGCTAGGCTGTGGCATGGAGTAGGCAGGGCTGGAGTGTTCAATTAGCTGGGCCTGGGGAGCACAGCGAGGGAGTTTTGGGAATTCCAGCAGCTGTGCTACCATCAGAAGTCTGGGCTGCTTCTGTGATGCTGTTTGAGTCAGCGCCAACAATGGTTGCCACTGCTCCACCTGGGCTACACCCTGGGCCCCTGGGTTGCCTCTGTCCCTAGATTAAGTCTTTTCTCAGGTGCTGGCTGCCCCATGTCCAGTGCCAGGCTGTGGCATAGAGTGAGCAGGGCCAGCGTGTTTGCTCGGCTAGGGATGGGGAGCACAACAAGGCAGCAGCCATTAGGGCAGGACTCTCTCTGCCCTTCCTGGTGGCAAGCCAGCACCCGAGTACACCTCATGAGTGGAGTCTAGGCTTCTCTAGCTTTTCTGTCTGTCCCAGCAGTTCTCCAAGCAGCCAAGGGTGCTTATCCCCTACACCTAGGACCCCAGGACTGGGATGCCCACTCTGTGGCTCAACCCACTTACTGCCCAGGTCGAGTGCTCACTTGTGTGATTTCTCTTTTCCTCTGATTCCCGTCCCGGGGCACAGGTCCCAACCTGATCGCTTTTCTTCCCTTCCTCCTCGATTACGTATGTAACTTTCTTACAGCCTTGGTTGTACAGGAATCCTTCTGCCAGTTTCCAGTTGGTTTTCCATGAGAATTGTTCCATACGTAGATGTATTTTTGATGTGTTCATGGGAGAGGTGAGCACCACGTCCTCTTACTGTGCCATCTTGATCTCACGTCTAAAATTTATGAGTATAAATGTAAAGTGAAGTGTTTTCTAATAAATGCACTAATATTTTAACAGTGGTTCCTGCTGGTGAAAGGAGAGGATTGTGGAGGAAGGGAAAGGGGGTTGTAATTTTTACCCTCTACACTTTAAATTATTTGAATTTTTCATAATGCATATGTGTTTATGTATCACTTGTGTTATTTAGATTTTTAAAGAATAAATCTTGGTTATTTAAGAAAATGTCAAAACTAGGTTCTCATGTTTGCAAATATAACTGTATTTCACAGTTTTGCCATTTGCTCTCTCAGTTTGCTTTCTCTGAGACTATTTACATAATCCAGACAGAGTTAATTTAATTTTTTCAGCCATATTTACAGTGGTCCACTTGGGTAGTACACTGTGGAGGAAGGTCAAGTCTAGCCCAACTTGTGAATAGTCAGAGGTTTTATTTTCACTCCTTTTCTCTTCAACCCTGTCTATAATTCTGGTATCTCTAGTGCTGTGCCTTTGGTTGCCAAGGCCTAGCTGTGAGTGCCAGGCCAGCTCCTAGCAACACCAAGGCCCATTGATAGCGCCAGGCCAGTTCCTCCCTGCCAAGGGCCCCTTTTCTCTCTCTCAGAGAGGACAGTGGGCTGGCATGCACCTTTTGCCCTCTTCTTTCCACTTGTTCCTGATGTAATGTAGGAGGTAGAAAAAATATCTTGAGGTCCCCAGGGAAAAAGCATGAGGACAAAAACTATATAGTATCCTATAATTCCTGGGAACGGATAAAAGACACCTATGTTCCTGATGGAATCATGGAGACACTGTACTGGCTGGCTTACCTCTGGCATTCTTATAATGTGAAACAAACAAAGACAAAAAAAACCCCTCCCTATTTAATTCATCCACAGTTAATGGTCTTTCTGTGATTTACAAACACCATCCTTACTTATATAGAGTTCCAAGTGGAAATTCAGGGAAATGAGGTGGAATTGGACCAGGCTGTGACAGCTACTCTCTGTCCACAAGGGTGGCTCCCCTATAAATCATGTGGCAGCCGCAGTTGGTTCAGGAGTTCTTCCTCCTCTCAGGGGAGAGCAAATGGAAATACCTGAGATTGTTTTACTGTCCTTCTGTTCTGCATTGTCCCTTAGAAAGGGCTACAAAAGGAGTCCCTACAGGAACGTATAATATACATATGCTTGTGCTATTTTGCCTGCCAAACCCAGTTTTCATTTGGTGAAATTCTCCTCCCACATAATTCCAGTGGTAATTCCACAATTCCTTCACCCCCTTGAAGTTCTACAAGGACCTACTCCAGACCCACATCACTGATTCAAGGTTGGGAACATGATGCAAGCCAAGCCGGCTGGTGTCAGATCTGGGACTTTTGCTAAACTGTTAGAAGAGATACTCTATTTGCATTGAGTTCGCTCAGGTGGTAGAACATAGGCAAGAATATCTGTTGACTATCTTTACCACCTCCTGGGTACCTGAAAAGGAAGTTAACACATAATAAGGCAGATTTGAAAGATGGAAATGATATTATGTGAGGTCCTAAGCCCAACTGTACTCATTCTGGCCATAAGCTACTAAATTCTGTTTTTCTCAAACTAGTGCTATTTTCTTGAGTGTTTGAGTGATACTTACAACCCACAGAATCCTGATCACGCTGATATACCACAGAATAGCCTTTCCTTGACAATTAGAATTTCAGTAAACCATGAACAGGGAGGAATGGGTGAGAGGAGTTGTGTCAAGAAACAGAGTAAGACTCATCATAATTGAATATCGGGAGCTTTCACATCCAGCATACCTTGGAGATACTGCAGGTTCAGTTCCTGACCACTGCAATAAAGTGAATATTGTGATCAAGTGAGTCACATGAAGTTTTTGGTTTCCCAATGCATATAAAACTTACATTTATACTTTTCTGTAGTCTACATGTGCAATAGCATTATGTCTAGGAAAAAATGTATATACCTTAATTTAAAAATACTTTATTGCTAAAAAATGCAGACCATCGTCTGAGCCTTCAGCACATCATAATAATCTTTTTGCTGGTGGTGGGTCTTGCCTCGATGTTGATGCCTGCTGACTGATCGGGGTGGTGGTTGCTGAAGGTTGGAGTGGCTGTGGACATTTCTTCAAATTCTCAAAGTAAAATGGTCAGTGGTTGCCATGGATTCAGAGTGGGGGGAAAGGGAGAGAGAAATGAATAGGTGGTGCCCAGGGGATTTTTAGGATAATGAAACTATTCTGTATGATTTTTAGGATAGTGCAACTGTTCTGTAATAATGAATACATGTAATTACACATTTGTTAAAACGCATAGAGTGTACAACACAAAGAGGAACCCTAATGTAAACTATGGATTTTAGCTCATAATAATGTATTAATATTGGTTCATTAGTTGTAGAAAAAATTACCACACAAATGCAAGATATTATTAAAAGGAGAAACTGTTATGAGAATGGGGGAAGAGAGACATATGAGAACTCTGTACTATCTGCTCATTTTTCTGTAAACCTAAAACTGCTCTAAAAGATAGTCTGTTAAAAATAATAATTTTAATGTGGTTCATGAAATCATCTTTTCAGTAAATTCAAGTTTTGTTTTTTATTTAGTTGGCTTAATTTTTTGATTTTAAAGTATTTTTGTAATATTCTTATAAATTTAAAAGCAAAATTATATAGAGCAATGATTTTGCAGGCTTATGTATATCTTAGAATATTTTATAGAAACATTCCTAGTTAAGTAAACATTTGAATTTTAGCAATTTTTATTGTCTTTGTAATAGAATTTACTCAAGGTTTGATCTCTGTTGAAATACATTGGTGAATGAAATGGCAGATTTTACTTAAATCTATATTCATTGAATTTTTAAATGAATGAAAAAACCTGTAAATATAGTAATGGCTTCATAATGTCTGCTTTTTTTTTTGCCGTACTCGGGCCTCTCATTATTGTGGCCTCTCCCGTTGCGGAGCACAGGCTCCGGACGCGCAGGCTCAGCGGCCATAGCTCACTGGCCCAGCCGCTCCGCGGCATGTGGGATCCTCCCGGACCGGGGCACGAACCCGTGTCCCCTGCATTGGCAGGCGGACTCTCAACCACTGCGCCACCAGGGAAGCCCATAATGTCTGCTTTTTAAAAATAATTCCTTTTTTCCTCCCTAGAGTTTCATCTCATTCATTTGTGACTACATGATCCACATTTTTCTATCAAGTCCAGAATCCTTACAGGCACTGAGATTGCCCACTCATCAAAGTCCACAGGATCAAAACCTTTTTGCCTTTTCCTTAGGTATCTTAATGTTTCCATTTACTATCCTTTTGTCATTGCCAAGTTCTTTAGTCCTTTAGGGGAAAAAAATTCTTCTTTGGAGACTGTAGATCTTTCTGAGAGCTAATGTAAGGATCTATTATTGCCCACAAGAGGTAGCCTAGCAAGACAAAAATATCAATGTGCAGGCAGGTTGCTAAAGATCTAGCTATTGCAGCATTTAAAGGAAACAAACATAGAATGAATCAGGGAAAAAAAAAATTGACTCTAGAGACAGGTAACATGTGAGAAATATGAGATATAAGGTAATAAACTACCCTTGATTGAAGGCAACTATGAAGAATTAATAGCTTATTGATATTTCCCTGATAGCTCTTCATTCATACATGCTGTACTTTAATTTTAAAAATTAATTAAATAACAACTGTTAAGGCAGATGAGTATGGTTGGTTTTGTATAGTTAATTTTGAGCTCAGTGGGCTTGAAGTTAAAATATTTATTTGGTGGTCTGCAGTTAGCTCCCTAGGTAAGGGAAGGTGCTGGCACCTTTTAAATATTATCATCACCGCAGTGTAGTCAGATTCTCTGGCTCCATCTAACCAGTAGGTTTAAGGTGGTTGCTAAACCAGGTCCAGCCCTCCTGACTCCAGCACTGCACCCTCTGCTGGACACTTGTTCTTCCATTTCTAAATCTGTTGGGACAGGAAATGAATGCAACCCACTCCTTGGAGTGGGGAGAAGAACACATAGCTTGTTGCCCTGAACCCCTCCACTTACCATTTCATTTATATCCTTCCAGTATACCCAGAAACAAAAATAGCATATACAAGAGTTCTAAGCAAATACCTACAACTGTTTATCAACTTACCTTGAGTTTAAATACATGAAATCATCCTAGCCTTCTCTGGGGACACACCTGCACATGTGTTAAAATATGACATAACCAATTATGTTCAATGCCATACTTTTTTGCTCTACCTTGATTACATAGAGCTTTGAGACTTGTGACCAGCAAAAATTAATTCTTCTAAAAAACAACTTTTTTTTCTATTTCTACTACACTCTGAGCGGTAACAAACCTGTCAAATGAAAAAAAAAAGTTTCACTTGAATGTTTCATAAGTTCTGTAAACTCACTGGTGTTTGAAATTTTTTTTGTCTTTTTTTAAGATAGTAGCTGTCTCATAGTACTAATTTTATTATTAAGTTTAAGTAATTTCCAAATGAACAATATTAACTTTATCAAAACCTAAAAAAAAGCTCATAAAACAACTTAATTAATAGCTATGTTTTAGTTTGCAGTAAAGAAAAACAAAGTCCTTTGTGGAACTTTTTTTGGGGGATTGTGAACATTGCCCTGTAATATTAGTTTCATATTTACATGTTGCATATAAACGTAAGCAGAAAAGCCCATCACTCCCTTTTCCCATGGTAGATCAAAGTGGTCAAAGATAGGGACTGGTAACTTAGGGGTTCCATTGCGAGGAAATTTTTGGTACTGAATTGCCAAAATACAAACAAACAAACAAAAACCCAGGTACTACTCCTCAGGAAACCAGGCAATCAACTCCAGTCCTAAGTAATCAGTTTCCCTTCACAGAAGCTAATAAGCACAGCCAAACAAACAATGAAAGTTTCCACTGCCCTTGCCCTCCTCCCATTCTTTCCTCCCTTCTTCTTCCTTTTCTGTTCTCCATCTTTATTCCAGCCCAACTTTTCCTTATTTTTCACAGACTGACTAATCTGAAATATGTCCCACTAAATACAGAATAACTATTAGTTATCACTTTATTAAAGACACATGTATACCTTCCCCCATTCTCTCAAAACTTTTTTATCACTGAATTCTCATTTCTTTTCTCACACTTTATTTTCACCTTCTATCTCACACTCATATATTTTTCTCTCTCTCTTCTCTAAGTCCTGGCTGTTGATGTGAACAAAATTTACATTCAAATAAAACAGAAAGATTTTTTTTCCAGATTTTCATACCAGCTGACTGAGGTTGTAAGCGTACCACTTGGGAATTAAGATATACTTTCCTCGAGTTTTTAAAAAGCATATTGATTTCATGCCTTTACTCCCAGTATCCCTCCAGAGAGGAGGATGGACTTTTCGAAAATTGGTTTGGATTGATAAAGTACTTTGCCCTTATTTAAAGAGCTCATCTTACATCAGCCTCTCTTTTCATTCACTAAACAGATTCTGCAGCCCTCCTAATCTGAGAGAATTAGGCCTCCCTTGTCTGCTTTGATCCAGAAAATCATGCTTTCATTAACACAAACATCTCCTGATCTCTGCCATGCACTTTAGATTTTCAAATTATGTATGTGCATCATTTATCAGAATGCTGTCAGGCCACAGGTCTGCCAGACATTCAAACTGGGAGATCCCATGGCATGTATGTGGATTCATTTTAAGGGAGGGGCGTGGTGATTGTAATCTTGGTCCCTAAAGTAGCTGTAGTTAGCTGCATATTCTTTATTTCAAGGAAAGAAATGTGGTAGTAAGTACCAAGGATGAGATCTCACGTCTTAAAAAGCAAAATGCAGATTCCCGTCTACTCCTTTGAGCAATAGAAGAGATTAAAAACAGCATTTTGTATTGAGAAATGGTATGACTTTGGTGAGTAAGTTGTAAACAGAGTAGTGTTTTTAGTGATATTGTAAACATGCAGCAATATATCAGTAACAATTTTGATATTTGGGAAGTGGAAACACACAGGAAGTTCTTTAATCTTAATGGAAAATGCCCTGAGTCATTTGATCTGTGTACATGCCTTTCGACAAAATTTTTTTTCAAACTCAAGTCTTCAAAATTATCATCACTTCTGTTTTCTTTGTCCATTCTAACCTTTTCTGAAACAGAGAAAGATAAATACCACCATAAAAAGTAGCATTTAGACTGCCCAGAAACTGTATAATTACAGACTGTGTCCAGAATTTCAATTTTAAAATTCTGGAGAGTAAATAACAATATATAAAGCTAACAGATGACCCAGATACTGGAATTATCAGACATGGACTTTAAAGTAACTATATATTCATATTTCAGGAAAACAGATGACAGGAACCTATAAAAAAGAACCAAATAGAAACTCAAGGACTGAAAAAAATACAATTACTGAAACAAAGAACTCAGTAGATAGGTTTAACAACAAACGTGAAGACCAGATATAGCTGAGGAAAGAATTAGTGAACTAGAAGTTAGGTAAGTATAAAATACCCTAATGGAAGCCTGAAGGGCAAAAAGAATAGAAAAATACATTTAAGAGTGAAAAGGACATATGGGATGCAACAAAAAGTTCTAACAAATGTATAGCATCATCTCCCTTCAGAAGGAGGCAAGAACAATATTTAAGAATAAATGTCAAAAAATTTCCAGTTGATGAAAGATATCAAGCCATAGATTCAGGAGATGCTGCAAACTCCAGTTGGGGTATTGAAAAGAAAACCACACCTACATACATCACAGTAAAAAAGCTGAAAACCAAAGACAGAGAAAATCACAAAAGTATCCAAAAAGAAGGGTACATTGTTTTTCAAGGAATAACCATGTGTTTGAGAACTAACTCTTCAACAGAAAAGATGTAAGACAGAAGACAATGGAATGATATGAATATGGTGTGAAAAAAAATTTGGCAACCAATGAAAATATCTTTCAAATGTGAAGCAACATAGAAATTTCTGGATCATCAAAGACTAAGCACATTCATCAAGCAGCCTACATGAAAGGGAATGCTAAAAGTAGTTCTTCAGGCAGAAGGAAAATTATCCCAAAGGGAAACACAGCAATGCAGGAAAAAATTATGTATGCTAAATTTGGGGCAAATCTGAAAGGATACTGACTATACAAAATAACAATAGTATTTTAAGAGTATTAAAATATATGTAGAATTAAAATACATGACAATAATAACTAATGGCACCTGGAGGGTTGAGGACAGTTAATAGAGTTCAGTGTCCAAAAGTCTCAGCATTGACTGGAGTGTGGTAAGAGAACTAACTTATATTCATTCTAATGATACAAGAACACATGTTTACACTTTGTGGGAGTTACTAAAAGAATAGTGAAAGGATGTGTAACAAGCATGCCAATAGAGGAAAAATAAATGAAATGTTCCAGAATTTATTAATTCAAAATAAGGAAGGAGAAAAAAAAGGTATCATAAAGCAGTTGGGAAGTATCAAATTGAAAATAACAAATAATGTGGTAAATATTAAATTAGTTTATATTTTGTGCATTCATTGATTGTTCAGAAATAGCTGGGAAGTGTTATGGGCAAACAAAATCTAATTGACCTGAACTGAAAAATATACTGTTGCTAATTCACAAAATAATTTTTCTACAAGGAAAATTTTTTTTAAAAGTATCAATAGTTGATGATTTTTGCATGATTATGATGTGAGAAGCATTATGTTAATATATCCCATTTTATTCTTTTGAGTTTGTTTATAGGCCTATTATATATTTTTTTTCAAGTGAGTTTCAGGCAGGTTAAATACCAACTCACACTGAAAACAGCAGATCTGGGAACAGAAAACAATTTTTGTTTATTTTTATTGTTGTTTTATTTTACTCCAGAATTGATAACCCTTAATCATCACTATATATGTCAATTTTCTTGAAAAGAAAAACTTAATATTCCATGCATTTTTAAAATGCAGCCATAATGCAACATGGAGGCATCACAGCAAATGTGTGAAACAAACAAGTTTTCAAAGAGAAAAAGAAAAAGTATTATTTACATTGCTGGGGAGTTGGTCCTTTTTAAATTTCTTTTTCCAGGGGGAAGGAGGAGAGGGAGGAGGGAAATCAAAGATTCTGTCCCAGAGAGGGGGAAAGGTGAGATCTGAGAAGGGGCAGAAACAGGGAAGGAAAAGGTTGTACCTTCATAACGTGGGGTGGTTTGGGGTCAGGCCCTAAACATCATCCTGCTTGAGAATCTGTCAGAGGAAAACAAGTCAAAGGGAGCAAAAGAAGGAGCCACTAGGGCCAGAGGCAGGACAAGAGATGGTATCTTAGGAGGCCACGGTAAATGGGGGAGATTCAGGAACTAGACATGCTTCCTAGGGGTCGGGGGAATGCAGCCACAGTGTCTCCCCCTTCCCTCTTCCACCCCAGCTCCAGCCCTGGCCTTTTCTTTTCATCCCTACCCCCACGACAGAAGTTGTGGCCCTGGCCATGTCATCGTGTTCCTGTGTCCCTGCATGTTCCCCACCCTTCACTCCCTCCTTTTGCACAGACCGCATTATAATAAATTTTAAATTAAAACCTGAAAAAAAAATCCCAATAATTAGTCTAAGGATCGGTTCATTGAACAAATGTTTAAGCATGTGCTAAGTGTCAGGCACATGCTAGGCCCTGATGACCTAATACAAAAACAGCAGAGATTTAGTCCCTGCTTCATGGGGCTAATAATAATATTAAATATAAATTAATGTACTTCCTTCATTAGATAATAATAAGAGAAGAAAAGGAAATAATCATAAATTTGCTATGTGCTATGAAGACCACAAAGAGATGCTCTGATAAAGAATTATCAGTGAGGGCTCTTTTAAGTGATACGATGAAGGAGGATTTCTCTGAGAATGTAACCTTTAAGCCAGCAGAGCTTTATAATTAGGGTAACTATATTTTATATTGCTCAGACTGGAACACTTTTGAGAATGAAAGGGGGCACTTCTGATAATTATGCAGGATGCCATGGCAAACCAGAATATGTATGTATGCACCCTCTTTCTAAACCAAAGAAAGAAGTATGGGTTATTTCCTAAATGCAACTGGAAGACACTAAAATGTCTTACCAAGGGAATATTGATTGTTTGAGTTACATTTTTAAAAGTCCTCTCTAGATGCCAGATGGAAAATTGATGGATTAAGGGGCACAAATGGAGGTAAAGAGACAAATTCTGAGAACATGGTACCCATCTAGGTAGGAGAGGGACAGTGGCTTGGATTGATAAAGCAGGAATATAGAGAGTAGTAGCAAATTGAAGATGAATTTTGCAGTGCATCAGCAGCTAAGGTGAAGTTACATAACATATTATATTTGCATTTTAATTCATATTTTAATAAACACAAGACATTTTAAATATGGTCAAGTGATGTGGAAACAGACTTTCTAACAGCACTGAGATATAAACATGAAAGAGAAATTGTTCACCTGTAGCAAAGAAAATCAAGTTAAAAAAAATCCGCTAAGCAGCTTCCCTTTATTCTCTATCAACTCCAGTTTTGAGTTTTTTGTCTAATTCATATCCATTTGTAAGTTTCTATACATTTGTTTATAAAGACTATTAATCATTTGTGCAGCAATATTTTTTCCAGCCTATTGTATGTATTTTCACTTTGTTTTGGGGGTCTTTTGTCATTTAAATTACTCATTTTCTTAATTTGTGTATAGGAAAAAACATCTAATTTTTTCCTTATAAAAGCTGAGTTTCCTAATTTAGAAAAGTTTGCCCCATACAAAACATTATATAAGTATATACAAAAATATAATTCTGTTATTTTATGTATTTGCTTATATATGTCATTTAAACCTTTAATTCATTTGAAATGTATTTTTGTATATGGTCTGAGAAATCTGGCATTATCCATCACATTAAAATGCATCATATTTTTCAATCTGAACTGAAATTCTACCTTGGTTTCTATATAAAGTCCTCATAGTCTTAAATCAATTTCTGCATGCTCTGATAACGCTCCATTATGTATCTGTTTCTGTGCCAAAATATTCTGCTTTCATTGGAATGACTTTAGAGCAAGTTTGGTAAAGGAAGTTCCGTGTACTCATCTTTTTCCCCCCTCCGGTCCTCTTGAAAAAACTTCTTCATTACACACAAACACACACACACACACACACACACACACACACACACACAGAGTATTACCTGCTTCTTGTAAATAAATCACAGTACAAAATGTATGACACAAAATGTTATAATCCCCATTCTCTCTCAAATTCCTGCAGTTAACCACTATTAAAATGTTAGAGTAGGGCTTCCCTGGTGGCGCAGTGGTTGAGAGTCCATCTGCCAATGCTGGGGACGTGGGTTCATGCCCCGGTCCGGGAAGATCCCACATGCCGCGGAGCGGCTGGGCCCGTGAGCTATGGCCGCTGAGCCTGCGCGTCCGGAGCCTGAGCTCCGCAACGGGAGAGGCCACAACGGTGAGAGGCCCGCGTACAAAAAAAAAAAAAAAAAAAATAGAAATTAGATAGCCTGATAGATCATGAGACTCATCCAAAAATATTAGCTTTTTTTCCTGACCTGTATATTGGTCCCTTTTTAAACTTACCTCTTACTCCACGTATTGGGGTTCATTTTGTTTTGGTCCTTAACACTTTTTCCAATTTATTGTGAAAAGAACCAGCTAAACATTTTTAATATTTGCTCTTCTTTTTTCATTCTGAAAACTTGTTGAATTTGCATCCATACTTAAAAATGAAGCAAAATTTAAAGTACTGAAAGATTATGAAGACTCTCCATCTAGGAATAAAATTGAAAATAGTAATAAGTATGAAAATAACTAGATTTTGTTTGCTTTTATGATTATGTAACCAAACTCAGACATCGTTTTTTTTTTCTTCCCCAAATTAGGAGAATTTAAAATGAAAAAAAAAAATCTCTCCCCTTTCCCCTCTCTCCCTCTTCTCTCTCTCCTATTCACTAGAGACTGAGAAAGAAGAGATCTTATTCAGGTCTTTGCTACATTTCTGGTTCACATCCAGTGGACAAAGAGTAGAAAGGATTCATTCAACCAGTAATTACCAAGCGCCTATAAAATACCAGGAGCGCTTCCAAACCTTAGGGAAATTCTGGCCCCTGCTCTCAAGGAGCCTACCTTTCAGTGGGAAGCATAACTCTGCTGCAGCTACTGGGGCAGAGGTTGCTGCCTACCTGTGAATACACTTAGAGTTACAGAACAAACTGGAGGTAATCAGGACAACTTTCAGCCTAGTAGAAAAGTCTGTATACTTGAGCATCTTTACCAGTCTTTCATTCAGTCTTTTCTCAGATTCCTTCAGCAACAGGGAACTCAGTACTTCAACTTTTCCATTTTTAATAGGTTCAAACGTTAAAAATTCTTATATTTTTCTGGCTTTTCCAACATTTAAAGGCAGCTTTATACCTCTCTTTCAACTTTCACAGCCACACAGCTTCCCTAAACTGGGCTAAAAACACCCAATCTTTAAGTCATTCTAAATGTAATATCAGTGTTGCCAATATCCCCCCAAGATTCAGAGTTATTTAAAAGAGTTTTGGAACTTCCCTGGTGGTCCAGTGGTAAAGAATCCGCTTTACAATGCAGGGGATGCGGCTTCTATCCCTTGTCAGAGAACTAAAATCCCACATGCCGCGGGGGAACTAAGCCTTCACGCCACAATTCCTGAGCTCACGCCTCAACTAGAGAGCCCACGCGCCCTGGAGCCCGCGTGCCACAACTAGAGAAGAGAAAACCTGCACGGCACAACTAGAGAGAAGCCTGCATGCCACAGCTAAGACCCGATGCAGCCAAAAATAAATAAATAATAAACCTTTAAAAAAACAAAAGTAAAATAGTCTCTATATATAGACTGACCAGCTCAGAGTATAATGAACCATTCCTTCCTATTTTGTTCCAAGCATTTTAGGATTGAAATAGTGTAATCCTAAATGCCACGGTCACCCTAAGTGGTTGGCTCATATTAAACCTTTGGGTCTGTCAGGATATTTCTCGTCATTGTTACTCCATGGGCATACAGCCTAACCTTAGGGGTAGTGATATGTGGGGAAAGCAGGTAAGCAGGCAAGCCTGAGTGAAACTATATCAATTCTTGAGACTGAATACAGTCTATGTGACTTACTGATTATCATTTAAACTTATCAAAATTTAGCTGTCAACTAAGAACATCCTTCAGGCCCAGAGCCAAAAGCAGAGTTTCAAGCTTATAGGAAACCAGACAGTTCCGTAATTATTCAAATAAAATTACTGACACTGAGCTTCACGTGATCAAGGATATTATATTAATATATTATTATTATGCCACTTGAAATATGGATATTTGCTGGCAGATGGGTTACAGAAACATAAGATTATAGATAAGTATTTCGTGACTTCTTGAAAAATGCTGATTTCTTTAATTTAAATCCTGAATATTTATTTTACATAAATAGGTTCCATTCAGTTGAAATAATTTGAAAGTTAATAGAAACACTCAAGACTAGGTTTTTTAATTTTTAGGAAGATCCAAAATGTCCCAGATCACCACATTATAACCGATGATCAACATTTATTCCATTCTAAAATAGATACTTTGCACGACCATATATGTAATATACATACAGTTTTGAAAAAATAATGTAACATAATTGTCTTTATTTCAAATTAACAGTTTTTTCAAAAGTGTTCAGGAGAGATTAATAAATATGTGATATAGTTCTAAGCAAAAGTATGCTTGGTTAAACCCACAAAGCAAAGGATATATAAAAATATGTAGAAGGAGAAAAAAGTACTTTTAATATATATTTTGACTATCTTTTAAAATAATTACAGATATAATAGCAGTAAAAGGAAATTTCAGTGTTCAGTAAATGTTTAGAAATTTAGGACTTGATGAAAGAGTTAAAATTCTTGAACTTTGAAATTCCTCTTTAATGAGACATAGAAATCTAAAATAATGACAGCAATAATAATTATAATGTTTACAAAGGCTTTGGAATTTTCAATATTCCTGTGTCTCTGCTTGAAACACATAAAATTAATATGATGTAGTCACAATTTGTTTCTTGACTATTTTATATTCAGTTATTTTTAATGAAGCAACTAAATTAGGCATAACTTAGTTCAGCTTTAATGTAGTTATGAATATATTTTACTTGATTAAAATGATAAAACTAGGGAGGCCTAAATATTATCTTAAAAGGTTAACTACTGTGTCAATTACAAAATCTAGGGGAAAGATATTTATAAGGGAATAACTATTCTGAAAAGTAACTTCCTTTTGTTCATTTCATTTCATTAAAGACTCAATCAACTTTCACTCTTAATACTAAAATTTTCCTAAATTACACATTGGCTTGCAAATGGAAGTGCATACAGCAAGGCTAAGTCAATTTAACACTAGTGAAGATTCAGAAAGTAATCCATTTTTATTTAATCGGGGTTGGGGGGGACTACTTGGCAGCGTAGGGTGATCTAATTAAATAATTGCCAATTCTACATTGCACTTTGTGTTACATGACGTAATATAAATAAATACCAGTAAAAATCAAATTATTCAGGTATCTAAACAATGATGAGGCCTGCTCTGCCAACAGGTATGCTATAGAGTAGAAGCCTCAATGCCTTAAGACTGAGTAGATTAGGCAAAATTTTTCACCTCTCTGTCTGTTAGGGTGACCAGTTAAAGTATTTACAAAGTTCCCTATGGGAAGTAAATGTGATCATCTATGTAGTATGTCCAATGAGAGGAGGAAACTTGAAAAGGAACAGTTTTGATGTATGCATTAGATTTTTAATCACAATACAAATAAACGGTCATAGATGACAGTTTTCACCTCAGGAACACAATAACTACCTACGTTTAAGTGCCAGACCCCTCTAAATAGACAAATGTCTTCTAGTAGCAACCAGAATAAACAGTTCCTCCCCGCTAAAGCCCTGAAACTTACTTCATCAATAGCACCACACAATCATACCTTGTAGCCTCAGCCAGCCCTTTACCTTGCATCACTAAGGTAGCCACACTGCCATTGGGGCTGTTATCACTGAGTCGTATGGCCCAACGCCAGTTTATTAGCAACTCCAAATGTTGATAAAATCAATTTCTTCGATAAAAGAAAGCATTAAAACTTTGTAAAATAATTTTTAAAAGCAAAAGAGATCTCATTGTTTTGTTTATTTTGTTTTTAGGACTGGGGCAGGAAGCATCTAAAAGATGGTTTTAAAGGAAGAGGACGGCTACTCGCATGGGACGGCATTTTAGTTGTGCTCAAAGTGATGAAAGTTGATTTGCATTATTCTGCCACTAAAACTGAAGCGTCCCGCCCGGGGAAAGCCCCGCCAGCCGCGCGAAGTTCTCCGAAAATGGACTCTGCGGAGAGCTGACATAAATTCACAACTAACTATTCGGGGCCCGCAGGTTTTGCGAGAGAGGGAAGCAACCAGGGACCCGGAGAGCCCCGCGTCCCTCCCTTCCAAGGACTCGTCAGTGCCCCCTCCCTCCTCCTGGAATGGGAAGTGAATGTCACCTGCAGATCTGCCCGACTCTATCGGTCCCTCTCCTCCTCCTCCGCCCAGTTCGGACAGTCTCTAATGCCCAGTTCCAGCCCCGGCCGCCTTCGGCTCCAGTGTCCTAATCCCCCGCCCTTCCCCTTCAAGCCTGTCCCCCGTGGTCCCGGCCCCTCCAAGAACTGCCAGGCGCTGATTGGCGGCGGCGCTGACAGGAGGCGGGGCCTGGAAGTCCCAGCCAAACCCGCCCTCACGTATAAGCCCCTTCTCGGCTCTCTCTCTCCATCCTCTCTCTCTTTCTCCCTCGCTCCCTTCCTCCCTGTAACTGAACAGTGAAAATTCACATTGTGGATCCGCTAACAGGCACAGATGTCATGTGAAAACGCACATGCTCTGCCATCCACACCGCCTTTCTTCCTCTTCTTTCTGTTTCCTTTTTTTCCCCTTGCTCCTTCTCCCTCTTCTTTGTAACTAACAAAACCACCACCAACTCCTCCTCCTGCTGCTGCCCTTCCTCCTCCTCCTCAGTCCAAGTGATCACAAAAGAAACCTTCTGAGCCGGAGGCGGTGGCATTTTTAAAAAGCAAGTACATTGGAGAGAAAGAAAAACAAAAGCAAAACAAAACCCAGGCACCAGCCAGCCAGCACATTTTTTTCACCCCTCCTGAAAACAAACAAACAACCAAACAACCATCAAAACAGTCACCACCACCATCATCAAAACTGTTAACATAGCAGCGGCGACAGCAAACATCACCCTCCGGCCACGGCGTCCACCTAAAGGGATGGTTTTCTCGGCAGAGCAGCTGTTCGCCGACTACCTTCCTCACTCGTGCTGAGCGGGATTTTTGGGCTCTCCGGGGTTCGGGCTGGGAGCAGCTTCATGACTACGCGGAGCGGGAGAGCGGCTACACCATGCGAGGTAAGCGAGCCCGCAGGCACCGTGTCTACCCGGTCCGGCCAACTCCAGCCAGATGGGCGATGGGGGAGGGGAGCGCACCCAGCCGAAGAGGAAAGAGGTTGGCGGGGCGCAGTTACTGAGTTCGTGTTCGCAGTTGGGCTGCAAATGGCCTGGGCGTAGAAAGTTGTGGGAAGGTGTTGATGCCTCTCAGGAGTTCTGGAGGGACACGGGAGGGCGCTTTTTGGAGAGGGGGACGACGCTAGTTGCTTCTTCCCAGTCCTTGAGTTGTACTGTACCATTTTGGGGTGTCACTCTCGGGTGCGGATGCGAACGCCGGTTGGAGGGAGAGCCGGGAGAAGTATGCCTCTGGGCAGAAGCCGCTAGAAGCGCAGGGCGCGCGGCGGTCGCCAGCCCGGGTTAGGCGCGCGGGGCTCACGGGCAGGCGGCCAGGCGGGTACACACACTCTTCAGGTTACGAGGCCCACCGGCGTCCAGGTCAGCGGACAGTGTCCCTTCGTGGGAGTGGTAGGCAGAGGGGACGGTGTCGTGGGACTAGACACAGATTCCGGGTTCGTCCCCTGCGCGCGTACCTCGCGCCGGAGCTGCGCCCTGGCCAGGTCCGCGTGCCCGAGCCCGCGCGGCCCAGGGACGAGCGCCACCCTGAAAAAGTTGTGCGGAGAAAGTTCCAGAGGATAAAAGCCCGCGCTACCCGCGGCGGGGAAGGCTCCTTTGTCAAAGGGCCGCTGCGGGAGGTAGTGCTGGGTGAACCTTCGGGCCAGGACCCCCAGCGGCGACTGCGGTGGCAGGTCTCCTGGGCTAACTGGCGGCGGTGGGGTGACGCGCCGGGGACAGGGGCAACACACTTGTTCCGGCTGCACTTTGGGTTGCCCGGGCGGATGGCCTGGCCCGCTTTAGGGAATCACTTGATCCGTCTCCTCCCCTGCGGTGCCAGGACCTTCACATTTCCTGCGCGCTGTGCCCAGAGCCGCTTTCCTCCACTGTCTGCTTGGCCACAACTTCACTCTTCTCTCGGAGAGCGGGCCGGGTGCCCGCGTGCCATGGGGATAAGTGCGAGCCTCGGAGCACCCGCCGCCTCACACTCCCCAGTGTTTCTTTCTAGCCATTCTGCGTTTCTTGCGGTGGAGCGGGGGCGGGGGCTCTCCTCTCCTCCTCCTCTGTCCCTCTGGGTCCTGGCAACAGAAAGGTGGAAACGGCCAGCTCCGGACCTTCCTACATCCCCGAGCCCGCGTGACAGGTAGACTGGCCAAGAAGAACTTGGGAGAGTTGGGCTGCAAACACTCATCGCCTTCCACTCGGCTGTGTTCACCTCCCATCCACATTCCCAGTACCTCTTGAGGAGCGTCGGGATGGGGTATCGGGCATGTTCCCCCTGCTCCGCTCGAAGTGAATCCCGAGCCTGGACGCTAGAGCAGAGACTGGGTTAGCCAGCTAGGCGCTGGGACGTGGCAAGAAAGGGAAGGGGGAAGAGGAACAGAGAGGCCGTCCATGGAGGTGGGTGGGAGGGAGGTAGCTGAAGCTAAGGGACAGAGACGTCCTGGTGAAATGGTCTTGATTGACCCGCATACTGGTAGTGGGGGCCCCGTGAGTGCGAGCTGGTTCCAGTTTAGTGTCCCGATTGGGGGATTGGTCACATGCTCCACTGCCCAGATTCTTTCAGGAAACTATACTTGGGTAATTGGCGAGTGCAGAACCTTTAAGTTAAGGACGCCCTAGTCTTTGTTTTTGTTTTTCTGTCCCGTCTCACCACCATCCTCTCTCCTTTCAGTTTCCCTTGCTCCTCTCTGGGGTAGCCAGTTCGTCCAACTCCTACTTCTCCCTTTCCAATCAATATTCCTCCCGTGGCTGAGTTCTTATGTTCTGAAGGTCTGAAACCATGCGCCACGTCAGTTCCAACCCGGCACTAGGGCCTGGGGCCAAAAGCCACTCACTCTCCCCTTAAATTGTAGAAAACAGACGAGTGTGGGACAAGAGTGGGTTGTAGCTTGATCGCACTGCTCCTGAAGGAGCAGTTTGCCAGCGACAGTCCAGATTCGCCAAGGCGCCCACTTCGGGGACTCGAGAAGCTTGACGCCAGGTGCTGCCTCTTACCTTGAGAAAGAAATGGAAGCTTACTCCCCCCCCCCCCCCCGCCCCGCCCCGCCAACTCACCCCACAGCCCCAGAGGGTTCTAACTTAAGACAGCTTTCAGGGGGCCCGGGGGAACGCTCTGGAGAAAAATCAACCTTAAAAGGTGGTGGAGTCCTCTCTACCTCCTGGGCTCTCCGTTCTTGACCCTTTACTGTCCCTCCTCTGCCATCTCTGCGCGTTTCCTACAGACCGTGCCCTTCCGCGTCATCAGAGGTGATTGTATAAGGATGGAGAAAAGGTCCAGGCTACTCAGACGTCTTATGAGAGTCAGGGGTTGAACTTGAGTGTGAACTTGAGAAGTGAGAGCGGAAACGAATCAACTTTCTCTTGTGCCTGGGCTACTAAGCAGTCTATATCGGGGGAGGGGGCAGTTTTTGAACTCAGCTTTACAGTGCGCCCACTCCCTTTCCCCCTACACCACACACGCGCGCACGCACACACGCGCGCGCACACAAACACGTCCCCCATCCCCGGGTGGTCCCAGTCTGTTATTCAGCCTCGGCTCCACGGTTTGCATTTGGCAACTCTACTGGGTCAGGGCACTTGGCACAATGCAAAGTTGGTCCAGGATCGAGTGGTCGCCCTGGGGACCAACACAGTAAACCCACCCCCGACCGCCGGCCTCCACCCCGCCCCCGCCAGGTCTGGGATAGTTATGAGACTTTATCCCGAGGGAAGCTCTGGGGTGAGAAAGGGGTTAAGAGGCTCTGATCCTTAGGTCATTGTCCTACCCCACGGCTGCACTGAGTCGGTCCCCAGCGCTACGGCTTAGTCGGGGCTGGCCTGGGGCGGAGAAGGGTGTATTTGGTGGCGCACAAAGCCTTTCACCCTTTGTCTGCTACAGAGTACCTACCACATGAGGTCTAGAGATGCTACTTCGTAGATTGCATTATTGAAAAGGATAACTTATGAATGCGGGAGGACTTTTAATTGGATCCGTCCATAGGTGAGAAACAAGTGAGCCGAGGTGTGGATTTCATGACTCCTTCCTGGAAGCCTGCTAGCTGTTTATTACACAGGAGCACCGAATGGTCGGATTTTCACCCTGCCTCCGCAGAAAACCCTGCTTCCAAAAACAGGGGCACAGATGTCGTCGCAATCAATAGGTGATTGTGGCTCCGGCGGATTAGAAATCTGGTTTTTATCCTTGCTGTAAACAAGGAGGGGCTTGGCTTTTCTAAAGTCCGGTTTTCATCTATTATTTTCAGGTAGTTAATTTTTATGAACTGCTAACTTTAGAAAAGAAGCGGCTTGCTCTCAGAGGTATGGCAACCCTTGGGAAGTCTGGAGCTCTGAACGTCCTGATGGCCAGGCCTTTAAATTTCCTGAACCTGTTCTCAATCTTAATTTCTTCCAAAAATTCCAATTAAATATTTCTAACCAACATTCCACCTCCCACAACTAAAAAAAATTTGTGGAAGGACCTCTCTGTCAGTAGTCATTAGTAATTGTTCATTAAGTAAGTATCAGTAAGCTGTCTTTATAATCCAAGAAAAGTAAACATTCAAACAATTCAAAGAAAAATCCTAAAGCTATATTTCAAGTATTGTTGAAAAAATATATAGCCAGAAAATTGTTTTTCTTAGGTGGTTACATCTTGGGACTCTCTCCTCCCCCATTAACACAGAAGGGCGTGACATCCTGGACTTCCGGTATACATATTAGTACCATTAAGGCTTTTAACTTTTCTATATTTTCAGATCATCAGGAATTGGGAAACCAGGATGGAAATAGAAAGGGAGAACTTTGAGCAGCAGGCTTCATAAACATGGGGGATACAAGATTAAAACTCCTTTGTAGCGTTCATTTAAAACTCACAAGTCCTGGATTTTCCATCAGCAGCAGTATAATTTGCTGTACTGTTTAGAAAAATCTTAAAGGATTTCTTGCATCATTATTAAAGAGGTTTATGTGAAGTTTAACTTTAACATAACTAACACATTTATTTTATATTCAATCAAAAGAAATGTCCACATTTAGTTAATTTGGTAACAATTTGTTAGACACTAAACTATTTACAACCATAAAAGCAACTATTCATGTGTGTATGCAATACAAATACACTGTATTTTAAATGTACATGTTTCATACTCATGAAGCCTAATTTTACAGCAGCAAAAATTTTCCAGCATGAAGAAAATATTAAGTTTCAGGGTTGGTCTTCGTGAACATGGCATTCCAGCTGTGTAACAATTCCTACTTTTTGTTCCCCCCTAAAAGTAGCATATGCAGAATTGTCACTAGGATTTTTAAATGATTCAATACAGGCAGTTTTCCTAGATAAAAAGACAAGTAAAACTTTTTTTCAGCTTTATGTAGTTTTTATACTTTTTGATACAATAGTGTTAAGAAGTAAAAGTGTGAATCACAAGGCATTAACTAGATTTTTTTCACTGCTATGAATAACATACCTCTTATTTAAAGTACATATTATAGCATTCAATTAATAGAGTTAAAAATATTCTAGTAAATTATTAAATTTTAAAATTCTTTATATGAGGGTCTGCCGGTGTTCTGCAAATTTGTAAATAAAGTGAGGTTTTAAACTGTGAACAGTAACATTAGTGCCACTGTACCTTGGAGAAATCTAAGCCTTACAGGTATATGAAGATATAGGAAAATTAATGCCAAAGTTAAAACCATCAAATTTTAGCCCGATTAAAACATATCAAAAATTATGAACACATACGTTATTAGTGCAAATTTATTAGTGATTGAGATGACTTAAATTATATATATTTTTATCATTCTAGTATTATGATGAGAATTTCTTAAGACTAAATCGTTTCTGTGTCTCTTCCATAAAGACAAAAACAGGCCTTAAATTATATTGCCATTAATTTTATGTAATTGACATTAACAAAGTATTTTATTGTGATGTTAAAATATACAGAAAAGTAAATATTAGGAATGGAAATTTTGCTTAATAATTAATATAAGGTTTTTAAAATTCTAGATATAGTTTTATTATTCCAACCATTCTTACATAAAGAACAGAAATTAAGTAGACAAATGAAATAAATCTTTTGTAATGTAATGCATAATGACCTTTGATAAAATGAGCACTCTACACATAAAGTATTATTTCTGTAACGTTGTAATCATCTTCCAATTACAGCTTCGTGCAAATATTTATCTTACTTTGACTAGAATCTGTGACTTAACAGAATCCCTAGCAGATAATAGCAGTCTTTGGAGGCGTCTGTTGATACACACTGATACACAATATGTATATGTATGTGCCTATAACCACCCACTCAGAGAAGAAGAATGAATATGTGAGAGAGAAAATCATTCTTATCTTTGCTTTCTCAATCCACACTTCCAAATTCAAACATATATAGAGAAACAGAAGCAACTTTCCAGAGCCTTCAAAAAGAATAAATGAATACATGTGGTACTTTAGTCACATTAAAACAAACAAACAAAAAACTCTTAATATTTATAAATAATCTACACAAAACTCCATTATACTACCTAATGATAATTAGAGGGAAAAGGAATCAAAGAATTTAGGACTGCCAAGTAAATAAAATATTCCCTCTCAAATTAGGCAACAAATTCATAGATAACAAGGCTTATGCCATGAATTTGAAGGATGTCTCCTTTGTAGCAAAAGACAAAGGGAGCATAGAGGAATAAATATTGATTGAACTAATCATCTGATGAATAGAAATGAGATTTACCAGTGCACCAATATAATAGGCTATGTTAACTAGTTCTTTCTTAGCGCATATGCTGCCCTTTCAACCCCTGACCCCATCCATTTCAGTTCTTAATGAGGGAAACCACAGGTGTTATAACGGCATTTATAGAGAATCAAGCTAAATATAATAACCATGTGGTTAACTAATGGCAGTGGGGAGTGGGTTCTTATGAAAGGAAATATTGAGATCGTAGCGTCACAAACAAAATTATTATGCATTGCAAAGCACTTAGAATTTTGGCTTCCTCTCTTCACCTTTAAAATTATGTGGCCATCAATATTTCAAGTCCTAGATTTGTTGTCTGCAACAAATAATAAGTGCGATTTCATTAATGGTTATCTGGGGAGTTAAAAATAATATTCAAAGTATATTTTATCTACATTGTGTAATATCTTGCATAGCAAGCATTTAAAACATTTAAAAATAACTCTTTAAAGGCATAGTGTTTTCTACTAAATGTAATATGCATTTTTCTTGGTTAGTCCTTATTTTATAACTATTAGAAATAGAATTTACTTTATGATAATTATTACAACGTTATGGTAAACTTTGTTTTAAATTCAATTGGATGTTCTTGGCTTAGGCATGTTCCTACAGAGGTCAAAATAAACATATTACCTTTGCCAAAACGTGAACCTAAAAACTCGTTCAAAAACCTGTTCTTATAAAAGAACATAGGTAATTTGCTTTGACTTAAGCGTGTTCACCTCTGCATGTGAAATTTTATTAACTGGGTGGGTATGCTGACTTTGTAAATGACTTAACTAAAAAGGGTATTTATTGGTGTCATTTTTTGTGTGTGATTAGTTTTCATATCATGTGGCCCTGGGTTATATTTCTCAAATTCAGAGGAATTACAGACATCAGCAAAAAAAAAAAAAAAAAAAGACAGAGGTGGGGACAAATAATCTGGTTGATTACCGAATTATGTTTTTTGTTACTAGCCTGCTTATTGCTTTGTACTCATGTAAACCCAATATCCTGGTACCGTGGGACATATGAAAGATTTGGAATGCTTAAAGAAAACTTACATAGATTTTTATTTCATAGTAAAGCTTTTTTCCCAGTGAATGTTGTGACAAGTCAATTTTAAATTATATTTTTAAAAATTTTCATATGACTGTCCAATAAACCGTCCTTCTTTAAAGACTGTTACACCATTACCTGCATTTTATTAGGATTATATTGTAATCATGGGACAGTAGCAGATATACAGTATTTTAATATTGACTTAGAAGTACAGAAGGTCCTCGCTGAATTTGGGCACCAAGTTATCCTTTAAAAAAGAAACAGCAAAAGCTTTTTTAAAAGGCCTTGGCATTTTTAATCATTACTTAGCATGGAATAAATGAGTATTACTGGCTGCAATAAAAAGTAGAATATTATTTTATTTTAATCTTCTGACTAGTTTTTTAAAATATCATTTTTAAATACAAATTTCTCTCCCTATTTGGAACCAGCCAAGCTTGATTCTCCCCTGTTCTGAAAACTTTGTCAACCTCATTGATCATCTCATTTCTAGGAGTCCAAATTAAGATATCCTCTCAAGAATGGGAACAAGACCATCTTCCTGAATATTTCAATTTTCAGTTTTAATTTTAAAAGGGACAGGCACAAAGATTTCATCTTCTGCAGCCACGTATATACTAATAGAAATGTATGTGACTCACATTCATTTATCCATGATTTATTGAGCATCTAGTCAAAGTGAGGCGCAAAACTGAGCCGTAAGGATGCCCAAGTTGATAAAACATTAGACAACTGGTGAGGTCAAAGCTATGATCAAAGTGAGAGCAGAACAGAATACAGTAGGGATGCTATCAGAACATCAGAGTAGCTCTCACAGGGGAAGTGATGTTTGAGATGGGCCTCTAAGGATGCATAGAAATCTGTCTTTTGGTTAATTTATTCATCATAAATGAGATTTATTAAATTATTGTTTCTTGTATTTCACACTTGCCTTTTATAGTAGGTGCTAGGTGAAATTTAGTTTATGGAAGTAGAACTGTTCCAAAAAGATCATATCCTGATGTAGAATAACTAGTAGCATTGTTCCCAAATCAAACTCTTACTAGTAAAATAATTTACAAGTGACAATTTAAAAAAGAAAACTCTAAAGTAACTCTTAAATTACAAAAAGAAAATGTACAGAATTAGACAAATATCAGAGTGGGGAAGAATGTAACTTGCAAAAAATGAATCACTAGGAAAAAAATACAATGTTCTTATACATTTGTTTTTATAAGAGAAATTCTTATCTTTGTAAAATAAGGAATAAGGACATGGCTGATATATATTGAGCTTCATTTTCTTTAACATTTAAGGCATTACCTGAAAATAGTGATATCTACTCTAGAGAGTATCTTAGATTACTAGATATCAGGAAGAATAAAATCCATTGAAGTAATAGGGCATGTCGGCAGTATCTGAGGGCAATAGTGATATTCCTCAAACTTTTCCATTTCAAGAACTTGGATGTAAGATTGAACTCTGAAAATTAAACTATAAAGTCAACAGATAATAGTCTTGCTGACTTTTGAGTTATTCTCTCCCTTAAGCATATTTAAAGATGGAGAAATCCTGGACTCCTAGGCAGTAACAGAAATGTGAGTGTGAGAAACAACTATTGGCCATGTCCGTCGTCCTAGCACTATCTATCTATAGGTAAATCGCTGATGAAGCTTAAAAAAGTATCTACTGCAATTCACAAGTAGGCTCTTCACTTTGAAGTGATAATTTGACTTTCTGGTCTTCTACATTAGCTCTTGTGAGCTTAGTTAACTTGAATCCTCGTACTAAGGTCTAATCTACTCTGAAACTCTGGTGAGATCAAGTTTCTGAGCCTACAAAACTGAAAACCAGACCCTAGACTGGGGAGAATTCACAAAGGTGAATGTCACCATTTGAGACTTCCAGGCAGCCAAATTGCCACTCTTGATCATAACCCTCCGCATTAGCATAAACCTCATCGTCAAATTTCTACACAGTGAGCAAGACCACATAGTCATACATTTTCAGTCTTGAAAAATAGATAATTTTTTAAAGTACAGATTATCAATTGGAATTTATTAGACTAAGGAATGGTACTTTTTTGTTGTTGCAACATATCCTGACAACATAATGGCTACTGTACTTAATCTATTTACTTCATGGAACTGGAAGAATTCAAGAAGTGGCTGACTGACCCCATTTTTTGAGGCTTTTCCAAAAAGGTGAAAGGTTGGAAGAGAGGGCACAGAACGGCCCCTCTAACTTTTAGGAGCTTTGACTGAACAGTTATTAAATAAGGCAACTGGTTTTCTGGATACTCCCTCCCTCGCTTCTTTTTTTTTTTATATTTAAAATATTTTAATTTATCTGTACCGTTATATTTAGACATCACAATACAGTACTCAGCTTCAGACCGAGTTAGGTTATCAGGTTAAACTGAAAAGTATACTTGTTGACAGTGCTTTCTATTTCAAAAGGTGAATATAATACAAAACAAAAGAAAAACAAAACTAAGATTAGTATCAAGTAGAAGTATGAAATGGGAGTAATTTTTCTGAAAAATGGCATTGAAATGATATTACAATCTGTGATTCCATTCCTAACTCTGGAATAAAATCTGGCCTGTCATGTGATGGGTCACACCGTTTATCTGAGCTTAAAAACAAATTTCTGTAAGTTTAGGTGGTAATAAAAGGACAGTTGTGTAAAAGGACAGTGATATGATCAGATTGGTCAGAAACTGCAGTTAGTTAAAACACAAAAATCAACATCAAGAAAAAGCAGCCTTTAGAGAACTCTGAAAACCAAGAACATTTTAGCTTATATCTGCCTCCCTCACTTCTTACTGTGGTTCCTCTGGTGCTCATCTCTGGCATCGTATGTTATATGACAGTGGACACATATACCCACTTCATGTTATGCCTGGGCCAGTGTGCTTTTCTTGGTGGTAAATATAGATTGAACCTTTGGAGAACAGTAGTTTACTTGAATGCCATATGTAATATGAATCTAGATTTTTTTACTCTGGCTTTTATGGAAATATGTTTATTAAGTAAACACTAAACCACTATTTGATCTTTCCCTTAAAAAGGCTATTTAAAGACTGTCTTGTTAAATAGGATCAGAATGTGTTCTTGCCTATAATTGATTCTGAGGATATGAAATTCAAACAGTAGCACTATTTTTATTTGCCTGAATAGTGAAATGAAAATAATTGAAACTATTTATCAAACCACATTTAAAATATGTTTAATTTCACGTGTCCAAGGAATGGATCGCACAAGTGCTTCATATGGGTTCCGTAACACTGGATTAGCATAAAAACCCATATTCCAAGTTGCCCAAGTAAAAGTTTCATTATAGAGCTTGAGCCAGAATGAACACTCCAGTCATAGTTTACCATCCAGCAGCTGCTGGCTGCTAGATTCCAGAATCAAACAGTAATGTGCAAGCTTAAAGAACTCAGGCATGTTCAGTTTCTAATGAGTGATTGGCTATCCTTATCATTGTTGGGTCAAATAATAAAATTATTACATACAGCATTTCCTGTTAACTTGTACATAAGTTGTTCCTGACACAAAGCAAAGGGATTAGACTTTTTTTCTTTTTAAGAAGAAACCTTGTTCCAAATTTCCACAGTTGTTGAATATGAGCAAATGCCACACAGTCTGATTTGAAAAGAGGAACATTTGTTCAGGAAAAATACATTGTATCATTAAGGTGCAGTGCTTCTTGATAATAATTGTTTTAATATTTTGGATAAATTCATTTAGAAATTTTTAGGGTCCTATACTATTCATCAGTTTGCTCTAAAATTAAGTTTAAAACAAATGGCCCAATATTCTGGTTTTTTTCTTTTAAATCCTGACTACTTTTAAAAGGCAATCCTAAGCACTTTCACCCTTGCATGTATATTTTCATTCCTGTTATCTGAAAAAAAAAAAAAGCTAAGTACCAAAGGAACAGGGCTTTTGGAGTATCTTTCCAAAGACAGCTCAGAAATATCAATAATAAGAATGCTAATAAGGTAGCCTTAATACCCTTCCAATTGTGTTTTTGTTTTATTTTGTTCTGTTAACTTAATATCACTAAAAGTCATTTCTGGTTGCCACCCGTGTCACAATAAATTAAAGTTTATTTGATTGGTTTTAGAAAGTGTTGTTTTGTATTGAAATAAATTAATTCTGAAATTTTTTCCACCGAAATTTCATTAATGATTTCTGAAAGGTTACCTAACATGGTTGACATGAGTGTTGATTTAGAGTCAGAGATAGACTTTCTTTTATCATAATACAATGACCAAAAAGTAAAAGAAAATATGACAGAGTTTTGGTGACACTCCCAATAGTGGATCAGGTTTAAATATGATTCAACAAATCCTGATTATTGAGTACTTACAATGTATAAGAAGCAATGCCCTCTGAGATAACAGTCTCAGGCACAACAAAAGTGGTTTTCTTACAAAATTCCTAAAGAATTCCTTAGATAATCTTTGTTTCATTTGAATTTCTGAAATATCCAGTGTTGCTTATACCCCTTTTTCTAAATGTGAAAATATATGATTTGTCCATAATTATTTGTTAAAAGAAGTTGAGACCAGAGTTTGACTTCAATCAAGGGCTTTTGACTCTGAGTCCAGTTCTATTTTCATTACTCTGTGCTTTCTCTCTTAGGCTGTGCTGTACTATTTTTTACCATCCCTGTACGCACAGCAGACATCACTCATCAATTATGGCATTAATACTTGCTAAGTCCAGATGCAACTTGTACTACCATTTGACCAGTATTGGCCCTCAAGATAAAACTTGGTACCCAAACTCTCATGAGTTTTTTGGCCATATAAAGAATACATATTAATATAGTAAAACTATATATTTCATCCAATCACAGGATCCTCTTGGACAAGCCGTAGTTCTCCACAGTTTTCACTCCTAAAATAATGATCATGACATTTACCAATCTCAGGAAAAATTAAAATAAGTATTATGGAAACATCTACAGATTCTGAATGGAAACTGTCCAGTAAAAATAATAGCAAAGTCAAAGTATATATAGTAAAAATTTTTGTGAACATAATTACTGCCTTGAAGATTCTGAAATTTAATTTCATAAATTTAAATTTATGAAATTTAAATTTCATAAATTGACAGAGATTTCATATTTTTAGTGAAATTACATATTTATAGATGTTTCCTCCACTAAGATCCTAACCTAGCTGCCTCTAATTTAATGAAAGAAACAACTTTATGGGTAGCTCTAAAGACTGTTTATGTCTAAATATGAAATTCCTCTTTATTCAGTAATCAAAATGCACTTGCCTAATAGTTTGTTAATTCACTCATTTGTCCCTCAGTTTGTCAGTTCTCTCCTCTGGTTTTTATGTTTGTTAAGAGGAGGGTTATTGGGCTTCCCTGGGGCGCAGTGGTTGAGAGTCCGCCTGCCGATGCAGGGGACACGGGTTCGTGCCCCCATCCTGGAGGATCCCACATGCCCCGGCTCTGCAACGGGAGAGGCCACAACAGTGAGAGGCCCACATACCGCAAAAAAAAAAAAAAAAGAGGAGGGTTATCTATCTTTGGCCATAAGCATTTCAAACACAGTAATGGGTTGAATAGCCAAGCATACCACTATTTATCTGAGTTTAATTAATTTTGTCTGATTGATTGGCTGGAATTGAAAGTCTCAGCAGCACACCATTTATATCAAAGCCCTGTTATCATCCTATCCAACTCTGTCTTGTACAAGCATAAAATATTTTCTTAAGGAAAAAACCTTGACAACATTAAGAGAGTGCCATGTGTAATTGTGCCCAGCAATATAAAGAAAAAAAAAATTAAATTTGACATTCATTCTGAATAAATGTAGAGTTCTGCTCCTCTGCAACAATATTGCAATGTAATGTGTTTTGCATTTTGGCTGAAACATAGTATCCCTTACATTGAGCTATCATTTATATGATTAATTTTTATGCTTTCACATTAAGCTCATTCACATTTCTTTAAAAGCATATTTATTAGTCCACTGTTACTGATTTTTCAGACCTCTTTTGTGTAAGCTGTGCTGTACAAACATAGCTTGAAACACCAACCCTACCCTGCCGTTTATTCTCCGGGACTCAAATTGATCTTATTATATAATGGTCCTGATTCCCACAACTCGACTAAATTTGACCACAGATACTATTAGAAAGAAAATGGACTGCATCAGAGTCTGCGCTGGGTTGTCTTCATCTTGCATCTAGTATCTAGTATGTTTGATAACATCACACTGGAAAAAACTGTAGGCTTATCTCAAGTGATTCTCTTTGTTTTACCTCATGTAAAATACTTTCTGTGCTTGCTCTTTTAGAAATAGTGGAATATTTCTCTATACTCATTAGTTCTGTCAGTCTTTGCACTGTAACTGCTCTTAAGGAATATTCTGAAAACATTTTTAAAGGGAATTCTGTAAACCTGGGAGGAGCTGACAGATGCAGTCTCATCTCTTTATAAATGTAATCGCAGGTAAAATTTATAATACTGTCTTGCCTGTGTTGAGTGCGCTATAGTTCTCAGCGAGTTTCTGTAGATACCGTCTGGGTGATGCACAAAGCATCTTGTGAGATAATGCAGGACAGGTATAAATAAGAATGTGCCCTGGTAGCTAAGCCAAAGAAAATCCAAAACAGAGTGCTTTTTTAACAGTTTAAAAATGCAGTTTCAACATCTTAAAAACAGCCCCACAAAACATAAACAATTGTTTTATAAAAAGAAGAAATATAAGTGGCTAACAAACAATTGGAAAGAAAGAGCTCAACTTCACTTATTAAAGAATTAAAACAATATTAGTGGCATCTTCACCTGTCAAATTGTAGAGGGTGTGATGAATTGGACACCCTCATATTCTATAGTGGGTGTTTATATTGGTACAGTCATTGAGCCTAAACCCTTAAAATGATCATACTCTTTGGCCCAGTAATTCACTTTCTGGGAATTTTCCCAAAGGAAATAAAGTGTCAAAATAATTTATTCCTAAAGTCTTGTACCTAAAGATTTGTTATAGCCTCATTATGATATTTTCAACAATATAGGGAAACTTCTGTTGTAATGCTCTTTACCAGCACACTTTCATTTAGTATGTACTTATTCTTATACTAGTATGTAGTCACCGTGTTTAATATACTTCACTAGTATTAAATGTTTGTATGTATTCGACAATGTGTTTTAGGTTCTAGGGATAAAATGGTGAGCAAGAAAGACATCATCCCTGATATCACTGAACCTAAATACAAATAAAAAGTTAAAATGCAAAATTGTATATACTATGTGATCCAAATCATATAAAATGCACAAAAAAGAAATTAAAGCAAATGTATAAAAATGTCCAAAGTTACCTTTCGATATTAAGTTATCAGGTAATTATTTTCTCATTGCTTTTTCTGGACTTTCAAAAACTTCCACACATTCTCTGTAGATTAGTCTGTAGATAAGTGTCACAGTGAATGCTCAATTACTCTGGCATAGCAGTAAGGCTGTCCTTTATCTACGAGTCATTGTATTTTAGCTCATGCATTTGCCTGAGGTCAGCTCGTATGATAATAGGGTTAAGGTTGAAAGTTTAATGGCTCACTGAGAAAATTAGCTTATTTAATACTTGTACAACTATTCACTCATTCATCACCAGACATTTATCAAGGGCCTATTATGCACCAGGCACTCTCCTAAGTGTTGAAGATACAAGGGTGATTAGAATTCAGTCCCTTCATCTGAAGAGCTTAGAGTCTAGTCTTCTTGAAAGCCATATGCTGTAATTTACAATAAGTACTGGAAATAATAATAATAATATGCAGTTAAAAACCTTTCTCCATCATTGGGAAACAAAGGGTTCTGCCTTATTAAATTCTTATAAAGAATAGTATAACATTGCTTTTTTTGTCTCTGAAGGCTCATATTAATGTGAGAGATATATTACTTTAAATGTTGAAGGAAAGATCAGGATACTCATATTGAAAAATTAATCAACTTGCCTTATTTTACCTTCATTAAACTAACCCATATTTATCTCCTGACAACACTGGTGAGCTTTGTAATCCCTAGAGATGTTAAAGAACACCAACATAAATATACTCAAGTCTCAAAATATAAGCGCTGGAGGATGAATTCATACCTACTGGTGGGGCTGTGGGAAGATTTTTAAAATATTCCTATGTTCTGAGATAGACGACGAATCTCCATTTGCCTTTAAGACTGTTGGGAACTCATTGGTACTTGTAGGGCAGAATTCAAGTATGATATACCCTGCTAAGGTAGTCTCATTTCATGTGTACTCATCCCCCTGGGTCAGTGGTTCAAAACAGGTGGAAATTTTGCCCCCAGGAGATATTTGGCTGTTTTTCATTGTCACAATTGAAGAGGTGCTACTGGCCTCCAGTAGGTAAAGGTCAGGAGCGCTGCTAAACATTCTACAATGTACTGGACAGCTCCCCAAAACAAAGAATTATTCTGCCAAAATGTCCATAGAGCTGATTGAGAAACACATGAAGGCTTTCTAACTGGAATCACTTTACAGATCCTCAGTTTTCCTACTGTATCCTCTGAGAAAGCTGGCTCTTCTTTTCCTCCTCTGCTTTCACAGTGATCTCACTTCCATTCCACAAAAGGAAGACTGAGCTCTCACTCATTTCAAATTGTATTATGTGCATGGTTCCCAAGATGGCAAAACTTGCATTGCACTACAACAAAGGAACAATTCGAAAGTTTGATTTTGATGCTGAGAAAATGAATAATTCTAATGAAAGGGCAAAACATCTTTTTACAAGTCAGGTAGTTTCTACTTCTTTACTTCCAACAAAATTGAAGGAAGACTTAACTAAATTGTCAGTTATAGATCATTAAAGATAGTTTTTGATGATAGAATGCTATGTGATTTGAGGCATAGATTTCAGGAGTTTAAATAAGTGATTAAACTGCTTTGGCAATATTTTTTCCACTTCCACCTACATATTTATGTGAATACGTTTTCAACACCTATTTCTAGAAACAAAAATAGGAATAGAAGTGATTCTAAACCCCATTACATTCTAGTAGTAAATAATAGACAAGCATAATTACCAGAAATAATTGGAAGGGAAAAAAAGCCTCATCTGGCTTATTAAGAGATGAATTTCCTTTAAATATTTAATTTTATGTTTAGTAAATATAAAATTTGTAATATAATTGTGTAATTTTTATTGACTGTGATTTAGCGACAATGATAACAATAAATCAATCCAGAAGGAAAGTTAAAACTCAGAACTTGTGTTCATAGAGGAAAAATGTGAAATTTGAACATATATATATTTTGTGTGTGTGTGTTGTTGTTGTTACAGAGGAGTATTATCAGGTGATTAATAAAACACTTTCAAGTATGAAAATTTTGACATTAGAATAAAATTCTATGGGGAGAGTGAAATGAAAGTGTGAATTTAAGAAGAAAAATATATATTGAAAAATTTCTAGGAAGAGCTTATTTATGATTTTCTTTTCAAATGTATGATACAGATATCAAAACATTTTGAGATTTATTAGATTCCATTAATATATTTAAAGAGCAATTCATCAGTTTCATTTTAAAATATAAAATCTAAAATGACTCAGAAATTACATCCCTTGCAGTGATATATAGTATGTACTACATAGTCTACTTTTATAGTAATTCTAGGGTGAAGGGGAATGCTCCAGACCCTATGATTCCTAGTCTATGGTGCTCTGCCATGCTTTTTTTCAGGTCCATATTAACCTGGTATCATAATTGCTTAGGAACTTCATTAGATTGAGTACCTAGGCAACAACTATTTCAAACTCTAAGACGAACCAAGAACAATAACCTGTTCTCCATTAACTTTTTCTTAAATAACTAGGCACAATCATATCTGAGAGTCTTTGGACAGTAACCAACTATTTATTCCACCCAAGTTTCTGAAGTGCCAGTTTTCTGTAGAAGTTCTGGATGACCACTAACCTCAAAATCAATGACCATGAGATAGAAAGAATACCCTATTCAAAAAAGAGGTACTTCAGTGCATTCTACTAGACCAGGGGTCTGAAGAGTTTTTCTTTAAAGCCCCAGATAGTAAATATTTTAGACTTTATGGCCCACACAATCTCTGTCACAACTATTCATCTTTGACATTGAGGCACAAAAGCAGCCATAGTCAGTATATAAATGGATGATCGTGGCTGTGTTCCAATGAAGCTTTATTTACAAAAACAGGTGGTGGGCTAGATTTTCGTGGACAGTTGTTTTGCTGACCCCAACTCTGGACTCAAGTCCCTGAGGACAGGATCCATGTCTTATTGAACTTAGTATTCCCATCACCCAGCACAAAATCTGACATCCAATAAATGTTGATTAAATGAGTGAAAGTATTCAAGCCTTAAGGAGATAATAGTATATTAAAAATATGCTGAAATACAATGCAGTACCAGGCAGCTTGGCCACATTTTAATAGAATGAGTCTGTAGTACATTATTTATACACATTGCCAAATTGAATCATCAATTAATATTTAAGTATAACACCTTATATATTTATTTTCTCTATATTTTAACCCCTTGATGTCAGGCATCTTTGAATCCCCAACTCCAAACTCAATACTTTATCCATGAATAACAGGTAATTGAAACTTCAAATTAATTATGGATGAGGAAAGGTAACTCAAAAAATGACCAATTAACTAACTGATAAACCAATATGTTGCATATCTAGTATATTCTGAGAATTATGTAATTGTTGGAGGCAATCCAATGAAGAAAGTGTATTTATTTAAAAAATAAATACTATGTAGCACTTATTATGTGTCATGTTCCTGTCTAATTCCTAACAAATATTAACTTAGTTAATCCTCACAGCAACTTTATAATAAAATAGTGTTTATTATTTGGTTCTTTTGATAGGTGAGGAAACTGAGCTATAGAAAGGCTAAGTATTTGCCCAAGTCACACATCTAGTAAATGGCAAAACTGAGATTCAGACCCAAGCGGGCTACCTCCTGAGCCTGTGTTCTTAACCACTGCAAAATGCTGTCTCTTTTCTTGAGAAGTGAACCCCTGAGGTTTCAAAAGGGCAGATGTGAGTTGTTAACTAAGAATACAACAGTATGGCATTGCCAAAGGACCCCTGTAACAGGTGAAAGCCAGATGAGTTCAGAAGTGAGGTCAGTGTTACAGTGATTAGGATGAACTTTATGGGAAGTCACTGAACAGAACCTTCAAATTGCATAGAATTTTATCAGTAAGTAATCACAAGAAGCTTTTCCAGTATAAGGACAGAGTAGACTAAAGCTTGGGGATAGACTTGTAAGGCACAAATTGTGTGTGTCTACCACCCCAAATGAAACAGTGTAAGAGAAGAAACTAACATTTACTCTACTCTCACTATGTGTCAGATGCTGCCTTAGGTCCTTGACCTCACAGGGTGCAATTTACAATCCCAGGCATTAAAGTGGGACAATCAGGTTCCAGTCCAACCTCTACTACTTACTGTGTGGCCTTGGGCAAGTTACTTAACTTCTCTGAGCCTCACATTATTTTGTAAGATGAAGATGAATACCTACCTCTTGGGGTTATTGTAAGGGTTGAATTACATAAGTTAACATCATAAAGTACTTAGCATAGTGCCTTGGTATTTAGTCCTCATTGAGTGGTTTATTATTATCTTGAATTTTTATTGTCACCAAAATAGTGAAATGCTGTTATGTCTATTTTGCAAATGAGAAAGCTGAGGCTCAGAGAATCTCAGATCAACATCTATAGAATATGTATAATTTTTCAAGTACAGCAGGCTTCCCAGAGAGTTTCCATTAGGAAGTAGAGATTTGGTTAGATAGAGGAAAGAATTGAGAGATGCTGAAATACCAAGTGAAGAGTTTTGTTGTACTAAGATGAGTTGAGAATGTTGCGGATCCATGTTTAAACATTTGGAAAACCCAAGTCTGTGACGAATCCTTGTTTCAAATGTATCTTTTGATGATTCAGGGGTCACTGGAGAAAAAGAGAAGTCAAGCAAAAAGCAGAGAGGCTGTCTGGAGACTTGGTCTGGCATATGCCAGGGTCAGCAGGCTTAGCTAACATCTCAGTTGCCCCCCTAAAACCTGCCTTATAGTCAGTTTCCTCACTCTCACCTAAGAGGTCCTAATACACCTGGTGAACATGATTTCAAAACATTAACTGAGCACAGCATTGCATCCAGTTGCAGAGAAGAAACTCAAAGATTGTTATGATGGTTTGATGGGGTTTTTTCCTTACGTTTATCTATATTTGTTTAGCACGATCTCATTGAAAAACTTACAGACACAACAATTACCAGATACAAACTGCAATGTTTCCCCACATACCATCTTACTGAATGTTATTATATCTATGGTGCTTTTTTCATAGCTGTGGAGGGTTGATCTGTTCTTGGGGGGCTTTATGAAGGAGCTCACCACTTTTTAAATGGGAGCAGTCCAATATTTTGTTATATTTAACACGCAACCTTTAAAGATCCCACCAAGTATCTAAAATTGTTGGATCTTTCCTCTTCTTCCCAGTAAAAATTGTGCTTTCCATTAGAAAAAAACTCCTGAAAAATTGCATCTGAATCTACTTTCAAATACATGCCTGCAAAATGTATGTACAATCTTAAAAAAATAAAAAACTCAAATTCTCCATTATTTCATCTTAAAACAAATGAATGCTTGTACTCATCATTTCGTTTTTAAGATTCCCATTAGGGGAGTCATAATTTCAGTGATGTTTTCTGCCATACTGGAAGTTACTGACATCAAGAGATCTAAATTGTGAAACTTATGTAACTTGTACTATACTCAGCCCAACATCTTATGGTCTAATTAAATACAAACTGAGTCAGTTGGCAGAAAAGTACCGTGTTATGGTACAGATATTAGCACCTTGTTAGCAGTCCAAAACCTGCTTTTTCAGGCAGAACTTATTTCTGAATGCAAGGTTTTATACATACGTATATAGATATAGATATAAGCTGTAATGTTTGAAAGGCATTTGATGAACTTATATTTGAATCCGGAAAAAAAGTATTTTCTTTCTGGACATTTTTAATTGCAAAAAAAAAGCTAGCCTAGTACTCATAAAAACAGTGGGCAGTTTCCAAACCATTATTTTAAGATACGTGATTGTGTAACATGTATTATAAGTATGTTATAAGGCTCATGTTCCCCTGGCATTTATCTATATTTCTTCTTCATCGTCATCATCATAGCTAATTCTTATTGATCCTTTACTATGTGCCAGGAACTGTTGTGAGCACTTTATACTAATTACCTCACTTGCTCATCAGAATAAGTCCTTGAAATTAGTAGTAGTTTTTAATCCTCATTTCACAGATGAAGAAAATGGAGCATAGAAAGGTTAAATAACAAGGTCACCCAGTTAGCACCTGGAAGAGTGGGATTTGAATCCAGGTTTTAACAGCTGTGCTCTCCCTTCTCCCCCTCCCTCACTTATGGCCACAGGATGCTGCAAGCTGATTTCCTTCTCTTGGTCTGTCTTGTCTGTCTCAGAGGCCCTTCCTAGGGTGCACAACCTTCAGATGCCCCCCCGACCCTAGCCAACCCAAAGCGAGGTGAATGGTCTGGGGAAGTGATCTGGTTCATCTTCCTCTTACACAGTATCAAAACGTCTCTCCTCAGCACCATTACCAGAACATTGGGAATGAGAGGATGATCGTTCAAAATCACTTGAAAACATGTCTTTCTACTGTAAACATGCATTTTTTAAATGGCCACCAATAATCATACACCGCACCTAGCCGTGAAGCAACCTGTCTTAATTTGAGAACGTATGGCTCACACCCACGTGCAAGCAGTATCCAACACAATGACAATTTGCTCTTTCACAAAAGACAGCCTATCTTCTGGGGATTCAGTGCAAAGAGTTCTAGAATTTATCCAGGAGGCAGTTTGCTGCCCCTGACTGTGCACCCTTGGTAAGTCACTTCTTGGGCCCTGCCTCCTCATGTCTAAATAAGAGTGTCTCCAGGGTCCCTCCAGCTTTTAAAATCCATGGATAATACCTTGTTACATTGTTATTGTTGGTTCTCAGTTGTTTTATTTCTTGAGGGATCAGGGGCTTTTATAGATTAAGTAACCTTCCCTAAACCAAACACATATGAGGTATGCATGCTGGGATTCCACTTCAGGACCATGTGATCCAGAATCCTGAATTGGGATGTTCTTTGTGATTCTGAAATCCAACAGATCTGTCTCCTACCCTATGCCTGGTCTCCAGCTAATTAGAATTATAGTGAATTTTTACATGGTCCCATATCTTACACTGTACCAGTAATAACAATATTCAGCATGGTAAGGGTCACAAATAACAAAAGAAGAGTCTGATTGCTCTTGAAGTCTATTATAAGGTGTATACCACTGAGAAATTTAGCCTCAAGAACACTGGTATCCTGGTAAATGAGTTTACCAAATCCTTTTCTAAGAATAGGTTTTCATAGGGATTTAAGGAAAGACCTCAAGGGCCTGAAAACTTGAACGATCTCTCCATCCCCTCTAGATGGAGTCAAGATGGGGTGAGCACAGAAAAGTTGTGCTGAATTAAGATAAATATCCTACCTACTGCACAGTTTTGCTGAGGGCTAGTTGGAGTGTGTGCATGTGCGTGTGTGTGTGTGTGCACGCATGCTGGAAGTATTTAGAGAAGCCAGGGTGGGTAGCTTGTGTGGGAGACGGGGGAATTCAATGAAGGGAGATACTTTAGCCTTTCCTTCAAGTACATCTCCCTCCTGAGTACATTTACTTCCATCACAATGGACTAGAAGAGATCCTTGCTTAGTGGTGCAGAACCCTTGAGACCTAATTTAGCTTTTATAGAAAATTCAAAAAGAGAGAGACGGCACAAGAGCAAGAGAACAGAACAAAGATATGAGTTTGTACAGGGAATATTGATACTTCTGGACTGCCTCTGTAACTCTTTTAAAAGAAATTTTCTAAGTAAATGCTGACTTAGACTTTTCTGTTCGTGGAAAGCCTGAGAGCCTCCCGTGGAACAGTGTGCTGCCCGAATCATCTTTACGATTCCCCACAGTCCGCCGTCTCGGAAGCTCGGCTTCATTGGTTTCTGTGCTGTGAAGGTCAGCAAACATTTTGGAAAAGTAAATTTTCCTTTTTAATTTTTTAAATGTGTCCTCACAGGGATGCCCAGAAATAGGAAAGTTACATAAATGCAAATTAAAAACATGCCCGACAAGCTGTGCCTGTTTGTCCCGTTGATCATTTTTTGATTCACGTTTCTCAGAAATTTCCAAAAGCATCATCACATCCTTTGTTAACTACATATCAATTAAAATACCTCTGAGACGCAGGTACAATAGCACCCTACTTATTATCCTTCAACAGCGAAAGGCCTACTTATTATTAACTGCCACACATAGCACACAGAGACTTAGAAAGAGGGAGAGAAGGGAAAAAAAGCCTGCCCTTAAGCATTTCACAGAAGATGAAGAAAGACATTTTTTCCAATGCTGTAGAAAAAAAAAAGTCAGCCGCTTAACCAGGCAATCAGTGGGAGGATCAGACCAGAACCTAGACATTGTTATTCCTTCTCATCCACTACAGCCACAGAGTCTAATAAATTGTCGTTCACAAGCAATTTTGCTGCACAAACATAAAGTTATTAGTGCAAAGAGCCCAAATTACTTTTGTGGACGGCTGTAGCAGTGTAGTACTGGAAGGCAGACTGATTTTAAAAAGAAAAAGAAAAATTGTAAACATTGAGCTTTGAAATTAAGAGTCTTTCTGCCCTACTTATTTTCCCAGTCAACTGGGATTATTTTTCTGCCCCTCTGAGTCTCAATTTCCTCACCTGTCCAATAGAAGACTGAGACCTACTCAGTCTTCTATTGGATTGGATTAGGAACAAGAATTAAATGAGTCAATAAATATCAAATCTAGCAGGTACTTAATTAGCAGTATTATTATTATCTGACAGACAGCAATCATACACAATATTTGCACTTTAAAAAGTTGGTCCTAACTAGCTACATTCCATTTAATATGTTGCTCATATTTCTAGGGCTGGCTTGCTTTTCTGCATACTATGAACCTCTCTGTTCTGTTGATCTTGCGTCTTGTCTGATGACAAGCTAAAGCATGATCACTGACCCTAGAGTCTTTCACATTCTTTAGTCTATATACTAACTATAGCACCACACCATTTAGGCTTGTTGTATATGAATACAAAATATATGGTAAATTCTGTGTTTTAACAGCTTAATTAACCAGGTTGAGGTGTTAAATGAAAGCAATGACCTGTATGTGACCAACATATATTTAGTTTACTGGGCAACTGCATATGAAGTGGCATTTCCTACCAGCTAGAAAAATACATCAACATAAAAACTTCCCAGCTTCTAAATTCTGCCATTAACAAAAACTTGATTGTACCACTGCATTAATCACCAAGGTTGAGCTGAAACTCCTATTTTTATTCTGGGAAGATGATTTATTCAAAATAATGTTTCATTTAGGGGTCTGATCATAAGCCCAAGATGATTCAGATGGTAAAGTCCAGCTGTAACAGCAACAGTATCATCCAGAAAAATAACCACATGTATATTGAATCCCTTGAAAGTTTTCCATAACAGATCTAGGGATGATAAATCATGCAAACTCATTCTATAATTAACTAAAGTGTTCCTTTTCCTTTACTGTAATCCAAAAGGATTAGCCCATGGCCTTCTGTTGGATAAATCAGGGGGTCATAATTTACTCTGCTGTGCAAAATTAAATTCAGATTTTAAAATTTACTCCAAAAAAAATGCCAAACACACACAAAAGTGAGCCTTTTCAGAAACTTTAAAAGAAATCTTCACAGCAAATTGAAGTTTCACTAATGGACAATATTGTCATACTAAATAGCACAGGTTTCAATAGTCTATTTTAGAAATTTTTCATAGGAATCTCCTGAAACCTCATGATCATGTCATCCAATTATTGAGTCAGTAACATGGGTAAGCCAAGAGAGCCAGGTTTCTACAGTTTATCCCTAATCTTGGATTGTCACAAGGCTGATTTTTCACCGTTTTATCCCTATTGCAGAATATAGTATCTGACACAAATGTTGAATAAGTGCACCTAGGAAATGGAACCGTACCTCGTTTCCCTATCTGTAATAGTATTAAAGTACAGTTAACCCCCTTTGGATGGTTTACTATGAAATTATAAGGATGGTAAAGCGACATTGCTGCAATGCTCCAATCTTTCATAAATATGCTTCTTGTGTATTACCTCCTATATCTCCCAATTCCTGCTCCTGGCTGCAACAGACCTTGATTCTATTCCTGTCTGGCTTTTGTTTTCTGTTGTCACACCACTGATACATTCAATAAAAATTTATTGAGCAGTCACTTAAGACCATTTTGCCACAAAGCAGAAGATGGGAAAATGGGTAGATGGATGGATGGATGGATGGACAGATAACTTTCTTTTCAGAGAACATTTATAGTTGCTGAATTTTAGCAGCTTGCCTTCAATTTCAATTTTACATTTTCAGCTCTCTAAAAAATGGATAATCTTTCGAGAATTACATTGTGCTGAACTTATTGATTTCCACTGGGCATGTTGATTTCAACTGAGCCTGTTACTTGATACATCATTAATATAATAATTGAGATGAAGTATTTTTAGGTCCAAAGTAAATGACATCAAAATTTTACAAGCATTAAAGAATAGAACTTAGAATTCACATTCTCTCTAGGAAATACTGAGCAAACTGATTCTGTACAGTGATTTTATTGCATTATTTTCTGAGTTATCTGCACATAGGCCAAATAAAGGCTGAGGAATTTATTTCACATTATTAACTCAAGGGCTGATCACAAGCTGGTAATACAGCAGTGGACAGGTGTTTGCCTCAGTAAGGAGAAAGCCTAATTCTTTGATTTTGCTAAGATAAATCATTTAATGCAGTGCATTGTCTGTGACTTGCTTCCCTAGAGGATGGTGCTGATATTCAGTTCTTTAAACTGGTTACCAAAAAGAGAAGCGACATAAATCAGAATCTGTGTAGGCTATTCTTCACAAGGAACAACCTGTAAGCTGAAGTCATTGTTTGGCTTTCCACTGTACCCAGATAATAAACGAAAGAATGGAGGGAAATGTTTTGATGAATAGGGGCTTCACTGAAAATCACTATTAACCTAAAAAAAAGGGAGAATGCAAAATTCATGTGATACCTCTTTTCTGGCTTTCAGCTCTATCTCTAATCCTTATTAACCTAGCACATCATGCTGATTTATAGGGTAGGGATGATACCATTTAAGTTCAGGTGTTTAACAAGCAGTAAGCATTTGGTAGATACTTCTTGAGGTTTGACTCAGGTTGTTAGCTTTGATTCTCTCAAATTTTCTTCTCTATAATAATCTTTTAATTTGCTAAAGTCTTACGTTTTCCCTTTGCATTCTCTTACATATTTATATCTTTTTGCTCCCTGTCATTTCTCAGTTTTTTCATCATCTCATAGCTTGCGCCCTTGGGATTGATACCTTTTCTCTCTTTTGTCGTCGTTTTTGTCTCTTCTACCTCTACCTTTGGCAAAAGTTTATCACAAGTGCTATTGGACTAAGGGAGAAACGATCTCAATATCTCCCTCTCATACTTTAATAAACTGGGTCAGATGCAAAGTATGTTTGTCACACATCTGTGTTGTTTTACATATATAAACCTTGCACAACTAGAAAACTCTAGCCAGAGTGTTCAAAATAAAATCTTCAGCCTTATTGTTAGTGCCCCATAATCAAAAGTTAAAACAAAAAATCACCTGTGATATTTTCCAAACTAGCTTTCCAACTGGACTCTTTCTAGGAGACTGTTAAACCAAACACTTTTTAAACTTAGTTCTTTTAATAATAATAAGTAATCTTTTGTTTCCTGTTGAATCTTCCTTCTACAATCAGTATTAGTGTGGCAGAAAATTTTGATGAGTTGATTATGTAACTGAGGCTGCTTGGGTTTATACTCAGTCTTTAATTCCTGAGCTAAGAAAAACTCTTGAGAATAACTCAATGGTACTACACACCAGAGTTTTCAATTGACAGCATGGAAATTATTGTCATGATATCATTCATTGGGTCGACCACAAATTTTTTAGCAAATATTACATGCCAAGACCTGTGCTAGATTCTCAGGGAGAAAGAGGAATAAAGTAAAGATCATGTTATATGCAGAGAGTCAGAGATACGGCCAGCCAGTAATTACACTGCAGTGGGTATGCCATGGTGAGGTTTTACACATGGGGCTAAGAGGTCATAGGGGAAGGAACTTAATCTGCCTTGAGTCTGGAAAGGCCTGAAGAAAGATGGGATTCCTTCAGAGGGAGGAAGAGTTAAGACTCACCCCAAGCAAGAGCAATGTCTGAAAAGGGATTGAGTTTGACTAGATGTGGTGGATAACGAAATTGGGGAAACACTTGCTAGAAATAATTGATACCACAACTATATCATTATCATCTCCTAGATACTAAGTCTTAAGAGATCTTGAAGGAAATTTAAAGGTCTTGACTTCTGATGAAAAACAAATTAACTTTGTTTTTTGCTGACCTTTTTATTTCCTTCCCATAAGATCAGCTGGTGATTTGAATACATGCATGAAAACGTTCAACTAATTTATAGGAGAAGATGTTTCAATATTTATTCTACTGTTTGCTCAAACAACTCCTGTGGTCTCATCTCTACTTGCATAATGGAAATACTTTCTTTTAACCACTACTGATTCTTCCCTTGTCTGGTAATCGAAGCTTGGATCAACCATCATAGCTCAAATATGGAAAGCCAAATTCAAAAAATTATAATATTTGTCTTTATCTTACATTCAAACAATGGAAAAGAAAAAAATAGTATTATATATCCTGCAAAGATCACATCTAGAAACCTAATTATCTCTCAAAAATATTTTTTCTCGGAAAATATATCTTTGGTCCTGATTACATATAATAAAGAAGACTTTTAGAAAGAGAAATTATTACTTTTTACCTTGGATTTGCTGTAGCACAAAGCTAAAGGTATACAAGGTTTTCAAAAATTACTCACTAAGTTATATTTAATTTCACTTGAAGCTGAGTGTACTTAGTGATCTACATCCCAAATGCTGGTAAATAAACACAAAAGATAAACTCCTGATTTTCAGAAAACAAGCAATATTTCATTTTTGTCCACTGAGTGGAGAAAAAAGAGTGTACATATGTGCCATAATCCCTGCTGTGACTGATTAAATCCTTTGTAAGTAAAATGTAGAAGTTATCAAGAGTTGGAGGTTATATTGATTTTTTCATTACTAGCTAAAAGCTTGCATGCCATATGAAAGGAATTTTAACATCAAGGCAGGGAGAAGTCGTGTTTCTGAGATCCCTTTTTAGAAATCAGTAGGAAACCAAACAGCTGTATACTCTAGTTAATAAAGTCAGCTAATAGGGTGATAGAATTTTATTTTTATTCTTTCTTAGAGAAAGCTAGAGATTTATCTTTATAATTGGTCAAATAATCTTTAGTTTCCCATCTTGCATTTCACATCTTATTAAACCAGCCAGGATTTTCTTCCTGGGTCCCTCTTAAAAGGAAAAGAGGATACCATACCCACACATTAGAGTGTTCACTCTCAACACAGCAAGTGAGCAGGTATGTGGGAACCCTGATTTCAGTTCGTATGTTCCCATGGCAAGATGAGCAAATTTGAAGAATACTTGTTTTCAGCTTTTATAATAAATATAGAATTCTACTGTTTTGCTTTCCATCCCCATTCTAGCAGCTTCCTGATGAATGATCACCTATGCTTCTTGAAATCTGCAACGAAATTAGAATCTCTTACTAAAAGTATCCCAGGTGATTCCAGTACAGACCTAGGGCTGAGAGACATTGAGAAAATAACTGCAAACAAATTGTAGTTGATCACTGAATTTTCAAAAGTAAAAGAAAAATATTTGCAAAAGAGCTAGTAAGAAAATACAAGATGTGGTACAGTGACTTTAAGAAAAAGTAGAGTTTGCTCCTATCTAATTTACAACTTCACACCTACTCATTTTCACAATAAGAAAACTAAAATGGACTATCATAGACTTGCCTAATTCTTGGACTCACTCCAGTTGTGTTCAGCTCCTAGCTTGCATCAGAACTACCAGGGAATTCATTTAAAGTGCAGATTACTGAATCAGAATCTCTAACTTAGGGGCCCAATATCTTGACAACGATCCACTTTACCAAAGATCCCAAATGATTCTTCACTATGGCTTGCAACTCATTACTTTAGTTAACTCACACACTTTCTCCTTAGGAAAACAAAGACCTTACTTTTAATTTCTCAGTTCAAGCAACCAAAGAGAAAAAGCATAAAGACTTATTCAGACTCAGTTGGACAGTCTGCCATGGTGATCCCTGCAGGGATCTCCAGTTTCTTCTGCATGGTGCATCTGCTTTCTCACCTCTGCAGACCAAGGCTGCCACAATTCCATGGGTCCTTTTCTTCCAACACTTGTTTCTCAGGATTTCTCATGACTTTTTCATACAGCTGAGGATGTACATGTGAGACATCCAATACATGTTTCCTGATGATTATCAAAAATTAAAGTCTGTGCCAGAAATTTGGGGAAGGTATATTTTCTTAGATGTGCAATGAGGTGGCAGCTATGATCTGTGGTCTTGCTGCCATGATTTCTGTTTTTTAAATTATGTAATTATAATTAATTTCAGAATTGCTATAATAAAAAAGAGACACTTAGGACGAAGATGGGAGATTCATGACTGATCAGAAGAAAAAGCAGGCAAATATATATATTTCAAAATATTTATTTCAGAAATGTATGCTTTAAAACCCCAAAATCAAACTGGACAGTAAACAACAACAAATACCAATCAACCCCCACCCTCAAATAAAAGACAAAGACAGTAAAGATTAAATGTTAGAGAGGAGACATTCTGTGACACTCTGGTAGAACCAGGGCTGATCAGCTGAAGTGCCTAGAAAGCAAATTTCCATTCGTAATAAGGAATAATGGTCTAAGAGAGTTGTGTTGGGCTCGTTCATTGACACGCTCAAGCAGAGCTTGGAATGGTTGACTTTCCGGGCAGTTTAAAAATGTAAGCCTCACTGAATGGAAGACTGGGATTAAAGATCTAAATTCCATTTCCATGTTGACATATTTACAGCTATTCACAAAACACAATTTGGAAAAGACACTCTAATTAATTAAAGCTAACCATAAAACTCAGGAGAGTTTGGACCTAGAAACCGTAAGCATAGCAGTTGACCATTATTTGTTGCTAGTAATACAGTATGAAAGGACTTTGAGTATTATTCAAATTTTAAATTAGAAATTTATTCTCAAGCATTTTTTAGATAGAAGGCAAGGAGTAACTTTGATTACAGTATGCTACTATGAAAAACAAGGTGCTAAATTATGAACAGTCATAAGGCTCATTCATTTCATAAGTATTTACTAAGCATCTATTATGTGCCAGTCATTGTTCCAAGATCTGGGAATACAGCAGTGAACAAAAGAGAGCAAAAATCCCTGCCCTAATGAAACCTACATTCCAGAAGAGAGAGACAGACAATTTTTTAAAGTAAAATCTATAGTATTTGTGATGGTAGTAATTTCTACAAAGAAAAATAAAGCAAGGAAGAGAGATAGAGGTGCTAGCATAAGAAATTGCAGAGAATCACTATTTTTCTGTCTATATAATGAAAGTATAGCCACATTTATTATTGCCAAGAATGATTTTAGAATTCACAAACTCAGTCATTTAGTTCAACCCCCTCCCCCCTGGTTTTGCAGAAGAGAGAACAGAGCCCGCAGAATCTCAAGCTTTGTCTAAGATTTCCAAGGCCTGAGTTCAAGTCTACTCATACAAATGCACAACGTATCATGTGCATTTTTTACGAGTTTAGAAATTGTCCTTCAAATCCATTTTGTCACTGCAAACGAGGCCAGACTTTGACTAAGAATATTTTCACTCTTCCAAAATATTTCTCTGTGTGTATATCTCCCCAGCAGCATGTTTATAGGGTAACTGGTCGACTTCATGCACTTGAAGATAGATAGCTGTTAACACCATGTTGTGAGTGATGACGTAATTTCACATGATTTCCAAATGGAGTTTCAGAGCTACTCTTCCAAGACTGAGATCTATGTAGACTATCAACAGATGACCATAAATATAGTTTGCTATAATATATTTTTAAACTATCTATCTGCTTTTAAAAGACACTCCAAATCTGTCACTTCCTTTTCCCTAAACTTCAGTGACATAAAACAAGAGATCATTTTTCTGTTGGGGCAAGTAACAGAGAGACCTTGAAGGAAAAGGTGAGCAGGAAATTACCCTGCTTGAGTAAAACTGTAATCTACATAAAGGGAGTGGGCTCTGTCCCTTATTGTCCAAGTGTTGAGAACACTTTTAAAGCACAGTTATTACTAGAAGTAACTGTGAAAATCCTATTCTCCTAGTGCAGCTGCTCCCTTCATATTTGTTTTACTGAAAAAAGAAAAATGTTTATTATGGTTAGTAATGCAGGCCTCAGGCATCAATGTCTCAAGTGTCTCCTAATCTCACCTTGCACAGATGTGTGTCTGGTAGTGGGGAAGCCGCAGCCCTAGATGTTTCAGTGCAGGATTTAGTGTGCCAGGCCAATGTCTTGTTACTCTTTCCACCTGTAAACTGTGAACAAATGAGAGAGCAAGACAGGGATTGGCTGTGGATACACCTGAAGCAGTTTTATACTCTGAGGGTATAATTAGGCTTTCAATACCTTTTAGGGACAAACTGAAAATTATTTCTTCTGAATGTAATATGTTCTTCTTATGTAGTATCACTAAAATTATTTTCTTCTTCATAGGTAATGCTGCATTCACATTGATCTAAGAGCTACTAGGTACTAGTTCTGTGTGCTTTGTTCTAGGTTTTGTTGCACTGGTGAGAATACTAACATTTGTTGTGTGCCTACTCTATCCCAGGCATTCTGCTAGGAGATTTACATTTATCTCCTTTCATCCTCACAACAGTCAGATGAAGTGGATACAGTTATTACTGCCATGTTTTAGGTGAGGCTATGAGTCTAAGAGAAGTTAAATAACATTCCCAAGGTTACCTACTTAGTGTGTTGGAGCTAGGATTTAGATCAGCAGTATTCAAATTCATGAAGCTTCTTTCATCAAAGTGTTGACTGAATTCTCTTTACGTGACTACTTTTTCCAGGGGAATTGCCATGTTTTCTATCCATGAAGATGGTTAAGAAATGGAGGAAGTATTTTTGCAAGTATCATATATTTCATAATTAAGAAAAAATTCTTCATGCTGTCATAGAATTTGAAATCATGGACTTTTACATGATAATATTTATTTTCTTCATAAAAGGAAGAAATATTGTAACCCAAGGACTTCTGAAAGTTGAGTTTTCTTATTGGAAAAATGAGGAAAAAAGGAAAGAAGGGTAGTTTGTAGTGGCAAGAGGATTGAACAGAAGAATAAAGAGATAAATAAGGAATAAATAAGCTGAGAATAGGTAATACAAAGCTAGAAAAAAATATAACACTAAGATCACATTTAACAGTTTAGTGGTTAACCATAAAAAACAAAAACCTCTCTTTTGTCTCTGCTCCTTGTAGAATCCCTGCATATTTCTCCAATATTTAAATCCTTGACGGTTAAGCCTTTCTTTGCCTCAACTTCTCATCTTTAAAATGGGCATAATAATATCACCTGGCTCAGTGCCTTATTGTGAGAATTAAAGTAGTAAACGCATTTAAAAGAGCTAATACGAAGTATTTTTTAGTGTTTTGAATAGTGCCTAGTACATAGTGAGCACTCAATGTTGGATACTGTAAGTTTTATTATTACATTTCAGTATGTAGAAGAGCATGATTACCTAGAGGAATGAAAGCTAATTCCCTAGTTTCTATTTTAAATATGAGGATTTATTATTAAACTAGTATATCTTAATTTAGTAACACTTCAGAGCTGTATCAAATGAAAGTGTATGAGACTCATGGCATGCTTAGGCAACAGTTTAGTGTAAATATCCTGTCTCTCACCCCAAACTTACAGGCACTCCATGTTTCTTCTGAAAACTGATCTTCCCTTTCTGTTTCTACAAATCTCTAAGATATATCCAAATTCCAGCCCAAGTATGATGAAAGGTCATACACATAACCAAAATATTTTCCAAATAGAAGTAAAATCTTATCTTCATTAGATTTTAGTAGTTGGGGAAAAAAACATGATTCTATTCACTCCTTTTGAGAGTTGACTGTAAATTCTCCATCTTTACTTTGGGTTTAGCAAAATCAAAACTGTCACACTAGATATAGCCTGAATTTGAAGCCAACTAAAGCCCCAACAATTAAAGTGAACCCCATATCTTTAAAGGTAACACCAACCAAGTTGTGGATGCTGCTATGAAATCTCATAGCTTTCTGCAGGTAAAATTGGCCATATGGCCACCTGAAGAGGAAATTTGTTCTTTCTTATCATGTAGATCCAGGGACGCTGGACCAAGCAGAGGAGAAATTGTCAAACCATGCTATTTATGCTGGCAATCACAGTCAGACAGAAACACCGATGGCTTGTGGCCTGAAATCATTCATTTTCCTTTATCTCACTCCTCCCTGTAGGAAGACGTTAAGGCCGTCAGCCCTTCTTCCTGGTCTCAAGATGGCTTTATTTCTAATATGGACTAATTGTTCATTTCCCAGTGAATACTTGAGACATTTTTAAATGACACCTTCCTTCTTATCATCCCCATTTATTAAATGTGATTCTTAACCCAGAAGTCAATTTATTTATAACCTTTCCTTTTTCTTTGTTGTTTCTTAAGGTGCTAGATTATTCTACTGTTAATCTCAACATTTCTCCTGCAATATAAAAATAGTGCTCCCTTAAAGACACTATTTATCTCATGAAGAGACTCCCAGTACATGGGAACACTTTGCTGGGCAGGACGTTTACTTTGAATCAGAGTTGTCAGTCATCGTAAATGAGCTCACACTTTGTTGAAGGTATAAACTGACAGCCTAAACACTGGGATTTCACCGATTACTTAAATGACAATGACTGATCAAGGTTAAATGCTAGTTTCAAGCTTTCTGCTTTTTGAGATGTAGCCATAACCCTGAATCTGCCAGTTCTAATAGGTGCAGGACTCCACCTTCAGACTAGGGCCATATGCACAGTCAAATCAAAAATGTCCCCAAAGCTACCAGTTGTCTACGTATTACATCCAAATATAAAGTGAAGATCTGAAGGTACTGGGGAGACTGAATGTCTCTCCCTGAGTGAATGGTGTTCCCATTTCAGAAATACCAAGATTGTAGTTTTATGCCATTTTTATCCTCCTGTGAAATGCAGTTCTGTCATGAGATCAGTATATAGGGCTCAGACATCTTAGGTTGAGACATCTGAGCTACAGATATGTATAACCACTGCATAATTGCCTTCTTTAAATAGAATGACGATCAAGTTTCATTGTTATTTGGCTTCTTTAATATACAAAAGAAATAACAAGCCCTACATCTTTTATGGTATCTTTTTTTGAAAGATAAATAAATATAACTCAGAAATGCTTTTCTCTCTCCACCCTTCCCCACTAAAATTTGAATGTAAACATGATAAACCTTGCATGGGAATTTTTTATAAAAACTGCTAAGTCTTCTTGCACATGGGGTGCAGTTTATATGGAAGGGGTGATGAATTCGTCTTGAAATTCACGGTGTCAAAATTATTGCCATTTAAAGTCATGTCTTGAAAGTTTTTCATCGGAATTAATGCTATGTGATGTTTGAAGCCCATGAAAAACCTTCAGTGTTCCTTTTCATCTAAGCTGACACACTGTCACACTGAATAAAAATAAAAGAACATATAATGCTGCAGAATTGTTTGCAATCAGAAATTTTCTTTCAGCCTTACCTATCCTTGATCAGCTATCCATGACCTCTACAGTCAATATTAGTTTCTAAGAATCAAAACCTGAATATTTCTGTAATTCTTTCCTGTGCTTTTCTGCACATAAGGGAAATGAACAAATGTAAATGCAATCCTATTTCAACAGCAGTCACATTAGCTAGAAATGTATATCTGTGAAGATCACTCAAAAATCTAACCAGTTCTTCTCCCTCCCCCATTTTTTCCCTTTTTTTCGGTGATCATGTCTGATATTCTGCCCAAAACATCACTCTGAGCTTAGTTTTTATTTTCTCTCTCCAGTCTCATTCACTCCTCTCTGTCTTTACTCCTCAAAAAGTCTAATGAACTCATTATTACTAATTAGAAGGAAGAGTGCAATGTTATACTGTACTTTTCTAGGACTGTTGGAGGGCTGCTTTCATTACTTGGTTCCCCAGGTACACATCGTACTCTTTAAGAGTAAAATTCTTGCCTTCAAGATATACAGTGTCCTTCAGAGCATCAATACTGAACTTTATATTCAGGAGACTCTCAATAAACATGGATAGCATGATAACAAACTCCATAAATACAAATGGCAGCTGGTGTGATGAATCTCACTGGGTGTTTGTTGTTGTTGTTAGTTTATGGTTTGGGCGCATTTTGAATAAACTGTCCTTATTTTAAAAACAGGAAACTTCTGAAAAATCCAGGTGTCCAGTTTCTCTTTTAAAAAGTCAGGAGCTCTGGGCCACCATTCTCACAGGGTGACCACTGGAACGGAGGAGTGGCTTCCCTCCTTAGATGGACGTTCACTCTCTATTCCTGGGGCCCTCTGCACTTGCCTCACTTATTGCACTACCTGCCTAGCCATTTGAGTTTGGTACCTCTGCTCTGCACACATGTTGTTCAGAGTCTTTCTAATCAACTTTATAGAATTATCTCACAAATGCAATTTCCCCGTGAGGCAAAATGATAGATGCTTTCCTCTGATAGGATCCAGTCGTTGTCAAAATCTTGTTCTTGTGGTTTTCCTCATATTTATGCAAAATTTTGCAGGACTCTTCTTTATCGTTCTACAGGAGTCCTTATTCAGCTGTTCACACTCTGGGAATATGATGAGATCTGCACTTTTGAAATGTTCTGTAAAATGTCCTGAAAAATTACTAACAGTGACTGTGACAGCAACATCTCCACCTGGAATAGTGCTAATGGCAATAAGATGTTAGTGGAGTCCTTTCAGCATCCCTGTTTTCATCACAGCACAGTTCTCCAAGGGTTAACAAGCTCTGATCCTTATTATTGTGTTGTTTTATTTTTTTTAAAAAATCCACCCCCTAACTTTCAAACAATTCATTTAATCTGCATGGGCCTGTCAAGCTTATTTAAATTGATTGCAGGGCTGAATGTCAGTCGGGAAGGTAATGGCACCAGCTCTTACAAGATTGGCTTTGTTATTATATCCATGAGCTACAGTGGTTATGATTCTTCAATTAGGAGGAACTTGGAGAAATGTTTTAAAAAATTTTAATGTGTGCATTGCGGCCAAAATATCAGACTTTTAAGAATACTGAATTTTGTTTTCTTACTAAAAAAATTAGAAGGTGATAACATTCTTGAAAAAAAATGTTGCCCAATGAGTTTGGCAGAGTGCCCATTAAAGATGGATGCTTTGCCATTGACTCATTGTTTTGTCCTGTAGTGGATAGAACACCAATCCATCCAAAAAGTCAGTGGCAACTATGGCACCCTCATTACTGATCTGTTGACAAAATTATTCATTTCTCCTCTGGGTGTTCTCCTGCAGACTGAATTTAAATGTGACTTTCCTGTTGAAGTTCCTCCTTCTATTTCATAAGTATTCCTTTCCTGTGTTTGCTGTTTTCTTCCTGTTGTTAAAATGGCCAGGTTCATAAAGGGATAAAGAATAAACAACATGCCTTTGAGCGCTCTCTTAGGGAGTGAAGAGCATTCTAAGAAAGAAGTTTCCCTCAGATTTGGAATGCTGAATAGAGGTTGATTGTCAAAGGGCACCAGTTAAATATGATTGAGAATGGCTTGATATTATTTCTTTGATCTTATTTCTTTTTCCTCTCTTTAATCCACATGAATAGTAATGAACACAGCTGAGTGAATGAACACAAAGGCAGATAAGCTACTGTGCACATTTTATACCCTCCAATCTAATGAGCACATTGTCTTTAACATCATTAATGAGTTTTGCAAAATCTGTCATATTTTCATAGCACACTATTACAGCTTGTGTAAGGGTCATTTGACCATATTTTGCCCTTGGCACCAGAGTGCTGGCTTAATTTTTAATTACAAATGCTGATTCTAATTAGCAGGCCTGGAAAAAGTCAGAATGAGTTCTGTGTGGCCCTGTCCACCCACTTCTACCCCAGATGCTAACTTGAACCCCAAAGCCCCAATATATGAACTCTCCCTGTGGTGCCTGAGAAAAAAATGCTGAAGTAGCTGCTGCACCCCCTGGGGTGAATATGGAGTCAGAGAAGATTTTGATGTAATGATGACAATAATATTTTCACTCTGCTGTTACTGTACCCCATGGTGGCTATGTCAGGACATCATTTCTTCTTTTTCGGTTTTTTCAACCACAAAACCAGGCTCACAATTGGATTTGGCAGCTGCCGAGCTACCCTAATATAGCAGCAGACGAATCCAGGCAAAGAACAGATCTATCACTGTATCTGACTGATCTTTCTGCTTATACACGGTGACAAATTCTCACCTCTCCATATAGATCAGCAGGCCCTGTAACCAGTCAGTCACGCATAAGTTGCGACAGTGCATCACAAGATTGGCAATTCGGAGCCCTGGAGAACAAGGTGAAACATGCAGTTATTTTACACAAAAACGGCAGTCTTTCCCAAAGCAACATAGAAGTATGTGTGCGTGTGTGTACATCTTACAAAAACAGACATATTGTTCTCTTCACTTTATTAAAATACATAGAGAAAGGAGATGAAAAAACAAATCTTTGTGCTGCAGAAGAGGGATTTACATTGTCCGTTGGCTGAAGACTACCCAGATTTCTTTTCCCACCTGTTTCTAAGTTACTCAGAGTGGCTAAATCAAGGGAGCCTCTGGCTAATGAGGATCTGTGTTCATGTTGCTGGGATTCCAGTGCTGTGGTTAGGATGACGATGAAAAAATCTTGGGATAAAATTTCCAGTCTTTGCCCTCCTATTTCCAGTGAAATGTACTCTCCAGAGGCTTCTGTTTACTCTCATGAAATCAAAACCTCCTACTTTTATCTCTCCACTAATGAACTTTGAAAAGTGGCTTTCGTATTTACATGGATTTTAGAGAAATGCCCTTTGTTGTTTTTTTTTTTTTTTTTTTTGCTGTACGTGGGCCTCTCACTGTTGTGGCCTCTCCCGTTGCGGAGCACAGGCTCCAGACGCGCAGGCTCAGCCACTTTGAGGCATGTGGGATCTTCCCGGACCGGGGCACGAACCCGTGTCCCCTGCATCGGCAGGCAGACTCTCAACCACTGTGCCACCAGGGAAGCCCCCCTTTGTTGTTTTATGGTAAACATATTCACAAAATTAAATGCCTGGCTGTGTCAGAAATGTTTCAGAGGATGAGGTGGAAATCATTCTCCTGAGCTGTCCAAATTCAGAAGGCAGTAACTTGCTAATAAAAGAAATCTATTAATAATGTGTGTATGTTGGAATTTATAGATAGGAGGTGCACGGATTAAATGTATTTTAACATTAGTCATTTATAAGCAACTAAATCTAAAAACAAATGACTTGATAAATAAATACTGTAAGATTTTAGGATTGTTGTTGATTATCTCAAAAGGAAGCAAAAAAGAAAACTATATCTAAAAAATAAATTTACTGCACAGTCTCATAAAATATAACAAATTTCTCTGCTTACATAAAGTATTAAATTCTTCCATTAAATTTACTTCCACTATGAGAAGACAAGACCTTATTCAGGTTTATTCCAGTTTAGATGGTTAAAATAACACCTTGTCTTTAGGTTTAGAAAAAGGGGGGAGTCAGCTGTTATAGTTACTGTGCTTAAAAGGAACTAAGACACTACATTGAAACTGAGTTGGAATTCAGTATTTGATGATGGTGATGATGATGATGATGAAGGAGGAGGGGGAGAAAAGTAAGAGGAGGTAAAAGAGGAAGAGGCGATTAGGGAAATTATTTTAACTCTGACATATTTCTATAGGATAATATACAGAGAGGACACTGTGTTAGCAGACTAATTCTTTGAGTTCATCTAAGTTCTTGAAAATACATAACCTGAAATCCTTCACCTCTTTGGGGTACATTAAAATACGATTTGTTCAAATGTTTGGTCAGTTACGATTATAAACAACTCAAAATCTCCCTTTCTCTCACTTTCTGTAGCAAATCCAGTTGACTATCATTTCAATCCAGTTGCTCACTCTGATCATCCTGCAGTAGTAATAAGACTACATCAGTAACTTCAAGATTCCAAAAACGGATTGTGTAGCTGGAGTCATTTATAAAATTGTTCCCATAGCATGAAAAAGAAAAAAACCCTGAAATTCTTAAGATGTAAAAACTACAAAGACGAAATATCAGCTGACTAACTAGCCCAAGGTCACCTGGTAAGACAGTGATAAAGATGGCAGTTTAATATCTGCCATTCAAAAAGCTTTTAACTTGCATAGAAAAAGAAGAATTTTTAAGTTTTCCTAAAATGTGTGAACATCCCCATGACCCACATAAGGAAGAATTCTCTGTTATATTGATATTGAACTTCTATCCTTTGTACATACAGTTTACTTATTTGAATTGATTCCCAGAAGCATTGGGAGATACAAGACAGGTAAAAGACCCATTTTACAAATAAGGAAACTGAGCCCCAGGAGGTTAAATGACTTAAGCTATAGAACCAGTTAGGAACAGAGGTGAAAGAAGAATGCAGATCTTTATTCTCCTAATCTATTCTATTGTTTTCTAGAACACTGCAATGCCTCCTTCATCATTACCTCTTCCGCATGCTTCCTGGCACAAAAATCTGTTTTTGCTTAGGGGATATGAAGAATAAAGACTTATGTAGTAAACAGAGGCGAATGAAGCATTAATGTTTTAAGCCTCTGAAATCACAGACTTTTTTCTGCACATGGCTTTCTAGTTCTTAAAGGGTTTATTTTTTTTCCTCTTACTTTTGTCTACGCAAAAGAATGTCCCCATAGAGTCTCCTAAAACTTGAAAAGGCTAATTTGTTTCCTCCACATGAAACCCTTGACTCTGGTTAAATATAAGAAACCTTCAAGCAGGTGTTTGTTTTCTTAAAAACAAGAATGACATTTTAACTTTATTCATCCTTCTTCAAAAGTAAGCATTTTATTCATTAGCTCAAAATGAAACATTTTCAAAGACCTTCACTGCTGACTAGTTTCATGCCATTTGAAGTTTTAAAAGTCATTTGATGAGTTTTAGCAGTACAGACATGGAAATAATAAGATTTTTGTTAACTAGTGAAACACACAATATTCTTGTTCTCAAGAAGAACACTTGGATAATTTTAATTAATGAAAAGAAATGTTATCACTGGAGAAATTTATCTGCATTTGCCCAGTGTTCACCCTCTCAATTAAAAAATTAAAGGTGAATAAAAGAAAACAAAACTCTAGGATTTGGAAAGCAGGGAAAACACTTTCAAGAGACCATCTATTTGGTATAATTTATTGTGAAAGTGCTTCCTCTGTTAGTGTTTGGCTTCAGCAATACTATTATAAATACTGTGTACTTCAATTATTTATTATTAATTATTCAATTAGTATGCAAATAAAATAGGACTTTCGGAGGCACTTATAAATGTATGTATGTATTTATTATGTGCAATGTACTTAATAAAATAATTTTTGAGTAGCTTACAATAGAAGACAAGGATGCAAACATAAAAAATAAACAGGGTTAAAAGGAAAAGTTAAATAGTAAAAGGGAAGTAATCCAGTCGTGATTAAGAGTATGGACTTTGGAGTCAGTCAAACTGCGTTTGAATCCCAGCTTGACTGATGACCTTGGACAATTTACCCAACCCTGATCCCCAACTCCTTAATCTATAAAGCAGAGATAATAATAACCACCTCAACGAAGATGATGGTGGCTGCTATTGTTTTTATTCCTGAACTGTCTTTACTAATGGATTGTATTGCAATAAAACACAAAAATAAAATTCTGAGCTACACTCTCATCCCCAACTCATGATTATATAGAAATATAAAAATAAATACTGAACTAAAATTACTTTTCCTGTGAGATGAGAAAGATCAAGTCAAATTGTACAACAAATTCTGTAGAATGGTATCCAGGAATACGTTTCATATGTTGTCAGTATCTATGAAAGTACGCAATCAATTAAGACCTACAGCAGAAAAATTTAAGCAAACATCACAGATAACCACATACGTTTATTCTTTTTTTTTTTTTTTTGCGGTACGCGGGCCTCTCACTACTGTGGCCTCTCCCGTTGCGGACCACAGGCTCCGGACGCGCAGGCTCAGTGGCCATGGCTCACGGGCCCAGCCGCTCCGCGGCATGTGGGATCTTGCCGGACCGGGGCACAACCCCGTGTCCCCTGCATCGGGAGGCGGACTCTCAACCACTGCGCCACCAGGGAAGCCCACATCCATTGATTCTTAAAGTCCTAGTTTTACATTAGATTTCATTTAGAGGTTGCTGGTTTCTCTTTGTAACACCCCTTGAAATGCAATGTCCTTAGAGAAACTAACTCCATAATGCCATGAAAACGAATGCGCAACATTCCAAGATTGATTGTGGTTTGGATGAGAATAAAATAAACAGAAAACAATGTAAAAACAAAAAACAAAACAAAACCCTGCTTACTTTGAATGTATATATTTATATAGAGAGCTTAAACTGGGACTTTCTATTAATAACTTCAATAAATATTTATTGAAAGGGAGCCACTGTTTCTAAGTGTACTGGGCTACAGCATCAATAAGCCAGTCAAGGTCCTCACCCTCACAAAGCATGTTATTCATTAGTTCGGTAAGGGAGACAGACCGTGAACAAATAAACATGACAACAAAAATAATACAAATGGCGTTTATTGATAAATGCAATGAACTAAAATAAAGCAGGGTAAAGGAATAAAATAAAGCAGGGTAAAGGAAACCAGGGGTAGTGGGATGGAGCCACCTTTTACCATGAATTCCATGTGTGGGTTAAAATAATATACCATTTCAAGCACAATGCCAGAAAAATCTTAAGTTTTCTGGTTAAATAATCAGATCATCTATCCACCCAACCCCTCAAAAAAAAAAAAAGTTTTTAACAAAAACAAAGTAACTTTGCTTCTTGTTTCAGCCCTTATATCATCTCCCAGACACAAAAGCAATCATCGTTTTCTAATTTAAAACGGTAAAGGAGGGACTTCCCTGGTGGTCCAGTGGTTAAGACTTCCCCTTCCAATGCAGGGGATGCAGGTTCGATCCCTGGTCAGGGATCTAAGATCCCACGTGCCTCTCGGCCAAAAAAACAAAACATAAAACAGAGGCAATATTGTAACAAATTCAATAAAGACTTTAAAAAAGATCCACATCAAAAAAAAGAAAAATCTTAAAAAAAAATAAGATGGTAAGGAAAGAGTGTTTTATTTAAATAAGAAGATTTTTTTCATCTGGGTTGTCAGAAAGGAAAGGCTGGAATAAAAGGATTTACAAACTACCCTTGGAACTTCTTGTTCCAGCAATATGGCAACTAAATACCTTCCACTGTAAACAACTAAAAATGTTGGATACTTTAAAAATTATATCATTGTTTGTTTGAATATATAATTCGTCAACACAGTTTGAAAAAAATGTAAGAGGATACCCACTGAGACCTCTTTCTCCTGCCTCTGCCATATCTGCTCCCACTGTGCCCCATCCTGCCTCCTCCAGCTTATCATCTGCAGCTATTGTGTATCCTTCTATTTCCTAGCTATGTGATATTGGGCATGTTATTTAACCTCTCTATGTTTCAATTTCTTCATCTGCAAAAGTGGGGTTAGTAGTATCTGCCTAAAGGGTCTTAAATGAGGATGAATTGGTTTGATATTCTTAAAAATACCTAGAAGAGGGGCTTCCCTGGTGGCGCAGTGGTTGAGAGTCCGCCTGCCGATGCAGGGGACATGGGTTCGTGCCCCGGTCCGGGAAGATCCCACATGCCGCGGAGCGGCTGGGCCCGTGAGCCATGGCCGCTGAGCCTGTGCGTCCGGAGCCTGTGCTCCGCAACGGGAGAGGCCACAACAGTGAGAGGCCCGCGTACCACAAAAAAAAAAAAAAAAAAAAAAAAAAAAAAAAAAATACCTAGAAGAGTTCCTGACAAATGAAAGTGTTAGGTGCATGTTTGTTAAGTAAATAAGTCAATACATACAGCAAATAAGAAAATATATTAGTAATTTCCTCCTTTACTGTACAAAAGGTAGAATGTAATATACACTATTTTGTAACTTAGCTTTTTTTCACTTAATATATCTTAAGGTATTTTGTGATTAGTACAGAGAACTTTCTCTATACTACCCGATCACTTATCTGTTCATTTTTACAGCTGCATAGTATTCCATTGAATAGATGTACCATACTTGGTTCAGTTATTCCTTCATTGATCATTTGAGATGCTTCCAGTCTTTTGCTTTTACAAACAATGCTCAATGAACAACCTCACAAATATATCGTTTTGGAGGTGTTCTAGGAAAGGGGTTGTTATAATTTTGGAGTGTGTTTAAATTGTCAGAGAGATTTTCAAAGTTTAAATATAAAGTTTTGTGTGGAAAAATATGCTTTCCCTTCAATAAACTTACAAACATACCTAATCAAGAACAAGAGAGGGAAGGAAGCATGTAAGTTGTCTTTCATCCCCAAGCCATCTGCCACCCTTCATAGGCTTCCATTTTGATGCCTATAAGGGGGTAGGTAGGTGGGGAGTTCAAAAGACAGTATCATGATCTTAGGACCTTCCCCAAATGGGGAGTCTAATGAGACCCCCACGTAAAATTAGGAAGAGCCAGGAATGCCTCAACCTTGACATTAGAGGCAAAAATATCTTTCTTGAGAATTAATAACCATAAAATAGTCCTCGTGTGGATTTGCAGCCCAAATTTATACTGCTTACATGGGGGTTGAAGGGAAGCCCAATCTAATCCAAAAATGTATTTTAAATAATTAGTAGTACCCTCAGGTACCTAATAGAAGCAAATGAAATCCTCTCTGGAAAATGAAACTTCAGTCCAGACCTCAAAGAATTCACACAAAGTTCTAAGGAATGTAAGTTAAAAATAAAAATAACTAAAACGCTGAAGGAAATAAGATACTCTGACAGAAACACTAGACAGAAAAACTATATTCACGGAGACTTCAGATATTGGAATTATAAGATCCAAAATATAAAATCAGTGTGTTAACTATATTTCAGAAAATAAAAAGTGATATATAATATGTGAGTAATCAATGAGAGACAATAAATAAGACTGAGCATATTTGAAAAAAAAAACTTGTAGAGATAAAAAATATATTGATTCAGAAGTCCAAGGAATTTTAATTAAAAAATAAAAATCTTACATTGATGGAAGAGCAAGCCAAAGGAGTTGGAACTGTTGAAATAATGTATATATGTTCAAATAAAAACAAATCGAGTCTGTAGATAGTATCTCCCTAATCGCTTGTAAAGCAATTATACTTCAATAAAGATGTTAAAAAAATTAATTAATTAATTTTTTAAAAAGCTAATATAATCCTCTATCAATGATCTTTTTTTTTTTTTTTTTTTTTAACATCTTTATTGGGGTATAATTGCTTTACAATGGTGTGTTAGTTTCTGCTTTATAACAAAGTGAATCAGCTATACATATACATATGTTCCCATATGTCTTCCCTCTTGCGTCTCCCTCCCTTCCACTCTCCCCATCCCACCCTTCCAGGCTGTCACAAAGCACCGAGCTAATATCCCTGTGCATTGCGGCTGCTTCCCCCCAGCTATCTACCTTACTACGTTTGTTAGTGTGTATATGTCCATGACTCTCTCTCGCCCTGTCAAAACTCACCCCTCCCCTCCCCATACCCTCAAGTCCGTTCTCCAGTAGGTCTGCGTCTTTATTCCTATCTTACCCCTAGGTTCTTCATGACATTTTTTTCCCTTAAATTCCATATATATGTGTTAGCATACGGTATTTGTCTTTTTCTTTCTGACTTACTTCACTCTGTATGACAGACTCTAGGTCTATCCATCTCATTACAAATAGCTCAATTTCATTTCTTTTTAAGGCTGAGTAATATTCCATTGTGTATATGTGCCACATCTTCTTTATCCATTCATCCGATGATGGGCGCTTAGGTTGTTTCCATGTCCTGGCTATTGTAAATAGAGCTGCAATGAACATTTTGGTACATGACTCTTTTTGAATTTTGGTTTTCTCAGGGTATATGCCAAGTAGTGGGATTGCTGGGTCATATGGTAATTCTATTTGTAGTTTTTTAAGGAACCTCCATACTGTTCTCCACAGTGGCTGAACCAATTCACATCCCACCAGCAGTGCAAGAGTGTCCCCTTTTCTCCACACCCTCTCCAGCATTTATTGTTTCTAGATTTTTTGATGATGGCCATTCTGACTGGTGTGAGATGATATCTCATTGTAGTTTTGATTTGCATTTCTCTAATGATTAATGATGTTGAGCATTCTTTCATGTGTTTGTTGGCATTCTGTATATCTTCTTTGGAGAAATGTCTGTTTAGGTCTTCTGCCCATTTTTGGATGGGGTTGTTTGTTTTTTTGTTATTGAGCTGCATGAGCTGCTTGTAAATTTTGGAGATTAATCCTTTGTCAGTTGCTTCATTTGCAAATGTTTTCTCCCATTCTGAGGGTTTCTTTTGGTCTTGGTTATGGTTTCCTTTGCTGTGCAAAAGCTTTGAAGTTTCATTAGGTCCCATTTGTTTATTTTTGTTTTTATTTCCATTACTCTAGGAGGTGGGTCAGAAAGGATCTTGCTGTGATTTATGTCATAGAGTGTTCTTCCTATGTTTTCTTCTAAGAGTTTGATAGTTTCTGGCCTTACATTGAGGTCTTTAATCCATTTTGAGCTTATTTTTGTGTATGGTGTTAGGGAGTGATCTAATCTCATACTTTTACATGTACCTGTCCAGTTTTCCCAGCACCATTTATTGAAGAGGCTGTCCTTTCTCCACTGTACATTCCTGCCTCCTTTATCAAAGATAAGGTGTCCATATGTGCGTGGGTTTATCTCTGGGCTTTCTATCCTGTTCCACTGATCTATCTTTCTGTTTTTGTGCCAGTACCATACTGTCTTGATTACTGTTGCTTTGTAATATAGTCTGAAGTCAGGGAGCCTTATTCCTCCAGCTCCTTTTTTCGTTCTCAAGATTGCTTTGGCTATTCGGGGTCTTTTGTGTTTCCATACGAATTGTGAAATTTTTTGTTCTAGTTCTGTGAAAAAATGCCAGTGGTAGTTTGATAGGGATTGCATTGAATCTGTAGATTGCTTTGGGTAGTAGAGTCATTTTCACAATGTTGATTCTTCCCATCCAAGAACATGGTATATCTCTCCATCTATTTGTATCATCTTTAATTTCTTTCATCAGTGTCTTATAATTTTCTGCATACAGGTCTTTCGTATCCTTAGGTAGGTTTATTCCTAGATATTTTATTCTTTTTGTTGCAATGGTAAATGGGAGTGTTTTCTTGATTTCACTTTCATATTTTTCATCATTAGTATATAGGAATGCCAGAGATTTCTGTGCATTAATTTGTATCCTGCTACTTTACCAAATTCATTGATTAGCTCTAGTAGTTTTCTGGTAGCATCTTTAGGATTCTCTATGTATAGTATCATGTCATCTGCAAACAGTGACAGCTTTACTTCTTCTTTTCCGATGTGGATTCCTTTTATTTCCTTTTCTTCTCTGATTGCTGTGGCTAAAACTTCCAAAACTATGTTGAATAAGAGTGGTGAGAGTGGGCAACCTTGTCTTGTTCCTGATCTTAGTGGAAATGCTTTCAGTTTTTCACCATTGAGGATGATGTTTGCTGTGGGCTTGTCATATATGGCTTTTATTATGTTTAGGAAAGTTCCCTCTATGCCTACTTTCTGGAGGGTTTTTATCATAAATGGGTGTTGAATTTTGTCGAAAGCTTTCTCTGCATCTATTGAGATGATCATATGGTTTTTCTCCTTCAATTTGTTAATATGGTTTATCACATTGATAGATTTGCGTATATTGAAGAATCCTTGCATTCCTGGAATAAACCCCACTTGATCATGGTGTATGATCCTTTTAATGTGCTGTTGGATTCTGTTTGCTAGTATTTTGTTGAGGATTTTTGCATCTATGTTCATCAGTGATATTGGCCTGTAGTTTTCCTTCTTTGTGACATCCTTGTCTGGTTTTGGTATCAAGGTGATGGTGGCTTCGTAGAAGGAATTTGGGAGTGTTCCTCCCTCTGCTATATTTTGGAAGAGTTTGAGAAGGATAGGTGTTAGCTCTTCTCTAAACGTTTGATAGAATTCACCTGTGAAGCCATCTGGTCCTGGGCTTTTGTTTGTTGGAAGGTTTTTAATCACAGTTTCAATTTCAGTGCTTGTGATTGGTCTGTTCATATTTTCTATTTCTTCCTGATTCAGTCTTGGCAGGTTGTGCATTTCTAAGAATTTGTCCATTTCTTCCAGATTGTCCATTTTATTGGCATAGAGTTGCTTGTAGTAATCTCTCATGATTTTTTTTATTTCTGCAGTGTCAGTTGTTACTTCTCCTTTTTCATTTCTAATTCTATTGATTTGAGTCTTCTCCCTTTTTTTCTTGATGAGTCTGGCTAGTGGTTTATCTATTTTGTTTATCTTCTCAAAGAACCAGCTTTTAGTTTTATTGATCTTTGCTATTGTTTCCTTCATTTCTTTTTCATTTATTTCTGATCTGATTTTTATGATTTCTTTCCTTCTGCTAGCTTTGGGGTTTTTTTGTTCTTCTTTCTCTAATTGCTTGAGGTGCAAGGTTAGGTTGTTTATTCGAGATGTTTCCTGCTTCTTAAGGTGGGCTTGTATTGCTATAAACTTCCCCCTTAGAACTGCTTTTGCTGCATCCCATAGGTTTTGGGTCGTTGTGTCTCCATTGTCATTTGTTTCTAGGTATTTTTTTATTTCCTCTTTGATTTCTTCAGTGATCACTTCATTATTAAGTAGTGTATTGTTTAGCCTCCATGTGTTTGTATTTTTTACAGATCTTTTCCTGTAATTGATATCTAGTCTCATGGCGTTGTGGTCGGAAAAGATACTTGATACAATTTCAGTTTTCTTAAATTTACCAAGGCTTGATTTGTGACCCAAGATATGATCTATCCTGGAGAATGTTCCATGAGCACTTGAGAAAAATGTGTATTCTGTTGTTTTTGGATGGAGTGTCCTATAAATATCAATTAAGTCCATCTTGTTTAATGTATCATTTAAAGCTTGTGTTTCCTTATTTATTTTCATTTTGGATGATCTGTCCATGGGTGAAAGTGGGGTGTTAAAGTCCCCTACTATGAATGTGTTACTGTTGATCTCCCCTTTTATGGTTGTTAGTATTTGCCTTATGTATTGAGGTGCTCCTATGTTGGGTGCATAAATATTTACAATTGTTATATCTTCTTCTTGGATCGATCCCTTGATCATTATGTAGTGTCCTTCTTTGTCCCTTTTAATAGTCCTTATTTTAAAGTCTATTTTGTCTGATATGAGAATTGCTACTCCAGCTTTCTTTTGGTTTCCATTTGCATGGAATATCTTTTTCCATCCCCTTACTTTCAGTCTGTATGTGTCTCTAGTTCTGAAGTGGGTCTCTTGTAGACAGCATATATAAGGGTCTTGTTTTTGTATCCATTCAGCCAATCTGTGTCTTTTGGTGGGAGCATTTAGTCCATTTACATTTAAGGTAATTATCGATATGTATGTTCCTATTTCCATTTTATATATTGTTTTGGGTTCGCTACTATAGGTCATTTCCTTCTCTTGTGTTTCGTGTCTAGAGAAGTTCCTTTAGCATTTGTTGTAAAGCTGGTTTGGTGGTGCTGAACTCTCTCAGCTTTTGCTTGTCTGTAAAGGTTTTAATTTCTCCATCAAATGTGAATGAGATCCTTGCTGGGTAGAGTAGTCTTGGTTGCAGGCTATTCTCCTTCATCACTTTCAGTATGTCCTGCCACTCCCTTCTGGCTTGTAGGGTTTCTGCTGAGAGATCAGCTGTTAACCTTATGGGGATTCCCTTGTGTGTTATTTGTTGTTTTTCCCTTGCTGCTTTTAATATGCTTTCTTTGTATTTAATTTTTGACAGTTTGATTAATATGTGTCTTGGCGTGTTTCTCCTTGTATTTATCCTGTATGGGACCCTCTGTGCTTCCTGGACTTGATTAACTATTTCCTTTCCCATATTAGGGAAGTTTTCAACTATAATCTCTTCAAATATTTTCTCAGTCCCTTTCTTTCTTTCTTCTTCTTCTGGAACCCCTATAATTCGAATGTTGGTGCGTTTCACGTTGTCCCAGAGGTCTCTGAGACTGTCCTCAGTTCTTTTCATTCTTTTTTCTTTATTCTGCTCTTCAGTAGTTATTTCCACTACTTTATCTTCCAGGTCACTTATCCGTTCTTCTGCCTCAGTTATTCTGCTATTGATCCTATCTAGAGTGATTTTAATTTCATTTATTGCATTGTTCATCGTTGCTTGTTTCGTCTTTAGTTCTTGTAGGTCCTTGTTAACTGTTTCTTGCATTTTGTCCATTCTACTTCCAAGATTTCGGATCATCCTTACTATCATTATTCTGAATTCTTTTTCAGGTAGATTGCCTATTTCCTCTTCATTTGTTAGGTCTGGTGGGTTTTTATCTTGCTCCTTCATCTGCTGTGTGTTTTTCTGTCTTCTCATTTTGCTTATCTTACTGTGTTTGGGGTCTCCTTTTTGCAGGCTGCACTTTCGTAGTTCCCGTTGTTTTTGATGTCTGTCTCCAGTGGCTAAGGTTGTTTCAGTGGGTTGTGTAGGCTTCCTGGTGGAGGGGACTAGTGCCTGTGTTGTGCTGGATGAGGCTGGATCTTGTCTCTCTAGTGGGCAGGTTCACGTCTGGTGGTGTGTTTTGGGGTGTCTGTGGCCTTATTATGATTTTAGGCAGTCTCTCTGCTAATGGGTGGGGTTGTGTTCCTGTTTTGCTAGTTGTTTGGCATAGGTTGTCCAGCACTGTGGCTTGCTGGTCGTTGAGTGAAGCTGGGTGCTGGTGTTAAGATGGAGGTCTCTGGGAGATTTCCAGCGTTTAATATTATGTGGAGCTGGGAGGTCTCTTGTTGACCAGTGTCCTGAAGTTGGCTCTCCTACCTCAGAGGCAGAGCCCTGACTCCTGGCTGGAGCACCAAGAGCCTTTCATCCACACAGCTCAGAATAAAAGGGAGAAAAAGTAGGGAGAATTAGTAGAAGTATGAGTAAAGAAAGAAGGAAAGGAGGAAAGGAAGGAAGGAAGAAAGAAGCAAAGAAGGAAAGAAAGGAGGGAGGGAGGGAGGGAGGAAGGAAGGAAGGAGGGAAAGAAGGAAAAAAGACAGAAAGAAAGATGATACATAAAAATAAAATAAAGTATAATATAGTAATTGAATTAAAAAATATTTAGAAAAAAAAAAAAAAAAGGGACGGATAGAACCTTAGGACAAATGTTGGAAGCAAAGCTATACAGAGAAAATCTTACACAGAAGCATACACATACACCTTCACAAAAAGAGGTAAAGGGGGAAAAATCATAAATCCTGCTCCCTGAGACCACCTCCTCAATTTGGGGTGATTCGTTGTCTAAAGGAGGGAAGGAAGGAAGGAAAGAAAGAAAGAACGAAGGTAAAGTATAATAAAGTTATTACAATTAAACTTAATTATTAAGAAAAAGAATTTTTAAAAAAAGTCATGGACGGATAGAGCCCTAGGACAAATGGTGGAAGCAAGAGTATACAGACAGGATCTCACACAGAAGCATACACGTACACATTCACAAAAAGAGGAAAAGGGAAAAAAATCACAGATCTCGCTCCTAAAGTCCACCTCTTCAATTTGGGATCATTCCTTGTCTATTCAGGTATTCCACAGATGCAGGGTATATCAAGTTGATTGTGGAGCTTTAATCCGCTGCTTCTGTGGCTGCTGGGAGAGATTTCCCTTTCTCTTCTTTGTTCTCACAGCTCACAGGAGCTCAGCTTTGGATTTGGCCCTGCCTCTGCGTGTAGGTCGCTGGAGGGCGTCTGTTTTTTCGCTCAGACAGGACGGGGTTAAAGGAGCCGCTGATTCGGGGGGCTCCGGCTCACTCAGGCCGGGGGTTGGGGGATGGGGGAAGGAGGGGCACTGCGTGCGGGGCGGGCCTGCGGCAGCAGAGGCAGCGTGACGTTGCACCGGCCTGAGACCCGCCGTGCGTACTCCCGGGGAAGCTGTCCCCGGATCCCGGGAACCCGGCAGTGGCGGCCTGCACAGGCTCCGCGGAAGAGGGGTGTGGAGAGTGACCTGTGCTCGCACACAGGCCCCTTGGTGGCGGCAGCAGCAGCCCCAGCGTCTCCCGCCCGTCTCTGGGGTCCGCGGTTTTAGCCGCGGCTCGCGCCAGTCTCTGGAGCTCCTTTAAGCAGCGCTCTTAAATCCCCTCTCCTCGCGCACCAGGAAACAAAGAGGGAAGAAAAAGTCTCTTGCCTCTTCGGCCGGTGCAGGCTTTTCCCCGAACTCCCTCCCGGCTAGTCGTGGTGCACTAACCCCTTCAGGCTATGTTCAAGCCGCCAACCCCAGTCCTCTCCCTGAGCTCCGTCCAAAACCAAAACCTTAGCCTCAGCTCGCAGCCCCGCCCGCCCCGGTGGGTGAGCAGCAAGCCTCTCGGGTTGGTGAGTGCTGGTCGGCACCGATTGTCTGTGCAGGAATCTCCCCGCTTTGCCCTCCGCACCCGTCGCTGTGCACTACTCCGCGGTCCCGAAACTCCCCCCTCCGCCTCCCGCAGTCTCCGCCCGCGGAGGGGCTTCCTAGTGTGTGGAAACTTTTCCTCCTTCACAGCTCCCTCCCACTGGTGCAGGTGCCGTCCTTATTCTTTTGTCTCTGTTTTTTCTTTTGCCCTACCCAGTTACGTGGGGAGTTTCTTGCCTTTTGGGAGGTCTGAGGTCTTCTGCCAGCCTTCAGTAGGAGTTCTGTAGGAGTTGTTCCACGTGTGGATGTATTTCTGGTGTATCCGTGGGGAGGAAGGCGATCTCCGCGTCTTACTCTTCCGCCATCTTCAAGGTCCCCCCTATCAATGATCTTTAAAAGAGAGTTGGGAGATGTTTTCCTTTGTAGTAATGCAAAGAAAATTAATATCACTTCATCAGAGCATGAAAGGAAATTACTGAGAAACACAGTCTCAGCTAAATGCCTATAATATGAAGCCTAGTTTCATCTATATGTATAAACTAGGATGTGATGTGAGCTTGCAGTTGAATAGAGCACCTTGAAGCTAGACTCAAACTGCTAGAGGATTTTGTTGCCAATCCCTTGACCTAGGGCTTAAATTGGATGGAATCTTTAAGGATATTGTGCTAGTGTCTCTCTTTGGTGGAGAAGAGCCAGTGAAATGTACTGTCAGCGGACACAATACCTTTTCACTTTTCTTATTTTGTCTTCATTACTAGGCCTCTGCCCCCGCCTCCTCCAAACACTCTCAGGCTTGCCATTTACCTCGGTGCCTCTATTTGCTCCATTCTCTATCATTATCCTTCTGATTTGAGGACACAGCTATTGATGTTGATTGCTATCTGGTCACGTGAGGGAGGCTGAAAAGGCCCATACCTGTACAGCAAGCCCTTTTTTCTTCACACAGACACACATAAAGACTGTTCTTCAGTTTCAGTCCTGTAAATTGTTAAAGCGAAAGATGGGGGAAGAGATGTGCTCCCTTGATTGCATTATAATTTTCTAATTTGCATACTGTGGGTCTAAATAAGTAAATAAATACAGACACTATGGGAGTGGTCCTGACTTTGAGGCCTAGTTCTGGGGTAAATTACCACTCATCTTCAGGGCCCAAGCCTCTTCTCCCACCTCCCTCTGTGCTTACTCTGCTCCCTCCAGCCTCTGCCTCAACAAGCTCTCATGCAATACAGTAGCTCATGGAAGTCCTTGACTTGGGGCCATATCACCATCAGCCCTCCCCTGGGTTTTTTTTACCATACACATCTTGGCAGGAACAGGTACAGAGATGCCTCTCTCTTCAATGTGCACAGGGGTCCCGAGGGTGGAAGGCTCCCCCCACCCAGCCAGCTCCATCAGCTGAGTCCACCCCAGTCTGCAGAAGGATGGCAGACGGCACAGCGAGTTCCCCATCATTCAGAGGAATAAATATAAACTTTGAAAACAGATCTTTAGAAGTTGCATTCAGCATGGCCACTAACTAGTTGTATGCAATGGAGAGAGTGGAGGGTGGGCAGCATTTCACCCCTCAGAAACTTATTCACTTCATCTTGAAACTGGGATTAGCCGTACAGGAGATTGTGACACTTAAATGTGGAAATGTACTAAAAATTCTTTGGAAATTATGATGTACTCCACAAAATGTGAATTCTCCTCTTCTCCTTCTACTAGGAGTAATACTGTAGTGACTTTTGCACCCATCCAATCTCTCCATTATTTTATACAAAAAGGGAATCTAGCCCAGTGGACTCTTTGAAACAACCCAAGTCAATGTTCACAGTCAATATATCTAACATGATCATGACTAAGTCATTCTCTGTTCCAATAGATAGACAAATCCAATTCTCCAATTTAGGTGATCAGGAGAGGTTTTGTAAAATGATAATGTCTGAGAAAACCCTTTGAAAATCAGAGAAAGAGGTAAAGTACCCTTAAGAAGAGGAACAAGCTAGGGTAAAGGCAGAGAGATGAGAAGGTGGATGAGAAGTTGTAGAAAAATAGTCTGGTTAAGCTGGGCAGTTCCTCTAAAGAGAAGAAAGTTCCCAGCTCAAGTGTTTTGAAACACTTCATACATCCTTTTTGGAGATTTACGATGAACATGAGAATAAACAACCTGCAATATGGAAATTAGAGTTTAGTTACTTGTATTTTACCTGAAAATCATTTTTTTTCAGGGGTTATATGTATATTATCATTAGCATGAACCAATGATAAATAGATTATCGGCAGAGCTTTAAATCAGGGAGATGGCAGATTCAATATTTTGTTTCAGACATATTCACCTAAGAGAATGTAAAGACATTAAAAAAAAGAGAGAGGAACTAGGAACAGAAAGATATTTACAGGTTGTTGTATTAATCTAGGAGAATGGTAGTAATGAGAATTTTCCTACTTATAGGAAAAACAAAGACATGGCAGAAGGAGAAAATGTGGCCTTTGGCCTCTGATTATTGGAGACGACCTGGATAGAGTAGTTTAAAAATGACTTATAAGTTTCAAACTGGGACTATGGAGAACAACAATGGGTTTGATTTTAGATATGGTAGATTTGATGTTACAGTGAGAAAATGGTAGAAAGTTGGGTTTACACCTAGAAGGCGAGATATGTGAGTCTGAGGAATCATATTCAGGGCAGTCATTGTTGAAATTGCTGAAGCAGCTGCTATTTCTGATAAAGGATACAGTGAGATAGGAGATGAAGGCCGAGGTAGGAACCGTGCAGGATTGTCTTCATTTAGGAGGCAGGAGGAAGAGGTGCTAACAAAGGATGCAGCAAGAAAGAAAAGAAATAGTGTAGTAGTCTGTCACAGAAGCAAGTGAAAAAAAAAGTGGGGGAGGGGTTAGAAAGAGGGCATAATCAGTGGCATCAAAAATTGATGCAAGTTTCAGGGAAGAAGAGAGCTGAGAAAAAACTACTGCCTTTAGTGATTAGAAGGTTAATCACTGACAAGCCTGGAGGGAAAGTATTCTGAGACACAACAGACAAACCGCTAGGAGCTGAGACAGTGGTTCTCAGCCCAGCTGTGCATTTGAATCACCTGTGGATTTGTTGATGGTGGTTGTTGTTTTCGTTTAATGCATGTAATCAGAACACACACCTAGAGATTCAGATTCAGATTCAGATGGTTTAGGATTGGACCTAAATCTCTTATGAGTGAATTAGTGGTGATAAAAATAGAGGAAAAGGCTATGTTCTGAGAATTTTGACAATGAGAGTAAGCAAAGAAGAATATCAGGATTAAAATTTGTTGGATAGTCTTGGTTTATTTTAAGAGGAGAGATCTATGTATGTGTGTATGTTGGTAGAAAGGATGAAAACCATAAGAAAATACGTATGAGAGGAGATCCCTGTGAGACATGGCCCAGAGGAAGGGAGGAAGAGATGGAATTTGAGCATGGGCATAGAGCATGCCTTTAAATAAGAAGTTTTTATCTTCCTTGGAAGAAAGAATAGAAAGAAGAAGGGTAGGTGAGGCATATTAAGATTTAGAGGTAACAGAGGCAAGAAGATAGGTTAGCTAAGCTTTAATAATTACAAATGTTGAAATAAATTTCTAGACCCAAGATGGAGCCGCTCATGCCAGGGGTACCAGGTCAGCAATCCAAAACCCTGATAACTTTCATGACCCTGTAAATGTTCCCCTTAACCAGAAACTCAGTATATCCAGTCAGCTAATCCCAAACACTCTGGGCTCTATACTTAGTTCCTTGTTCCTTCTCACCCCAAACGAGGTTGACTCTGAGGCCTCAGCCAATCAGATATTTTCTATTTTTCTCTTCCTTGTTCTTTATCCTATAAAAGCCTCCTGCCTTCTGCCCCATCTTGTAAATGGAGACCAAATGGAGACCATCCGCTTCATGAAGTATTAAGTAAAGTTTGTTTGTATCACCTAAATTGTCTTCTTTAATCATTTTTTAAACACAAACCTGTCAGTTAACAAAGGACAAAAGATCCTCTGCTGACAGTGAAGGAGACAAGATTAGGAGGGAAGAACCAAGTTTAGAAAAGGTTTGTCACAGCTGATGTGGGAAATTCTCATAGTAGACCCTAGAGGCTTGTGATTTTAAATAGGATGGTCAGGGAGGCCTCACTGAAATGGTGAAATTTGTGCCAAGATCTCCAGTTGGTGAGGGAGCGAGGGATGTGGATATCTGCTGAAAAACATCCCAGCAGAAAGAATAGCAAAAGCCCTGAGGTGAGAGAACACCTGATGTGTTAAATGAACAGCAGTGAGCAAGGAGATAAGGTCGCAGAATTAATAGGGGGAGGAGAGGCAGTGATTCCTATAATCCAGGATTACATAGGACTTTGTACACCATTGTACAGGACTTAGTTTTATCTTGTGTAAAATGGGAATCCATTCCAGGGTGGTGCAGAGAGTTGATATGATCTGACCTACATTTTAAAAGCATCCCTCTGGATGCTGAGAATAGGCTGAAAGAAGGCAAGTAAGGAAGCAGGGGGACCAGCTAGCAGGCTAGTTTAATAATCCAGGTTACAAAGTAGAGTGACTTGGACCAAAAATGTAGCTTTGAAAATGGCTTAATTTTTTTTTTAATGTTGAGTGTCCAATATACTTTTTAAAGAAAGAACCAAGAGAATTGCTGGTGACTTGCATGTAGGCTGTGAGAGATCAGGCAAGGATGACTCCTTATTTACTTAGCGTGAACACCCAGGGCAATAGCATTACCAATAATGGGATGACCATGGTAGAGAGGGTTGGAGGAGGGGGCAATCAGCTGTTGTGTATGAGTTAGCTGTTGTTATTGTGACTTTTCTTGCCATCACCTCCTCGACTCCCAGACGTTACTTTTTGCACTAAATGGTATTACCTTTATGAAGATAACAGGTTAGTTTTGTCTTTTTGTATCTAGAAAGTATTTTCACAACTTCAGCTTCACTGAAACAGCAATTTCTGTTGGCTGAGAAGTGTAAAAAATATGTAATTCCAGGATAACACAGGGAAACCATATACTGGAAATGAGCTTCCTGGTTAGAAAAGATTTTCCCACGGAATTCAGCATTTTTTGTCCAGATTAATTCTTTTTAGTGTTTCCTATTTTGCACTTTATTTTTTTTAGAATAAGTGGATTTACAACATAATCTGAGCTGCTGCTTACAGCTACACAAACGGTGCACTGCACCACTCTGGGGCTGCCATTGACACTGTGGCCCCCTGCTCCCTGGAGCGGCACATGGCAGCTACCCTGAAAGTAATGTCAACTTTAAAAGTAATAACTAGTCATTGCAGAGAATGTGGACAATGCAGAAACGTTCGAAGAAAAAATTAACAAAAATTAATGAACACCTTGGTGAATTTTATATTGGTGCAATTTCTTCCAGCCTTCTTTTCTATGCATATGTTATATACTTTGTTTTTTAAACTTGAGATTATACTGTAAACAAATTTAGTATCCTATTCACTATCCTACTTTTCCATTTAAAATATTCTAAGGATTTTTTCCATGATCTTAGTTATTTTTCGTAAACTTGCATCATAGCCCATACTATGGATAATAGAGACATCATATTTGTTTAATAATTGTACCATTATTAAATATTCATGTTCTTTCAAATAAAATCTGTTGTTTATAGTGCTACACCAGTCCTTTATTTAAATCTCAAATTCTTTAAGTCTCTGACTACACCAAAATGGGAATACTGGACTAAATGGCTTCAGTATTTAAAGACTTTTGAAGTTGTGCATGTTCACATTCTCATCCGCATCCTTTAAGACTGTTTGTCTGATCCTCCACTGTAAGAGCATGTGCTGTTTCTAATTCCCTTCCCTTCTGGCCACACTAAGTAATTTCACCGATTTGTTATATAACCGCCAATTCAAAAAACACAGTTATCAATATTTTCTTAAGTATTTTGAAATATTTTATATCTTCCCACTGTTAATTCCTTTGATGTTTTAAAGGTAGAATTTGTTTTTGATCTTGAGTATTTTTTCCAAGTAGAAAAAAAATATATGCTTTTAAAACATGATAAAAAGAAAAGTACTCAGAATGACCCATCTAGATGGCAGTAAAGAACAGAACTCACTTTTGAGAAATATACCCTTTTCCAGCCCTAACCACTCCAGATCAGGGGTAGGGCTTGGGTAACTGTACATTTTGAAAGCTCCACCAGTGGTCTTTTTGCCTAGCCAGGGTTGAGAACTACTTTTCTACTAGTTTCTAATGGAAGAGAAGTAGTTTTTATTTCTGGCTCTCTGCAATTTCCTCTTAATTGGGCAATGCTAACTTTGGTCCCTTCCACCTTTCAATTACCACTTGATAGTGCATTTGATAGAAAAGGCTGTCACTTCAAATTGTTTTCTCTTCTCTTCTTATATAACTACTCTGGAAGAAAGCATTTGTCAGGGCAATCCCATATGCTGGTCATAAACAGCAAAATCTAAAGGGCAGCCTAAAGAATAAATACCTGTTAGACGTTATCTCTTCTATGAACATTTAGAGCTGCACTGTCCAACATGGCAGCCACCCCCACATGTGGCTGTTGAGCACTTAAATGTGGCTGGTACAAATTGACATGTTCTACACGTCTAAGATGCACATGGATTTTGAAGACTACCCCAAAAATGTAAATTATCTCATAAATAAATTCATTAATAAATTTCACGTTGCTTGCATGTTAAAATGATGCTATTTTGGCTATGTTGGGTGAAATTAAATATATTATTCAAATTTCACCTGTTTCCTTCTCCTTTTTTTTAAATGTGACTACTAGAAAATTTTGAATTACATGCGTGGCTTGTATACAATTCTGTTGTACAATGCTGATCTAGAGATAAAGCATGCCCACTGAGGCAAATTAAATTTATTTTCACATTGTTGAAACTTTCCACATCTAAAAGTATACAATGTAATTAGAGACTTAGAGTAGATAATTTAGTTTGGTTTACTCTTAGGAGTATCCATGGTGTATATAAATATCTCTCAGAGGAATTGCAACACAAAAAGTTTGTCCTGAAAAAAAGTGTTAGTGGTTACCTGTTGTTTGATTTTCAAAAGTTTACTGTGGAGTGCTTTTCACAACATGAATATTTTTTAATTGATTTGATAGAACTACCGAAGAGTTTTTCGTGCGCAGAACTTGGCTGTTTTTTTTTTTTTGTTTCTTGAAGTACAGACTGGCCACGGGGTGGCCCAGTTGTAGCCTAGGAAGATAGAATACTGTTAAAGGCATATTAAAGTACTGTTTTCCAGAATGGAATCTCTGGGAAGCCAGAGCAGGCAAACAAGCCAGCCTGGATGCAGTAAACCTGACAGGGTTGTTACAAAACAAACTTTGGATGAAGCACAAGCCTGACAATTGGAGTTAGCAGCAGACTCTGCGAGCAGCGACAGCATGGCAGTGTGGGCAGGCTGTCTGTTGGACGCTCCAGGGCACACAGCAACAATCATCATCAGTTTGATGTCCCCAAGCCCTGATTACTGTCTCAATCCACAGGATAATCCATGGTGCAACTCTGGAAGAAAGCAATTGTCTCTTTGAGGTATAAATCTCACAACCAAGTTCAGGGCTATGCAGTTTGTTTTCTTCACAGGTATCTTTCTCCAATGAAAGCAATGCCTTTCCTGTATAAGAACATTAACTTTTCAGTATCACATAAGGTTAGGCAACAGAATTATGTAGAACATTAGAACCGGAAGGGGCTTTACTAGATAACCCAAGGACATTGATTAGTGTCATGGAAAAAAAAAAAAAGTCCTGAGAAAAAAACAGGTTTAAATATTAAAAGAATAGGATTCTGTTCTTTGTGGGTCTTCTTAAATGCTAATATGCATTATGAATCTTCAAGTTGAGGGAATGGTATATGGCATTTTCCAAACCTTTATACTACACCCAGTGGAGCCATTGTTCTGAGCATCACAATTTGGAAAACTTGAGCTAGTTCCACCCACTTATTTTCCAGATGAGGTAACTAATGTGCAACAATTTGTCCACAATTACAAAGCAAGTGAACAGCAGAGTCCAGGGCTCATTCCTGCAAGATAAGCATGTGTAAGAACTATGCTCAGTAAGAGATTTTAGCATATTGGTAAATAATGTTGCTACATATCTAGAGCTGCCTTTTTAAACTTTTTTGACCAGGACCAACTGTTAAAAAATTTTTCCTCATGACCCAGTATACACACACACACACACACACACACACACACACACACACACACACACACAACTATGCAAACAGATGAAACTGAAGTGCCATAAAATAGTGCTTACCTTTACTTTGTGTGCTGTACTCTGATATTTTATTTTCAATTTTTTAAATGTTGGTTGTACAGAGAATATATTTGTGAGAACATTGGAAATTTGACTAATGACTGTGATGACACTGAGGCATTTATTTTTAGATTTGATAATAACTTTGTAGTTGTATAAATAAAGAGTGCTTATATTTTCTTATTTTTAGATGAAATTATATGATGCATGGAATTTGTTTCACAGTAATTCAGGAGGAGAGAGATTAGGTGAGGTATAAAATGAGATGAGATTGGCCATAAAATGATAATTGTTGAAGCTGGGTGGTATGCACATGTTGGTTCATTATGTTATTTTTGTCCACTATTCTATATTTTTGACATTCCTCATAATAAGTTTTTAACTTGAGACAAAACATATGATCCACTGAGAAGATTTTATAACCCTCTGATAGAATAGTGACCCATAGTTTGAGGCAACACTATTTTAGAAGAGGAAATCTTGTCATGTGAACCACTGTTCAATGACTAACTTGCTTGAGAAATTAATTTTACTTAAAAACTAAAGGATAGTCTTAACACAAAGTTATACAATAAAGAAAAGAGAATTTGCCACATTACAAAATAGAAATTTCAAGTGAATTAAAATTTTCAAATAAAAGTTGGAATCACTAAGTGTTTTGGCTATCAATGAAATTATTTTTTCTGTTAATCTCCATTTATAAATTCTGTTAATAACATTCATTAATGGAATTATTAATAATGATGGAGAAACTTCGTTCACTCTTTTATGTTGACCAGACCATAAGGAAAATAGTGTATTCAATGCTGGGACCAAATTTTTAGAGGATATAAACTAGAAGAGCAACCAGTGTAGTAAAAGGGCCAAAGTCCCACTATGCAGGAGGCCATTGAAAGAACAAGGGATGGTCAGATTAGCAAAAAAAAGATTTGTGGAGGCAATGCTAAGTAGCTTCCAAAACTTGAAGGATTGCCATGTGGAAGAGAGATTAAACTTGTTCTATAGGCCTCAAGCAGTAGAACTGGGACCAAGGGCTGGAGGAAACATTGGGAGAAATTTGGGATCACAGAATAAGGCAGAAATCAGTGCTTTCAGTATGGGCTGATTCTGAAGTAGTGAGAATCTCATCAGTGGAAGTGATTAAGCATAAATGGGTTAGTCATTTGGCATGGATTTGAGGGGGGGTGGTGAGGGAGGAACTTATCTTAAGAGCCTCATCTTACTACCCATATCATAATGGTTAAGAGCACTTATTCTGAAAACAGACAACCTGGGTCTGAATCCTGACCACGTACTTACTGGCTTTCTGACTTTAAGCAAGTCGGTTAACTTCTCTCTGCTTCAATTTCCTCATTTGTAAAATATGAAATATGATGATGTATTAATAAATAAGGCACTTAGAAAAGTGCCTAGTACGTAGTATATTCAATACACATGTTTAGCTAGGTTAATGTAGGCTCACGTTTCTATACAGAGCAAAAGAATTTCTCCTATATCATGTTTCTAATATCATTTATCCATGAATATATTGAGCATCTGTCATGCACCATGCACCCTGCTAGGCACTAAGGAGAGGGTGACCATTATAGAGAGAGGATTCCCACCATCACAGAACTTACATTTTCCAGAGGAGATGGTTACAGACACAGATAATGAAGATATAAATATCCAACAAGAAAAATAGCCAGTAACAAGTGCTGTACAGTTGACGTGAGATGATATGATTGTGCAGTCATGGACAGTCTCTCCAAAGATCTGAATCAAAGGAAGAACTCAACCCAGAGAGCATTTCGGACAGAAGGTGCTGTTGGTACAAAGGCCCTGAGGAGGAAACCAACTTGGCAAGTTCAAGGATCAGAAAGAAGGTCACCGTAGAGTTTAGGAAGCCATGGGAACACGATCTAAAGCAGATGGAGTTGGTGAAGGGTAGGAACCTATGGAATTTGGACTTTATTCTGAGAGAAGCAAGAAGCTGTTGGAGGATTTTACAGAGGGGTAGGGAGCAGAAGCAGAAGCAATTCTGGGTAGTCCTGGTGAGAGAAAATGGCTTAAACAATTATTTTTTTATCCCTGAATCTACAGCTACCAGATGGAACTTACGTAGTTTGTCTCTTTTTTCATTTATATTTCGGTTCTGAAACAGATATACATTTCATATGTGGAAATCCAGAATCATAAACAAATATTGTTCATTCTAGGCAAGAATGTTCTTATTTGACAGATGAGAATTTTGAGACCCAGAGTAGTGAAATGACTTCTCTATGGTCACATTTTGTCAATAAGAGATCTAGAACCAGAATTAACGTCATATGATTTACCAGCAACTACACAGACCAGCACTTATTTACCAAGAACTAGAGTCCCATTCAACAGTGATTATCAAATTTATGTACCGAACATGATTTTATTTTATTATTATTTTATTATCTTTATCTTTTCCAGCTTTATTGAGATATAATTGACACTGGGCAAGTTGGTGCACAATTGTGCAACATCAGACAAATCAGCATGTTGATCTGATACACTTCTGTATCGTAAAATGATTACCACTATAGCACTAGCTAGCACCTGCATCACATCACTTAATCACTATTTTTCCATGGTGAGAATATTTAAGATCTACTCTCTTAGCAACTTCTAAGTATATAATGCAGTATTATTAACTATAATCACTATGTTGAAATGTCTGTAACAGACATGATTTTAAATGCAAGAAATAGATAAAAAGAGAGAGCACAGAGTCTATCAACATGAATTTATCAACAAATGAGTTTCCAGCTGTGTCTTTGCAAGTCAATTTGTACAGCTATGATAGATACATTGCCAATTTTTTTAAAACATTCATCTTGCACTTTCAAGGGGACACTTGTCATCACCTTCTGTTTTAATTATCAAGCAAATGATCTCAATGAAAACTGGAATCTTGTGATTTTCTACTAAAAGCACAGGAGGCTGAGTTATGACCACTCCTTAGTTCTCTTGACCCAGGCACAAACAACATGCAACTGCTTGGAGCTACTGTAAAATGATGTGTAGCCCTTCAGAACTTGCAGATCCTTTGGAATCATCTAGTTCAGTAGTTCTCAAGAGTGGTTCTCTGTCCCAAAACATTGGCATCACCTGGGAAATTGTTAGAAATGCAAATTCCCAGGCACACCCCCCACACCCCGAGACTTGCTGAATCAGAAACCTTGGAGATAAGGCCCAGCAATTTGTGCTTAATGTAAGACCTGTAGGTTATCCATCTTGACCTGTGCTTAAGTTTGAGAACTGCTGATCTGGATCAAGTTCTTTATTGCAAAAGTGAGGCAAGTGAGAACCAGAGAAGTTAAGTGATTTGCTCGAGATGACCCAGCTTGTTAGCATCTAAACCAGCACTAGAACCTGGGCCTCCTGACGCCTCGTGCGGTGCATTTGCATTTTGAACTGGACTTCCTTCCTTTCTCTACAGTTGCAACCCAAGAAGCTCAGGTTGGGCCCAATCGTCATTGCTTTTTGTGTGTGTCCTCCTATCCTACATCAGGGAAAGGTATGTTTCACTGAAGCACCTGGGCTCTTTCATTTCTTTTTGGACAGTTGCAGGCATTTGTTGTTTGGAAGCTGCATAAATAATGAGCAGGCACAGCCAGCCCTGTTTAGCCTCGGCTAAACCTTAGAAGGGAGTGTAGAGCTACCTGAAGTCCAGCCTCTTCCAGATGCAATTTGAATAACTTTGAAAAAAAAAAAAAAAAAAGAATAGTAATCCACTCTCTGTTTTCACAAGCATTTATCTGATCATAGCTTCAATACAAGCTTTCTGTTTGTTTGTTTGTTGAGGAATGAATTAATACAAAGGTCCCAGTAGAAGTGGAAAGATAGTTGAAATACTAGCCTGAAAATTCAGATGACCAGTGACTATTTGGTAGCACAAGGCCATAGCAGTGTACCCCCTGCTTTCTTTGCTAGTAAGATGGTATTACGAATTCAGTCCCCACTAAAAAGAGATCTTGTCATCCTAGAACTTTACCTGGCATCTCCTTTCTATAGTCGTTAATATAGCCAAATACGATACAGTTACCCCAGTGGTCGGGTGGTGTTTGTGGCAGGTGTGATAGCGAGTGTGTCTGTGTGCAAAAGAGGTGAGCAAAGACGGAGTTTGACAGAAAAATGGGCAAAGGAGCAAATTGACATTGGGAATTGGCTATCTGAGGAAATCAGTCATTAAAACTAGGCACATGCTAATTGTACAGCTTGGTCCCCACTCGTCCTCCCTCATGGCCTCTTCCCAATCCAGTTTATTCTCCTAAGCACTGAGGCTACAGCCTCGCTGGCCTCTTATGTAAGTTTGAAATCAGATCTGGCGTGTGGTTTGTTTTAGCCTGTCACAGACGCAGGGCACTGTGTTGCCCTGACAAGGCTGTTCAGCATAGCATATGACTGTAAATCTTCTTTTTTATACACCACAGTGGGGACCTTTGTCCTAGCAGTGATTTAGCGGCTTTTATTAGCCTGAGAAGCAGCCAGTAATCAGGAAACGTTTAAAGTGGGAGCTTGCTCATGGAGACGAATCCAGAAACCAACGGCTTTTTAAAAATTACTTTTGATCGAAGAGAAATAAAACCTTAATAAATACAAGTATATTATACGTTTCCATTTTAAATCTGTTATTGCTTAAAAAGATCCACACATGATTTAGCAAAGACGAACTCACAACTGTTAAAATTTCTTTAAAACTCTGTGTGTCAAGTCATGAAGCAGGGGGTTGTTATTTAACTTTGAGTTTCTAGAAGTATGTATTTTGAAAGAATTTGGGTCTTGGATGGCAGCTCTGTGTATGTTATTCAGGTCCTGGAGTGGACACAGCTTTCAAATTCACTGTAATTCCAATTAGAGCTTGGGCTCAGGGGTTGGCAGCAACTGCAAATAAGAACTAATAATGTTTCATTCCACTACTTATGTATTCTGCAAATGTGTTCTTGACATGGTAGTTTGCATATGATGTCAGCGTGGGAAAATAAGAAGGTATTAGCATCTGTAAGCCCAGCAGAAATTTCTCAAGAGAAGTCACCACACAAGCTCTTACACCTGATTCCACAATTTAGGCATTGTGTGTTTGCATTTTTTTAATGTATTCGGTGATTTCTTTTTATTAGTTGAGTCATAAAATGTCAATGGCTCTCTATTTGTGTGTATTTGCAAGTTTTTAATTCACTTTCATTGAGATCAGGTTTTCCATTACAAATTGGTGGTCTTATTACTTTCTGCCCTTGTAATTTTTATACAGATAAAAACTAATTATTCTTAGAAATTTAAACATATATGTAGAGTCATCAATGTGAAGGCTTTTGTTGAAATGATTTCTGTAAGTTCCTGAAACTATTTGTGGGAAGACAGAAGCATTATATGAATTCAATTCACTTATATCTTATACTTATTTTATTGGTATATGCTATTGTAGAAACACAAGGGCCTCTGCTGTAGGTCTTAGGACCCTCTGGGTTATTAAAAGAGTGTCATATAGCACTAAAAGAGTAAAATGAGCCTTTCAAAAGGAACTCTTGCTTTTAAAATGTGGCATAAATGATCTTATCTCCACAGCAAGGAGTTTGATCCTGATTCACAAAGAGCTGGAGTTATGTAGCCTAAGAAGAGTGGAGGCCTGTCCATTTATTTGAGGATTTGGGGAACATCACGGTGACCAGGCAGGTTGTTCAGGAAACAAAGCCCACCCTTCCCTGCATTATCTGATGGCATAGATGGTCTTATATTTCCCAGATAATTGCACCACACACTGTTTTGCTTTGCTGGGTCATAGCAATTGGCTGATCTGCCATGAGATAAATGGGAAAAAAATCACCAGGAAAGTCATTCCGTTAAAAGTATTTACCTATATGCTGTAGTGGGTGCTTTGTGTGGTGGAGAGCATGCGGCCAGGATGGGGGAAGGGAGGGAATCAGAATGAGTAACAATCTGATAATGGAGCTGAATGGGGCCGTAGAAATATTTTTGCAACAGATTGCTATTGCTACAATAGCTGAAACCCAGAAATTCTGTGACTTTCTTCCAGTCAGATGGTTTGTTAATGCCAAAACCTGGAATGGATTTTAGGGAGTTCTGACTCATATCTTGATTTTTTTTTTCTACCATGACTATACTACCATGTAGTAGATACTGTTCCTTGCCTACCCATTGCCCCCTTTTCTTCTGTCTGCTAGAACCCCGGCCTACTCTCCTTTTTTCCCCCCCTAGGGACAAACTCTTACCCCATTAGTACAGAAGACTCAAGCATAGTTGATCTTATTCGCATCCAGAGTCTAAATCAATCAAACAAACCCCTCCCCTTTGCCCGAGTTTGGCCCCAGAAACTAGGCTTAAGCCAATCATCACAGGGCACTCTCTAACATCATTACTGGCCCAAATAAACTGATAGGAAGGACTTTTATCCCATACATGGGGGAGAGGTTCTCTTGTCCTTCCCCAGACATGAGTAAGGAGGCAGGTGGCCCCAGTTGCTGCTGGCAGCCATCTTGAAACCATTCGGATCACCAACTTGAGAAACAAGCCTTCCACACAGAGGAGGCCAATGCCAAGAGAACAGCCTCAATCCTCATGGTATTGTGCCTTGCACTTGGCCTGCCTTTGGATGTTTTAAGTGACTTAGTTAAATTTTTAACTGTTTCAGCCAATTTAAGACAAGGTTTCTGTAACTTGCCGTTGAAAACATCCCATCTAATATACACTAATGTTTTCAGATATATGAATACACCCGATATACGTGATTTGTACTAAGGAAAGGATTGTGCTTTGACAGAAGGTCCCACTATCATTGTTAAGACAGCCTTCTAGAACTTTGTCCTTAATTGTGGTAATGCAAGAGAACTCTTTGTGACATCCCTCACGACTCAAGTAGCTTTAGTGTACAAATTGCAACACAGACGCATAGAGACCAGAATTCGCTCTTGCTTCGTATTTTTAGTTTTGGTGTTGATTTATCAACAAGAAGAAAACACCATGCTTGATATCTTTCAGATTACTCATATTAGGGACATTTATTGGTTCATGTTATACTTTCCTATAAACTTTAAGTTTCTAGAACTTAATATGTGATAACCATTATACAAAGTTTTAAAAATATTAAAACTCAAACAAAATAAAAATGATCTATCTTCACCTCGTTTCACCCTCCAGAGCAAACCATTGTTGGCAGATGATCAGACATGCTTCCACTCTTTTATCAAGGGGTACATATTTTTCTTAATATTTACATAATTGCCATTTTTAACTAGTTTATTTTTCATATAATGTGGACATCTTGATTAATGTTATATTCCCTTTGAGTTATAACATCCCACAAAGCTACCTTTTCTTTTGTGGCCGTTCCTCAGGTAGCTGCATCCAGTTTGTGTGCCTACATACAGATTCAAAGGATATCCAGTTGAGCCTAAGCAGGAGCAGGTGACTGTGAGAGCTGGGAAGTGCTATTCAGCATTGATAAGAAGATTCACTTTTTATCATAAGCTGCCTTCATCCCTCACTCAGTACGCCCTCGTATGGAGTAAATGGATAGGCATACATGACCTCCAGGGTTCCCAGTCTACGGAAGGAGATAGACTGTGAAAATACCATGGCAATACAATTGAAGTAGGTAAGAACGTAGTGCTGAAAAGTAATAGAAGGGCAAACAACTAGAATCTGCAAGCCACACTTCTCTTCAGGAGCTGTGCAAGTTTGAGTTGTAATGTAGTTTTACGTAAGGCTTAAGACTGGTACTTGCCAGTTATCCAGGGAGTTGAGCTCTAGAAAGATAGAGACAGACAAATACCATATGATCTCACTTGTATGTGGAATCTAAAGCAAAATGAAACAAACAGACAAAAAAACAAACTCATAGGTACAGCGGACAGAGTGATGGTGGCCAGAGGTAGGGTGTGGAGGCAGGCAAAATGGGTGAAGGGGGTCAAAATGTACAAACTTCCAGTTATGTTATGCATTGTGTTATGCACCTGAAACTAATATAATGCTATGTGTCAACTGTACTCCACCAGAAAACAAAGACTTGTTACTTGCCAGTTATTCTGAGACTTTAGCTCTAGAAAGGATCTGAGCACTTGTCTGCTGTCCCCTTGGAGGAAGTTCACTAAAAGCAGACACATGTAAGTGGTCATTATTAGTAACAATTATTAAAAGAAAATTTGGGGGAGAGTGTGACTGACCCATTTAATTAAGACTTCACCTTCTTGAATGGGACCATGGTTGTCAACTTTAAAATGTAATATTTGGTAGTCATATTTTCCAAATCCAGGGCATGGGATTTGATAACCACCATGGGCTAGTGGGTCAGAATATATGAAATTACTACTATGTTGAAAAGCACAAGGCACAGGATCTCTATAAACCATATTTTCTGTATATCTGTATATTTTGAACAAACCATTTTATTTACCTTCTATACCAGAACACCAAGTAGTGGCTTCTAAAACCCTGAAAGAGACAGCATAAGTCTTCAGACATGGGTTCCCCAGATCCAAGGTGCAGAAATTAATGATAGGCAGACACTTCAAAGCTGCTCCTGCCAGAATGTGAAAATGATGCTGGTATTGTGTGGAGTCACTGGGTGCCAGCCCGCCTACCTGTGGCCCATGAAACCCATTCCCAATATCCTTGGCCACCATCTTTCCTTGGCTCCTTTTCTCTCTGTGAGTTAATTTTTTTTTATTTTTAGTATAGCCACAGTTTCACCTTTGACTTTGCACATTATTGATAGAGTAGAAAGTTGTTAAAATTTAAAAACAAATCTAGATCTTTCAGATTGGAGTTATATATACAAAGACAGGACCTTTGGGCTAAAGTTTGCTCAGGCTAGATGGGATAATAATAGTAATATTCTGGTTTTCTGTGTCATTTTCCCACTAAAGAGATTAATGCACCTTGATAGCAATATTGAAATATTCATAACATTTCCATAAAGTGGTTGTAATACTATTATCTTACCTTGTTTATGAGGAAACCAAGACCTGCTTCTTTAGAGGCATTGTTCAAGATTGTACAGAAAGCGGCTAAGTTGGGACTTTCAGGGACACTAAGGAAAGATTTAAGAATTCCATGTAAATTACATACAACCACATTGCAAACCATTCACAAAATCCCATTTGAATGTATTAATATTGGATTGTCATATGGAGTGAATCCTTCTCGAAATTCACGTATCTCAAAGAAAATTATAGCAAAAGTATTTGAAAAATGTTAAGAGAATTGGAGCATTCGTTTCCTCTACAGTTCACCCATTTCTATTCATTATTCTTCACTGACATATGGGAACCTCATGGTGTGTCATTTAAGAGTAAAAATCTATCTCTAGAGGTATCCTTTGGCTATTTCCCTTACAGGCTAGTCTACCAAGTTCAAATTCTACCAACTTCAAGTGCAAGATACTGTTAATCTATTGTGTACTTGTGAGTATGGTAATGAAAGCACTCAGAATCCAAGGTACAGTGTAAAGGATTGTGACACAATCCCTTAAATTTTCTAGCAACATAAGAATGTTATCCTATACAAAGCATGTCAAAGAACACTGTGGCTCCACATATTAACAATATTAACAATTGCTATGCCTTGATCACAGTCAACTCCAAAGCAGTTTATTGAACTGAAAATATGAGGGGGGAAATTATGATTAGGATTGTTTATTCATAGATTTAAGAATATATATATATATATATGTATATATATATATAGATATGCAAATCTTAAAGTAGATTCAAAAGATCTTGGTCATATTTTTGAAATGTGTCTAATAATATGTGAATTTAACCTAAATATGTTTCAATATTGCTAAGATGGTATCAATGATTACCAAAACTCACCTATAATTTTTAAATTACTTGCCCCACTAAAAATCAAAAGTAAGACACATAAATGATTCCTTCCTACATGCAGTCTTCAGTTTCTCTTACATGATCCTCTCAGAGCCATGGAAATGTGCACCGTTTGCCATGATGCTGTCTGAAAATACATCTGTTATCAGGATTAGGCCTGAAATCCAGTATGAGGCAATGGTCTTAGCTTTCAACCTGTGGAGCAGATATATGAAGCTATTATACGTCAGCCCCTGAGTCAAATTAAAGACGATGTTGCCTACAATAGATGCAATTTCCTTTCCATTCTTGTCTAAGAAAATAAACCATGCTCTTCTACATACTTCCGACGGATGGAACCAGAAGAAGAAACACTAGAATCAAATTACGGAAGTGGAAATCTCCAACTGCCTGGGATGCCTTCATTGAGTCTTTTCCAGAAATGTGAGAAATAGACTAATTTTGCTCAAATTACCCCTCCCAGCATTGTATGTCTTTCTATCTCTTGTTCTAAATGGCAATCAAAAAGAGGAATGAAATATCAGGTGAAACAGTGAATAAAGTACCACATTCCCTTGAGAGGTACTAAAAGTAAATATCTTATTTTCACATGAATACTATGAGCCTAAAGAATCATGCTTTGACTTCTGTCTGTAACAACCAACTAAATGAGTATGAGTTTAAAATCTGAAACCTTTTATGTCTGGTATAAAATAATATTTTAGACTTAACGTGCCATGTTTGTGCACAAAATTGGAAACACTCAAGATAGAATTGTAATAGTTTTATTAAGAAGAATGAATTCCTGGTACTATTTTCTTTTCTATTTTTAAATCATTTTAGACTTACAGAAAGGTGCAAAAATAATACAGAAAGTTCACATACACCCTTTACCCAACTCCCTCTAATGTTAACAATTTATATAAGTACAGTATTGTGATCAAAACCAGGAAATTAACATTGATACAATACTATTAACTACATTACAGACCTTATTCAAATTTCACAGACTTTTCCTCTATTGTCCTTTTTCTCTTCCAGGATCCTATCCAGAATCCCACATTTCATTTTGTTGATGTGCTTCTATTCTGTGATAGTATCTTAGTCTTTCTTGTCGTTTGTGACCTTAACACTTTTGATGATTGCTGGTCAGGTATTATGTAGAATGTCACTCAACTTGGGTTTACTGATGCTTCTTCATCAGTAGATTGATGATATGCATTTTTGGCTAGAATATCACAAAAGTGATATTGTGTCATCATCAGTTTATTACACCAGAGGCTGGTGCACGATGTCAATATGTCATATTGCTGATTATATTCTCCTGGATCATTTGGTTAAGGCGACGTCTTCCAAATCACTAGTAATCTTGACTCTGCTATCCTTGAGCCAGTGAAACCTACTGTACCCAAACTGTTTCATATTCTAATCTGCAATCCTGTTGTACACCCAATTATATGTTAGATATGACTCCATATCTTATCTATAAGGATTTGCTAAAATATTACTCTTGGTATCTCAAAGTTAGATCCAGTGGAGTAGGAACTTAAGCGGAAGACTTCATTATGCTGTGCTGTGACCCCTGCAATCTTTTATGTGTGTGTGTGAATAAATTTTTATGTGCGTAATACGTGACATCACATGATACACTTTATGCCATGAATATCAAGAAATTTTTAGATTTCCATTTGCTTGTGAATCCTATCTGAGAGCAGAGATAGGGCTCTGAATGCTTTGGGAAGTACCTCGACCACTCTCCTGCTGGTTTACCCCCTCTTAGACCTGATGAGCTAGGTGGCCATCTTTTCTTCTCACCACCCCTTCACCATGATGCTCATGTGGCTCTGAAGCAATGAAAGGTTGAACGGTGGGATCATCATTTCTCAGTAGACAGCAGTTAACATGGAGATTAGAATCCTTATCAGTGAGGGTCCTGGAAGGAATGAGAATGTACACTCAGCTAGAATTCTTGAAATGAAAGCTGATTTTAAACGTTATTTTTTATTTTGAAAAAAATTCTGATTTACAGAAAAGTTGCAAGAATAGTACAAAATACTCCTAATGTACACTTCATCCAGATTTCCCAGTGAACACTTCATCACATTTGCTTTTCTATCCTCTCTCTCTCTCTCTCTCTCTCTCTCTCTCTCTCTGTGTATATATATATGTATATATATACATATGCATTACTGATTTTCCCTATTCCATTTGAAAGTCAGGTGAAAACATAATGTTCCTCTACTTCCCTAAATATTTCAATGTGCATTTACTAACAATAAATACATTATCTCATATAACCACAGTAAACTCATCAAAATCAAGAAATTAACAATGATAGATTACCATTACCTAATGCACAGACCTTATTTATATTTCACCTATTTTCCCAGTAATGTTCTTATGGCAAAAAAAATAAAAATCTCCTCTGGAGTCCCACCCAGGATCACACAGTGCATTTAGTTGTCATGTCTCTTTAGTCTCCTTTAATCGTGAATACTTCCCCCAATCTGCTTTTTTTTTCTTTCGCGGCGTTGACATTTTGAAGTGTAAAGGCCAGTTATTTCGTAGAAGGTCCCTCAATTTGGTTTTGTCAGATGTTTCCTCATGATTAGATTGAAGTCATGCATTTTTGACAGTGATGTGTCTTGAAGTAATGAAGAGACAATGTACACAGGTAAGGGCAGGGTTAACGAAACCAGCAAGGGGTGCAGAGGCATTTACAACTAGCAAGAGAGGAAGTGGTTATGCCCCTGGGGGAGTCTTTTATGAGCTACGGCTAGAACTTGTGGGGATTGGAGTGGAGTGGGAGGCACTTGAGAAAAGCAGTCATCGTAGAGGAAGAGAGACACTGCCAAAGCTGTGCCAGAGCAAGGTGCCTCCCAATGGCTGAATACAAGGAGAAGACAGAAGATGAGGAAGACTGGTGATGTAGTTCATAAATGCCAGCCCTGCTGTGTCCCAAACAAGGCAAAGACAAGCAGAGAAATGGATCTGATAGGCAAATAGAGAATAGCCACTCCAGAATTTAAAACTCCTATTTCTCATTCTTCCTCATAATCAACACAGACCATAAAGCTACAGTGCATCATGTTCTGTGCAATAAAATACAAAGAATTCTAATCTATGAATCAGAAAACCTGTACTCAATTGCGAGCATAACCTCTTTCTGGCCGTGTCATCTCAGGCCAAATGCTTAGCCCCTCTGAGTCTCTGTAAAGTCAGCATCTTAGCATCTGTCCCTCTCCTTCACAGTGTAGTTGCAAAGGTGATTATCATGCTGTATGGTAGGTGTAGGACTATGAAGTTAGCCGCAATTAGTTAACTTAGAGCAAAATAAATGAAGCATAATAATCTGTGTTTATGCCTCGTGTTCAGTGACATTGCCTGTGCCTCTTTATTAGAATTGTTTTCCAAAGAAACCATTTTCTCATGTAGTGTGTCTTTCTTGCATCTACCATATTACTACTTCTGAGTTGCACAAATCATAAATAGCTATAACTTGCAAGCCCACCATTTTCTCTCATTTAGGGATACTACTGAAAAGAACTGAACTCTTTTAGATTGGTTTGTCTCTTGTTTTCTCTGTTTTCCTTGCCATTTTGCATTTCTGTTGTCATTACTTTGTATAGTTGACTACAGTTCTTTTAACAGTCAGTAGATATTTGGTTGGTGAAAGGCAGATAGAATGAATGTAAACATGGTTTTTATGTATCATTTCTCTTTAAAAAATAGCATCCACCAGGATTCAATAGGAGGACTTAGAAATGGAAAGAAGATTTTTAAAAATTGGGTGAGACAAAGCGCTGATATGTGGCAATTAAAAGGACCTCAATCTCAGTTCTAGTGACTTTTTTTTTTTTTTTTTTTTTTTTTTTTTTTTTTTTTTTGTGGTACCCTGGCCTCTCACTGTTGTGGCCTCTCCTGTTGCGGAGCACAGGCTCCGGACGCGCAGGCTCAGCGGCCATGGCTTACGGGCCCAGCCGCTCCGCGGCACGTGGGATCTTCCCGGACCGGGGCATGACCCCGTGTCCCTTGCATTGGCAGGCGGACTCACAACCACTGCACCACCAGGGAAGCCCACCTTTTTTTTTTAAGAGTGTAAAGATACCAGGAGCTTAGGCTTGGATTGGTGGCTTTCTGGTTGGCAGCAAACGTTCAGGACATCTTTCTGCTTACATCTTCTCAGTGTGTTAACATTGGTTCACTAGCATCTTCAAGCAGTGGTGATTCTCATAAAGCATGTATCTTTAACGTAATGGGCACTTACCAGATACAGGGCAAGAAAATAAAACAACTCTTTAAAATTTCCTATGTTACTGATAAATCTCTTTCCATAGTGGTTCCTATTTTGTGTTACTTGAATCAGGTATCCAGGACCTAATGACATAAATACCAGATATCAGCATAACTCTCAGCTGAAAACACCCACCATTTGCAAAGACACTACAATATATTCACTCAGAAGAGAGCTTCCCCTGCAAAATCCATTTATTCAAGAAGTTGTATAGGGCTTCCCTGGTGGCACAGTGGTTGGGAGTCCGCCTGCCGATGCAGGAGACACGGGTTCATGCCCCGGTCCGGGAAGATCCCACGTGCCGCGGAGCGGCTGGGCCTGTGCCTCCAGAGCCTGTGCTCCACAACGGGAGAGGCCACAACAGTGAGAGGCCCGCGTACCGGAAAAAAAAAAAAAAAAAAAAAAGTTGTACAAATAAAATTACTACTTGAGAAGTACTAGAGAAAACCAACAGGTTTCCCTTAACTGTTCCTTCTTTGGTTTAACATTTAGCAACCTTGGGTGGGAGAAGAATGAATTGTTGAGACATATCCACAACAAAATCAAAATATTGATTAAAATCACATAAATGATGAATTTGGTCACTGTTCATTGCCCAGTTTTCACTTTAGCAGGCTAATATCAGCATCAGACTTCATCATAAGCAATCTGTATCTCTGAGATCAGTGTGATTTTGTTTATTTTAAGACACTCCACTTTGTGGGCATTCACATGACTTCTAAACAGTTAAATTTAGAGAATGTGAAGTCAAGTAAGATGAAGATTACATTTCTTCAATAAGTGGCATGTGAAAACTTGTCTTAATATCTTTAAACATGACTTTCCTTAAAAAGCATCGTCTTTTTCATATTTTTAAAATTTATTCTCATTGTTGAAAACTCAAACGTTTCGTTGCAGTGTTTTTTTTAATATAAATTTATTTTATTTTTGGCTGCGTTGGGTCTTCATTGCTGCACGTGGGCTTTCTCTAGTTGCGGTGCACGGGCTTCTCGTTGCGGTGCGTTCTCTTGTTGCAGAGCACAGGCTCTAGGTGCAGGCTTCGGTAGTTGTGACTCACAGGTTCTAGAGCGCAGGCTCAGTAGTTGTGGCGCACAGGCTTAGTTGCTCGGCGGCATGTGGGATCTTCCAGGACCAGGGCTCGAACCCGTGTCCCCTGCATTGGCAGGCTGATTCTTAACCACTGCGCCACCAGGGAAGCCCTTTCATAATTTGCATTTGAGCTTTTCTGCTTGCATGTTGGCCAAATAAGTTTCTTTGAGGTTATATATGATTGACCTGCAGACATTCTATCTGGGAGGTCTCCTAGTTTTATCCTTTATACTTAGACATAAGTCACAGTCCCCTACATGATGTTCTCTTACACGAATATCAGAATTGCTTAATTTGAATGAAAGTTCCCTGATTACTAACAAGTGCTCTTTGAATAAAATGTTCTGATGATCTCCAATCCTAAAATTCCCTGTTAAAAAAGTTCTGTAAAAATACTTCATGTGTCGTAATCTTGCTCTCAAGCACTGATAAGCATTAATGAAAGACCGTAGCCATCTGTGTATTTATCTGTTGAGGAAGGTGGAGTAGTATCCTACCCTGGGGTAAATCTGCATCCCTTCTTTTCTGTCCTTTACTAACCCCTATCACTTCAAACATTGAAGAGTGAGGAAATGGTAAAATTCAAGACCAGGGAAATGCATTAACCAAAATATTCTCTTCATTAATGTCTTTCATCAAAAGCTTTTATGGCTCTTCAACTTTTCCCACCTTTATGAAATCTAAGCTTTTTAAGTTAGAATCTCAAAATAATCCTACTTCATACAGCTCTTGCTAGGCATGTGCATTTCTTGTCATGTGTTAAGAATATTTTACGTCATTTTCCATTATTTTATTAGTAGTATTAGTTTTGCTATCTTCTCTATACTATCAACAGTTTTATATCTCTACCATCGTTCCTTGTAAACCCCCCCCCTCAAATCTTCATCTTCTATAAGTCTTTAAGGCTTCCTAAGTTAACTGGAGGAAGTGGGGAAGATACAAGGTTAACAACCCCAATGAAATCAGAGAAGTCATTAGTATTTCAGTAATTCATCCATATTGATGTTGTCACTTGATATGAATTATCTTTCTATGTGGAACCCAAAATAATCCAGAAGTTTCTGCTTGAAGGGGTGAGTCTGTGGGTTACTTTTGGTTTTCCAAAAGCTGTTACTTACCTGCCTCATTTGGGACAAGGGATTTCCTTTATTTGAGGAGACCCTCAAGTCCCAGGAAAGCTGGGTAGGTTCCAAAGCAGAGATTAGTCTGAAACAAAATTGAATTGGACCCTAACATTTTCTTAGTAACTGAGCTGTCATAACCAAGAGGTTAAAAGGGGAAGTCAGAGCAGGTAATAGCAAGGAATGAAAAGTAGATTTCCCCAATATGTTGGCTCTCAGGAACAGGAACGTGAGAAATGTTGGGGGGAAATGATGATGAAGGTCTCCACAGAAAATAGTTTTGATGTGTACCATCTTTTCCAAAGCAGTGACACATATCCAATTTAATTCAGTACCATAACTCCCCCTCTTTCTGAAAGTTTGCTGCCAGTCTTAAAGAAAACAACACCTCTCATAAAATATAAAGACTCAGCAGTCCTATTTTCAATACTCTGAAACAGCATATCCCTGTCCTTGAGTGAATGGGTGCTTTTATTCAAACGTATTGCAAGTATCTGTGCTTCTTTTGGAATGGAGTGTCATGAAAGAAAACACATTTTGGCCAATTACAGAACAAATATCAAGAACTGTCAGATGACTTGTCATAAAGCTTTTAAGCTTAGTGTAATTTTATTTTTACAACCCAGGGTCTTAACAACGCAGAAGCTTTCTATGCGTTCATTAACCATAAATCTATACTTTAAAGGTACAAATTCTCCTGTTTAATAATCTAACACATAATTTCCATTAAGTATTTTCCATTTCTTCCTGCTCTCAATACTCCAAATAGAGTCCAGCTATTCCAAACTCATATGACACTTTTCACATATTAAAAGTCTGCAGTTTTGCTGAATAAAACAAAATAAAATAAAATTCAGCACTGGACAGCACTGCCCAAAGCTGCTTGATTCAGGCGAAAAGTATTCTGTTTCCATATTGGCCTGTAGCATGTATTTATGTAAATTTTCTGCAAATAGGAGCCCAACAAAATTATTGTGATTTTGTTTTTAGGTCATCACATTGGGGCTAGAGAGACATCACTTAATAATGGTAAAAATTAGCAAAATAAATATGACTGTGAGTAGCAATCACTTATTTAAAAAAAAACAGCAACTGGAAAGTTGTGTTTAAAATGTTAGAGTGATTTGAATTAGCATTTTCACCTAGAGTGCATGAACACCTAAAATCTATATCTAAAATCATATTTCTAGATCTAAATATATATGTAAATAATTTGCAGTTTCCTCTGGATATTTATAGTATTGCAGTTCTCCAGCTATGAAAACCCCTCATCTTTTACCAAATAGTGAAAAAAAGAAATACTCTTCTAAGAACACATCAGAGATATACCCCCAGCTAGAGACATTCTATTGGATGTACCAATGTTAAAGATTTTTGTTAGCTGAAGACATTCTTAGAATGAATATAAACTACTGAGATGTTATTGTATGAATAAAGCACACATAAATCTACTTCAGTCACAACACACAAGTGGAAAAAAAGTTAATGGACCACAATAAAGTGAAATTATTATTATTGTCCAGTTTTTCTTGGTTTTATTAATGAATACAATGACATATTTGCCATTATTTCAAGCATTGGCTTATAAAGTTCATATTTATTTTTCTTAGTTTTTATAAGTATATGAAATTAATTTTTTTATTTTGTTGTTAAAAGGACTGTATTCGAAGGTGTTAGGAATGTGTATATGGAGTAGTCATAGTCAAGGTTTATTAGAAATTTTGGTGCTGATTTTGCTGAAGTTTATTATGATAGTTTTAAAAATAGGGCCAATTGGAGAGTGTTTATTGCACAGAAAAAAAAAGGTAATAACTACCTATAGTTTATGGTGTCTGGGGATAAGATTATTTCATAAATTTGATGTGTTGCATTGAAATAGCATGGAGAGACCAGTCACCACAGATACTTTACCTCAATGGTAAAACGTGTGCTGTTTTTGTGAGCCTCCACTCATCCTGGAAACAACCTGCAGGCCTCAAAAATGATGTACAAAATTAAGAAATGTTGACATTTTTGTTTATAAATAATTTTTAAATACCTCAGGAAACAGATAAAAAAGAAAACTATATACTACATTTTGCACAAATATAGCTCTTTGACAACTATAATACAAATGCATATTTCTCTTTTTTTGGATGCATATAAATAAAGCCAAACCTCCAGCATATTTGATCAAAAATTCAGCTATATGTCTTCTCTGCCAAATATTTGGAAACATTTGAAATTTTTATTCCTTTCTCAGATCTCATTAAAGTATTTGATTAAGATTATCTTTTTTTATTCTCCCTCCCTCTCCCCCACACCTTAAAAGGCAGCGGCGTATACATTCCAATAATATAAAACTTCAGTTGATATTTTTTAGCTAATAATAAATACTATGTCAACCTTATACACTAAAATCCTTTCTTCCCTGGAATATTTTTTGGTAATGACATAGCGAATAATCAACAAAATAAATATAATTCCTTAGAAATTAGGGTTATTTCTAATAAAAAGAATTTCTACATGAGCTTCTGTCAAATAGCTTTGCTCCACACTTTCTCACTTCTTAATGTGTCATTACATGCCATTATTTGTTAAATTAATAGAATTCTGCATACAGGCCTATATGTGCTGAATGTGGAAATGAATATGTATTTGTCATCGTTAATGTATTTGAATTTGGCTGATATGCCCATAAAAAAGCCTCCGGCATATTTGCATAATTAATCATAATATTATGATAAACTATTTCAAGGAAAAAGTTGGTCTTACCAACACAATATGTTTATTTTTTTAACCTTGTATATTCAGAATACGTTTGTGAAAAGAACTGGAGGTAAAAAAGACTGACTTGTCTTCATGAACAGAGGTGAAATGTTATTTTATGTTGTTTTAAATGTTGTTTTAACATTTAAAATACTTTAACCTGGTGTTTTGCCAAAAAAGAGTATTTATGTAATAAACATTAAATATGACTGGTACAATTTTGAGGGGCAAGAGTATCCTATCCTTTCTAACTTTCACATAACAGATTTATAGAAGGCAGTATTAATTGGGTCTACAGTGTACTATACATAGCCCATGTATTGTGTGTGTGTGTTGTAAATGTGCCTATTTCTGTAACTCACCAAAGTGTTAATAAATAGTGTTCAATATATATTCTTTGCTTAACTCTTATTCTCCCTTCGAATTACATCACCATAACATATGTGAAGGTTAATAAGTAAATGGATCTTTGGAAAGAATATTTTAAATCTTTTACTAATATTTTAAAAATAAACTTAGAAATGTGTACATGCTGGAAATCATACTGTAGGTATAAATGAATAATAAATAATAATATAATAATAAAGTAATAATAAATTTTTTAAGATTGATGGATAGAAAGAAAATTCATGAACAAAATAGAAAATAATTTAACCTATAGGGAAATGCATGCATTAAAGTTCTTCCCCAAGGCAAGTCAGTACAGTACTGTAGTTACTGGTGACATCGTGTGGTTGATCTTGGTATCGACAGCAAAATTAGAATTTCCTAAAAACAGTTAGCAAATTTCATGTTGTACACTTTACAATTTTATTCATCAGTTAAACTTCAGTAGAGCTGGAAACTTCAAAAAACTACTTTTCAGCAAAATAAAAGACTTTAAATATATATAGCCTAAATGAAATTTGAAACAAAGTACTTCACCTATATCATGACTAATAATCTGTCTCTTAGATTATGCACTTCTTTTAGAATAACGTGGTATGCAAATAACTGTGAGAACTGATGAGTTACAGTACCACGTGCAGAGTACACTGGGGCAATATTTCTTTACTACGCATTTGCTCCTTTCCATTAAAAAAAAACTGACATTTTTAATTACTGGAGTGGAGGAATAGTTGTTCTCTTAAAAAAAGGGTAGAATTCTTTAGTCACTGTCTCACATTTTTACTTGAAAAAAATGCCACCATTATTAAAAGCATTAGAAAACTAAATTTGTATCTTTTTTTGCTTAAATTACCTATGATATTTTAGTTGAATATTATTGTTTGTGTAGAGCACCTATCATCTCCCAAAGTTTAGAAGTGTTTTGTCATAATTCCCTTTTCAGTTCCTAATAGAAAAAAAGTGATTTTTGTTTAAACTTTGAACTTAAAAATTCCTTAAATGAGAGTGCTGGTCTCTACCTTTCAGTGTCATGCTCCTGTAGTTTGATGCAATGGGAGGTTGCAGACATTGTTGTAGCCCTCTGTTCTCCTGGAGGAAAGGCAAGGCTGAAGCCCAGCCCCCTGTCGCACAGGTGTAGTAAGTACTCACTGAACCATCTTCCTCCAGCAGAGCTAAGAAGCGATGGTTCCTTTAGTCAACATTCACAGTCGTCCCCAGCTCTGTACCTCTCCCTCCCACCTGTGGCTCTTACCTGGTTCCCACCTACCAGTATGTTGCACAATACAGAGCCCTCTGGGGATCCTTCTCTCCCTACCTGGGGAAGGATCTCTAAGTTCTACCATATCTCCATCAGAGGTATCAATTTGCAACTTTTGCCAGGGTTCAATGAAAGCAGGTTCCCTGGAGGAACTCTTATTGTGCTATACGATCCTAAATGAAAAACTCCCTTTCTCTCTCTCTCTCTCTCTCTTTTTAAAATTCAAGCCGCTAAATTCAACGGGATGGGGAAGCACAGATAATATTTACTTATATAGGTGATTGTCGCCGGTTTTAAAGGAAAATGGGAGTGATGAGCGCCGGTATTAAAGAAAGTGTTAATGTCAGTTGTGTCTCAAGACCAAAGTCGCGGGAAATGCAATCTTTAGTTGACCACAAAAGTGTCTTAAAGAAAGCACAGGGATGAAAAGTCTTTTTCCTGAGCCTAGATGACTGAGGAAATCTAGGATGTGCCAGGGACTGCAATGCAGGCTATTTTTGGAGAGAGCCAAGACGTGTAGTTGCCGCTCATCAAGAAAGATGCCCTACAGTGATAGCCGGTTATTGAACTAGTGGCATTGGCAATTGATGAGGCGATGGTATCATCCTTTAAGCGCAGGTCACAGGAGGAAAAAAGGGTGATCTTGAGGGCAATGAGATACAAAACCAACAGAATCACACTGCCATTGCCCAGAGCTAAATTAAAACCAGTAAGGAAAAACCCCTTGGAATATTTTTCCTTCTGCACTTGGGGCCAATCTTGGGACTAATTAGCTAAATTCAGCTGAAATCCTCTTTTTTCTCAGTAGGTTTCACTTAATTACCTCATATGTTTTCTCATCCACGTGTGACATGACAATGTTAAGTTCAAAAAAGTTCCAGTGCCACTTTCTAAAATACATTCTCAATTTTCCCATTCATGTACGTGGCACAAAGGACAAGAACTTCTAGAATGTGAGGAAACTGCTTATCAAATGACTATTCAAAAATTAGCAAATTGTAGCTGAATTCGAAGGAGTAATTTTCACGCTTCAGAATCTTTTGATTGTAGGTTACCAAGATCTCACCTCTTTGGTATTAAATTATTTTGGTAATTCAGTCAGAAGCCCCACTTTGCCAACCTGTAAAACATATAACGTTAAATAAATGTAACGAAAGTTTCACATGTATTTCGGTTGCTGAAAAGATTGGCAAGTTTTTAAATGTGCTTTTTCCACAGCTTAACTCTATTGGTCTTACTTTTTTGAAGAGAGTATGTAGTGCCATTTTGGACATTTAATTAACTGGTACATCTTGTAAAGAATTCAAGCGTGATCTGTAACTGTTTTAAAGGGGTCCCACGTCAGACACCGACGAGGGGCCAGTCAGCCACTTGTGAGTGTCATTTGTACAAGTGGATTTTCCCATTCAATTTTGGTTCCACTCTAAATGATGACTTCCGCGCTTGAATTTATTCCACGGAAGGCCAGGAAAACACTGTATTCTCTGAGCTTCATGTGACAACCTTCAACCAAAGGCTGAGCTTTTGTTGTGAGAAAAACTGGACCTAATGATTGCAGCAAACAGGGTTGGGATTTTATTGGTGTACTGTATGTGACTGTGACAGTGTTGACATTAAATCAAATTCAATTAGCATGGGCTTGCTAATGACTCACACCACCTCAGAAAGTAGCAAGGACAAAGCACTTGGCAAAAAATTTCCAGGTTACAGTCGAGTTTCCAACTCCTTTTGGTGGCTTTTCAGCACCACAGCTAACTGTCAGCTTGTCTCCATAGATGAATGTTAGAGAACTTCACTAATGAACCCCCTGACACTATCTGTGTGTGATGAGAGGGAAGGGTTAGGGAGGGCAGGGGGACATCTGTCCTCAGGTGCTCTCAAAGCAATTTCGAAAACCACTGTGGCGCGAATCGAAAGAAACAGCGACTGCGTCCCTAGAGGATAAGTTGGCTGGACAGGGTATCAAAGCTGCAAGGGGAAATAAGGTCTGTGGTCAGGATAGGGTTTCAGTAAAGCTAGAGGCACCCTCTCGGAATGCGTGGGAGGCCAGGCCATTATCTGAGCAGCATTTTAAAGGAACAGAGGAGCCATTATGATACCTGCACCACCCCAGCAAGACGAAGACGATGTCCATTCTAGATAGCCATGGCTTTGATTGACTGCCTCCCCATTGTTTCTTCCCTGATCATCTGGCAAGCTCATTTCATACGTACCCCCTCCCCCAGAAGGGGGCAGGCGGTATACACCTCCTGCTTTGCTATCAGCAAATGGTCCTAGCATTGAGCCAGGTTTAGGAGTCCTCTGTAAACACAATGTTGGATAAATAAAGTATGATCTTAATGTAGAGAATGAGTTTATGAGAGAAGAAGCCAATATCCTGCCGTATTGTTATCTCATTTTAATACTTCAAGGTGGTTTCCTTGAATGTTTAACCTCAAATTATCTTCTCCCTTTTATCTCATAGATATGTTCTGCTAATATCGTTTTTTCTATTCATTTAAATATACTGTTAATAACAACTGCATAAAGTAGCATTAAAGAGCTCCAAAAAGGAAATACACTAAAGCATGGTCTCTGGTGAGAACATCCATGTTTGTTTAGTCTTTAGGCATATAGCATGGTCCACGTGATAGTGCAACTAGATTATTGTAAAAGAACAAAGCCTTACAAAGTCAGAATTGGGCAAAAGCTTAAGCCTTCCTGGATCGTCTACACTGATAGATAAACTTACCATGTAAAACTGGAACTTGGAAACACCACAAAAAAGCCCCAAGGTAGCCATACAGTTGAGAATCCAAGCCACTGTACAGTGAGGTGATTCTGACATTATCAAGAAAAGAAGAAATCTTCCAATTCTAGTGACTTTTGGGATTATAAACAAAGAAAAAGATAGGGAGCAGTGCTCTAGAAAGGAGTTTTCATGTTAGGGAGAATTCCCCTCATATACTGGTGCCAATCACGCTTAGTATTAAGCTCATCCAGGACTGAAGCCTGGCACGAGTTGGGGGGCAAAGGAGTATTTGTTCAGAAGGAATACCAAGTAAAGAACTGAAACAAATTCAAATTACTCTGTGTCCTGATCCTTGTGGAAGTTGACTGAACCCTATGGAAAATGGTGTGGACACCTCAAATATCTGGACTGGTGCAGAAGTGCCTCTCTCTTAATAACTGCAAGATCACCTTCTTTATGCCTCTTCTATAAAACAATCACCTTGTTCGCTCTTTAAAATTACCCTGTAAAATAGGTATTATTCCCCTCATTTTACTAACGATCCCGAGGCTCAGTGGCAGTTCTAGAATTTCTCAGTGGACACGTCCCCCTGGAAGAGGCAGTTGAAGGACTTGTCGGGCTATTTTCTTAGCAGGCACACTCCTTTACCTTGAACGGATTGTATATTCACATGGCACTTGCTTAGCACTGCTACTGCCTTAACCAGAGAAGGTGAGAAACTTTTTCAAAGTCCACAGGGTAGTATCATAAGTAGTAGAGCCAGGATGATTTGAATCCATCTGCCTGACACCAAAGTCTGTGCTCTTACAGATGGCTTGCAAAATGTGCCATCAATGGTAACTTTATTCACTGTTCCAGGCTTCCAAACCCGTTGTACATGTCTGGACATTCACCCAGGAATAGGCTAACTGTTCCAAAAGGCCCAGTTTTTAAAGATCTGACTGCCCCAGCTCACAAGGCAGTTGACACAGAAAAAAAAGTTACACAGTTTCCTCTCTTAAAATTTGGGATGTGCAGCCTGAAGTTTTGCACACATTAAAAGTCAGAAGGGGGAGGCATAAAGAGCAGTCTCCCTTCAGAGTGGTATAGGGAACATTATATTCCACAGAGTAGGAAGGACAAATTGGACACAGACTTTTGTGAGAATCAAATGAGATAATGTATGTGAAAGCACTTTGTAAATGAAAAGACACTGTGAAATGTAAGCTTGTGTTATTAATAATAATATGATTTCTCTGCCTCCATTCTTAATGAAATAATGGTCTACTTCAAGGTCCCTAAAAGCGAAACCAAAGGAGTGTGTTTCCAGAGAAACAAAATGTAAAGGTAATTGTGGATGTTTGATAAATATTAAACAGCCTCACGATTTGTGGGAAGCTTCAAGTATGTGATTAAGTTGCAGGTGATAGTAAAGGAAACCAGCATGATCTTTAATTATAAACTACTTGTTAAGTTTGATTCCAGTAAAATGCAATTACCTTGAGACTTCTGGTTATATTTCACAAGAGGTTATGTTCTCAAGATGAAAGCTCTTGTGGATGCATGTTAGACTCCATTGTTTGGGACCATCTACACCGGTCTCGGCTCCTGTCTGTAACAACTAATCACCATTAACTTGGCGAGCCTCACAGGAATTCCCAGTTGTATGCCATCCAGTCTGTGGCCCGCCCTGAAGTATGGAAACATCGTAGAAGTGGGGATAAGGGCAACAGTGGCAGACCAGAGCATTAGCCAAGCTTAAGCAGAAAGGGACTTACAGGGAATTCAAGATTTCATAGTGGACAAAAGAAAGCTCAGTAGGAGGGAGAAAATGGAATTGTCCTTGTATGTGTCACCATATTATAATACAAACATATTTTTTTAAGTCTAGCAAGGAAACCTCTGGATTTCGTCTTGGAAAACTGCCCATGTGTCTGTGTAGCTTCATTTTAAATTGAAAATGTTAATCAGTGTCTATTTTTTTGAACCTGCCAGTGGAAGCAATTGACAGGCTGAGGAAATGTTTTTTTCAAAGCCTGTTTTTAGTTTCATACTGTTAGGGTTCCAAAAGCCTTTTAATAAGAACATTCGTGTATAATAATAATAGCTAACATTTAACTAGTGCTTACTACATGCCTTGTACTAGCAAGTGCTTTATATGTCTTAATACTCATAACCAACCCCTGGGGAAACTGAGGCACACTAAAGCTATGTGATTAGTTTCACTAATGTGATCGTCTCTGGTCACATAGCCTATAATGCGAGAAGTCAGTTTCTATGTCCAGGTGGTCTAGGTGCAGAATCTATGCTCTTATCAACCACATCGTACCACCTCCCAGGCTAGTGCCACAGACGTTTCTGGTGCATACATGTTACAAGGAAGGCTACGTGTATGTGTGTCTCTGTGGTCTGTGTATGTTATGTACTGAAATAATTGAATTTTGCTGGTTTGTTTCTGTGTTCTTCAGTTTTATTCCTGTACAATTGACTCCATCAACTGGATTTAGTTTCTTCACTAATGTCACAATGGTTCTGTAGAAGAGTCCCATCTCCTTTTTAAATGGATTTGTGTCTTTTCCCTTGCCTTCAAAATTATTACTGCCTTAAATTAGAATCGGGAGCTTAGATGCAGGGTGACCATCAGCCTGCTTTTAGGAAACCTCCTGGGTTTTTTTTTTTCTCCTCATCCTACATTTGCTTTAGAGAGTAATAGCAGGCTTCACAGGGCGTGAGTCTTCACGTGAACATGCAAGTCAATAGGCAGAGTAGTTTGTTTCTGTTTTAGAGAACCAAGAGCAAACACTTCCTCAGGGGAAGTTATTAGAGGGTGATAACCCGTTCTGGATACGAAGTGAAATTGAGCAGACTCATTAACCAGACAACCTGGTTTAAGTTCCAGCTCTCCTACTTTCCAGTTATTTAGCCTTGCTGGTCGCCAGTTTCCAACTCTGTAAAATGAGAGTCATAACACTGTAGGTTTGCTGTGAGAACTGAATGAGAACCTGCATCAAGTGCCTGTCACTTGGTAGCTGATTAATTAATTTATAGCGACAAGCAATAATTTATTTCTCTTCAATTTGGTCCCTGGACTAAAGGGAACCTAGCAACCCTCCTTGGGGATGGCTCCACAGCTCCCCAGACTCCAAAGAATCTTAGAAATCCCAAAATATTATCTGGCCTGGCCAGAGAAGGTATTAATCCATACCCACTCTCCCATCATACAGATAAGGAAATTCAGGACCTGGGAGGGTATATGGCTTGTTTAAGATCAATACATCTACAAGTGATGAAGATAAAATTGGAACCAAATACTCTGCCTTCCTTCCGGGGGCATTTTTTAAAAATACACTTGTTGTTTTTTCTGTACTGAAAGTCTAGGCCAGTAGGGGTCAGCCAAGAGCAATTCTCTTTCTAAATGTTTAGCTTTGATTCCCGTGACCACCAAGATCATAAGATAAAAATAGGGGTCCTAGGAAAAACAGGAAAAGTGTAGGTTATAAATAGGCCATCAGATGCTCACATGAGAAAGAGAACAGTAACAGTTTACAGAGAGTACAATTAAGACCCAAACTGAACGTATTCTTTGGGGATGATCCTTTCGCCACATTATGTGGTTCAGTGAAGTATGTTCAGGTCCAGGGCATGAAGGACACCGGGAAGTAAGCCGGTTATGAGAATCAGGTGATACAGGTGTCTTGCGAATGGATTCTTAAAATTGTTTGTGCCATAAAGTGCAGTAAAAATATTTAATTTTGAATATTAAAAGTTTACTTAAAGTAGTAGATTCTCTTAAAGATACCATATTAATGCCATATACCATTGACTTAGCTGAAATGGGACAAGCCCTTAGTCCTTCTACACTATTTCCATGTGAACAGTATTATGGTTAAAATCACAACTGGGGTTGTCTCTTTCCTATAAGGCCACCTAACTCATTTGCACAAGTTCTGATCGCCAGTCAGGTCCTGGGCCAGTTGATGTTGTGTTTGAGCATGTCCTCCTCCCTTTCCTTCTGCCTGCCCTGCCCAGCTTCAGCTCAGCAGTCAGTGATTATCTGCATGTGAAAACAGAGCAATCCCTGACCTTGATTTTATACATATGAGAAGATGAATACCTCTTCCCAACAAGCCAGTTTATACACTGTGTTCATTTTCTATATATAAATATATACATGTTATATAGAATATGAATATTTTTAGCTGATCGAGTTATCTTTTTGTAATTTTTCTAATGTTTATTGCACTATTTCCTCACTAGATTAAGAAACAACAATTTACATTTAGTACATAATACTCTAGTTTTATAAGGAATTTTCAATTTTGACTTTTAGCAAATCAAGCATGGAACTTAAAACTAAATAGCTGTAAAATGTTGAGCACTAGCAAAACTACTGTTTATTTATTTAAACATTAAAATAATGATTTACACGTGGCAGAGTATTCTTTACCTTTTTTCTTCTCTAGTTTCTTTCTTCCTTTGGTTTGTCTGTTTTAGGCTGCTGCCAGCATCTTTTAGCATTGTTAAAGGGTTGAATTTCCAAGGGCTTTCCTCCCTAAATCACAGCACAGCTAACTGAACTCTGAGGGGTGGGCCACTTCTTTTCTTATTAAAAGCTATAATGTGGCCATGTACAAGGGTTGAATTAAGGCACAAGATTAGAATGTTGATGGTAAATGGGAGATAGAAAAGTAGATTCGTTTGCCTGAGAATGTAAATTGCAATCCTGAACTTGAGAAGCACTTTTCCTAACATGTCACATTCACTGAAGTGGAAAAGAGTATTTTATAAGACACCACCTGTAAGAATTTGAAAATGCTAGATTTTGATTTCAACTTGTGTCAGTCAGCCCTGGCTCGCTTCTGTCCGTTGGCAGTCCCTTTGGGTAGACTCATATGCCCGAGGAACATTGGAAGGCATTTCAGAATAACCTTAAAAGGCTTTTATTTAGGAAGTGAAATTTGGAAATGGCACAGATGTAGTAAGCCTCAACAAGAGTGTAACGGAAGGGATAAGGAAATCATCAATTTAAGATAAACTTCCCTGTGACACAAAAGAGTCTCCAAAAAATGCATGAAATACACGTGAATTTTTTCTATGCTAATTTGCTAAGCCAGTGTCACGTGTTGCCAAGATTTGCATGAATATTCAAAAAAGTGAAATTATTCTGGTGATCTTGCTCCTTTTTCCTCCCAGTTTTGAGATATAAGTGACGCATATCATTGTGCAGGTTTAAGGTGTACAGTGTGGTGATTTCATACACATATAAATTGTAAAATTATTACAATAAGGTTAGTTAACACATCCTTTACCTCACATAATTACTATTTTGTTGTTGTTATGGTGAGACTGTTTAAGATCTATTCTGTTAGCAACTTTCGAGTATACGATACAGTATTATTAATTATAGCCATCACGCTGTGCATTACATCCCCAGAACTTATGCATCTTAGAACTAGAAGTTTGTGTACCCTTTGAGCAACATCTCCTGCATGTCTCCAACTCCCCAGCCACTGACAGCCACCATTCTACTCTGCTCCTATGAGCTCGGCTTTTTTAGATTCCATATGTAAGTGAGATCATACGGTATTTGTCTTTTTCTGACTTATTTCACTGATCTTGCCCCTTGGTTGGGATCCAGAATCATCTTTCCAAGAATTATTGCCTAGAAAACAGTGTAAAACCAGCACTGAAGTCTAATGCATGGTGGCTATGGGGAGATTAGAAAGGGAATGTCACGTGTCTTACCTGTTACTGCTGCTCCTCCAAAAGAATTCTATAATAATTTTTAAGGAATATACTATTTTTCCAAGAAAGGAATTAAAGCCACCAAAATGTATCCATCACGGATGGTAAATCAAGCAGCTGGTTATATCCTCTGGGGAGCCAAGGAAACTGCTGGTCCCAGACGGTTCCCAGAATCAGCTCAGGAAGGTGGCAAGAACACTCTAGGTACCAGTGATTTATAAGGATATCACATTACCTTGGGGAAGTCACTGAAATAAATCATGCCTCAGTTACTTTGACTGCATAATGGGAATTTCTATGATAGCAAAATTAGTAGAGAGGAAAATTCCTTTAGTAAGTCCACAGATAAGTAGGGAAAGTCATGGCTCTTTCAGAATCAAATACTCCATTGACTCTCCAGATGTGAATGAAGTTTTGCTCCATCAGGCTGTGGAAAGGAGCCAGATGTTCAGGTAGCTGAACATCTCACTCCTTCCCTCTAGCCTAAAGGCTCAAGTCCCTGACCTTGGTAGCACAGAACCCCAGAGAACCTACATAACTCCTCTGGGCCCCTAAGTGGAAGTAAGGATGTATTATTAGCTTCTGTCTTCCCTCATGAAAATTCACCAGCATCTTAAGAACTTCAGCTCATTCCTTCTTAAAGATCCAGAGTAAAGGCTTATGCAGTCTCAGGCATTTAAAATGTTACCATGCCATATAAATCAACTATACTTCAATCAAAAAAAAATGGATCATGGCCAAAGGCGGGGACAATGCAATAGGATCCAGGAGGTCTACTCTTTCTTGAGCTGTAAACAAACATTTTCTATGTGCTCCACTCCATCATCTGATTAATAAAACTAAGACTAGTTTCAAGATAGAGCTGAGAAGAGGTGATTTACTAGGGAAACCAGATTTGTTTTCTTATATCTTATCCCAGGAACTTAAGATCAAAGGAAGGTTCCTATTAGCAAGTGAGGTTTGCCGGCAATAAATTGATTGCCTTTACAACGTCACCAGAATGACAAGAAATATCTCCATCTACTTGAAAGGGAAAAGTTTGCAGACCTCAAGCCAAAGTGCAAAGGAGCAAGAGGCATTAACAATACAATATGAGCTCACATACTACTCTTCAAATATTCCACTCTCCCTTTTTTTTTTTTTTTTTTTTTTTTTTGCGGTACGCGGGCCTCTCACTGTTGTGGCCTCTCCCATTGTGGAGCACAGGCTCCGGACGCGCAGGCTCAGCGGCCATGGCTCACGGGCCCAGCCGCTCCGCGGCATGCGGGATCTTTCCGGATCAGGGCACGAACCCGTGTCCCCTGCATCGGCAGGCGGACTCTCAACCACTGCGCCACCAGGGAAGCCCCCACTCTCCCTTAAAGTGCATCTCTATTCATCTATTCAAAGGCCCCAGTCTGTGTAACTCGCAGCGAAATTCTCTGAATGAAGTGATGCCCCCAAGAGACAAACATCATTTGATACTGAATTCATGGCTACTGGTACGCATTAGAACATGGGACATTCCTCTGATGGACTATTTGATTATATATTTTATGCCAGTATTTCTCTAAAGCTTTAAAGACTCAAAGACGCCTGCTATACACTTTACACATGTGTAGAGTGTTATTTTACATTTTAAAAAATAGCATTGTTATTTTAGTTCTTAAAGTCTGTACTCATGAAGTGAAACAAAGAATTCTCACCCATAGCAATCAGTTCAAAGAAAAAAATCGGATTCCTTGGATTTGTGGTGACAATATAAATATTCTATCATCTATTCAGTGTCTATTTATATCTCCCCTTGAACTTCCCAGCACGGATGAAATATAGCATTCTGTCCGAAGAAGTAACACCCAAAATAGCATTACATTTTAAGTAGAATGGGAAAAGTTTATGACTGGTTTGCTTAGGTTGTTAGGCCATGACATTAATACGACCAGGATTTAGGGTTAAAATTGTGAGCCTGTTAGCCATCTGGGTTAATTTACTCCCTACTTGTTTTCTAAAATCAGTTTCCAGCTGGGTTTGTTATGTGTACAAAAAAGAACTTAGCCAAAAGGGTAAATGGACCAGTGGAAGTTGTCACTGATATTAGAAAAATGGCTCAGAGCCCATGCCCTAATAATGGCAGGTAAGGAATGCCAGTGCCGCTTGAAAATGTGAGCAAATTATTAAATTGAAGAGAACCCTACAAAGGTTACAAATTGGCAGTCTGCTTGACAGATACCCCCAACAATATTGTTCTGTTTCACCCCTATAGTGGTTTTAGAAAACCTGAATCAGTTACCAACATTCAAAAATTAGAAGGTATCACACAGAATCCTGGGTTGCCTCTTGTGTCTACCCAGCAACAGTCAGCAGCAGCTGCTTCTTTGGACAGAGCATGTACTTACTAGTTCACCACAGTCCCCACCACGCCCTACTGTCTTGTGCTCATCTCCCTTTAACCATGTGTGTTACCTACCCAAGCCTCAGACGGTACTTGAGCTTGTAATCTCCTGAGGTCCTTATATACATAATACAGTATAAACAGTTGTAGGACCTGAGTAGTTCATCTTTGGGGGAAAAAAAGAAAGAACCACTCATTTAGTACGTGTCAACATTTGCTTTGAAATTATAGAAAAATGAGAGCTGCTATATCTTCAAGAGAAGACTCAAGACCTTGTACTACTATGGCTTTCTTGCTTATATCTCTGCCTGGGTTTGTATGTCCTAAGGGCTCTATTCATGCATAAACAGCTGTGTGACACATGGCTGGGCCCTAATGTGCACAAATGAGGGGTAGAGAATGCATCTCTAGCTCCCTCTACCCATCCTCTTTCCCCAAAAGTCTGCAAGGCTTACCACTTCAAGAATAGACACAAACCTACTTTCCAATCCATAGATGTGCATCTAGGGCTCGTGCCAATGTTTCTCTTTAGAAATTTACTGTTGCCTCAGTAGATGGCTAATAAAGCAGCTTATGGACTAAAGAACTAGCTTGCACCCATGCAGGCAATTCCCAAAGCTGCACATGCCCCAACTGTCTTCCCCGAACATCCTGACAGTCTCTGTGGATCTATTCATGTTTTCTGTACAGAGTCCTGGAATTGCTTATATTTCCAAATATTTATTATCTATTTTATTCGATTTACTAATTCTACAGATAATCACTTATCTGCCAAATAATTGTTTTGTCTAGTCAAATAGAATTCCAAAATTTACCCCCAGGTTAATGATCTGTCAGTTACAGAAGACGAGCAATTCAAACCACAAACCAGCTTCATCCTTCCTGGATGTGAGGACACTGGCCTATGGCTGAGGTATAACATCTAAGGAGCAAATACTGTTTAGCTCTAAACCTCTCTGCTTTTTGAGACTCTGATGGCCGAATCGAAATATGCTCTATGTTAGTTCTGGTGAGCAGTCTACAAGTTAAAGATGTCACTTCCTTCGGTGAGGCAGAATTTAGCATTTGCCCAGCCAGAAAATAAACTCACTAGGAAACGGGTTGAGAACTTTGATGACACTGCTCAAGTTTGATGGCATTGCAAATGTTGTCTTTGTGGAGAGCTGATTCAAATTGAAACTTACCTGTGAGGACTCTTATGATGGTGAGGAGGCGTTTTGGAGGACTTAGCTTGTGCTGTCCCTCTTTGTGCCAGTCTCGATGGCCATAAACACTCTCTCCAACCTTGAGACTCTGGCTGGGCAGGCGAAGAGTTATAAACCACTAATAGCATTAAATGAGCTATTACTGGTAGGCTCAGTGTAGTGAATCATACAGAAGTTTATTCCCATCTTCTGTGCAATCTTACTATTTATATAAGTTTTGTCTTACTTTTAAAAAAATACTGCTAAAAAAAAAAAAAAAAAAAATACTGCTGTGTCATTTCGGCAGCCCTATAGACAGTATGATGGAGTGGTGGAGAGTTTCTCTGGAGTCAGTCTGCCTGGGGTTGTACTGGCTATGTGATCTTAGGCAAGATATTTCTCTTCTCTATGCCTCAGAGTCCTCATGCAAAATAGGTTTAGGGAAATATAACCACTTAAAGGTTTATTGTGAGGATTAAATGAGATAATAAATGAAACAATGACTTACTTGGTACAATGACTGGCATATAGTAAGCACTCACTTAAATGTTGATTTCTTATTATTTCTCTGGGAAGCATAGTGTGCTAGGATCTAAAGAGAGCAGCCTGGGACTTTCACGGTGCCATTCATTGCATTGGAAAGGTTGTCTATTGATTCAAGAGTCTACTGTTCTTCATGTCAGCTCAGTGTCACAGAGGACAGACGCCATTAAGGACACACTCAGCTAGACATTAGTTTATTCCGTTTAAAGTCATCGTTCCTTGGTAATGGAGACACGTGCTCTGCAGCAGTTCTAATGCTCTCTTCAGTGACTGTTGTCACAGACCTTCAAAATAATGGAGGTTTAAGCAGAAGGGAAGCAGAAGCAGAATTAGTCTGGGGGCTGTCTTCAAAGTGAGATTGCCAGAAAGCTGCTTTCACTGGGACTGGCTATCAATGGATATGAAGCTAGGTTGTTGCATATGAAACAGCCATGCATAAAGTGTTTCATGTTGAAAATGACGATACACCCAGGGCTCTGGTGGACTAGGTTCCTATTCCCCTTTCAATCTCAGTACTAATGCAATGGCCCAATCAGAGATCCTCAGGGTAAGAATGGCAGTCACCCAACCTGTATATGCACAAAGTGTTACCTGAAGACTGAATAAATATTATCTTGTACAGATAAATGTAGACGCTTTATTCAGTGCACTGTAGCTGTGAATCCTCCCTATCAACAGATTCCAAAAGTACAACTTAGGATGGATCTGAAAACCTGCCTACCCTAAGCATGTCTTTTTATTCCAGATTTTGGAAACCACTTTCCTTAGCCTAATTTCAAAAAATACCAGGAACCAAAAGAGTAATATATGAAAATACAAAAGTGAATGGCATTCTCCAAAGGTTGAATAACCATATTCTATACAGAGCTTTTATAAAGACTATAAGCAAGTGTCTGCTCTAGGATTTTTTCAACCAGATCATAAAGCATTTGGGGTTCATCACACTGAAGATCTCTTGCCTTTCAGTAATGTTGGTAAGCCTCTTTGCTCTCTCTGAACTCTAAGTGTTAGAGGGAATGCCGCTGACAGCTACAGACTACCCTTTGCTTGTCCTAACCATGAGACTATGAAGAATCGCCTCATGAGTACTATACCGTCAGTTAGTGCTTTCTTCTTCCAGCCCCACCCCCTTAAGAAGCTATTCACGTTCAGCTTTCAACTAATACTTTTAGGTTTGTGCATATTATCACTCTATGGAAGTTTGTGAGCACTCGACTTTCAAAAAAAAAAATCTACACATTACTCTTTATTTTAAAAAAAACTACTTTTAGAACACTTTTAGGTTTATAATAAAATTGAAAGGAAGGTACAGAGATTCCCCAAACACCCTCTTCCCACACACATGCCTAGCCTCCCCCGTTACCATCATCACTCCCCAGAATGTTACATGTTTTACCAAGGAAGAACCTACATTGACACATCATAATCACCCAAAGTCCATAGATTACCTTAGGGTTCACTCTTGGTGTTGTACACTCTATGAGTATAATGACATGTATTCATCACTATAATGCCATACAGCGTATTTTCACTGCCCTAAAAATCCTCATTCCCTCCCCGCCCTACAGACACAGCACACTTTTTCACAGAGGATATTACCACCGAAGAGGTCTGTAATTTACCAAAGTGTCAATGATACACAGATGCCAATGGCATATGAAATTCTAGAACTAACAAGATAATTTATATTGTAGAGAAATATATTTCACTTATTTTTATTTGTATTAGTGATTCAGGGAAAATAAAATTGTATGTGTATGAGTGTGTGTGTTTGTGTGATACATTTGCATTTTCCTAATATTTTATTTTAGAAATAATTATTCCTGCTTCTGTGTTATACCACTTCACATGGACAAATTTGGAATCTTTTATCTGCATCTGGCAAACGTTTTTATTTATGTTTTGCGACGTACTCAAATTTAGAGCAGAGATTGTGAGAGAAACTCTAATAATGTGTACTAACGTCACTCAGGAGATTGGTCAGAATAAACAAAATTTTTAACTTTGGATTAAGCATGGAATTAACAACATAACCCTCTCCTACCTACGTCAGTGAAGATGCATTATTCTGTTTCTTTATCTATTGCTCTGTATTAAAAGTCTTATCTAGCATCCAGTGGGCTTCTAACCAATGTATCCATTTTCTTGGTACCAACATTAGCTGCTAATACCTTGAGGAGCAGATTGTTTAACTTTGGGTTTCGCATTCCCCATCAATAAACTTATCAACCACTTCATCTAAGCTGACAGTGGTGTGATAAATGATAGGAATACTTTTAAATTAATAAAGATAAAATCGTTGAAGGAGTTTAGCCTCGGTTGATTTGCGGTGCTCTGAATGGGTGGTTTCAGGATTTGAGTTTGCACTGGTCAGAGCTTTAATGCCCAAATCAGATCAAACTCATATCAGCTGTCTCCTGACCACTTCCCAGTGGGATAGACCAAATTCTATATTAAAAGTTACTGTTATATGATAACTTCTATCACCTCTGAAAATGAGAGAATTTGAATGGTTTTCATTTTTGGAATGATTCAAGAATTGCCAGACTACATGGATGAACTTGGAATGAGCCACTTGCCTACTTTATGTGTTATTGTTGCTTTCTGTGCTTTTCAGTCATATATGCTTTAACTCCATCATAATAGATAACTGAGTGTGTCAGTTAGCCTTACTGCCCATTCCGTGGGTCAGCTGGGTGGTTGTTTTTGTCCGAGCCAGTTTAGCTGATCTCTAAAGTCAGATGACAATTCAACTGGGAATGACTGGTTCTGGAGAGCCTTACATGTCTGGCATTTGGGAAGATGGGCGGTCAAAGGGGCCTCAGCTGTCATGATTCATCCTCCAGTATAGGCTAGCCCGGGCTCCTTCACCTGTGGTCTTAGGGTTCCAAAATTCAGCAATAGAGAGCAAGTCCCAACACATGTCAAGCCTCTGCTTCTGTCAGATTTGCTCTTGTCCCATTGGCCAAAGCAAGTGACATGGGCAAGACTAGAGTCATTGTGGGAGACACTCCCCAAATGTGTGGATATAGAGAGATGTGAAACTTTGGGTACCATTGCTGCTAACATTATAATTCTGTTCAATCACTGGGCCTTTTCTTTTGAAAAATTATTCTAGTATAATTCTGCATAAGTTGTCACTAGTTCTTATCATTTGTCCCCTTTCACGCAGGGCTCTTAGGTTACAGGATTCTATGTTGCTCATAGAAATTTTATTGAAAATAAGGCTTCTTTGGATTTAGAAGACAACTTTCAAAATATTCAAGGAAAGCAGGAGGATACAGTGGCAAAAATATGGGACTAGATCTAAGTAGGCATGCTTTTTCACCAGCATGATGTGGGGTGAGTGAGATAATTAGGACAAATCCCTCCCTTTCAGTAAGAATCAATTTCTTCACCTGGAAAATGAGGGATTTGGGCTAAGCTTCCTCCTGACTCTGATATTCTACAACTATAAGGCATGCAGATATGTATAACAGTACAAAAATTGATGCCGTGCTTCAATAAACATATAGATATATTGCTCTATAAGGAAAATATTGACCTTGGCAAACTCATGTTAATAAATTTTGATATTTACCTCAAAAGAAATCAATACCTACTTTTTATCTACACATAAAATAATGCTTTTAAGATCCAAGGCTAGTGGTGGAAATGAGTTCACCTCTAATCCTAATGAGTGCATTCTAAACAATGTAATATTATTATAGATCATCATTCATTATGGTTGGACATTCTTTGATTTAGAACAAGGGTATTATACTCTTAATTCATCATTCAGTTAACTTTTCTTCTGAAGGAAAGATAAAAAACATTTCTTATTCTTTTTGGGCCATTAGTACATGAAATAGTATATTCATTACATAAGAACACTCAGAGCTTTTAAGCTATCAATGGAATCTTGTTTAGTCAGCTAAAGTACATGTATTACCTTGTTGTATGGGTACAGAGTGATTCAAAGCAAGATATCTTTTAATCCTCTGAGGAAAACAGTTGTATATTTCTCTGGCCTGCTTTCACTGTTAACGTTTCTTATTTCTTCTTGTTTTCCTTTGGATTTGGCACTGACCATTAGATGAGATTTTTTTTTTTTCTAAACAAGGAACCCAGAATGAAATGAAGGCATTATGTGCCTGCTTGGCAAATGAATTATTCTACATATAATTTTTCTTTAAAATGAAATACAGTGTTAACATTCACAGAGTAGTTCAGGCAGGACTCATTGGACATCTCATTATAGAGCATCTTAAAAAAACATCCCTTTTAAAAATTATCCATGTTTGAGGTCAGAATATTCCTTGGAATCATTTGTCCACAGTTAGATTCAATATAAGGATTTAGTAATTTTGCAAATAGACAGGAAGGGCAGAAATTGAAATTAAGGAAGTGGGGGATTTTAGTAGTCGGATGAATTTGTGATCCTAATTTTAACTGGGTTTTTGTGTCTCTCTACTGTTTCTTCCATTACTGGAACATAACTACACAGGTCCCCTCTTACCCCATGACTTATAATTTTCTCTTCAAAACAGGGTCCCACACTCAGTAATAAAACCCAGATGAGGACTGGATTCAAAACCTAATTTGGGGCTTCCCTGGTGGCGCAGCGGTTGAGAGTCCACCTGCCGATGCAGGGGACATGGGTTCGTGCCCCGGTCCGGGAAGATCCCACATGCCGTGGAGCGGCTGGGCCCGTGAGCCATGGCCTCTGAGCCTGCGCGTCCGGAGCCTGTGCTCCACAACAGTGAGAGGCCTACGTACCACAAAAAAAAAAAAAAAAAAACCTCATTTTGTCACTTACTAGCTCTGGGACTTTGGACAATCACTTTGTGAGCCTCAATTTCTTTATTCTTAAAATGGTGTCAAGACCTATCACACAGGACATTTGTGAGAATTAAAAATCATTTGTTGTATGGACTGCATCTAGCAAAGTGCCTAGTACTCAGTAAATATTAGTTTTCTTTCCCATGCTTTCCTTCTATATCTCCACGTCCATGAAAACAAATTTTAAAGGAAAAGAAAAAACCATTGGACAAGGGCATCAGAGGGGCTTCTCACACGCCCTCCTACATATCCCACTCTCTCCTCTCTCAGGGACCTGCTGAGCGGGCACTCTCTGCAAGTATTTTCTAGCCCACAGACCAGAGTGGGTCTCCACGTATGCACTCCCTGTTCTTCTTGGCTGTATTTTGCACACTTGCTATTCATTCATTCATTATAACGATTGGGTTTCTCTGGTGGCTAAGAACATGGACTTTGGTGTCAGACTGCCTAGATCCAAATTCCACCTCCTCCACTTACTTGATCTTGGGCAAGTTACCTAATATTTCTGTACCTCGGCTTCCTCATCTGTAACTTGAAGCTGACAGTATTACCTGCCTCAACGAGGCAATAAAGTGAGAGCACTTAAGATCCTGCCTGGGACATGGTAAGCTCCAAGTAGTGGTAGCAGTGATAGTAGTAGAAGTAGTAGTACTAGCACTAGTACTAGTTCTAAGAGTACTAAGGAGTCCTAGTACTAGGAGTCCCTGCTGGACTGGAACAAACATCTCTTTTATTCACCACTCTATCCTCAGCGCCTAGGTTTCTCTCTGGCACATAGTAGGCACTCAAGTACGTTTGTTGACAACTGATTACTTTGGAATCAATTACGAGTCCTTCTAAAATGTAATATTAATTATTTTATCAGTTACATATAACAGTATTTGCTACTAGTCTAGGAGTTGTAATGCTTGAACCTCAGCTAGATCTTAGTTCAAGTCCTGATTCTACCACTTACATGTTACGTGACTCTGGGAAATTTTCTTAGCCTCCATAATCTTCTATCTCCTCACCTATAAATGCTAATCACACTGACTTGGCACACAGTAAGCTCTGTCCGTGGTTTGCTGTCATGTTGTGTGAGACCTCTGGCCCATCCAGCTCTGTATTCTGTCCCTCACAAGACACCAAAGGGTATTTTGGAGAGTACAGTATTGCTCTTCGGGAGTTACTTGTAATTTCACTTTAGAAAGCTTCCTATTTGGAGAGATTTGGGTATTTTATTTTATTTTATTTTATTTTTTGCGGTACGCGGGCCTCTCACTGTTGTGGCCTCTCTCGTTGCGGAGCACAGGCTCCGGACGCGCAGGCTCAGCGGCCACGGCTCACGGGCCCAGCCGCTCCGCGGCATGTGGGACCTTCCCGGATCGGGGCACGAACCCGCGTCCCCTGCATCAGCAGGCGGACTCTCAGCCACTGCGCCACCAGGGAAGCCCAAGATTTGGGTATTTTAAAGGAAATTCCAAAGCCAACTGAATGGCAGTGAAACAGGGAAACAATTAAGACACCTTCCAGCAAACACTAGAAAGCACTGAAATTTCTAGCTGGATCCAGTTCTGGTAAAATGGACTTTAATGTAGACTGAACTTCTAAAATTCAACTACCCTTATATTGCCTTTAAAAAAATGGCCCAGTCTTCACCTGGGACGATCTTATTTACAAAGCATAAATAAGAGACACAGACGTAGAGAACAAACGTATGGATACCAAAAGGGAAAGGTGGGGAGGATGAATTGGGAGATTGGGATTGACATATATACACTATTGATACTGTGTGTAAAATAGATAACTAATGAGAACCTACTGTATAGCACAGGGAACTCTACTCAATGCTCTTTGGTGAGCTAAATGAGAAGGAAATCCAAAAAGGGGGATATATGTATACGTATAGCTGATTCACCTTGCTGTACAGTGTAAACTAACACAATATTGTAAAGCAAATATACTCCAATAAAAAAAATATATCTACCATAAAAAAAATGGTCCCAGTCTTCAACTGGGACCATGATATTGTAGGCATGTGAATAAATGGCTTTCCATTGTGTATCAGTGTTTATTGAACAGGCAAAACATCATGCCCTTCTTTTTGCTTTCATATTTGTTTATTTATTTTATTTTATTTGGTTGTGCCGTGTCTTAGTTGTGGCAGGCGGGCTCCTTAGTGGCAACTCGCCAGCTCCTTAGTTGCGACAGGCGGGCTCCTTAGTTGCGGCATGCATGTGGGATCTAGTTCCCTGACCAAGAATCGAACCTGGGCCCCCTGCATTGGGAGCACGGAGTCTTGACCACTGGACCACCAGGGAAGTCCCCACGCCTTTCTTATTAATTTTCTCTTTAAGATGAAGAAGTCCCTTAGCTTTAAAAATGTTTTAAGAGAACACAAAAATTATACACACTCTAGTTAACAAAGAAAATGAAACTTCAGGTTTATGGCAAATAATGTAAAATCAAGCCCTAAAATTCTAATTTAATGTGGATTGGTGATACTAAATGGACTTAGATCATAAATCCTTGACGGCTAGTCTGATTATTCATTTTACTGCCCAAAAGTGTGATGGTTGAGATAATAAATAGTTGCTCTCGTGGAATTTTAAAGTGTTTTTCATATAAAGCATGTTTTTCTCAAAGCTGGATTTACCAAAATTCACTGACAGCTGGAAGCCAAATGTATTCACATTAAATTGTTTACATCACAGAATTCCAGTAGATAAAGTACATTTCATTTATTAATGTAGAAGAGACCCTAAGTCCTGTATTTAAGCAAATATGTTTCTCATCATTTCTAATGCTTAGAGAGGCTGTGTGTGTGTGTGTGTGTGTGTGTGTGTGTCTGTGTGTGATGTAAGATGATAGTTGATTTTTTTCTTTTGACAGTGTATCATTTTTTAGGTTTGTTTTCTGTTTGGTTTTGGAAAATAGGAAGTGGATTACTATCTACAATGGCCCAGATTTTGATAGCTCAGAAAGTGACCATAGCCATATATTCACTTTCCCTGGACCCTTCCATCTCCTGCTTCAGCGTTCACGCGTCCCTGGAAAATAAAGAGTAGGAATGCAAAACTTGAGGAATGATAGGGCGAGGATTCATTTTCTTGCTAGAGAGAGTATAGTACCTAGAGTAGAAGTGATTAGAGATGCAGACTCTCAAGCCCCATCCCAGACCTACTGAACCAGAATCTTCATCTTAAAACGTGATTTGTGTGAACATTAAAGCTTAGGAAGCCCTGTCCTAGGAGGTCCCCACACTGTGGCCACCTCCAACCCCCAGGATCTTTGGAGTATCCCTGTGACATTACAGTAGAATTTGTAGAATTGGAGAGTAAGAAACAACCAAGGGTGTCTAGAAAACGTTCGTCTTTCACTACTCATTGCCTGAACAAATTTCCTAGGGATAGGTGACTTAAGGGCTAGTGAAAGTGTGAAAGGGGAGGGCCCCAAGGGGGAAAGAAGATACTACCTGTTTGTAATCTGAGAAACCAGACCAAGGCTGGATAGTAATGGTCAGGAACATGTCTCGAAACCTGCAAGGGATGACGGGAGGCACTGCAAGACTATCAAGGATGTTCCAAAATACACAATTCAGGGGTGAAGAGAGAGAGGAAACTGGGGGATGCTGTAGTGACAAGTCTGTGAGGTGCTTGCTGAACCTGAGGAAGGTTTCCCTTGTGTCTGTAGGCTGTTTCTTGAACTGATGACAGTCACAGCAGTTTTCTATCTCTGGTACCTTTAAAGGTCCACCCAGCTTCTTACAGTGACCAAATATAACCCTTTGTCCATCCATAACTCAACTATCTGGCAATGTCATTTTCCCTGATATACATCAGAAATTTAGCTTAATCCAATCCAACACATGTTTATAGATTGCATGTTTTAGGCACATAACTATGACTCAATTTTTTTTAATTAAAAGAAAAGAACCTCCAAATAATCAAAATAGGTGACCAAGTTTATTACTAAAGCTCATAATTCTTCCATGTAGAACCAGGATAAGCCTAATTCTGAGCCTATTTTTATTTATCTATTTTATTCTACTGTACACACAATTCCAGCAAGTTTGGTTATCTGATTTCCAAGTCCTCCACAGAAGGAGTGAAGGGACAGGGCAGTCAATGCTGTTCCTACAGGAAAATGCACTGATCCAGCCAAAAGAGCAATAGAGACGTATTAAATAGAAGACCCAGAGCTCAGAAAGCACAGCCCTCTGGAGCCATTTTTGTGTAGATACAACATTTCCATGCACCTTGTAAGACCTGGGCCTTGAAATGTTCCACCAGTGCAATGGACCCTTAAAAGGGAGCTGAGTCTTCACAGAAAGTTACATCATGTTCAGAACACTATTTTAAAGAAAAATGAAGGAAATTCCCTGGCGGTTCAGCGGTTAGGACTCCACGCTCTCACTGCCGAGGGCCTGGGTTTAATCTCTGGTTGGGGAACTAAGATCCCACAAGACGTGCGGCATGGCAGGAAAAAAAAAAAAGAAAGAAAGGAAAATGAAAATTATGTAACATATTTTAGAAAGTTCTCCATGCAAAGGGTCTCCAGTAGAAAAATCATGGTGCTTGAAAGAGTAACCCAGCACTTTAGGGGAATTTGCAAAGGCTCAAGCTATAAAATTCTGGATATGTGAGGCTTTAGTATGTTTTTAAAAGGATAAAATTTACTTGGTGTAATAACAACACATTGAAGTAAGGAACATTGTGTCTGATGGACCCTAATTTCTACTCTCTACCTTTTGCATGAATGAGACTTTTACACCAGTTGTACATTTGTGTACATCACATAGCATTTGCCCGTCACATCTGAGGATCCAGAGCTGTCAGCACACTCTTCTGATATTTCAACCCTTATTTCTAAGTTCTTGAGTGTTATTTCAATTAAGCCGCCAAGAATCTCAAACAAAAGGACCATGACCCTTATTTGTCTGCTCCTTAAGGAATATTCAAAAATAGAGATAATCTAGGGGAAAATCTACTTGAGGTGAACAAAATATGAAACTATTAATTCTCACAGAAAAAAAATAGGGATATCTGAGTGTATATATATATATATTTTTTTTTTTTTTGCGGTATGTGGGCCTCTCACTGTTGTAGCCTCTCCCGTTGCGGAGCACAGGCTCCGGACGTGCAGGCTCAGCAGCCATGGCTCACGGGCCCAGCCACTCCACAGCATGTGGGATCTTCCCAGACCAGGGATCGAACCTGTGTCGTCTGCATTGGAAGGCGGACTCTCAACCACTGCACCACCAGGGAAGCCCTCTGAGTGTAAAGTATCATGGAAATTATATATACAATCAACACATAGTATGTATATTGATTTGGTGTATTTAATACAAATATATATATATATACACATATAATATCATGTTGTTATACCCACATACTAGAGAAACAGAGAACTGGGAAAATGTCAGGAAAAAGTCCATAAAAAATGCACTAAGTATTTAATAGTGTTTTTTCTCTGCGAAATAGAATTACTTGCATCTTTACTTTCTTCTTTACATCTCTGCATTCTGTGAAGTTTTTGCAAAGAACACGAACATGCACACATACACACACATATGTACAAAATACTAGCATTTCCATTTGGAAAGAAAGGAAGAAAAGGCAAGAAACAGGGAGGGAGGAAGGAAGAAAAGAAATAAGGAAGAAAGGGAGGGAGGGATGGAGGACTTGGAGATTGAGGGAAACTGGTCCATCGATCCCCCAAGTGCCACTTAGCCTCTCAGCTTCGCTTCATCCTTCTCAATACCAGGATGTCCTGCCCTTTTATTTATGAGGCTTCCCTGTCATTGCTATTGGTTATTCTACACACCAGTCTCTGAGACTGTTCCTTTTTGGTAGCTGATAAAACCCAGGTACTGAGAATAAAAACCAGCCTAAAGCCACAAAGCCAGCCTTGGGTACAGCCAGAGGCTGAGGAACCTTCACCAGCTGGGTCATTCTCCCAGCAACACAAGGTTCTCTGGGACTCTGTTCTGTTCCATATGTAGTCAGGTTGTTTTCCTATTTAGAAACACACCTGTGAACCAAAAAACAATCCCTGGCTCATACTGATGGTCACCCTATCATGGGTTGGTGCAAATGAGGACAGGCTGGAGAAAGAGAAGCCTTGGGTGCAGGCAGCCTCTCGTTTGAAAAAACTGCCCTGAAGCCCATTCATTGCTCACCAAAATAAGCAGGGCATTAGTCATCTAAAGAGGTAGTTTTATTTTTTCTCTTCTAAACATACTCTTTCTTTATATGCTGTTTAAGATTAAACAGTATAAAATGGGATTGACATTATGTAATTACTTGCCTTTTACACTGTGCTAACTTAATTTGCTTTTCATTCTCAGGTATTTAAGAGACCATTATTTTCCCAGCAGACTTTACTGTCTGTCAATTAAAGCGTTAGATGGATGAGGTAGAGAGGGAATATTGTTTGGAAAGGTTTCAGGTAGACATATTGAAAACAGCTTTATACCACTTTCCTTTCATCAAAGTCAGAATTTTTTTTTGCCAGTTTACCAGTTTATGTGGTACCCTCTGTGCATAATATGTTGTTTTTTGGTTCCACTTACAAATAAAAATGGCATGGTCATTATATAAGTCCTAGCATTTACAACTACGTACAAAGTAAGTCTCCTCTCTATGGGAAGAGTAAGCAGATGGGGATCAGGTTTAGCACCTGGGGTTGTTTTAAGGTCACACTTAGGTTCTTGGTGCACCTAAATTACAAAGCATGTTCTGATGGGGACCACTGGGCTGTGCTGTCCCTCTGTTTTGCCAGGTAAATTTCATCAGGTGCCACATCCCACCTCCACAGAGCCCATTTCAATCACATGATCAAAGATGATTCATGTCCAGGGAAACATGGGTTTTGAGTTGCTTTAAGTAAGGTGTAATGACCAGAACAAAAAATGCAAGTCACTTTTCTTCTTATCTGCTCTCATTTTACGTAATAGGAGTCATGACACTGAGTTTTTCCACCTCGTACCTTGAAACCCAGTCATTTTCTTTTTCTCTGTGTCATTATGGAAAACCTCTGTACTTTTAAAGTACAAGGAAATCATAGTAATTTGCTCAAGAACTGTGGAAAGAGAAAGGATCCAGGACAAAAGTAGAGACATTTGTCAGTTCCAGAAAGCATTTTTCAGAAAAGAGAACTAACAAACCAAAAAGGTCACGATAAGCACAGCCAGATAGCCTGCACCATTAAAAAATTAATAGACTGTCAGTAATGATAACTCAGGGGCCAAAGCAAGAGAACAGCTTGTGCAGTTGTTAATTGCAAAATATGATTATTGTGTGTCATGGCCTGCTTGTCAGAATTCATGGTTCTACTTCTGACCTGGAAAAGTAAGTCCCTGGGTCTTGAGCAGGCAGTAGGCTACAGGTTGTTTCAATTACCCTAATCCTGGGCTTAAAGCACACAGCGGTTCAGTGAATCCGTCTCCTCTCTGTTCTGAGAGAGTAGCCCTGGAGAAGACAGGACTGTCGCCTATCAGATTCTACCTCCAGGTTAACGCTGAGCTCACTCCAGATTCGGATCAACAGTCCCTGCACAGTTACAGAGCCCCATGCCTGTTTGTAAGAGAGGCGTGTGAGATAACCACATGTGGCTGTGTGCATTTAAAGGTAAGGTAACTAAAGAGAATTTAAAACTTAATTCCTTATTTGCATTAATCACATTTCAAGCCCATATTGTACGGTACGGATATAGAATATTTCCATTGTCACAGAACGTTCTACTGGACAGCACTATAAAATTAGAAACTCTTTTTTTTTTTAAACATGTTTATTGGGGTATAATTGCTTTACAATGGTGTGTTAGTTTCTGCTTTATAACAAAGTGAATCAGTTATACATATTCATATGTTCCCATATCTCTTCCCTCTTGCATCTCCCTTCCTCCCATCCTCCCTATCCCACCCCTCCAGGCGGTCACAAAGTAAAATTTGAAACTCTTGCCCTCTTAGCATCCCCCCAACCCAAGGAAAAGCTGAGGAAAATGGGATTCCTTTAGACCCCATAGCATTAGTTTTCAAACTTCAGCATGCATCAGAACCACTTGGAGAGCTTGTTAAAATGCAGTTTGCTGGGCCTTACCCCCAGGGTTTCTGACTCAGTAGATCTACGAAGGGTCCCTCAGATTTGCATTTCTAACAAGTTCCAGGTGATGACAGATGCTCCAGTCATGGGTCCACACTTTTGAAAACCACTGGTCTATAAGAAGTAGGAGTAGGGCTTCCCTGGTGGCGCAGTGGTTGAGAGTCTGCCTGCCGATGCAGGGGACACGGGTTCGTGCCCCGGTCCGGGAAGATCCCACATGCCGCAGAGCGGCTGGGCCCGTGAGCCATGGCCGCTGAGCCTGCGCGTCTGGAGCCTGTGCTCTACAACGGGAGAGGCCACAGCAGTGAGAGGCCCGCGTACCGCAAAAAAAAAAGAAGTAGGAGTAATACCAGGAGGGTAACTGGCATGCAAAATGTACTTGACTAATAAATTAGAGTACTCAAATCTGTCTCAGTTTAGTCAACACACATTTACTGAGTACCTCCTATATGCCAGGTACCAGGTTAATTACAGAACTACAAATATCAAGCCTGATTCTATAATGGAAAAGTATTACCTAGAACTGCACTGTCCAATACAGTAGCCACTGCATGTGGCTGGTAAGCACTAGAATTATGAACCTAACAAACGGAATATTTAATTTTTATTCATTATAATTTAAGTTTAAATATTAAAGCACTGTAAAATATTTTTCCATTAATCACAGCTATATAGTTTTGGCAGGACTATATTTTACTTGAACCATTGAAAATTTGACATCCAAATTGACACGTAGGCGTTCAAAGATTTACTATGGATAAAAAGGTTAAATATCTCATTAGTAATTTTTATGTTGATTACGTATGATAATATTGGGGACATATTAGGTTAAATAAAACATTTATTGAAGTAGTTTTCACCTGTTTCTTGTTACTTTTTCAATGGGGCTACTAGAGAAACGTTACATCACACGTGTGGTTTGCATTATATTTTTACTGGACTGTGCTGATTTAGAACTTAACTTCAGTCTCTTGGACTATTAATTGCCTATCAATCAATTGGGATCCTGGGTTAGAGGAGAGTGTGGTAGGTTAGTGATCTCTAAAAGCCCTGTAAGGCTCCAAAATCTGCGGTTCTTGGAAGACTAACTGCTAGGAGATAATCTTTCTTCTCTGCTTGTCCTCCAACATTGGGCAAACCTGCCAAATATCTCCCTTTGAATGCAATGACAGCCCACTCTCCATCTGCAGTTCAGAGAAAAAGATGATGATTGAATCTCCTTAAGCCACAGAGGACTACATGTCAGGCCCACATACCAATACAATATACTTTCTAACCGGGCTGCACTTCTTCAACATATCCCTGCAAAACCAAGTGAGAAGAGGCTTGTTTTTGTTGTATATAGCAAAGCGCTGGCCTCCCTCCCAACTCTAAGCATCCTTTCTATCAGACACAAAAATGCCATGAATTGAAATGCCAACTATTTATTAAATGGCCTCCAAGGTCAAAAACATGGATTTCCTTTTGCCATGTACAAATGAAATTTTTAAAAATTAAAACAATATACCCATGTTCATTGTAGCATTATTCACAATAGCCAAAATGTGGAAACAATGCAAGTGTCCATCTATGGATGAATGGATAAACAAAGTGTGGTATATACATACAGTGGAATATATTCAACTTTAAAAAAAGAAGGAGGGCTTCCCTGGTGACGCAGTGATTGAGAGTCCGCCTGCCGATGCAGGGGACATGGGTTCGTGCCCCGGTCCGGGAGGATCCCACATGCCGCGGAGCGGCTGGGCCCGTGAGCCATGGCCGCTGAGCCTGCGCGTCCGGAGCCTGTGCTCCACAACGGGAGAGGCCACAACAGTGAGAGGCCTGCATACAGAAAAAAATAAAAATAAAAAAAGAAGGAAATTCTGACACATGCTACAGCATGAATGGATCTTGAAAACGTTTTGCTGAGTGAAATAAGCCAGTCACAAAAGGACAAATGGTGTATGATTCTACTTGTATAAGGTTGTCAATTGTTTTAAATAGATCTTTATTGGAGTCTAATTGCTTCACAATACTGTGTTAGTTTCTGTTGTACAACAAAGCAAATCAGCCATATGCATACATATATCCGCATATCCCCTCCCTCTTGAGCCTCCCTCCCACCCTCCCTATCCCACCCCTCTAGGTCATTGCAAAGCCCCAAGCTGGTCTCCCTGTGCTATGCTGCTGTTTCCCACTAGCAAACTATTTTACGTTTGGTAGTGTATATATGTCGATGCTACTCTCACTTCGCCCAGCTTCCCCCTTCCCCACCGTGTCCTCAAGTCCATTCTCTATGTCTACGTCTTTATTCCTGCCCTGCCACTAGGTTCATCAGTACCATTTATTTTTTTTTAGATTCCACATATATGTGTTAGCATAGGGTATTTGTTTTTCTCTTTCTGACTTACTTCACTCTGTCTGACAGACTCTAGGTCCATCTACCTCACTACAAATAACTCAATTTCATTTCTTTTTATGGCTGAGTAATATTCTATTGTATATATGTGCCACATCTTCTTTATCCATTCATCTGTCGATGGACATTTAGGTTGCTTCCATGTCCTGGCTATTGTAAATAGTGTTGCAATGAACATTGTAATACATGTCTCTTTTTGAATTATGGTTTTCTCAGGGTATATCACCAGTAGTGGGATTGCTGGGTAAAATTTATGGAGATAAAGAGAATGATTTCCAGAGACTAGAGGGAGGGAGGAATGGGGAGTTAGTGTTTAATGGGTACAGAGCTTCAGTATGGGAAAAAGAAAAAGTTCTAGAGATGAATGGTGGTGATGGTTCCAGAACAAGGTAAATGTACTTAATACCACAGAATTTTACACTTAAAAATAATATGTTATTGGGACTTCCCTGGTGGCACAGTGGTTAAGAATCCGCCTGCCAGTGCAGGGGACATGAGTTCGATCCCTGGTCCGGGAAGAACCCACATGCCACGGAGCAACTAAGCCCGTGCATCACAACTACTGAGCCTGTGCTCTAGAGCCCATGAGCCACAACTGCTGAGCCCGCGTGCCACAACTACTGAAGCCTGCATGCCTAGAGCCCATGCTCCACAGCAAGAGAAGCCACCGCAATGCATTGAAAAGCCCGTGCACCGCAACAAAGGGTAGCCCTCACTCACCACAACTAGAGAAAGCCCGTGTGCAGCAACACAGACCCAATGCAGCCAAAAATAAATCAATAAATTTGTTAAAAATAATAATATGTTATGTATATGTCACCACAATCGAAAGAAAAAATAAAAACAACCCATTGTCTAACATTATGAACCTATCTTCCATCTCTTTCCCTCTGCCCCTGAAGTTTGCAAAATCTTAGCAAATTGTTAATAATAATAGTGAAACTAACAATAATACTCATTCTGTAGTTCTAGAGGATTTTAGCATTTTTAATACACTTTAAAATATATGATTTCACTTAAGTAACAATCCACTGCCAATTGTTTTATAAGTACTATAACTAACTATGCTGAGGATTAAGATTCAATGACATGCCCAAGGTCATTAGGCTGAGTTGTAGCAGAGCCAGGACTCTGTCTCCATGCTCTGGCTCTGCATCATATCCGATCTTCATCTTGGGTCCTAACGACTGAGCCAGACCATGGGGTAAACTTCAAACACCCCAGAAACCCAAGCTATTTTAGAAACAGCTAGCTATAGAACTGTTTTGAACCAACTAAGGACAAGGACCAGCCCCAGACAAATTGTGGAGGGGTTGAACATTTTCTTTAGCAAATTTCTAACTTCCCTTCTTATCCTGCCATCTTCTGCCTGGTCTTATGTCATCTCCTAAGATAGCCAACAATTTGCCACTGCTTCAAAAAGACTGCTTTCCAGTAATGGCACTCAGGGCAGCTCTAGACATATCCCTCTCCCCTTCTCCATTAAAACTTACCCATCCCATGTCTCCTTCACTTATTACAGCTTTGCTAAACTTCTGACCTCTGAACAACTAACTCACATTCAGAAGAGCAGTGGTCCCCTAGAGATGGTTTTATTCTTAAAAGTAATTCCTTAAAGATAGCAATGTCTTAAAGGAGTAAATGATCAAAGGGGAAATTTCAGATTCAGGGCAGATCAGAAATGAGATAGTTTCAGACTTCTTGTCTTTAGTCAAATTATGAGAACAACTGTCTGTTCATCTATAGGTGAAGGTCATATTCAAAGTGAATAAAAGGAAACATTAATTTCACCACTGAGATGCTTTGGCCACAGTGCTGAAACTTATGATGTAGAAACCTTCACAAAGTCCCTTCTGAGGGCAGTGGGTATCCCTCGGATCACTAATGGGCCACATGGCCTGTCATCTGTAGTCACCATTTCAGGTAATCCTCTGAGCCACCGCTGGTCCCAGACCTGTCATTTGGTGCAATATGAAGTGAACCGAGTTGAGGGTCTTATGCTGGCTTTGGTACAGTTTTCTTACTGAAATAGAGTCAGATATCAAGATAGTAAAAGATTTTCAAGATGAATTTCAGAACTAGAAACATTAATAAATTGAAATCATTTTTAATATAAATTTATTTATTTATTTATTGGCTGTGTTGGGTCTTCGTTGCTGCGTACGGGCTTTCTCTAGTTGCTGCGAGCGGGGACTACTCTGCATTGCGGTGCGCGGGCTTCTCATTGCGGTGGCTTCTCTTGTTGCAGAGCATGGGCTCTAGGTGCGTGGGCTTCAGTAGTTGTGGCATGCAGGCTCAGCAGTTGTGGCTCATGGGCTCTAGAGCGCAGGCTCGGTAGTTTTGGCACACGGGCTTAGCTGCTCTGCAGCATATGGGATCTTCCCGAACCAGGGCTTGAACCCATGTCCCCTGCATTGGCAGGTGGATTCTTAACCACTGCACCACTAGGGAAGCCTGAAGTCTTATATTGAAGTACAAATCCTATTTTATATAAAATATCTTCTGCATTGACCGTAACTCTATCGTCCATCCAGTACAGAATTAAAATAGTGCAGATTTTACCAAAATCATGGGAAACTCTAAAGACTATTTCTACCTAGGGTTGAGCAGATTTCCCTTCAAAATTATAATTTTCTTAGAGTAATGCTTTTGGTAATTTTCATTCTGCAGATACAAAACAAATAAGGGCTAAAAATTCATGTTAAGTGGCAGGTAGAAGCCAATGTGGTTTAAGTATGTTATTGTATTATAACATAGAGGTATCAAGAGGCCATTTTTTACTTAGCTTTTGCTATTTTGAGAAAATAATAATAATCAGTGTCAGAAAGAGTATAATGAGATAGGCATGCTCATAACATGTCAGTGTTTCGAAGAACCTTTAAAATAATTACACCCTTTTTCTTAGCTATATCTTTTGTAGGAATCTAAGAGAAGTAAACAGATGTGCATTTTATAATAGAGAAAAGAATGTTAGAAACAACTTAAATATACACTTATGATGAAATTGAATATATTAAGGCAAACCACTTGAGGAAGTATTACATATCCGCTAAAAGTAATGTTTCTTTGGGAAAATTTTAACAACTTTTTTTTTTAATTTAATTTAATTTTGCATAGAGAATATTTGAATAATACATATATAATACTTTAATGGTTCAAAAAGTATTCAGTTAAATGTCCCCTTCTCACCTCTAATCATCTCCTTAGAGATAAACAGTATTATATTACCAGTTTCTTGTTTATCATGCCAGAGATATTTTATATATATACAAGTTCTAACGTATGTGGATAAAATGTTTGTTTTCCCTTGAGCGCACTCATATTAAATTTGTACCTTTAAAAGAAAGTACCACTCAACTCCAAGTATCTCAGTTCTTACAATAAAGCTTCCTATGAGATTTCCAAAATTTTCATTGTAGAAGAAGGTCTTAATACCATGTGACATTGCTAGCAATCCTATTTGCCCACCTGTCTTTAGAAACATTCTGATTAAGAGCAAAAGAAGAAAGGAATTGTAGTTATGCAGGCACTTTCCCTCCAAACTCCTAATAACCTGTTATAGTTTGGTGGGTGAATGGGAATGAATTAGTTTTCTTCTCTCTCAGCCTAGACTATAGCCACTAGAAAACTATACTTCTGGTATAAATGTTCAGAACAAGCAAAGTAACCCTCCAGTCTTGGCACAGTGACAAGGAAGAACCATATTCTCGTCTTAAAAGCAAGACTAGATCTTGAGCTTAGCTCATGGTCAGCAGAACTGTTTGCTGGCCACCCCAGCACCAACTATTCCCGCTCTCCATCATGCTGGGCCAGAGGTCCAGCTAGCCCATCACAGGGCATCCAACTTCCATCCTGGCCCTCCATCAGCACCACTACCCTCCATGTGCTTAGAGGAAGCTTCACAAGCCCTGGAGAGCAACCTTCACCCACTGTCCCCCCAGACAGACTAAAATGTCTTACACTATGGCTTTTTGGTTGAGATTTTGTACTTTTTCCTCAGATAAAAATCATAAAATGTAAAACTTGTTATATAAACTATTTATCGAGTTTCTGGATCCAGCACGTATTAAGCACTCAATAATTTTTTCACAAGAGCTGCCTAAATGAATGAATTTTGTATTGTTTCAAAGGCTATTTTTAAAGATGTATGAATGATGCCTTTTGGCACTGCATATTATATTAAGTAAAAACAGCACAGGTGCAAGTTCTTGTGGTGCGAAGAGAATTTGTGGAGTGGTGCTTAAGAAAGGTTTGATGCAGCATTTGGTTCTAAAGCACTAATGATGACAGGATACAGATCATGCCAAGTGGTGGTCTATCCTTTGCGACTGACCTTACTAGCAGACTGTTATGTCTCTAAGCCATTTTTTTCTGAACTGAACCAGACATGCAGGGTGGAAAAAAAAATTAATGATGCTTGAATTACATAGCACCTTTTTTTTTTTTCCTGAAAAACCCCAGTGTTTAGCCAGCAATTCCTTTCCTTGTATCTGGTTATTTAATACCTTTCCTTCTGTTTTATTAAGAAATTCTTCACTATGTAAATTGGTTTCATTTATAAATGGTGAACATTTTCAAATTTTAAACTGTGCATGGTAATGTACATAAAAATGTGTCATATAAAGTATTATTATTTATGATTATTATTGCTGTTATAATTACTATAAAAATGACAATGTTTATAACGATCTCCCGAAAGGCAACTTGTTAGCTGGATAACTATGAGTGTAAATGAGCAGTGGCCTGGGCAGTGAGTGTGCATTTGATAAGAATTTATTGCTGAATTAATTGGTAGGTGTAATTTTCCCTGTCACAGAATCATAGGGAATAAGTGAGAACCAGCTTGGGAGATGAGGTCCCTTGTGCAAGTAAGAATGCATGCTCTGTGGGACAGCTCTTCTTGACATATGTGCCAAGTCATAAGAGTTTCAGTACTGAGCCCCAAAACATATATGTGGGTCTCTGGGAGGACTCTCAACCTCTAGTAATGAGGACAATGCAGGTACACAGCATGCCTGGGTTTGTGGCTCTTTTCTGACTCGGGGGCAGCAACCTCAGCTATGCGATAGGCAGTTGTCATGCTTCATAATGACCACCATTTGCTGACCACTTTTTATGTGCCAAGCATGGGCCAATTACCATACAACAGAATTTCATTGTATTCTTTCAGCAACACTATGAGGAATCATCACACTCGTTTGATATATGGGGAAACTTAGATGCAGACAGGTGTATCATCTTGACCAAGTATGCATCTCTTAAGTGGACTAGAGCATGAGTACAGGTCTAAAGCCCATGCCACAAACCGGTATTTCTCAAAGTGTGATGCTCAGTCCACTGAGAGGGCCATCAATTCCTCCAGATCAGCCTTGAAATAAACATGACATGCCCTTTTTTACAGTGCTTGTAATAGGCAAATGACAATTCCACACAGTTTCATTTTTACATAAGACTAAGGACAAAGTTCGCTAGTAACTTACTTGGTGGGTTACAAGGAGTTATTAAAGTGTTGATATTCAGCAACTAAAATTAACATGTTATTATGTAGTTTACAGATGGCTCTAGTTTATTATTCTATATTTTCATAAGATTTCAGACTAAGATCAGATGGTAAATTTGCTACTTTATGTATATTAGTCAGGGTTCTCCAAAGACACAGGACCAATTGGATATATAAAGAGGAGATTTATTATAGGAATTGGCTCACACTGTCATGGAGTCTGAGAAGTCCCACAGCGTGCCATCTGTAAGCTGGAGATCAGGCAAGCCTGTGGTATAATTCAGTCCAAGGCCAAAGGCGGAGAACCGGGGCAGCCAATGGCATAACTCCCACTCTGAGGCCGAAGGCCTGAGAACTGGAGGGCCAGTGGTGTAAGTCCTGGAATCCAAAGCCTAAAAACCAAGAGCTCTGCTGTGAGAGGCGGGAGAAGATGAATGTCCCAGCTCAAGAAGAGAGAGGGTAATTCGCCCTTACTTGCCTTTTGTTCTATTCAGGCCCCCAACAGATTGGATGATTCCTGCTCACATTGGTGATAGCATATCCTATTTACTTAGTCTACTAAATCAAATGCTAATCTTCCAGAAACACCCTCAAAAACACACTCAGACACAATGTTTTACCAGCTGTCTGGGCATCTTTTAGCCCAGGGAAGTTGACACATGAAATCAACCATCACAATATGTAATCACACAGATAATTGGAAATCCACTAGAAAGTGGGAACAGGTCAGGTGAGAGCACTGCGAGGTCTTTGCCTTGCTGAAGCGTGCTACAATAAAAAAACGTTGAGTACTGCTGTTTCAACCATTATGCTAAATGGAAGGGGAGAGAGGAGTGTCCTAGTCCATTTGGGCTACTATAACAAAATACCATACCCTGAGTGGTTTAAAAACAACAGAAATTTATTTCTCACAGTTCTCGAGGCTGGGACTTTGAGATCAAGGCACCAGCATTATTGGGTGAGGGCGCTCTTCTGGGCTGCGGACTGCCAGCTTCTCACTGTATCTTCACGGGGTAGAAAAAAAGAGCTAGCTAGCCCTCTGGTCTCTTCTTATAAGGGCACTAATCTCACTCAGGAGGGCTCCACTCTCAAGACCTAATTACCTCCTGAAGACCCCACCTCCTAATACTATCACATCAGGGGTTAGGATTTCAACATATGAATTTTAGGGAGACACAAACATTCATTCCACTGCAAAGAGTTTATTCGTTTGCATATGAACTGCAGAGCATGCTGGTATTATTTTCCTATACGTGGAATGGGAGCTTAAGAACAAAATGTTATTTTGTTTTTCTCATATTCCTATAATTTACATAAGATCCTTTCTTAAAAAATGCCCTATTGTTATTTTCTGAACTTATGATCTAGAATCTCCAGTAAGGCAGGACACATCCAATGCAGATGATTAGCTGTGTTTTCATTTTCACATTGATTCATTTTGTGAGTAAATATTATTTGAATCCTTTCCTGTTTTAATGTATCCTAATCATTCTGTCTTTTTCATACCCTAAGCAATATAAACTTCTCAGCAAAGTCATTTAATCTCTCTTCAGAAAATCAGAATAAGCACTTTTCTGAAACCTACCCAAGGCGGCTGCTACTCCAACACATCACCCATCAACTGCCTTTAGCAAACAAAAGATAATTTTTAGATTCCAAGCATTAACTATTCTTGGACCCATTAGCTGCAAGGGCATAGACAAATTGGGTTATTCAGTCTCTAAGCATTTCTGTCACAGAGTCAAAGATATATATTATTGTCCTTTATTTATTGAAATATTCCCGCAGCATTCATACCATACTCATCTGAAAACTTCTTCAGCCCATGGGATACAGTTCTTAATTTTCAACCATACGACAATAATTCAATGTTGATTCCTTCAGATCATCCAGTTATTATCTATTAGTAAGTGTGGTGGTACGAAGTAGCAATCATTTCTACTTGGCAATTTTATCTCAGCCCAAGAAAAAAAAATTGCTCAAATAGGGTAACAAAAGAAGTCTTTTAAGTCTTTGATATGACATTTATTACTGAAAATTCCCCGGGTTTTGTTGACCTCCATAGCAGCAATATTTTGATAATGCTTTTCAAGCAGTTTGAAAATAACTTTAATTTACCACTTAATAGTGCTTAAGACAGCAATTTGAACACCTGATAAGTATTAAGGATAAAAAAACAAAATATAAATAAGATGGAAGGGCAGATGCTACTACATTCGCTAAATTGTATCCACATTCAGTATCTTACCCTTTGTTCTGACAAAATAGGGTAAACCTCCAAGTTTTATACAGTAACCCTTTAATCCTAGGAAGCAAAGGGAGAGATCATCATAAACATGCATTTCTCTTTGTTCCTTTTTTCTTTCTTCAGGGAGACTGGAGTTTAAATCTTTCATTCACTCCTGAAGTAACAGTCAGCATGAAGCACAGCAAAAGTACTAATGATACTGAGTAAAAATAGTAATGATGAAATGCCAACCCAGCCTAATGTCATGATGAAAAGGCAGAAAGAGAAAATCAGTGACAGTTCTTTTCTCATTCAGACACACAGATTTATCACAGGTAATCAAATGTCATGAGGATTAAGAGGATTGTAGATAGGCCTTAGAACCAAAATCTTATGGTACTACTGGTCAGTGACCTCCTGTGGACCAAGTCTCACCCCTAAAAAACATTCTCAGGAAATTTAATCCCAGCAACAGTGACATGCTCTATTTTCCACGGTATAGGCGGTATGTCCACCATGGCGATCACCGGAATGCCCCTAGCAAGGAGATAACCCAGTGTCAGTCAGCTCCTTAGAAATGAGAGGGAAAGGCTTGTGTAACATGCAGTTCGTCATTGATTTGCAGTGATCATGTGCTGAAACTACCAGGTCTGGAAACCTAGGCCTTCAGGACTTCTTCAAATAGACAAAACAAACAAAACTTAATATAACAGTAAAAAGTACGGCTTTCTTGAAGTGCTCCTAAATATCACTCACCATTGTGGACAAGCCTACATAATGTGTATGTCATTTAGAGGATGGGCTTAAATGCCAAAACAGATGTGGATCCACCATTATTAAACTAGGTGATCTAAGCCTTTATTCTCAGGCTTTAGCAGTCATTAGAATCAACTGGAGGGCTTTTTTTTTTTTTTTTTTTTTTTGCGGTACGCGGGCCTCTCCAGACGCACAGGCTCAGCGGCCATGGCTCACGGGCCCAGCCGCTCCGCGGCATGTGGGATCCTCCCGGACCGGGGCACGAACCCGTGTCCCCTGCATCGGCAGGCGGACTCAACCACTGCGCCACCAGGGAAGCCCTGGAGGGCTTCTTAAAACACAGATTGGTATAATGTTCACTCTCAGAGTCTCTGGACCACACCTCAGTAGATCTGAGGTGGGCCAGAGAATTTGAATATCTAACAAGGACAGCGAAGTCAGAGATGATGCCGATGCTGCTCTTACTGAGACCACCACTGCGAGGTTCCATTCCTCCTCCCAGTTGTGCCTCCGTTTCTTAACCAGTTAACTCGAGAATATTAACACCTACCTCCCAGAGTTGTTGTGATCAATAAATGATGTATTGAAAGCTCTTAACGTGGTGCCTGGCACACATGAAGTTCTCAATCCGTGCTAGCTGTTATTACTGTTTAATTCTATGGACCCTGAAGGATCCCAAAAATGAAAACAATGAATGGCTTGTTGCGTTTACTTTGGTTGCTTCTCTGGATTTTCTGCTTTTAACTTCTGATCAGAGTAAACGCCTGTTTTCAATTTTGAGTTAGAAATGAAAGATTTTTGTTCTTCAAGGATGCTAAATCCACACTTAGTTTGGCTGCGTGATCTGTATATGTGGTTTTACATTCTTCATTTGTTTCTCACTCTGTGCAGTAAAATATTCATGATTTTGGTTGGCTGTACGGTGCCGTAAGATGTCCCAGGGGGAGTGAGGGAAAAGAACCACGCACGGTTCTACCTTGTAAGATACGTCAGGGACAAATTTCTTTCTACTAATGCAAACTTGGACTGCACACAGAGATAATGCTACCATTTTTGGACTTTCCACATTTTTAAGTTAATTGACTGTCTCTGGTAGTTAAGTTGTCTCTTGGTAAAGATGTGCCTTAGAAGATACAAGATGAGAAACTCAACTCTGTTGCTGACTTTGGAGCAAAACTGAGTTGGGTTAGCATTAATGACTATATGTGAATTCTTTCTGACAGAATTGCCTGGTTCTTATGTAAATTGGTATATGTTGTTGGTGCCTGTGTACAGAATAGAATCTAAGCCATAGCAATGAATGACAGAACCTAGAGATCTAGGGTTAAAAATCACTGATGGTTATAAAAGGAAGAAATTATTCTTTTTACTTGATGACCACAATGGAGGAAGACAAGACTTTTGAGTGGTGGGAATGGTTTTGCTAGAAGACTCTGAGCTAGCATGGGTGAAGCTCACGCGGGAGTATAGAGCGATGTGGGTCTCAGGTGCAGCATCCTATAGCCTTGTGCCCTGGATTAAAACAATCAAAGTTCACCATGTGGTGTTGCATATTCAGCACCATGCAAAATTACTGCTGTCTCCCATGGCACCAGATAACAGTAGTCTTCATCATATATAGGCTTATGAGGGAGCTTATCGGAAGTAAACTTCCAAGTTAAGATACCTTGGGAAGCATTCTTATGGTATCGATTTCTTTGCATATTTTTAAGACTGGTGCTTCCACCACTCAGGAGAAATACTTTCATACCATAAGGTAGAACAAGAGTCATTAAGGCAGAATTGAAGTTCACCACTGAATAGGGGGTACAAGGTGAAGCTTGCCACTTTAAGTAATTGCGGAGGTCTCCAGATGAATGATATATTGCAGATAACAGATGTGTTTCTTCTTTGATGATTCCTGGTGAACTGGAAAGCTTCCAGAAGATTAGAAATAAGTAAAATACCCCACATTGAAAAGCAGGCAGAGAAATATAAATTATATATAGACAAGTATTTATACTAGATAAATATACTAGATAAATATACGTATGTATATAAATATATATATGCATATTTCTAACAGCAAGACCTTAGAACAAATTATAGACTAGAGTCATGGGACCAGGGAGGTAAGGTTGTGTCACTGGCAGTCATCTTGTGCACATCAGATAATAAACAGTGACAAACTAACCTCATAGCACTTTTTGATAGTGTATAATATACTGATAACTCCAATGGAACAACACAGACATCCTATTTTTATTTCAGCAAGGCTTGTGGGCATACCACAGATATGGAGGAAATCATAATCGATTGATCAGGAGGAGAATGCAATAGTGAAATTGGCTGTCTTGCAAAGTGCTGAACCTCCCATCATTGAATGTAACCAAACAGATGCTAAATGAGAACGAGGGAAATGTCTTACTCTTCCTGTGTAGTGAGCTTTCATACTGGAAGTTCCATAAAGGAAGGTATTTAACTAAGTTACTAGAATAGTTTGTGCACTCAGCAAACATATTTGCTGAATAAACGAACATCAAGATTCAAGAAGGAATTGGATTTCAGCCTTTCCTAATGTTCAGATCTCAACTCTTAAATAGCTTTGATTTCTATTGAATTAGATATTGTTTGCTTAATGTAAAAAATATTAAAGGCAAGATAATGGAGACAATAAAAAGATTAGTGGTTGCTGAGAGAAGTGGAAGTGTGGGAGATGAATACACAGAGCACAGAGGATTTTAGGGCAGTGAAAATATTCTGTATGAGATTATAATGATAAGTACCTGTCATTACGCATTTGTGCAAACCTATAGAACCTACGACACCAAGAGTGAACCCTAACGTAAACTATGGACTTTGGGTGATTGTGGCGTGTCAATATAGGTTCATCCTTGTCAAAAAAAAAAAAAAAAATGTACCATTCTGGTGAGTGGTGTTGATAATGGGAGAGGCTACACATACGTGTGAGCAGGCTGTATATGGAAAATTTCTAGCTTCCTCTCAATTTTGTTGTAAACTTAAAACTAATTTAAAAATATAAAGTCTTTTGAAAACTATTCCGCATTTTTAATGAATATAATTACTTGTTCCCCAAAGTCTACCTTACATATTTTATCAATATAATAACCATGTAATGAAAGGAATCTAATTTTACTTGATACTGGGAAGTTTTGGTTTTAATTTTCTTAACGTTTAAAACCTGATGTGTTGGAAGGAAGCTTAGGAATGTATTAGTAAATGAGCAACCAGGGCTCAGGATTTCTGCCATTTGAATTTGGGGTTCTATTACTAATGTCATCCAATAAGAGTATTGCTAGTCTCAAGGTTATATTGTCTATATAACCTTCCCTTGAATGGAAAATAAGTAAGAGCACTGAGGAGAAAATGCTTGGAAATGTAAATGGTTTTTATAATATGGGTTTGAACCAAAGTTAAAATGTTTGCAAGCTCAGTTAGCAGAATAATTTAGCTACTGATTAAGGCACTAATTACTACTCTATACTGCACCAATATTAAATGGCTAAAGTTTCTTAACTGGATTATACAAGATAAGTACCCCCCAGGGAATATTTGACAATATCTGGAAACCTTTTTGGTTGTCACGATTAGGGGGTGATGGTGGCATCTAATGGGTAGAGGCCAAGGATGTTTACAATTTTGCTGTTGAGCAATAGCATAAATGATGCATTTACAAAACCATCAGTAGATTAATTCGTTCAGCCTTCTGAAGAATGTATAGTTTTGACTAAATGAAAATATTTATTTAGGGACTTTCCTGGCAGTCCAGTGGTTAAGACTCCATGCTTCAACTGCAGGGGGTGCGGGTTCGATCCCTGTTTGGGGGACCAAGGTCCTACATGCCACAGCAAGGCCAAAAAAAAAAACAAAATTAAAGATTAAAATATATATTTAATTTTACTAAGTACCCCTCAGAAACCTGAAGCAAATGCAATTTTTACAGAACAAAATGTTAACATGACTGGAGAAACCCTTTTCACTGCTCATGAATTTCGATAAAATGATGCCATTCAAAGTCCACAGCCATGAAGATAGGGATTCCACCTTGCTTCCTACTATGCTCTCACCAGCTGTGATTTTAAAGGAATTAAATGTTTATTAAGTGCCTTCTGTATACCAAGATGCTGGCTTATATGCTCTCCCATATGTTATCTAATATAATTTTTACAACAAATACATGAAATAGTAATTATTTTCCCTGCTTTATAAATGAGGAAACAGTGGCGCTGAGAGATTAAGCCACTCCCTAAAAGTGCATCACTAGAAAAGGGTGGAAATAGAACCCTGTTCTGATGATCCCGACACACCCTGCTCCTCTGCCTCTACACCCACTGTAGACCCTAAGATGTATATGAGTATTTAGTCATTCTGATTCATTACTCAGAGGATAAACTGATGAATGGATACACAAAGTCTATGCAAAGACTTTAGCAGAAGAGTTTTCCGAGTGGTTTGGAATCAAGATAAGACTATATATATATATACATGATAGCTGATACTTACTGAATATGTATTGTTTTACTCTGTTCAGGCTGCTGTAACAAAGTACCATAGACTGATTGACCAGGTGGATGATAAACAACAGAAATTTGTTTCTCTAGAAGTTCTAGAAGCTGAAGTCTAAGATCAGATTGGGTTCCCTCTTCCATGTTCCAGACTGCCAACTTCCCATAGTATCCTCACATGGTGAAAAGAGAGTGAAAGAACTCTCTGGGAATTTTTTATAATGGCACTAATCCCATTGATGAGGGCTCCATCCTCATAACTTAATCACCCCCAAAGGCCCCACCTCTTAATACCATCATATTGAGAGATAGGGTCTCGACATATGAATTTGGGAAGACACGAACATTCAGTCCATAGCACTTACCATGCTTCAGATACTGTTCTCGGTGCTTTCTATGCATTTTCTCTTTTATTTTTCAAACAGCATAACAGAACTCACGAGGTGGATACTATTATTACCTCCATTTCGCAGGAGTGTAAACCGAGACTCAGAGGGGTTAAATACCTTGCTCTAATCAGATAGCTGTTAAATGGTAAAGCCTAGATTTGTATCCGGACACTGAAACTCTAAAACAACTACAGTTGTCAACTGGGGGCTATTTTGTCCCCAGGAGATAGTTGGCAATATTTGGAAACCTTTTTGGTTGTCACAGCTATAGGGTGATACTGGCTTCTAGTGGATAGAGGCCAAGGATGTTTACAGTGCACAGAACAGCTCCCAGAAAGAGAAATTATCCAGCCCCAAATGTCAATAATGGCAAGGCTGGGAACCCTGCTGTAGGACCTACCTTCAGCATTTCTTTGTACTTTTCTGCCATTGAATTGGGGCAGAATCATGGAAATAATGAATATGACATCTGACATTACTGATGATTAATTCTTACCTGTATTTAATCTTACACCACTTTTTCATGGCAATGTTGATTTTAATATATAACAGCATTATGTTATCTAAATTACATCAAAATTATCTTGGCATCTTCTATAAAAGAAAAATGTCTCGTCTCACATCCAAAACTTCCTACTAAATTGGTCTGCAGTAAATCTCCTGAGAATCAGATTTTTTTTAAAGTTCCTCAAATGATTTTTAACATGCAGCCAAGTTGTTTTGAGAAACGTATAAAGAAAAATAGCAGAGATATTTAAAGTATGGAACACTTTCTAGTCTCCACTAAAGTAATACAGTAATGGCCCACAGTCACTGAGTGCTTATTTTGTGCCCAGGACAGAGCTGAATACTTTACAGGAATGATCGTACTTTAAATTCTTCAGTACTTTTATCAGGTAGATGTTCTTACGGCCATTTTTACAAATGATGAAACTGAGGCGTCAGAGTATTAACTAACTTGTCCAGAGCACACCACCAGTATGTGACAGAGCTGCCAGTTGACTCTGGCTCCTCCTGATTGGAAAACCCACGCTGTAAACCCGTGGCTCTGAAACACGAGTGTGATCAGAGCCACCTGTAGGGCCGTGAGGACACAGATGGCTGGACCCCCTCCCACACACCCACATCAGAGGTTCTGAGTCAATACGTCTTGGGTGGGGTCTGAGAATTTGCATTTCTAACAAGTTCCCAGGTGATGCTGCTAATCTTGATGTTCTGGGGAACTATAATTTGAGAACCCCAGTGCTAAAGAGGGACAGTTTTTTATAAAATCAAGCTCGCTCTCTTTTATGGCACATCTTTTGTTTAAGAAGCTTCATCTCTCATTTTCCCCCTGAATCTTAGGGGATTTTTTTTTTTAAAGTACTTTTCTGTCCCACTAGCTTAATGTCTTTTCATACCAGGGACAGTCTAAGTACCACATTGGTATGACAAGCGTATAAATAGTTGCTGCCTACAGTGGAGTGGGGTGAAGGGAGAGCCATCCAGGGGGAGAGATCAACACCCTCTTGCCTCCAGTGATAATACCCCTAACCAGAGAAAAAGAAATCCAAACAGGACAAAGAAGGGACCTAAACCAATGGGAGAAAACTCCAAAGTGGTAATTAAATGCCTGACATAGGGGATGAAGGGAAAGGTAGCAGATTAGAGGAGAACAGGAAATCAAGAGAAGTTTTTTGGTCCAACCTCCTTGTTCCTACACTAAGAACCAATTCTGATTAAATAAAGGGCAAAAAGAGGTAAGAGATTTTTTTCTTAACCTGCTCTCATCTCTGCTAAGTAGCAGCAAGCAAATAAGTCAACATGCCCCAAAGATGAGCCATCAAAGTGAAACATGAGTTAAAGGCAATGGTGGGAGTAGGCGGTGAGAATTATATCTGGTCCCCCAGTGCCACAGTCAGTCAGCAGCAATACACTCACCCACCAACCGACTCCATACATTTTATTGAATCTCTACGAGACGTTGAGAGAAACACAAAGAGAGGGTTTTATCCCTAAGGAGCTTACAGTCAAGGTGAAAGGTGAGCATATAAACAGGATTAATGAAGAACACCGGGACCAAATGAGCGGCAGAGACATAGGAGCCTAGGGTAATCACCATGATTGGAGTGGGCAGGGGATGCTTTGCAGAGGTGATGGGCATTGAGCTGAGTCTTCAAGAATAGGTCAGATGTGGGTAGTTGGAGCACAGTAGAGAGAGGCCCTCAGCAGGGTCGAGGAGGAGAGAGGAGCATCATGGGAAAGGCAGAGAAGCGAGGAATTTGGGGCCGACTTTCAAGGTAGATGGATGGATTTGGCCCTGGATCATAGGGTAAGTACCTGAAGACAGGGCTGACCCAGGCTGCAAAAAGCCAGACCAAAGAGGAGAATGGGTTTGTCTTGTGGACCCTGGAGGGCTGGAAAGTTTTTGATAAGGAGAGCGTTGTGATAACACTATAACTCTAGGTAAATTCCAACCATTTCTTCCTTTCCTTCCTGACCATACACCCCGTATTCAGGCTGGATTCCCCCCTCATGCACATGCTTCTATCTCCAATCCTGCCCTTTGTTTGTGGGGCACAGGCATGCTCTGTGCATCAAGGTTCCATTGAGTCTGTTTCAGCGTTCTTCGGTACCAATTTCCTGGCTTGCCAGAGCAGGAGCTGGATTTTTTTTCAAGGCTCAGGAGGCATGAGGAGGTATAAGTTTCTAACCCAGGATTTGGCTTCCAGCATCATACGAATTGTGCCTATAAATTTCGTTCCACGCAAGGTAGCGTTTACTAACCTTTAAGTAGTTCACAGAGAACAATTCAGCCTCCCCATTCAAATGGTAACACATGAAACATTTGGTATCCCCCAAGTCTGTTTACTTTCTGACTTTAAAAAAAATGGTTTTAAATAGCTTTCTTACCTATCCTCATTACCAACAGGTCTTCTAAAAGTATTATTCCTGCCATTATATAGAAAATGACAATTATAATGGAAGAATTTAAATAGGATTAAATCCAAGGTTGTTTTTTGTTGTTGTTCTTTCCTTTCTCTTTTTTTTTTTTTTGGCCACACCGTGTGGCATGTGGGATCTTAGTTTCCCACCAGGGATCAAACCCGTGCCTGCTCCACTGGGAGCGCGGAGTCTTAACCACTGGACCGCCAGGGAAGACCCTAAATTCATAGGTTTTAAATACACACTGGAGTGCGAATTCCATCTTATTTGTTTCCCAGTGTCTAGTACAAATAATATTAATTATTAATTAATATGTATTGGCTAAATGAACAAATAATAACCAGAGTCAACAGCCAAAATGCATGTCTCGGAGATAAGCAAAGACAAGAAGATTCATTTTCAAGTATATTTGCTGAATTTCCAATATGTACCAGACACGGTGCTAAGGGCTTTCACATTTCCTCCTCATACAACTCAAGTGGGCAGACGTTATGATCTTATGTTAGAGATATGTAACCTGAGGCACAGAAAAAGTTTAGTAACTTACCCAAGATTCCCAAACCAGGTGTTCTAATTCAAATCTAATTCAAACTCCAAGCTTCTGTCCTTGAGTTTTTCCCAAATTTATCTAATTATAGCAAATACCTGAGTGCTTATTACTCTAGCTTCTCACTTCAAGCTCTCCTCAGAAGATTCTGACTCAGTAGTTGGTGGGGGTCAGGAATCTATGGCTATGGTGATTCTGAGAAACATTTCAGGGGTCTTCAGTCCCAGCTGCCCATTGGAATCATGTTGGCAACGTTTAAAAACTCCACATGCCTTGGCCCTGCTCTAAACAAATCAATGGGAAGTAAGAGAGAAATCTCTAGGCCTCGATATTTTTTAATTCTCCAGATCATTCCAGTGGGCATCCAGAGCTGAGAACCACTGGGCTCAGCTCTACTATACTGACAATAATATTTAAGGGGTTTACCCAGCCTCCTCTAAGCACCTCTCCACCCCTTGCCTTTCTTCCCGTACAGTGTGGGCCAGGAAAAAGCCAAGATACTTAAATGAAAAGAGGAACAGAAGGGAAGGAGATCAAGAAACCATTTGTGACAAGTGATTAGGGAAAAAAAATGAGAGCTGTCGAAAGTGGTAGGGGGAGGTGAGGGGTGAAGAGAAAGGTTTGAGATTCATCACTGAAACAATTTACTAACTCTAAGTGGAAGGTACATAAAGCTGACACTCATGTGAGCATATTGCTCTCAAGTAAAGATCATGCACTTTTCTGTGGAAGTCAAAGCAATTTTTACAAACTCATATATTTATCCTTCCTTGTGACAAGGCTTGAAGATCAGAAATTCTGTCTGGGGACTTCCCTGGTGGCGCAGTCATTAAGAATCCTCCTGCCAATGCAGGGGACACGGGTTCGATCCCTGGCCCGGGAAGATCCCACATGCCGCGGAGCAACTAAGCCCGTGCGCTACAACTACTGAGCCTGTGCTCTAGAGCCCGCAAGCCACAACTACTGAGCCCATGCACCACAACTATGGAAGCCCACGCACTGTAGGTCCTGTGTGCCGCAACTACTGAGCCTGCATGCTGCAGCTACTGAAGCCTGTGCACCTAGAGCCCGCTCGCCACAACTAGAGAAAGCCCATGCGCAGCCAAAAAGAAAAGTTAAAAAAATATAAAGAAATTCTGTCTGTGTCTTTATCGTTCTTATTTTACAAGTGGGAGTACTGAGGCATGCTGGGAGAATGAAGTCCCCAAACTGGTTCCCAGGCTTTGTTGCCACCTCTGCTGTAAGGGGTGCATATTTTCTCTGCCTGTAAAATACTCATGGGCATAGACAACCACAGTGCGATATCTGGGAAAACAGAAATATGGAATACCTTTATGCCATCCTTCCTCCCAAACAACTGGAGGGTCCAAAACAATTGGAGCAAGTTAATATGATGGAAATTTATGTTATACTTTGATAATCAGAAATAACTTCAGTTACGTGGCATACGCCTATTGGATCTGTTTCCAAAGGGATGAAAACAAAGGAGAAGTGAAGTGCAGAAATTGTAGGTATCTATACACTTCTGGTGGGAGAAAATGACGTTTTAAAACTGCTGATTGTGATCTAGCAAGTGCTGCATTCCTTTGTATCAAAAAGAAAAACCAGGGCTTCCCTGCTGGCGCAGTGGTTGAGAGTCCGCCTGCCGATGCAGGGGCCACGGGTTCGTGCCCCGGTCCGGGAAGATCCCACATGCCACGGAGCGGCTGGACCCGTGAGCCATGGCCGCTGAGCCTGCGCGTCTGGAGCCTGTGCTCCGCAACGCGAGAGGCCACAACAGTGAGAGGCCCGCGTACCGCAAAAAAAAAAAAAAAAAGAAAGAAAAGAAAAACCAGTGTTCTCCCTCCTGCCTTCCTCGCCTGGGCAGTCCTTCACCCTCACTTAATGAAACGGAACAGGTGATGGCTTTAACGCCTCTTTCATTTAATCTCATTAATGCAGTCTGTTGGGATTCTCATTGTAGGGTAACATAGGGACAGTCGCGTTAGACCTCTAATGAAAAGTGCAATATTTTTCGATTAGACTTTTAATTGCTACGTGAAAATGTGTGAGGATGAGCTCAAAACCAAAGCTGAGGCCACTGGTGAGTTTTGCATTTTCTTCTTTCTTCTGACACTTAGCTGTACGAACTCTCCTTCAGGCAAGACAGTAAGCGTTTATAAGCTCTCGGCAAAATAAAGTGATGGCTAAGTGGGGGAACAATAAAATATTTTCTGACTTGAGCATTTATGTAATAAATAAGTCACTCAGGCTTTATTTTACACTGGAGAACATATTTACATATAAATATTACTATATCCTAGAGCAAATTACCAAACACATAAGTTTTGAGACTGAATTCATGTGGTCATCTGCCCATTACACTAACATGAGGTTAACAGTGTGAACATCCATGTCACAATTTTGTCGCTTTGATTTTAGCCATTGTCATTACTATTGTTAAGATCACTTTACTTTTCTAATTTTTTTAAATTTTTTTTTAAATTGGTTTATCAATATATTATGGCAGGTACTTTCTCGTGTAAGAAATCTGTTTTTCAAAAAAAATTCTATTTGGTTGAATGATTATTAACAGGTGGATTATGTTTGAGTTTTTCGTCTAAATTTTTTGTAAGTAAAGTAGTACATAGTTCCCTAAACACACATTATCTCATAGCATAGAGAGATTTTTGAGCATTCACTTTAAAAATATTTCAGGTCAAGATGGTGCATGATTTGTTGCCATTTTTTTTGTTAGTACTAGAACAACAGTTGGAAATATTAACATGTAAATTGATATAATTGTTCGTTTCAAATCATATAAGCCTAAAAATTGTTCAAAAAAAGTTACTAAGCAAATTAAAACTCCTAAAATATTATATTAACTCAGAAGTACATTTTTCCACAATGCTAGAGCTTCCTAGTGCCTGTATTTTTAGAAAAGAATAGCTATTGTTTCAAGGCAATTATTCACTGATTCCAGAATATATATATTTAAAGACTTTATTCATGAAATAAGCCATTACCAACAGATTGCAGTTCTGACATCAATGGAATCTTTAAACAACGATTTATCCTTCCTTTTGACAGATTTACTCAGGATATTGTTGTTTAGAAATTAATAACACTGGACGTATTAATGTCTATGTACTTAATCCTCTTTGGGTCTCAATTACAATTAGCACAGGCTGACAGGTAAACTTACATGTTCCTTTCTCCCTTGATTTGGTGTTAAAAAAAACAAACAAACATGAATTTGTCTTCTATTGTAAAGTTACATAGAACACTTTAATTTTAGGAGCTTATACGTGTGTGTGTGCATACACACACACACACACCTCATTTTTTAAATGAACTGTATGAACAAATGTGCCTTTACATTTTAAAGACAACCAGATATTTTACTTTCCTCTTAAATTTTAGTGGAATTAAAAGGAATATTCCAGATTAAAGCTGCAGCTTTTTTTCAAGTTACTACGGTAGAAATTTTAGTGTTGTGCTTAGCAACTGGTTTTCACCAGTCTTTTTCCTCTATTAGTTCCCCCAAAATAAATATTTCTGCTGCTTTGAAGTAATTCAAGCCTCTAAAGAAAATACTCAGAAAAGCTCCACTTTTTCCTACCAATTTAGACCACCTGGTAGCATCAAAATGCCTTTGGTAGAAATTAATGTATAAGAAACACAGCTAACGAATGGAGCAGCCATAAACATCTCCATGCAAATGTTGTTATAAACTATCAAGCAATGATTATGAATTTGCTGCTTGTAGAAAAACAGTTCAGATGAAACTTGTGAAAATGAAATTTGAAAATCAGGGTATCTGTTCTTAGTACTTGGTCATCGTTGTTCACAGAACTCCCTCACCAGCTTACGTAAACACTGAATAAAGCTGTTAGGGATTACTTGCAGCATGATGGATCTGATGAGCTCAAAAATAAGATAGCTTGGGTCCTATAATATTTAGGATTATGCTGGTAATCTCTTTAGGGAAAGTGTGCAGTATCAGCAGAAAGGCACTTTAGTCTTCAAGGGAGCTAGGCACTCATAATTCTATATTTGTTGAGTGGCTAAGCCTTTGCCTACCTTGATATAGGGTCTGTGTGATGTTTGGAATAGGGTGAAATTATAAGAAGGGGCTTACTGGAGTGACATCCCAAGTTATCATTTTACCCCTAAAATAATTTCTGGTGCTGCATACAGGTGAGAATACATTCGTTTAAATTCTAAGTGTCTCCTTTTTTGAAAAAGGCTGTCTATATAAGTATGAACTAAACCCAAAGGTGTCTTTCTCCAACCTCTGAACTTGTTCTTGTCTCTAGAGATGAAATAAGAATTACGATTGTTTTTTCAATTCTATAATTTCTTTTCAAAGTTCAATTCAGAAACAATGGAGACTGAGTTGCAAGTTTGCTAGAACATAAATGATATAGAAATGTAATTCTCAGTGCAGAAACTTACAATATATTTTTCTATGGTAGCATTGTCTATGTTAAAAACAAAATCAAATCTCTTGCAGTTAATCCAAAAAATGAGTTCCTAAAATCTGAATTCTTATAGAATGATCACTGGTATCCAGGTGTTCTCCCATAAGTGAAAGATCCCTCATGTCATGTTGGAGTGCCCATTCAAATGAATTTTTCCCTACGTCAACCCTCTGATGGCAAAGAAAGTCTTTGGGGCTAATGGTAGTGACTGTTCTTTTTCCATTTCATTCTCTCTCTCTCTCTCTCTCTGACACACACAAAACTGGTGTAAATATCTCACCTATGTTCTAAAGTTTGTTTGTGTAGTTATTTGCTGCATCCATGGCTAAGGGCATGTTTTTTTTAAAAAAAAAAAACAGAAGTGTTTGTAAATATGTAAGAGGGATAAATTATAATACTGTTCAGTTCATCCAAGCAGACTGTAGGACATTATGAGCCAGTTAAATCAATCTCTTATTACATTAGGAAGAAAAATGTTAATATGGTGCCAACATTCTGATCTTATATGGACGTTGTCCTCATGTGGGACAAGAATCCACCAAGTATCTCATGCAAAGATGAGATGCCACGTTTATTTCACAAGGTTTCTCTTTTCAAGAACGAAGGCATTGAAATTGGATTCTGATTACTGTATTTTAGACTATGTCCTCACCTTTGCCCCTGTAGTCTTGGTTTGTCTCTTTTTTAACACACTTCAAGAGATTTGGTCTTTCTTTACCACTAAGCAGGAAGAGACTTTTTTTTTTTTTTTCTTATTTTCAAGTTCTCTGAAAAACTTCTGAGAACTTCAGGAATGGTCTCTACCACATCTGTCAATGGAAAGAGTGAGAAATAGTACTGTGTCCTTTCCACCCCACACTTCAGTTGCTTAGGGTTTTCTTGGTGTGTATGGGGGACGGGGGAGTGTTAATTAGTTTTCCTGTTTCAACCTTTGAATTGTTTACCTTCAAATATATAATTTAGTGGCTTTATTTTTATATTTCTCAACCATGTCCCTGTTAATTGGCCTTTTCAAGTATTCTTGAAAAGAATGTAATATAGGAACCTCTTCTTAGAGCACAGTGAACAGTGAAACTGGGTTGAACCACATGACATCACCAATGTTGACTATCTCCTTGCACAAAAGAGTGGCAGATTCATATGGTTCAATATGACATATGTGACTACAGATAAAAGCATGATTGTTTGATAACTCAAAGAATTCTGCTACTATTTATTTTTCATTTAACCCCATTAACTACCCTGTTTACTTTCTAAGACCCAGCTCAAAAGCCACCTCATCCATCAAATCTTGCCAGCTTTCCCTAGTTGAAATCAATGTACTTCTTCCAGGTTTAGTTTAGCATTCATCTCAGTCTGCCCTGTGTCGACGTTATGTATACCTGTGTGGGGTTGTACAATCATTGTATTCACTTTGGAGACAGAAACTTGGTTTTGCATATATCTGTGGCCTAAAAGAAACAAATGCTTGCTCCATTGCCTTTGCTGGGGCTGTCTCAGAGGATTTTCACTACCTCCATCAAAAGAAGCACTTTGAGTAATTCAATTATTTCTAATAGTTAATAGAATTTTTAGTACAGTGTTAGATTTACAGAGTAATTGAGCAGAGTTCCATATATCCACCCACCCTCTCACATACAATTTCCTCTATTATTAATAGCTTGCATTAGTGTGATATATTAGTGAACCAATACTGACACATTATTATTTACTATAGTCCATAGTTTACATTAAGGTTCACTCTTTGTGTGGTACTGCTCTGTGGATTTCTGAGTTTCGACAAATGCATAGACATGTATCCATCATTACAGTATCATACAGCACAGTTTCACTACCCTAACAATTCTCTGTGTTTCACCTATTTATCCCCCAAACCTGGGCCAACCACTGTTTTTTTGTTTGTTTTTTTTTTTACTGACTCCAGAGTTTTGCCGTTTCCAGACTGTGCTATAGTTGGAATCATACTGTGTGTAGACTGTTCAGACTGTCTTCTTTCACTTAGCAACATATATATAAGGTTCCTCCATATCTTGTCATGGCTTGATAGCCCATTTCTTTTCAGCACTGAATAATATCCCATTGTCTGGATGTGCCATAGTGGGTTTAGCCACTCACTTATTGAAGGATGTCTTGTTTGTTTCCAGTTTGGGGTGATTATGAATAAACTTGCCATAAACATCCATTTGCAGGTTTTTGTGTAGACATAAGTTTTCAGCTCACTTGGTAAATACGTAGCAGCACAATTGCCGAGTCATATGGTAACACCATGTGGCTGTGTAAGAAACTGCTAAACTGTCTTCCAAAGGGGCTGTACTATTTTGCATTCCCACCAGCAACGAATTCCCTTTGTTCTGCATCCTCGCCAGCATTTGGTATTGTCAGTTTTTTTTAGATTTCAGTCATTCTAACAAGTGTGTTGTTTTAATTTGTAATTCCCTAATATAATATGACATTGAGCATCTTTTCATATACTTATTTTCTGTCCGTATATCTTCTCTGGTGAGGTGTCAGTTTTGATCTTTCGCCCAGTTTTTGAAGTCTAAGAGCTCTTTGAATATTTTGCATAGAAGTCCTTTATCAGATACGTGTTTTACAATATTTTCTCTCAGTCTGTGACTTGTCTCTTCATTCTCTTAATGCAATTAGATTTTTAACAGAAAAGCTGTATTTTTTCATCTTCTTAAAAGAGGCTTTTTTGCTCTTTTGATTTTTTCTCCAGAGAATTAACTCTGCCTGGTCACTCTGAATCATCTGTGTGACCTGGTGTGTGGAGTTTCTCCATCCCTGCCCTCCTTCGGTGAGGGTGGTGCTGCATAAACTTGAATTTCCTATTGAAGTTTTCAGCTAAATGGAGACTAGAGAAAGGGGTTCAGAAACAAATTAAGGAACTAAAGAGAGACAAGTTTTTTCACTGCAGCACAACTGCTGTTTTCTTCTTTTTATAACTGGAAGAATTAGCTATCAAAGAGGATGCATGTCTTTTTTTCTTATACAAAGTTGTCTTCACAGAGAGTTGGAGCTTGAGGGCAGATACCCTGAGAGTTAAATTGGAGAAGGTCTTCCCTTTCTCTCTTCCAGAACTTCTCAAATTTTACTCTGCATCACAGAGGTTCTCTTACAGTGCAGGTCCTGACTATGTTGGTCTCGGGTAGGACCTAAGTGCCCACATTTCTATCAAGCACCCAAGCCATGTCAGTGCTGCTGGTCAGGGACCACACTTTGAGTAGCAGATCTCAAGACAGCACTATGATAGAGGAGAGGAATGTGATGAGTATCCATCATGACTGTTGAACTCTATGTTAACTAATCGGCTTCCGTGAGATGGGGCAGCATTCCAAATGTTTCATTTCCAGAATTACCATGGCTAGCTGAAATGAGTTCATTTCTGTTTCAAACACTGTTTGACCTTCTTCGATTTAACAAAAGAAGAAAACTTGGTGCAATTCCATTTCTAAAACAGAAAAACTGTTTTTTAATCTTCTCAAGAGAGGCTTTTTCACACTGAGGATCCAGAGAGTGAGCTAGCATCCAGAACCCCAAGAGGGAGTCCACAGAAGAGGGGGGACACACTGCCGTGCAGTATTGTAACATGAAGAAGATGTAGGCACAGCTGACAGCCATTAAATCTGCAAAGGAAACCGGTACACTGGATGTTCATTACAGTAACGCAAGATGTTTCTGGGAATACCCTGGCTTCTCTTTCTTCTGCCTTGGCAATTAATGACCAGAGTTTTTTTATAACTAACCCTTCAATTGTCTTACTGCCTTTTGAACAAAAGAGAAATGCCTAAAAGACAATAGCAGAATCTGCTTTTCCAGAATCCTGTAAAGTTTATTTCCCGTAATGCCAGCGAAATTTAAAATTCCATCAATTCTCATAGTAGCTAAAACTGTAATTACCTGGACATCATAGAACATTTCTTATCAAATTTGAATACTGCCCTGGGAGCTTGTTACAAAGCAAATTCTGATGCAGTTGGCTTGGGCAAGTCTTGATAGTCTGCATTTCTAACATGCTCACAGGTCCTGCCGATGCAACTGGTCTACAGACCACACTGTGAGTGCTCATGGGAGACATTAACTGCTTTCAACCTGAACGATGTCAGGTCCTACACACACATTATCTCATTATAATTAACACTTTGACAGGACAAGATGTACTTAATGGGAATTAATTCAAAAATTATGAGTTTAAAACCACCACGACTTACAAAAGTGATTTGCTTTGCTTCCAAGGGAGATATTTAACTTATTATCAGTAATGCTATTAATGATAATACTAATTTCTGTCATTGTTCTCTGTTGGTCTTTGTTGGTCTCATTCTCTGTTGTTTCACTCTTCTGGGGAGTCAGAGTAAGCGAGCAGCTCTTTAGGGGTAAATGCTAATATGCAAAAGATAAATCAGCTCCCTTCATGATCCTACAAATTATGCCTTTGGAAAAAATCATTTTTTGCCATTATCTTATGATAGTAATTTTTTTTTTCTTACTGTAGTTTCCAACAATATACAGTGTAGGGAATTATAGTGATATAAAAATAAGTGGTATCTTTAGATCATTCAGAAGCTGTCTATCAACTGAATAGAACAGAAAGTTCACACAGACCACCACCCTGAATACTACAGAGAAGAGCTTGAGAAGAAAGAGTGACCCCAAATACTGATAGATGTGAGGGCATTCCAGTAGGAATTAGAGTACACTGAATTTCATGCACTATATTTGGTATTTAAGCAGGATGCTGGGATTAAGATACTCTGTGCCCTGATGAGATAAACGAGAACACAAACCTGATCCAATATCTGGAATCTTTTCAAATTAACCACATAACATGGTACAAGGGCAAAGGCTCAAAGACTTTTACTTTTTTCCTGAGGGTCTCATTTTTCCACACTTTCATCCCACCCCAATCTTGGAGCTATTTTCTGATAAATCAAAGTTACAGTGGAACCAGATTTCAGGAATACCTGCTTCATCTTTTGGGGCTGTTGCTATGTGATATCATAAAGTTTTGTACCTAATAGAGGTAGATACTTAATCTGCCAATGAGAGAGGAAAAGAGTACAAACAGGGATTTTAATTCAGATTTGCCACAAATGATATATGAGATACAATCTAAGTAGGAGATACAACTTGGGCTACTGAGACCATCTGCAAAAAGATTTTTAACCAAAATAGTCATCTGTATTGGAAACTTTTACATATGCAAATTGTGCTTCACTCAGACATTAAGAGTTCTTCCCGCACTGCCCACTTTTAGCATAACTAAAATTCTGGGAAGGAGGAACTGGCAGGCAAACCCAGTGTCCAGGAATGGGAGTTATCCTGGTTATGGGTAGATGCTTCATATTTCCCTTAAGAAAATAAAAGATGCTGCAAGTATAGCCCCCAAACAAAAGCCAGGAAATATAGAGAGAACTACTGGTCACTCCTTAGTATTTTCAGATTCTGGCCTTATCCCAGGATCTTATTTCCTTTGCAGGTGGCTTATGTGCTACAGAGAATTCCTTGTTAATAATTTGATTCATTTAATTCTCAATGGGAGCCTTTTATCATATCAGGATCACCAGGGGGCCTTTTTCAAAATACATATCCACTCTAGTCTTGAGATTTTGATTTCTTCTCCTCACCCCAAATACGGAAAATCAGTATTACTTAAAGCCTCTTTCATAAAAGGGAGTGTCAAATCTTTTGGTTTTACTGAAAGAAAAAAAATTAGGACTATTGCTTTAAGGAGTTATAAGAATTCTCTTTCAGGCTCCATAGAAAATATTTTAAAACAAGTATGGCCTGGACTCTGTCCTCAATGGATTTAAAATGGCCAGGATATAAAAATGGCCGGGTTGAGGTATAAGAGTTGGAATGCTAAGAAAAGAGAGCCATAGGAGCTCACACAGTAAAAAATGTTTCCACCAACCAGAAAGTACGTAAAAGGTCCATTATTACTACCATTCCTTACGGATGCTTTTAACAGTTAAGGTATTTTGATGAATCAAAGTGATTCATTTTCTAGTTAACACATTAGCCCGGATTAGTTTATTTAACCTTGATACCTGGTGTCACAGCTGGGGCTTCTGAAGGAGTAGAACTAAAGATATGTATATTTTGAGAAGCAGGGAGAATGAAAAGCATGGTGGCTTTGTGTGATGCTGTGTTAAGGGCCCCTCAGCAAGGAAGGGCCTTCAGGAGTACTCCAGGGTCAGAACTGCCATCTTCAAAGAGGGAGACAAATTTGGATTACTACTCTGCAATCGTTGAATAGGACCTGCCTGCCAAATCAGGGGATATTTAGTTGTGCTTCATGAATTATTCTAATATGAAGTAAAACATCAAATTATTTTAAATCTTCCCTGACACTCTTTGATGCTATAAGAATATCATTTCCAAATAAACAATATATGATTGCTTTTATAAACAAAAAGATTTAATTGGTAAATAAAAATTAACTACAGTCTCCACAGAGGCTTACCAATAGAAAAATGTAAGAGAAAGGACGATACAAGAAATTGAAAACCTGATAAGTGAGCACATCTCAAGCCATCTCTCAGGGCACTGCAGCCCATTTAAATTCGTCTCACAGAGGCTATTGTTGAATTAATCTATGAGTCCAGCAAAAGTATGGAAGTTGAACTCCCTCCTCAGCCTCTATCACCTTCATTGTCACAGCTGGTGAGGTCCAAGCCACCAAATCCTCCCTAGATGTTCAGTTTGAACCACAATAAATAGCTTGTCTCTAGATCTGCAGTCACCGAAAGACAGTCGCACAGGAAACAATGACTGGTATAATGGCAAGACATTTAGAAATGGCAAACATTGGAGCAATAATGTGATGTGTTGTCGTAATTAGTGTCTGAAATACCCTGCCTTGAAGATGTGCTTTATAAAATACATAGTGTGAACTGTGAATCTGTAGCTCAGAAGCAGTTTATTTCAAATGAGAGAAAAGGAAAAGGATTCGTACTTTAAATTATTTAAATTTATATTCACCTATAATAAACCTCAGATGATCTATTCTGCCATAGTAGGTAAAAATGGTCATAGATTTTCCAAACTGATAACCCCTTCCCACACAACAGGCTTACACATACACACTTTTAAGTGACTTCTTTCTCTTTAAAGATACCGTTAAAATGTTTATGGTTCTTCAGGATTACATGTTGAGCTAGAATTATAAATATGTATAAATATGCAGATGCTCTATCGAATCATTTCTTATCCCATTTGTATTTCCGAAGTTGTGTAAGATAACCTTTGTAGCTTTCCAGAACATCTTCTCACACCCCAGGGGGCAAATTACCTCTATTTTCATTTCCTTTAGACTTAGATCATTTTATAATTAAGAACTTATTGAAGCAGATTCTCCCCATGTGTAAGTTACTCCCTGGGGAGTAATTTATGCAAAGAGCACCTCTGACTTAATATCATATAAACCTAACAACTGTACAATGGATACCTGGGATTTTTAGTCAATTTTGCAATCATTGTAAAAAATCCACAGTTGGAAAGGTTACACTGGAAAAAAAAAAAAAGACAAAACCTGGTACAAAAAGCTTATAGTGTCATTTGTTTGGGTTTTTTAATGATTAGATTTTTTTAATAAAGGAATAATAATGTGGCTTGTCTCGTCATATTTTTTGTCCAGAAACATCAGAAGTAATGATGTTTTTGATGGTGATGATGAAGATTGACATTTTGTAGCTCTTTACTCTTTGCAGGGTACTTCCACATAAAATATCTCATTTAATCCTCACACCTCTATGAAGTTTGTCAGCTAAGGTTTACAAACCAGAAAACAAGATCAGAGATGTATTTTCTTGGTCATGGGCCCAGTCATTAACAGATTAGGTACTAGAATCCAGGGGGACAGAACAGAATAGAGTGACATCAAATCTCACATTTTTTTCATATCCCACAATTCTGAAGACAAATCCTAGTTCATATATAAAATCAGAAGCAAATAGAAACACTTAGTCTAATAAGTATTTTAGTTGAATTTGTCTCTTCTCCTGATATTTTTATCATTATCTCTTTAACTGGTGCTATTGGAATAATATAGGAATTCAAAATTGTATTTGTATTTTATCTTTGTGAGAAGCAGAGAAACGGTTACTGAATGAAATCTCAGGAAAATCAGCTAATTTCCCGTCATCATTTCCCGAGTCACCTCAAAGGCGTCATTAACCACCTGTATCCTCAGTTTTCTCATATGAAAAATAGGGACATAACTGAATTTTTTGCTTATAAAGATGATTTGAACTTACTGCGAAATATTTAATTTAAACAAAATTTAATGTGCTCCCCTAAAGCTAAGTATTATTTTTTTAATGAAAACAATAAAAAGAGGGTTATGTCTTGCATTTATTTGTTTTGTATATTCAAGGGTGAGAAACTGTAGAAAAGCATCCAAGTGGCAGATTGATGTATAAAGCATTTTGAAGCATATTTTGCATAATTATTTTAAATTGGGAGAAGGAATAGCAGATCTTCCTACTGTGTATAATTTTAACAACACTGAGAATACTATCAGTGACGTAGGAATTACTACATTCTAAATAAAGTTTATATCATGGATTCATCCATAACCTCAAAGCTTATGGCTTAAAATCATTATTCCAACAGATTCTATACACGGGTGTCTACAAGACATGACACCAAATTGCACACATGCAAAATGGAAATCCCGTGCCTCACCATATTCCACAAAGGAATTAGCTTACCAACCAACCATGTATGTCAAACCTACTATTTAATCTTACACCCAAGGCTAGGAAGCTAGAAGTCACCTTTGATTCTTCATCAATTTCCACCTCTGTATCCTTTCTTTCTTTTACCTTCTCACTTCTTCCATTGAGCTGTCTTTCTGTTTGCTTCTTCCTGTCCATTTATCCTGCCACCGATGTAATTCATGCCTTCAGCTCCTAACACCCAGGTTAGGAACAGTCTTTTAGTTAGTCTTCCATTTGTGTCTGGTTAACCTGCCAAACTCACCTTTCTAAAGTACCCAAACCATCACTTTCATCATTTCTTCATTCACTTCTTTGATTCCTTATGGCCAGTGATGTCAGGTGAAAATTCCTCTGCCTAACTCCCAAGAGCTTGATAATCTGACATCATTCCCTCTATCCAACCATATGGCCCAAGTTTCCATTAGAACCAAGTTGCTTGTCTCAGTGATCACAAGCCACAATCATTCGCGGCCTCCTTCATTCCATTCTGCTTGCAGAAATGCCTTTTGCCTTGTACTTCCTACACAATCTTCAAAATCAGAATGTCTTCATCTCCAATGAAATTATTTCAGTTCCTATTGAAGTAATAGTACCCATATGCTTTATTATTTTTTCCCCTGATATCGCCATGTATTCATTTTGTTTTATTGATTAAATTATTAGTGTCATTAGTATATCTTATCTTGTGTCAACAACCTTTATTATTTTAGTGGATATATAGATGCTTAATAAATATTGAACTGATTCATCATTGGCATTTTCACAAGTAATCATCCAACCACTTAATGTATAAAGTCACCTCCGCCCCTTCCAGTTTCCCTTATTTACTTATGTAAAATAATATTGAAATAAGGCAATGTGATCATTCTCAGTGACTTAATGTTTGAAGTGCAAAATAAGAAAACCAAAGCCACAGGTTCAAGGGATTTTTAAGTCACACTACATGAAGGTCAAGTTCAAAAAAAGGAGAAAACAGTGAAAGCAAAAGTTTAGAAAGCTTCTCGTCCCTGGTTATATTTTTTAGTTTGAGGAAAACAAAACAAACAATGGTAAATGGATGCCCTTTACTTAGAAGAAGCAGCTGGGGGACTGTTCAAATAGAACTGGGTGATCTCACAGCCCCACCCCCATCCTAGTGTCTTCAAACACTGAGCCATGGCGGGGAGAGGTGGGAAGGGAGATCGGAGGGCGAAAAGAAAACTCCGTAAGCTCAAAAATGTCTGTTTTCCCCTTTCAGCACAAATTGAAGTGATACCATGCAAAATTTGTGGCGATAAATCCTCTGGGATCCACTACGGAGTCATCACGTGTGAAGGCTGCAAGGTATGGGACTTTAACTCAGTACTGCCAACAGCATCCGCGTTTGCCTCAGGCATCTGTGTACTTCACAGTGCAAGAGGTGACACCTTTTGAAAGGCCTGCTAAAGGATTCTTGTGCCTGCTGCTGACACTCAGGAATTCTTGCTTGGTGGGTGGGTGGGTTGATTTTCTGTTCTTTGGCCTTTTACATTTTTGTCATTGTCTAACTCATTAGCAGGTGCTTAAAAATGGATTAACATTTAAAAGCTTCAATTATTCACATTTACAGAAATATAAATACTGATTTGCTGTTTTAACAGTTTTGTGTCCATATCACGTTTATATCAATATGAACGGTTAAAATATTATAAGCTAATGGCCATGTGTTTATTTATCTGCTTGAGAAAGCCGTCGAGATAGCAGTTGCAATATGCATGTGATCATCCTTTATTCTCATGTTCCAGAAAAATAAAAGAAAACTGGAAGCATGGAATGTTAAAAGTGGAGCAGATAATCTCTGATCAGTTAAAAATCATCTGCCCCAACTTCATCAATGAGATCTGAGGTCTAAAGAAGATTATGTCATATGGCCAATGTCACTAATCTAGTTAGTGAGAGAACATGGCCAAAAGCATGTTTCTTTCTTTGTTTTTCATTCTCAGTCTAGTGTTCTCCTCCACAACAAATCCAAGCAATTCTTCCAAAGACAAACTAATTCCTATGAGCAAGTTGATTTTTAAAACACAAAGCTGGAGGAATAGCAGTTAACATAGACTTAATCAGAAATAAGAGAAATGTGAAACTTAAGAGTAAATGTTTAAATTTAATCCTTAGAAGGAAAGAAAGGGTGAGAGACTAAATATCAAGGGAGAAATGAAAACAGTTCTGCAATTTTAAAGGGCAGTATGTAACCAGAACAAATGAAATGCAGCCATAGTCCAGGAGGGGAAAGTGATAGACTGGCAAAGTTATTGGCAAAAGCAATTATATTTTTGATCAAAGATGCAAGTAGAGTGAATCATTAATTTAAGGTCAGTAAACTGAAGGAGATGCGGCACAATCAAAAATTCTAAGAACCAACTTTAAACTTATAAGACATTCAGATATAAATGAAACAAAACGTACTGTAACTCAAATAGTCATGCTATGTGAAAAATTGGCAGTGTCTTCATAATAGTCTCAAAAATTATGATTCCTGGAATTGAAACTGGAGGGAAGAAAAGAAAAAGGACTAAATGAGAATAAAGTAGGGGAGGGATGCATAGGGGGCAGAATAACATGAAATGTCCTAACCCATCAACATACTGACTGGCTTTAGAGGTGATTAGCAGTAATCCCATCTTTGAACATCATGAGATGTGCCTTGGGTTCTGTTCTTCTGCAGACCTATAATTAAGAATTGCATGTTATTCACCTTAATGCAATTTTTTCAACTTATCACAAGACACGTTAAAGCAAAATTACGAATCAGCAATTTTTTACCCTTCTAGAATAAGTTATTACTTCCTCTGGGCAGATAGACAGACAGTTTTCTTCATAAACACTAATAATTTTGTTATCTTTTTCTTAACTTATTTTTTTGGCCATGCCACGTGGCGTGCAGGATTTATTCCCCCAAACAGGGATTGAACCCATGCCCCCTGCAGTGGAAACACAGAGTCTTTAACAACTGGACCATCAGGGAATTCCCCTAAATACTAATAATTTTGGAATCAGACACATCTCCAGTGAAATCACTTCCGCCGTGTTGGTTTATTATGCAATTTTAAGAGCTCTGGTCTAGTTTACACAGTACCCATGAAAAAATGTTTTGTAGCTCAATGTCAAAGTGGAAGTGTTTTGTGTTTCATTGTATAAAGCTGTATTTAGAAAATGTCTGCTTTCAAAATATGAGGCTATGGTGATGTTAAGGAACTAGACATTTTAAGCAGTGATTTCCAAAAAAGATTTAACTACTGAACAAATATATTCCAACAGGTCAATAGCCAAGAACGAGTATTTAGGCTCCTGTCATCTTTTCTATTTAAAGAAGGAATCCAGGATCAAAGAACTTATGCTGTCATTTTGAAGCATATTCTGAGGTTTTAGTCAAAATGATACTGTACACCACACAACTTTTTTTTATTTCATGGAAAAACCCACATTTGTAAATATGCTACATTTTTCTCCAAATAGCAAACTCAAGAAATTCCGCTCAGAATAAGATATCAATGTCAGCACATTTAGTATCAACCTCTGAATTTTCATAATACTGTTTTCAGATCCACATAAACCACCCATTTTAAGTAACATCATTTCCGCTTGTACACTTATTCAAGTTCCTTTTCATCCAATAAAAATTTAAAACGAAATCTCTTTTTCATGCTAGAAACCTCGTTTGCAGTAATGAGCAACAGATAAGCAAGAAATGTCTCACAATTAATGTCAAATTGGCCTTAAATTAGGGCTGTAGCTGTGACTTCAAAAAAGTCTCTTCTGTCAACTCCTTTGCTAAGTGGCACTTAAGAGTATCCATAGGTAAAAACCACACAATTCTTTTGTAAAATGTAAATTCCAAGTCATCTTCAATCAAGACTGATGAGCTGAGGTTACGCCTTCTGACAGCTTTCACAGTATATGAAGTACATAATTTCAACCTCTGGGGGCTTGGATGTGATCTCTTGTTTAAGGGCTCCATGAGTTCATGCAAACTGGCCAATTGGATATCTTATTTTGCCACCACTGGTTCATTAAATAAATAATACGCATGGATCTGTGGGGGCAAAACTAGCTCTTGTTGAATGGCTTGAGGATTACAACCACAAAACCAATTGGCACTCCTCTCTAAGGAGGTACTTGGCCACTCATCCTTTTCTGAGGCTTTTCATAAGGTTGGCCAAGCTCTCTGTTACAGTGCCTTGCCAAGCCATATGGAAGCCTGAGGCAAAAGGAAAATTGATAATTTTAATTCTGTTTTTATGTAAACTTTTGGGGAGTTTGCATTAATGTTGATTTGTAACATGTAAAATCAGTGTTAAAATGTTTATCCTGAGTACCACATCTTTTGGCAACCCTTAAATGTGTGACCAAGAGTCCCAGCCCTGCACTATCCTCCCATTGAAAGTTGAGGAAACTGTTTGACAGAAGTCAAGTGACCTCTTCCAGGCCTCTCAGCGAGATGGGCATTGCGTGACCATCCTGGACCTTTTCTAGGCTTCCTCCTTCCGAGAGATGATAGTACAGGATATCTTTTCCTAAAATTTCTCTTGGTAAATCTATTTGTAGATCACTGCTTTGTTTGTAGCACTTTGCACTTTTGCTTTATTGTAATTCAAGGACAAGGAGTGATGAGGGAAACTAATTAAATAAGTGAATGAATGGGTGAAGGATACTTTCATATCTCTGGAGAAAATGTTTATTTACCCCAGTAGGATTTTTGGTAAGAGAACTAAGGTGGGTGGTATCCAAAGAATTAAAAAAATAATAGACTTAGCTGTGGGTTTATTTATAAGGGTGATCTATGGTCCAAGGCAGTTCATTTTGTACCAGAAGGACCTAAATGTACTTGCATGAAGACCTCCTAGATTGCTACAGCCTGAGGCCAAGCAGAGAGCATTCATTCAGCTTTTACTTATTGTCTGTTTTCTACTGAGCAGTTTTTATACCATATTTCCTGTATTCAAAGATGTGGTTGACTCTAAGGTACATCACTGCTTAGAAAAACAACCTTCCAGATACATTCTGGCCAAATACAAAAATTTCCAAATGGATAAAAATGCATCTTAGAAACTAGGAAGATAGTGGCGCATATTGAACCCACACTACTCAGTACCCAGAGTTCCTCACTCCAACAGCACTTGACACACTCCTGTGTTATTGTCCCCATGAAGTTCTGTCATACGTGACACTCCCCTCTGCCACTCCCTTCCCACTGCTCTCTGGGGGCAGGAACTCTGTTTTACTGTGCATAGAACAGCACGGATGTCTTTAGTACACATTGATTGAATGAATGAATGAATGATACCTTCATATCTCTGCAGAGAGTCCAAATTTTCCCCAGTAGAAACATCTGTAAGCAGTCCAAGGAGAGGTAGCCAAAGAATTTTAAAAAGTGAACTCAGTTAACGACGTTCACTGTAGAAAATGTAGCTATCATCTCTGTTAATGGTCGCTTCTTATAAATTTATCTCCCTCCCATTCTCTTTCTCCCTCTAGGGATTCTTTAGAAGGAGCCAGCAGAACAATGCCTCTTACTCCTGCCCGAGGCAGAGAAACTGTTTAATTGACAGAACCAACAGAAACCGTTGCCAACACTGCCGACTGCAGAAGTGTCTTGCCCTAGGAATGTCGAGAGATGGTAAGGCTTCGCCTTCCTACTTCTTACTTAAAGGCTTTCAAAACAGAGAGCTAGTGGGAAGCAGCCGCATAGCACGGGGAGATCAGCTCAGTGCTTTGTGACCACCTAGAGGGGTGGGATAGGGAGGGTGGGAGGGAGATGCAAGAGGGAGGAGATATGAGGATATATGTATACATACAGCCGATTCACTTTGTTATAAAGCAGAAACTAACACAGCATTGTAAAGCAATTATACTCCAGTAAAGATGTAAAAGAAAAAAGAAGGCTTTCAAATGTATGCTTTTCTTCTTTTCATTCAAAATTATTTAAATACAAGGCTGGATAACTGAAAAAGAATTTTCCATTAAAAACAATTTCAGAGCCAGAAAGTATAAATAATATACTGGCTAACACGTATATGTCACTCTAGGGCAGTGACATGATTAAACAGAAATGGCTTGAATCTTATGGATGCATCAAATGGATGCTTTGCTGGAGTCTGTTTAAGCTGCTGGAAGAATTCTAGACAAAGGGATAAGAAGAAAAGAAAACCACTTGCTGGCAGTGTATTAAGAGGAAAAGTAAGAGCAAATAAATATGTAGTATTGCCTATAACATAGGAAGAAAGGAAAGACTTTTCTGTAGCTCACGGAGCAACCTGTGCTAACTAGGTTAGGTGAAAGCCACGTAGTCCTAGATCTAAAGGTTACCACTTGTCCAAGTTTGCCTGTGAATGAGGGACTTCCTGGGATGTGAGATTTTCTGAGCTAAAACTGGAAAGTCCCAGGCAGACCTGGACCACTTGGTCACTGGGTAAGTCTGACTGGTGCACAAGTTGCTTCGTATGTGGAGATGCTAAGGAACAGACCTTGCTTCTGTAGGAAGCCCAGAAGCTCCATTAATGGATGTGGACTATTCAGAGGCATGATGAAGATCAGAAAGGCTGTAGCAGAGCTCCACATCTTAGAAGGGTTCTGTAGATGGTTTCACGCCCAATCCAAATGGGTGGCTTGGCACCCCAACTGAACTTCTTAGATTAATGAAAGAGGACAAATAAACTCACACAAAGAATTTCATCTAGCTTTGTGTCCATTTTTAAGTTTTCATCTAAACGAATTCTTTCCCCACTGACGTTGGCTGTAGCACTCCTGTACTGGGTTATGAGCAGCCCTGTGTCCTGGGGCCATTTCTGTCTTGTTCCCACTGTACCCTCAGGGTCTGGTTAAAAGGAGGCACCTAAGTGTTTGTTGAATGAATCATGGAATTCTCTTTTACCCAGAGCCTGAGACACAGACAAAGCCCCTGATACTCATTCTCTTTACGTGGATCACTGTGGATTCTGTGTCTCTGGTCACACTCCCTGGAATGAAGTTCAAGGCAGTGTGGACCAAAAAAGAAAAAGAAAAAAAAAAAAAAAGAAATACTTCTAGATTTTAAAGAAATATAGATAATTGGCATGCACTATCTCTTGGTATAAAGGGATTTTATGAGTTATTGAATTAAATGCGGGCCTTTTAGTCATTTGAATAAATTTAACTCTGCATAGATGGTACCTAAACGTATACACTGTTTACTTCTTAGCTTGCGTTCTCCAGATAGTTGCATCTTGAATTTTTGTTTACCATTTCTCTAATTTCCAACCCACATAAACTTGTCTTGCACAAAAGTATACCAATGAGATATATTTAACCCCCAAAATAAAAAGAATCTGACGTTGAGCCTTCCAGTTTATAGGTAGCTTCTAAAGCTACAAGATGTAGGTTTCCAAAACTTTTCTATGTATTAGCTGATTTTGTTTGTTTTGTTTTTCTAGATTTGCTAATCACATACATTTACTCGTAGGGTAAATTTGTAGCCCTGTGTACTTGCACATAACTAAAGTGAAGAAAGTGGAGGGTGGAGGTTAAATGGTTTTCAGAATTTCTTTAGTGAAGTTCTGTGGGAATTCGAGTTGATAATTTTGCACTTCATTTCTGTAATATGGAGTCAGCATAATAATTGACAATATCTGAAGAGTTTCACTAATAATTCTACAGAGAGACTAAGCCATTGAGTATTTGCCTTTGTTGCTTCTTCCTACAATAAAAGGAAGTATCTATTTGGAAAGAGAGATCATGTGGGTCTGTGCTGGTGAACAGTCATGAGCAAGGGATGGGCATATGGTCCAAGGCAGATTCAGTGACGTCAGCCCACAAAATCTAAGAGGTTGTCTGAATCTCATGACATAAAAAATATATTGTAGGGGTGGGGGTGGGGACGTGGGGATCGTTTATGGATAGAGCCGCAGTCTATTCTCAAGGGGGAGGAAATTTACTACAGCATAAACTTCTGTGCAAGAAAAAGCAAGATAGTATCTAAGGATGCTGAGGATTAAGGATAATGATCCATCTTAATTTTAGGTCCAGAGACAATCTTGAGGCTTCCAGGGACATCTTTCAAAATGCCCCCTAAGCATGGCTTGTGTCAGATTAATGGCGAGGAGAAATGCTCAGGAGTGATAGTAGTAGCTGGGAATGAGGAGAAGAGGCTTCAGCAGAAGAAAAACATGATTCTGTCTATGGGAAAACAAATTCTTCTTTACTGTTTATATAGAGGAAGTTTGTTATAGGCCTTGAATATATAGGGTACTTTAAACTAAATAAGTCACACTAATACCTGGGAAGCTAAACAGGTTTTATCTTCTATTGATAAGTAATGCCTAGTATGTGGTATCAAAGGATTATGAAGCCCTGAGGTTATGGTTAATTAGCTATGTCTAGTAAGGGCTCAAGAGTAAGAGGTAGTATGTGTCCTGCCACTAATTTATTATACCTACCTTCTACTGACGAAGCAGATATTTTCAAAGTGCTTTAGCAGTAGTACCAGTAGCCAAGGTAAGATGCCCTCACACCTAACTTCTATATACACACCACCCAGCTTCCCTCAGACATAAAGTAGCATCTTCATTTTAATATTTGCATTTGTTTTCTGTCAGTTATGCCTGGGTCCAAGAATATTTACTTCACCATACCTGGTCACTAAAACAATATGACTGCTAGTAGATGGCTTGATATAACTGTTGACTCCGCTGGACTTTCATTCTCTCCTGAATTTCAGCTTCTATAGTTGCGTATTAGTCATGGGAGAGAATGAGTAGACAACAAACTCAGCAGTAACAAATTTGTTCGAATTTAGCATTGGCAAAGAATCAAAAGTCAAATCCACTTGGAATACATACACATATGTTTATGTGTATAAAAAGGTGAAGGTATTGCATGTATACGTGTGTGTGAAGTGACGGCATACGTATGTGCACTGAATCTTCTCCACCATTGTATTTATTTCTTTTTTTAACTGGACCCTTCACAAATGTTAGTTGCCGGAATCTTCAGTGTGAGGTGTAGTAGCACTACCAAAAAAAAAAAAACAAAATATTTTGGCATCAATAGGAAGATATTGCACCCCCCAAAAAAAGCATTATACTCACCTTGCAATAATGAAGTATGTGTCCTCCTAAGTGACATGCCTCTATGAAAAAATGGAAGCTGCCCTACACGGGCAGGTGTCACAGATTTAGCTTCTTGTTATCCAGAATGGTATGGTCCAGTATGGTATCCACGTGTTGCTATTTAAATTTCAGTTTAGATTTATTACAATTAAATAAAATTTAAAGTTTAGTTCTTCAGTCACACTAGCTATATTTCAAGTGCTCAAAGCCACATGTGCCTTGTGGCTACCATATTGGAAAGTGCAGGGAACATTCCATAATCACAGGAAGTTCTGTTGGAGAAGTGAAGGGGAAGAGAGAGAATGTTTTAAAATTATGAATAGGGTTGGGTAGACTGCATCCGATTTTTTTCTACAAATCTTAAAGCACTATAAAAAGGCATAGCCTTGAAATTTTAAAGTTAAATTAAGACTAGTTTCCTTGATAAGTAGTGAGATATAAACATAAAGCATTTCACAGCCAAAGATAGTAAGATAAAATAATTTCCAAAAGGCCTATGGAAAGTCATAGATGATAGTTCTACAACGGGGTTCCTCTTGATACCAAAAACATGTGTCTAGTTGTCATGTGGTAGGAAGCAGAAATCTTTGAAGAAGCATCATCTTTGTTGTATAGTTACTCCAAAAACTTCCATTCCATTTAGAATCCCACAATTCAAATAGATATGAAAAGATTTCCAATACTTTTGCGTAAAATGGTTCTTTGCTAGTGTGGGATCAAAATGAGGGTTGAGAGCATATCATGAGCAAATACTATCATCACTGAATATTTATAAAGCACTTGCAATGTATACAAATTGTGCTAGTTTCTTTGAGAGCTAGCAGTTTAACAAGAGGCTGTCTCCATACTCAAGTGAATCTTATTAACAGAATAATTCAAGTTTGAGAGGGTCAAACACGTAAACTATGTGCCATTCTGATTAATGGGTAGTGGTAAGAAGAATGCAAATACTTGAAAATATAATAGAAATATAGCCTTTGTTAAAATAGGCCCATGAAGTCATTTGTAGAGACGTGGATGGACCTAGAGACTGTCATACAGAGTGAAGTTAAGTCAGAAAGAGAAAAACAACTATCATATATTAACGCATGTATGTGGAATCTAGAAAAATGGTACAGATGAACCGGTTTGCAAGGTAGAAATAGAGACACAGATGTAGAGAGCAAACGCGTGGACACCAAGGGGGGAAAGCGGGGGTGGGGGGTGGGATGAATTGGGAGATTGGGATTGACATATATACACTAATATGTGTAAAATAGATAAGTAATAAGAACCTGCTGTATAATAAATAAATGAAATTGAAAACATAGGCCCATGAATACAATAAATGTATTTACAAATAACGACAAGAAATTATTTTTATATCAGGAAAGTTCAGAAACTTTATTTTGCCAAGTACTATAATTTTTTCCCAAATATGTCACCACTTTTATTACAGGAAGGGGCATAAAACTGAAACACTGGCACACCAGTGTTTCTGAAATGAATGGAAAATTGATTCTAAAATAGTATTATAGTCATTGTCGGCAAAGTCCTTGATTTAGGATGAAGCCTGATAATTCCAAAATGTTGTGGAGCTTTAAGTTTTTTCTTTGAAAATATTTAAATTGCTCAGTGACTTGATAAGTCAGTTTTTTTTGGAAGAGGCATAACTATTCACCAGTGAGTGGGTTTTCGGGTGTTTACAGGGCAAAGAGCTTGGCAGCATACTTATTTGACACTGTTAGCTTTGATTGTGAGGTCTTATGGTTAACAGCAGAATTCTGAACCTAAAATTGTTCAGTATAGGGTCTTGACTGGGCTCGTTTCCGTATCTGCTGTCAGCTACAGGTCAGTTCTACAGCTCTCCTGTTTGTAGTTGGCCTTGCCGGAGATGGTTCTGCTCTGTTTCACATATCTTATCCTTCAGCAAACTAGTGTAGGCATGTCCTTTTCATGGTGGGGCACTCAATCACACAAGCACTTTTTAAGCCTCTGTTTGTGTCACATTTGTCAATATCCCATTGCTCCAGAGCAGATCACATGACCCTGAGTCAAGGGGATGGAGCAGGATGCCTGCACAGAATGAAAGGGCACTGCAAATTTACATGGGGTAGAGCAGGCAAATAGGCAAGAAGCATCAGGGTTACTAACGCAGTCAACCTACTATAATGTGTATTTCACCTAAAGTGTATAGAAATCTAAAGCAAAGTTTAGGTTTGGAAAAAGGTTTAAAAAGAGCCACTACATTTTTGTCTCCATGTCAGAAGAGTTCCTTGTTCTTAATTTTTTCTCCCTATAAATTTTAAATGAATAAATGCAAAACTATTCTACTAAAGTAAGTCAGAAAGTAGGTCTACTCCAGCCAAAACAAAAATCTTAACCTACAGCAGTAGACATAAATTTTGGATTCACCTCTCTATCTCTGTCACAAAGAGCTGTTCCGAATCTACAGGAATGCAAATGACAGGGGGTGAGCGAATGGAGAAGCATGTGACATTTCTTGGGGGGAAAAAGTTTTTTCTGAATCAAAACTTACCATGATTTATTTTTTCGTATACTAAAAGGGTTTTTTTTTCCCCCTAGAGAATGATATAGAGTAAATTATTTGGAATGATAAAGATAGAAAGCTTTCTCTAAAAGCAACTACAGAATTCTGTCCGTGGACAAGCTGAAAATACCACTACAGTTAGGAAGCAAATATATTTGTCTCTGAGAAACAGAATTTAATGCCCTGTCTCTACAAAGTTAAACACAGTGATTCAAAACCCTATAAATTCCATACATATGTGTTAGCATAGGTATTTGTTTTTCTCTTTCTGACTTACTTCACTCTGTATGACAGACTCTAGGTCCATCCACCTCACTACACATAACTCAATTTCATTTCTTTTTATAGCTGAGTTATATTCCATTCTATATATGTGCCACATCTTCTTTATCCATAGCCACATAGCACAGGGAGATCAGCTCGGTGCTTTGTGTCCACCTGGAGGGGTGGGATAGGGAGGGTGGGAGGCAGACGCAAGAGGGAAGAGATATGGGTATGTATGTATATGTATAGCTGATTCACTTTGTTATAAAGCAGAAACTGACACACCATTGTAAAGCAATTATACTCCAATAAAGATGTTTAAAAAATAGAAAAAAAAAGAAATAAAGGAACAAAATCATTTAAAAAATACCTATAAAAATGACAACTGAGGTGGCATGGGGAGTTTGGTCTGGATTAACCCGATTACTTGTCTTTATTCAGAAAAATTAGTGGATAATTGCCGCTTGGTTTTCCTACTTAGGCAGTGTCAGAAAGCCAGAACACAGGTTTTTCAAGATTAAGGAGATAGGAAGAGTTTGGGCTGCTCTAAATCCATCCCTCACATCCACAATCCAGCAGGCAGAAAGGAGGAGAATGGCGAGCCTCAGGACACACCTGCATGCAGTGCTTCCATTTACTCCCTGTTATCCAGAACTTCATCACAGAGACACACCTGGCAGTGAGGGAGGTTGGGAAGTGTGGTCTCCATTCCGAACAGCCTATGCTCAGATAAACTTTGGTAGCTCTATAACCACTGGAAAGAGAAAATGAATATTGGGGGGTAAAACGGCAGCTGTTTCACAACAGGAATCTCTTCTGTGGCCCCTTGGTGCTGGAGAGTTCTTAAGCACTTCACCATTTAGTCATTCTCAGAAGTTATTCTCATCAACTCTACTGACTGAATCCAGAAATTGGACCTATTTCTACTCTCCATTCTCTTCTTCCCACATTCTCTGAGCTCCCACCACCAGCCGGTGACGGGAACAGTGTCACAAAAGAAAAGAAAGCAGAATCTCAAAAGGGAACCTCTAAGTTTACCATAGTCCCTACCATTAACATGAGCCGAACGACATGCTTGATGATTCAGGTAAGGTGGCCCCTCGACTCTGGACGTACAGCCTTAAACGGGAGTTGATAGCATGTGAGGAAAAATGTCTCGATCCACAACAGTTCAGGAAGTTAAGCTCTATAAGAAACAATGAATTCAGATCAAAGCATCTTTGTACTACTCTTTGACCACTGCCAGAGCCTCTTTCTCCTTCTTCCTCAGGATGGTTAAGGATTTTTCCAGAAGAGAGGGGCAGTACAAAACTTGGGGACGGTAGAATAAGAAAGGAAGGGTTACCGTCGTCTCACTTGCTGGGTATCGTATTCACAAAATAACTATTTTCCAAAGATTGTTTTCATTTGATCCCCAAATCCAATCGAAGACAAATGATGTGGTTTCCTTGAAATTGTGTTTCTCACCCTGCTTCACATCCTTGGTCTTACCCAACGTGCTGTTTAGAAAATAGTGAAATAATAGGGTCCTATCTGGCAATCTAGAAACCGTAATGCTCAGGTGGGAAGCTAATAATGAGTGTTGGTCTGCATTTGAATAGGTACTATGTGGTAGTTTTGGGTTTTCGTGAATTCTTTTTTTTCCCCCGCAAGTAAGAAAGAACGAGGAGATATGCCTTCTAACTTCGTGTCAATGAGAAATACATCTATAAGTTTGTACCTTTCTTTCTAGCTTAGATTTAGTTCTCACTATGCACATAAACCAGTACAGACACCCGTGAATATAACCTTTTATCAAATGTGGAGTGCAAGCGAATGGACTCTTGGGCTGTGGTACTGGGACTTGGTGCATTTTATGTTGAGGGGACAGCCATCCATGAGCCCTTGGACTTGAGGTGGTTAATGCGAGTGAGAACCTCAAGTGCTGTTTTCTGCTTTTGTCTCCCACCCAGCGGTGAAGTTTGGGAGGATGTCCAAGAAGCAGAGGGACAGCCTGTATGCTGAGGTGCAGAAGCACCAGCAGCGGCTGCAGGAGCAGCGGCAGCAGCAGAGTGGGGAGGCGGAAGCCCTCGCCAGGGTGTACAGCAGCAGCATCAGCAATGGCCTCAGCAACCTGAGCAACGAGGCCAGTGGCACTTACGCCAACGGACACGTCATGGACCTGCCCAAGTCCGAGGGTTATTACAACGTGGATTCCGGCCAGCCGTCCCCTGATCAGTCAGGACTTGACGTGACTGGAATCAAACAGATAAAGCAAGAACCTATCTATGACCTCACATCCGTACCCAACTTGTTTACCTATAGTTCTTTCAACAACGGGCAGTTAGCACCAGGGATAACCATGACTGAAATCGGTAAGTGGAAATCTCCTTCCGGCTCATTTTTGGAAATTCTACTTTGAAATCGCCTTGGTCCTGTTTAGTAAGATCATTTTCTTAGGTCTAAGTTGAATTACTTGCATTTATGGCTTCTAGTGAGGAAACTGATTGATTTTAAAATATAGTCTAATAACTGTCACTGTTCCCATGGCCCATAAAAGTTTATTTCAAGCAAAGGAAGAAAGAAAAAAATCATAAAGTAAAGTGTAGTCTGGAATATTACAGAAGGGCAACAAATAAGCCCTCCTGAGCAGGGCAAGTCCCAGGCACAGTTGCTTCGGTTGCAGACCCTCCTGCTTCTGCAACATCCTTCTTAAGGAGTGGTCTTCAAGAGTGCACTCTCTCTTCTGACCTGTCGCCGCTTTGTTTTACCCTGTTAAGCTTAGGAGTCTGTTAACCGTCTAATCAGTTGATTTTATTAACTAATTGTCATAAAAATATGGATGTAGGTTTAACACATTACCCTCCTGGGTAACAGAGCTGTCTGTTAACAGTAGCCCGGAGGAGCTAGCAGGCAGTGGCTACAGCAGGCTTCACGCAGTACTTAGTGCACAGGGAAAGCAGTGTGGAGCTCGGGAGTCTTTGAGACTGCCATCTTGCCCTGAGAGGTGGTAGAAAAGAGTGGTTAAGAGCCAGGCTACCTGAATTCAAATCCTGGATCCGTCGCCTGTTATTTGAGCTGAAGCAAGTCTCTCAATCCTGGTTTGCTCATCCTGTTTTTTGGGGGTTTTTTTTCTCAAAAAATGTTAGCTCACAGATCACACTGTTGTTGTAAGAATTAAATGAGTCAATACTTGTAAAACAGAGCCATGTTTGGCACTCCGCAAGTGCTCAGTAACTCTGAGCTGTTCTCACTTGCCCACCACGTGTTCAATCACCTTCTCTGTCTAAACTGTGAGTAGGAGCCTAAAGCCTACGAGTGTTTTAAATAAAGTTGATGTGAACACATAACGAAGGACACGCCATATGTATCTTGGCTACTTCTACCATCTGGTTGAGGAAGAAGTGACGTGACACAGTTATAAAACCTGAAACGCTATTTTTCTCTCTTAGCAATTCAGCCTGTGGCAGGGAGTAAAGAAGTGGTTGACATAGCACCTGTGATGACATCCACAACTGAGAGACGTAGAAAACTACACATCAGCTCTAATAACAAAAATATTCATTATGTTGCTCTCCTTAACCTGTGACTATGTCGCAGGCACTTCACACACATTTAATTTTCACAAGCATCTTATATGATAAGTAAGACTATTACTCCCATTTTACAGATGTGGAAACAGAGGCTCAGAGATGTCTCATGACCTGCCCAGGGTCCTTTGGTTACTAAATGATAGAGGCAACTTCCATTCCAGGCTGTCTGATTCTGGAGTCCTTGTGCTTATCCATTATCCTGCTACTTGCTGTGGGCTTAATATTCACAAACTGCATTGTCAATCAATAGGGGACAATCTGTTTAAGTGAAGTCACTAGGTCTTTCCAAAAGGACATGTTAAAAGGAAAAGGAAATATGCACCATTTTTTGCTTTTATCCTACTTAGTATCTAAGTTCCTGAGTTTGCTTTTGATTGGGAACACATGTTTAAAACATACTGCAACAAAAACAATCGTTGGATGATCTGATCCATACCCAAAAAGGAAAGACTTCTAAGAATGCAGAAATCACAATTTCTTTGTGATTTAGAATCAGTAGGAGGTATTACAGAGAGAACACTACAGCCAGAAACATGAAGTTCAAGTAACCCTACCCAGGTCATTCTCCTCCTGGCCTTGAGTCTATTCCTCTATGAACTAGAGAAACTCCAAATTCATCCAGATTTTCTACACAGACACTGACCCCAAAATGAACTAGCATTTATTTTTCTTACTTATTTCAAGATACTATTAGTCTTTAGAGATCTCTAGATCTGCCTTAAATTTTGGAGATTTCTTCCATCAGACTTTTAGGGATGCAATTAGGTTGTTCTCCTAGTGCTCTCAAATTTAGCAGGCTCCTGAGCCTAAGTGTTGCCTTGGTTCCCATTTCGTTAAAACGGCAATGCCATCTAGTGGACACAAACTCCTTCGAGTGTCGAATGGAGGTACTTATAAGAGCCACAATGTGATGCACTATGCTTTCCTGCACGATCCAAAAAACTGCCACTCATTTCACTAAAGCACTGAGTCCATAACAGTCTAATTGGGCAGGAGGGCATCAGTGGAGTAGTACAGCAGTTAAGAACTTTGGTTCTGGGCTTCCCTGGTGGCGCAGTGGGTGAGAGTCTGCCTGCCGACGCAGGGGACACGGGTTCATGCCCCGTGAGCCACGGCCGCTGAGCCTGTGCGTCCGGAGCCTGTGCTCCGCAATGGGAGAGGCCACAACGGTGAGAGGCCCGCGTACCGCAAAAAAAAAAAAAAAAAAGAACTTTGGTTCTGGAGTCGGACTGCCTGAGTTCAAAACCTCATTGTTCCTTTTCCCTCAGGCAGTTTACCCAACCTGAGTCTCAGTTGTAAACCTGAGATAATAATAATCCCTACCTGTGCGTGTGGATTAAATGAGTTAATATTTGAAAATTCTTAGAACAGCTTCTGTCATGCATAAGCCTCATCATTATTATTATTATCAATATAATTTATCTTATAATGGTATTAATCTCATTATTACTTAATAACATTCTTGGTCATTACCTAATTACCTGTTATTGAGCCCCTAATGGTGCCTAGCAATATTCAACTCTTATAACAACCCTATTATGCCTGTTATGTAATTATTCGTATATCCATTTTACAGATGAAAACATTGAGACTCAGAAGTTACAAAACTTGTTAAAAGCAAAGTAAGCATGTGAACCCAGGTCAAAGTAACATCAAAACTATATTAGTTAAAATAGTTAAAAACTATTTTAACTATGTTTCTTCCCATCAAACAAAGGGAGCCCCTCCCAAGTTAATGGCATTCCCACAACAAGACTTGCTTGGTGTTTGCTGCCTAACTGACGTCCTACTGGGCGCTACAAAGGAGCTTACAGAGGGTGCACGCTGACATTTTGACTTGAGTTGATTAACAAGGATCTATACTAATCTGGCTGGTGACAAGTTGTCATAGAAAGAAGCCTGTGCTGACAAATATAGAAAATGTGGGGAATTCCCTGGCAGTCAGTGGTTAGCACTTGGTGCTTTCTCTGCCAGAGCCCAGGTTCAATCCCTGGTCAGGGAACTAAGATCCCGCAAGCCACACTGTGTGACCAAAAAATAAAATAAAACCTTCTAAAAAAGAAAATGTGATTTTAGCCACATTCTGACTGCGTGAATTGAGGCTATATCACACGAGAGAATTTTTTAACATCACTCTTGGCTGCTAGAAGTACTGATCTGCTTCCTCTCATTTCTGAGAGAACAATGAAATTGTACAACCAGATCATGATTCTGATTGGGCCATTGTAAAAGCAGATTAAAAAAAAAAAAACACAGTTTTTGGATTAGCCCATACAGAATACAGTCTTACAGTTTTGAAATTTTAATAAAAATGCATGTTTAAGAACCATAAAACAATACTAGCAACAGTATGCAGATCCCAAAAAGTCAATTAGTTGAGCGTTATGAGTCAGGAATATTCCTCCTGAAAAACCATTGTCTTTCTAAAAGTGCACCAAAGGAACTACAGACTTCTAGGTTCAGGAACCCTAATAATAATACCTTATGGATAGACAGAAACAGAAAATGCCTTCATGCACATTAGCCAATTTAAGCCTCCTACCAGTGCCTTCAGGTGGGAAGTGAAGAAATCATCCCATTGCACAGATGAAGAAATTAAGGGTCAGGAAGAGGGAGGGATTTTCCCAGGCACAGAGTTAGTTATGTGGTAAAGCTTAAGTTCTTATGTAGCTCATTCTGCTACTCTACACTTCCAGGCGTTCTTTCAAAAACATATTCTTTTTTTTTTTTAACATGTTTATTGGAGTATAATTGCTTTACAATGGTGTGTTAGTTTCTGCTTTGTAACAAAGTGAATCAGCTATACGTATACATATATCCCCATATCTCCTCCCTCTTGCGTCTCCCTCCCACCCTCCCTATCCCACCCCTCTAGGTGGTCACAAAGCACCGAGCTGACCTCCCTGTGCTATGCGGCTGCTTCCCACTAGCTGGCTGTTTTACGTTTGGTAGTGTGTGCCAGGCACTCAAGGCAAGGAGAACACGGTTCCTGTCCTCACCGTCTAGGAGGCAGGCATGAAAATAAATAACTGCAGTTCAACGCCATGTATTCTAAATCCCGAGCATGACGATACCACAAACTCTCCTGCAGGTGAAGAAGATGGGGGGTATTGCTTACTCTGTGCCACAGCTCTTTTCAGGAATGTTTTATTCCCATAGTCTTGGGACTTGAAAAGAAAATGTGGGTAAGCAAGGAGGAAAGCATGAAACATTTCCAGAATAATATGCTTGGGTTTCTCAAAATCCCATAGGACTAAACACCATAAAATAAGAGAAGGGCAAAAGTAAGCTGCAAATTAATATTTAGGCATCAGGTTTAACTGGGTTTAGCAGGAATTTTACTTCAAGCTGGCATGGTGGAGGTGTTATATCTTTGCAAATAAAATTTTGCAGTGGTTGGTGGCAGGGAAAGGAAGCTGGCTATAGGAAGACTGGCAAACAAGCAGAGAGAGAAAATGGAAGGTCGTGTTTTTGCTCCACCACTATAGCCCTCAGATGGGTTGGAGGATTCTGCAGGACTAATACTCTTAATGAAAGCTCATTTAAGCTCAAAGATGATTGACAGTGTATCCATGAGGTACCAGACAACACGACAATTCAAACAGCCAAACAACATGCTTTTAAAAACAGGGAAAAAATCCATCAAATTAGTTTCAGTGCTAAGGGGATAGATTGCCTTTTACAAACATTATCTGAGTTTGCTGTTCAGTAATTTTCTCTCCAGATAAAGACAATGAAATCAATGAATTCATTGATCCCTCCTGTGTAATCTTCAATGTAGATTTACTTTCATATTCCTTTTGTGGTCTATTTATGGAGCCTGGAATTTTAAACATCAAAAATAGAAATAAACCTCTTTCTTTTTTTTTAGCAAATTCATCTATTACAGAAGCTGAGTATTAATAGAGGAGATTACAAAAAGGGATTGGCCTAAAGGTGATCTAATCCCTGTAATGTACTATTTTTTTCATCAAGGCTACATGGACACATAGAAGGTATTTCTAGTGATGTTTTATTGGGGGAAATTCTGTAAAAGTTGCTGGTGTTTCAGTTGTTATTTTTTAAGAACCCCAAGCAGGTGCTATGGTCATAAGACAGCAGCTTCAATGATATAGGCTTTTACAGGTAAATATTTTACAACTGCCTAAACCTATTAAGCATATTCAACTACTCATTCAGAAATGGTACAGAGAATAGAATTTAATTCCAGCTATGTATTTCCTATGTCCTCTGGTGGCACCTTTATCAAATATAGGTAGGCATTCAATTTAGGAGCAAGTACCTAGTAAGTCATTAAAATGAACGAAAGTAGACTAAACTAATGAGAAAAAGCATTCAAGCAGTAAGGGACATGAAAATCCAGTGTCTTAGTTCTTTCTTTCTTGCCTTGAGGGAAGACATCTTGTGAACTTCCATTGTCATCTAACACCCCTGTCACCTTCACCCAAACACAGGTCCTATGCAGGCAGTTTAGGGAAGGGACATTGAAATTGGGACTCCTGATGGCTAGTTCACATACTAGCCATGTGAACTTGTTCAAAATTAGTTCAGCTTTCTGGAGCTCTGTCTCTTCATCTGAAAAATAAGGCAGATGGGCTCAGTGACTTTGAAGGATTATGGTTCTCCCAACTGCTGGTGGGAGCTTTGGCCATGTGCACAAATATTCCCTTTGTTCCAGCCACTTCCCAAGGAGAAGGGTATGGTAGTGGAGAGGAGGGGAGGGGACTTAGAGGCAACTAGGCAATCCTGACCGATGCCGAAACAGCTGTCTCAAGGAGTAGGACCACACTCGGGAATTTCCATGGGGTGGAATGACCCTGTCAACTATAAAGTTAATAACCACAGTCACATCAGAAGTGTGCACCAGCCTCTTCATCCACACTCCTAAAAAAAAAAAAAAAAATGAACATCAAGGACAGCCAGGAGCTGATCAATGAGAGGCTGGTGGCCAATCTCAAACCACCCCTAGTTCATGTACAAAGTAAAGAGTGAGCCGCTGTATGGATACTTCAGGGCAAATCGACCTGTCCTCTCTGGCCCACTTCAACCTGACCACCTCCCCAAACCCCTCTTGAAAGAAAAAGGGGGACAAAACAATAAAGATATGGTCTTGACTGAGCCCCAGGCTTACCCACATCACCTTGATCACTTGAGAGGGATTTACTTGACTCCTCTGAAATTTTCATACTACCTTGTTCTCTGCTTTCCATAGACTACATCCCAAGAGGCTGCTTATTTCCAGAATCCTGTCGTCTGTCTCAAAAAAAAAAAGATCTTTACCATGGTCACAACTATAGTATTAACTAGTCCATGGCCATGAATTATTCTGGAGCATCCTGGGACAGAGGACACTATAGTTCTTGCCTAGAGTCATTCAAATCTGTATCTTTCTAGATATCCTTTAACAACCTGAAAAAGATGTCTTAACTCACCTAGTAATATGTTGTAGTCACTCTACTGTCGTGCTCAGTGCAGTGATTCTCCACAACTGGAATAAATGGCATAATGTATACAAAAGTACTTTGTGACCAGCAAGGCTCTAAACATATATAAACATGATTTACACTATAAGTAATACACACATATATGCTCAGCTGAAGTACTTATAAACCTGCATATCTATTTATAGTACCTGTATGCAGATTAACCACTATATGCTTGTACCTCTGTCAGTACAGCTTTCCTTATGTGCTAGCATTCACTGGATTAGGTAAATCTTTTAAATCACCTTTTCTATTTTGAGTTGAAATTATGCAAAACTGATCTTCCTCAGTAGACTTCCCCTGGAGATACTAGTTTGGGATTAATTTTTGACTCAGAATTCAGAACTTCCTAAGAAGATTCTAAAATCCACCAACCAAAAAAAAAAAAAAAAATGCTATTGGGAAGCTATTGGAAAACCAATTCCAATTTATGCACTCAGTTTCAAAAGCCATAGTAGATACGAAATATTCTGCAGTAAGGAAGAGGGAAGGAGATTTCATGAGGTTCTACCTATGACTTATTGAAGGAAGGAATGTTTATGCTTATAAGACAATCTCTGAAACAGCCCCACTGTTGACTAGTATTTCCCGCATTACAAGCGTGACACTTAACTCTTAGAAAGAGCTCTGAATCACTTTTCCCCTGCCTGGGGTGAATAGGTACTGCTTTAGCCACATTTTCAAGCACCTATTTTGGGAAGAGCTGGGTGGGGTTAAAATGCCACATAGGCTATGGGACACAGAAATGTCAATTGATGGCCAGGTTGATGGAGCTTGATACACTTTGGTTTTCATTACCATGGTATACAACCAACTTAACAGGCTCTCTCTGCCAACCAGTACAGGATTTATTTCTGTGATATTTACAAATGTGGGGAAACCTGTTGGAAGTGTTTCTAGCTGGCAAGACTTTTTGTTTATTTTATTTTAGGATGTAAGCTATAGATAAGGATATATGAGGATATACCCTTACTACTGAGAAGAAATTTATTATTTCAATCTGAGCCCTATTTATGCAGACTATTGTGGAACTGCTGTTTGGTTTTCAGACAGGTTTGCTCCAGGAACATTTGGTGCTAGACTATTTAGAAAACACTTATTTTAAAGCATTAGTCAATTAAATGTATTATTTAAGCAATCATTACTTTTAAAAATTTAGATTAAATGTTTGAAAATGTAAAAATTGCCTCCAAAGATTTCTCCTGAATTAGTTCTTCCTAAAGGTCAGAATTATATTGGCTACATTTCCAAAGGGGGGTAAGGTTGGGGAGGGATTGCTTCTGTTTAAATTAACGGTCAATCCATATGTCAACAAAATCCAAATAGTAAAGGTCAGTCCTAATGATGGCCGTGAGCAATTTCCGTAATTAGGTTTTCATGATCTGTGACCCGCTAAGTGTCCTTTGAGTAATGTGTGGAGGTGTACTTTTTATTTTATTTTATTTTATTTATTTATTTTTTGCGGTACGCGGGCCTCTCACTGTTGTGGCCTCTCCCGTTGCGGAGCACAGGCTCCGGACGCGCAGGCTCAGCGGCCATGGCTCACGGCCCCAGCAGCTCCGCGGCATGTGGGATCTTCCCCGACCGGGGCACGAACCCGTGTCCCCTGCATCGGCAGGCGGACTCTCAACCACTGCGCCACCAGGGAAGCCCAAGGAGGTGCACTTTTTAAAAGAGAGTAGGGAAATATTTTCATGGGCTCTAGATTATCTTGTTTTTGTTTGTTCTAAGACACTTCAAGTACTTTTAAGACTGTGAGCTGTACTCCCACCTTCTGTAACTCTGCAAGACTTCTCCCTTGTGAGTCAAAAGAAAGAGAAATTCCTATTTAGCCCCTTAGACTCAAGTCGCCATGCTTTTACACAGCCCTTAGAAAATATCACTGCTGCCAAATCTTTCTATGGATAGAAAATCAAACCCAAAGAAACTAAGACTTTAAAATGTTAAGTGACTTCCCAAAGGGCGTGAAATAAAAGGCTCAATGGATTCATATTGGCTTCCTCCATCCTACAAGCTGCTTTCCTTAAAACTCACCAATTCTAGGGCATTGAAGTATGTTGATCTTTTCTGATTGTTCTGTGAAGGAGGTCTTTTACTATGAAAGTTAGCTTCAAAAGGTAATGTTTTTATACTATATTCTTAATTTTCTTAGCTAGTTTGAAGAAAGGGAACTGTAATTTCCCCAAAACTAGACATGCACTATTGCAATGAAACAAAACACTTGTGATCCAAGACAGCTTTCCATTATTAAATTATTAAGAAGGCACCCTCGTAGATAGTTAATTTGTTTTGCTGTGTATGATGTTTTTTCCTTTGGATATACTCTGCTTAAATACAAATGCCCTATGGATTCTTTCAGTTTTTCTTTCTGCTTTAGTTTCAGTTTTCTTACTTCCTATTACAGTACTCTCACCTGAACTTCCTGAAATTTGATAAAATTTTAACCATTTTATTTATTAATCTGTTCATTCAGTCCTTTCCCAGATATTATTACTTGTAGTATTAATCTGATTTTTTTCACTGTTTTTCTCTGTGTTCATATTTTATTGAGTTGTGTTTTATCACATTTTCATCATTTTTATAGTTAGTAACAATCTTATATTTTGTTAATATATTTTTCTGAAGCACTTTAACAACATTTTGGTTCAGATCTACATGAAGTAAAACTCAGTTATGCCATTCTCTGATGTAATAATTGGCAATAGAATTTGTTTGAAAAGGAGACCAGAAGCTTTCCTAATTCACTGGTAAAAGAGTAATGAGTGGTTGGACATTGAAACTGAGCCAACAAATAAGTTACGGGTTATTTATGCCCCTAAATTCTTCTTTAAAAAATTTGAAGAACTTAAATGCTGAAAATATTACCTCCCTATTGAGGCTATGGATAACTGATGGCTGTTTTAAGCTTAAATATTGATGTTTTCATGCTGGTAGCACAATTCTATTTATGCCCCCAAAATCATCATCTCTAAATAGAGATTAGAAAAATCAGAAAGGTCTCGAAAGTAACATTGTCCTCTCTGACAGTCATCTGTTACACGCTAACCAGCAGACTTGTTCTATTTAAGGACCAAAAACGTATAAAACTGATAGTGTGTTGTCAAAAAGACAAAATGCACACTTGGTTAAATGTTTCACCTTTAAACCAATTGTTCTAATATATCAGAGTTACTGCCTCAGAGTGTGGATTCTGAGGAATCTTGATATTCTGAAAACCTAATGCAGGCACTTAAAACTTGCCTTGAGCAAGTCCATAGAGATATCCTGCCATTAATTCAAAGCGAATCCCCTAAGAATTTCCCTTTCACACGAGTAGTATAAACTAAACAGAGAATTGAGCAGTTCTCTAGATCCTTAAGGCAAGTGATAAATTAAAAATTCATTAATCATTTTGATTGAGGCTGAGATATAGTATTATAAGAAGAATACTTCCAAGTATAAAAAAAAAATCCCTTATGGAGGAAAATGAATAGGGGGTATAGTTCACCAAGAAGAAACCGTCCTTTCTCGTGAAGAAAAAAAAAAAAAAGGAGGGGGAGGAGAAAGAATTAGGGACTTCAGATGCAGCCCCCTCTAGTGCTATATATAGCTTTGAGTCTCAGCTTTCTCACCTTGATACAGTTGGGCCACGGGTGCTCTTGGTAATAACACTGAAAGCAGCAGTTTTTAAAGATATACTCAACTTTCCCCGCTCCCAGGATGTGGGATTCTAATGAAACCACCCGTGCAATCCGTGTCTGAGACACTGTAGCCTTTGGAGAGCGCCATTTGCTGAAATGTCTAGTGAGAGCTAAAATAAGCCCCTTTGGTGGAAAAAACCCGCTGAGTGGTTGAAATCAGAGCTGCAGAAGGTCACTTGCTATTTTAGTAGCTGCAAGCTGGTCCACATTTTATAACATTACAGTTATAAACAAGAAATTGTCACCTTACTTGTCAGTTTACTTACTTTTCACCAAAATAAGCAGATGTAGCCTTTTTTCTACATAGTACTAGGCAATTTAGATGACTTCTTTCCAGACTTTGCTTTTCTATATGAATTAATACTTAACAAAATTTATTTTTCATATATTTCTTTAATATTACTTCAAAATATTATTTTTACACAATTAATTTACACAAAATATTATTAATATTTACACATATCATGCACATCTCAACCACCTGTAAATACCTTAAGGAGGGACTTCCTTCCTACTTCTTTGATTTATTCCACAGATCACAGTGATGATTGATGAATCACAGTGTGGGGAGGGAGCCAAAGTTGCAGAGAGAGACAGGAGACCCAACTAATTTCTGGAATTATTTAGATACAGTCCATTTGGAAATGAAGGAAGGAGGTTAGTTCCAGCCCCAGGGTTCTACAATTTTTGCTCACACTATTGAGAATTACCATCAATTTTATTCTAGTTTTCCCTTCAAAAATTTAATTTCTCTCTTCTTATTGCCTGTCATAAGTGGATTTAAGACTATCCCTAAAGCTTCTAGGGAAGTGTAACAATTTTAACAATATTTTCCAATATTTTTCATCAAAAATGATAAAGTATATTTGCCTATATCAATTATTTTTTAAACCTCTTTATTGAGATATAATCGACATACAAAAATCTGTCTGTATTTAATGTCTACAACTTAATGGGTTTGGAGATAAGTATACACTCATGAAACCATCACCACAACCTATGCCAAAAACATATCTCTATATCAATTATTTTAAAGATTTCTAGGATTATTCTTTCATTTGAATCACATGTTGTCATTTCTATCTCATAAAGTTACTTAATACATGAAGTTACAAATTCTGTTAATTAGTTATAAGTCTTGGGCTCCAATAAGCCTTCCTTCAAGAATAGTATAAGGGTCAAAGTCTAAAAATAAAACAGCAATTTTATGGGGAAAAAAAGAGATGCAAGACAAAGTGAGAGCAGGATATTTTTCATGAAATTAACAAATAGAAAATGAGGATCATGGACTTACTCTTAACCTATAATTACACACCCAGTTTTCCCTTGCCAGCATCAGTGTTTACATTTCCCCTCATCATGACTGAAAAGGAATGACTGGACTGAGCATATAAAATTGTCCTTCTCATTCCTTGTTGTTGTTTTATTAACTATCAAGCAGCCCACATACTCTTAGTGAAATGGACAAAGCTCTGTCTCACTGATACATACGGAATCTTAACTACTGAGAAGATAATAGCTGCATTTTCAGGTCCACTTAAGAAATCTCTAGCCTCATCCCTGGTCTCAGGAAAAGGAGAGTGTAGAGTCCATGGGCGTCACCTCTGAAGGTGGTAGAATCTCCCATCATTCAGTCATTATTCAGCCATATTTCTGTTGCACCCATTATCCCAGCACAGTGCGTGCTGACTCCTTCTTCAACATGTGCTTTCTGCAGCCCAAGCTGGTTAAAGGATCCGAAACTGGGCTCTGAGAAGCAACAGCAATCCAAATCAGGGAAACGGATGAAGGGTGTGCGATTGCCCAGAAAGATTCCAGATCCCCTGCTCTTTTACCTCAGTCTTTTTGTCTGGACTTTCTCATGTGGTTGGTCCCTAGAGATGACAGCGTTTACTATTACCTTTTCTATTTTTCCAGGCAAGGACTCTTGAAAGTTCCTTTGGCTCCCAGCAGGAACTCTGCATACTGTATTCATTGTCTCTCCCTTTTGTCCCTTCTTTTTAAATCCTTCTCCCCTTTTCACAACTGCAGACTCTCAGTCCAAGCAGACCATCTCCTCTGATGTTCATGCATCTTTCTAATCGACAGAATGAGCCTTCAGGCCTCGCTCCCGAGGGACCAAGTCTAGCTTTACCGTGTGGTTTATTGACCCCACCCCCACCCCCGGCCTGAGCCTTGAGAGGGTCAAGCCGGTTTTTGCACGTGGCTCACCTTTGCACTGCAGACCCGTGAAAGGAAGTGGAGAAGGATCGCTCCTGCTACTGCTGCGGCTGTGTCTTAGCTTTCATTGATATATGTCTTATGTCAAAAAGAGATTTGCCTTTTACTTCTCACCACAAGAGTATGGGAAATAATTGCCCATGTTTAATGTTAAAGCCATCATGAGTGCTTAGGCTTTAAGATCATCAAACAAAGGGTCAGTCTTAGCTTTCTAAAATCCTTTGTCAAATAAAGCAGAAAACGAGGGGACGAATGGATGGATGGATATTTTCAACATTATCTTTACTAACTCAACATTGGCTGAGTACCTACTATATTTAATTCTCTCTCTCTCTCTCTCTCTCTCTCTCTCACACACACACACACACACACACACACACACACACACACACACACACACACACACACACACACACACACACACACACACCCTGCTGGTCCTATGCATCCTCCTTCAGAATTGTCCTGAATCTAGCCTCTCCACTCTGACTGTCATTCTCACCTGTTCTAGAAGCTCCTCATATCTTGTCTGTATTTTTCACGACAGCCTGATTAATCTCACTTACTCCTTAATGCCATCTCATCTTCTTTGCCATGGCCAGTATCACCCTTTTAAAACAAAAAATTGACCACGTCACTCTCCTGCTTCGCGGCTTCCACTAGCTCTTAATCGCCTACAAGGTAAAATCCAAACTCCATGGCCATGCTTATGCAGCTGTTCCATCTCCAGTCACAGTGTCTATCCCTAGTCTCTTTGTCCCCATCTCTTCAATGCACTCTGTATTGCAAACACTACAGACTTTTTGCTGGGAAAGACAGAGCTGATTTCAACGCCATTTATTAGCTCTGTAAAAATGGGTCTAAAGTCACTCACCCTTTCTGAACCTCACTTTTTTCCTCAAAGGGAAATTGTTTGTAAAAGGTAAGGATTGTAAAGATGTACAGTTTAATGTCAGCAGTTATCTAGCTCAGAGCTAGTTTTCTCTGTGCCTTTCCATCATCCCCTCTACCTGATGTCCGTCTTTCTCTTCATGTGACAAATTCCTGCTCAGACCCAGGTCAACAGGTATCTTCTCTGTGGATAGTTTTCTGCCTCCCTCTGACTGAGTTAGTTACTTTCTTCTTTGGGCTTCCACAATAACTCAGGGCATTTGTTACGTCATGATATGACATGATATTATTATAAGATCCTGTTAAAAAAAGAAAATGTCCTTTTTTAAACTCTGTACCTTAACTTGGTATATAATAGCTTCTCAAAAAGTATTTGTGAACATGTGAATGAATATATGAAGGCACTGTGCTGGGTTCTGCAGTCCATCTCTTGAAGAACTCACAATCTTGAAGGGTATAGAAACATCCACGCAAATAAGCACAGTGGGAGTCTGACTGGAATAAAGGTTCAGCTGGGGGGTGGAATTAAAGTGTAATGGCAGCTGGCCCTTCTACGTGGGACACTGGGAAGCAGGGAAACCTTCTCGAGGAATGGCCATCTGAGCTGAGTCCTAAAGCATCCATGTGGATTTAACTTTCAATTTTGCTTAATCTGCCCACATGTTTATTATGCCCACTCCTCATACCCCAAAGAACGCTAAACTTTGGTGGCAGAAGGCCAGGGAATTCTTAAACCTTGGCCAGCAATTTTCAGGAGATATTGTAAAGGAACAGATAAAAAGTTTTTCATAGTGCAATTTTGAGTGCAATTATAATTTTGCTTATAAACCCTGAAGCCTGTAAATTACTGACAAATCGGTATATCTTTGAAAATGAAAACAGACTACACCAAGAAGATAAATGTTTGAAAACTATAGAGCCATAAAAATCTTATGTTTTCATTATATACCTACTGAGGAATAGATATGTTCTTTTAAGAGTCTAAGTAATTAGACTGCCCAAATGAAATTGAAAAATGATGAACCATGACATACCAATCTATTTTAATATGATGTATAGAATATTTCCTGCCCTTTTTTACAACATAGGAGGACGTTCAATAAATTTTTGAATATAGGATTTTTTAAAGAAAGGATTTTTATAGCATGATAAGCAATGAAAGTCTAGAAATGCTCAATGCTGAATCCAATAGAGCATAGCCATAATCATAAGTTAGCATTTTGTAGCATCTTCTACATCCATCAGTTTATAGTTCTGATTGAACAACTTTAATAAATATCGAAATATCTTCCTTCAGTAGCACTGATTCCAAAATTAAATAGCTCCGTTTCATCTCCACTGGGTGGTCAGATTCCTTCCCTGATGAAAAACTATGTAGAATGTCCTAATAATGACAATCGTGACTACCATTTATTCAGTGTTTACAATGTTCCAGGCAATGGATATACGAGATTTTTTTATTTCGAAGGTGCATTAGAAGCTTAAGCTTACATTTTTTATTCTCTACGTTACTAAAACTCAATTTATTTCACTCCATATACACCAGAAGCTTAGCAAGGTAAAAAAAGAAAACGGTACCTGAGTACTGCTTTGAGAATTATCCTGGAGAAATGAAATATTGCTATTTAGAAAGAACAGAAATTGCATTTAAAATGGCACCACCTGAAACACAAGAAAAACTCCATTTCTATATGAGCCAAGAACAGTTACCAGGCAGAAAATTTGGTCATCTTCATTCTACTCATATCCCACTTACAGAATTCCTAAGTACAGAATTCCAAGATGTCACCTTCACATGTTCCAATAGCAGAGGGGGGATTATGAGGGGACCTTCTGCCAGCTCTATCCAACTTCGGGGGACTCCCTGCAGGTTGTTAAGGAGAGCTCTTATGTCTGGTTCTATTACTCAACTTCCATACCTCGAAACCCCAAATAATCGATATTTAAGATACAATACTAAATACAACCCATTTGGAATAAATGGGCCCCCAAAATTGATTGTATTTATTTCTACATTTTTTAATGAATAAAACCATTTCCTCTTTTTTAACTTTTTCAGGGAAAAATTTTATCTTATGAAAAATTTGAAAGAAGAATATAAGGGCCCTCATGACCCAGCTTCAAAATTATCACCTCATGAGTCCATATCATTTCATCTCCCTCTCACAGTATTTATGGAAGATATCTACGTGGTTCCAAAGTAACATCTACAAAAATAATACCATCAGAGAAGTCTGGCTTCTATCCCTGTGCCCCCATTCTCTTCTCTTTCCACTATAGAAAACTATTTTTTTAGATTATTGTTTAATCCTCCCTTTTTAAAATATACGCAAAACATTTATATTTCAATTCCTCCTTTCTGAGATAAACACTGGGGATCTAGTGATTTTCCAAATATTTTAAAGTTTTTGGAGTTTACACTGACTGTTACGGTGTGACAAGTGTTACAAGACTGTGAGTGGACTTTCAGGCCAAAAATCAAGAAACATGGTACATGGTAATTTGTATTTATTTAAAAAATAAATATCTATTTGAACACTTTACAACGTTAAGACCCCAGTTTTGTGACCAAAATGAGGAGGAAAAGGCAGTTAATTTTGATAAAAAGACTGAAAATTGAAAAAAAGCAGTAAAGAGTTTGGAGATTTTTAAATAGATAGTAATGTTAAAGACATGCTCATACAATTGGAGTATCTCCAAAAGGCATTCCTACAGGAAACACATTAACAGCAGGTTTCTTTCCGCAGAGTGGGATTTTATTCACAAACCCTCAAACTGATATTCTTTCTCATAGATCGAATTGCGCAGAACATCATTAAGTCCCATCTGGAGACATGTCAGTACACCATGGAGGAGCTACACCAGCTGGCATGGCAGATCCACACATATGAAGAAATTAAAGCGTATCAAAGCAAGGTACTCTGGGAAACTACAGGAAAGTTTTTCTGTGATTTCTCTGTTTCTGGCTTTTTCAACCTCTGCACTGTTGACATTTCAGACTGGACGATTCTTTGCTGTAAGGACTGTCCTGCACATTGTAGGATGTTTAGCATCATCCTTGGTCTCTACCCACTAGGTGCCAGTAGCATCCCCTCACCCGTAGTTGTGACAACCCAAATGTCTCCAGATGTTGCCAAATGTTCCCTGGGGGGCAAAACGACCCCGATTGAAAACCACTGCCCTATTTGAGTGACTGGGGAGACTGTGCCCACATCAGACTGTGATTTTAGGACATCTCATAGTGGTTTCTTGCAGCCAGGCAAGGAATAGGAGCAATTGAAAAAGTCATAGCAGGAATAATAGCTGCAAACTTACACTACAAAGATATGCAACAAAGCATTCTGAATGTTTCTTCTTGCCCTACATGTTTAAAAAGGACCAGAGGAAAAAGGGACAACTCACCCTACATTTTTACTGTTATTATTATTATTTTGATTATTTTTGTGTCCATTAGAGAAGGCTTTAAGAGAAGAAATTTGTTGCTGTTTTTGTTGTTGTTGTTTTGACTCACATAAATTTTCTACAGGATTGAGATCCACAATCACAAAACCTACTGGTAAATGAAATTTTAATAAAATATATAAATGTGTCTATATATAAATATATGACTACAACATACTGATTTTTCTCCAGTGGAATAATTAAATCTTACCACTTTTATATAAATAAGGAGACAAAAGCATAGGTATTGTTATGGTCAATAAAAAACAGAATTAACACATAACTTGGATTTATGTTTCCCATTCCAAAGAAAATAACCCAAGGATCAAAATACATTTCCGGAGTTCTATATTACTTAAGAGAGTGATTTGATTTGATGTCTTTTCCCTTGAATTTTTTTTTTTTTTTTTTTTGCGGTACACAGGCCTCTCACTGCTGTGGCCTCTCCCGTTGCGGAGCACAGGCTCCGGACGCGCAGGCTCCGGATGCGCAGGCTCGGCGGCCATGGCTCTCGGGCCCAGCCGCTCCGCGGCATGTGGGATCTTCCCGGACCGGGGCACGAACCCGCGTCCCCTGCATCGGCAGGCGGACTCTCAACCACTGCGCCACCAGGGAAGCCCCCTTGAATTTTTTTTGTACCAAAAAGCAGTCTCCATAAGTTCTGGGAAAAGAACACAACATAAAAATATTACAGACTTAGTGTCTGTCAGGTACACGTGGAAATAATTTTTTGGAAGCCTGTGAATGAAATTGCTATTCCTCAGTGTAAGAGTTTGACTTTACAAAATAGACTAAGAGCTTGAGTTTGTTTAGGTGAGGAGGAGGCAAAAGAATAAAGAAACTATAAATGCCTATCTTTTTGTACTATTGCAATATTTCCATTATTTTAGCCTCATTACTTTGATAATTGTGGTGTATCAAGGTTCAAAGAGGTCAAAGGAATATCTTAGAAAATATTGCCTCTCTTCTAAAGGTGGCTAAATTCCTACCATGGACCCCAAGTGACAGGTAAGCGCCAGTTAGGGCAACCTTGAGTATTTCACTGAGTCTCCAAGTTGTTCTTTGCTCCATGTACATTCTGTGTTTTCTCTCTTGAAGTCCAGGGAAGCACTGTGGCAGCAATGTGCCATCCAGATCACTCATGCCATCCAATATGTGGTAGAGTTTGCAAAGCGAATAACAGGCTTCATGGAACTCTGTCAAAATGATCAAATCCTACTTCTGAAGTCAGGTAAGCAAGAAAATTCATGGGGGGCGTATTTTAGACCCGGAGGTGGTTGACCCTTAGCTTGCTGTTAGTTCTAGAAAATCCTCCATCCGACGTGTAGCTCATTTTTACCACCCACGCTGTCAGCCAACTCCCAAAGGAAACTCTCAATAATAAAAATGCCCTGATAGTCATTCAGTTCCCCTTTGAAGTCAAATACAATTTTGCTTATTGAAAGTGGAGCTATTAATTGTGGAGGTTGAGATACCCAGCTTGACAGGCAGTGCTAGTAATTAGCGTGTCAAGGTGGCTGAATTGCTGAGCTGGCTCTAAAATGTACTACTTGCCTTCTGTTGGGGGGAAAAAAATCCAGGCTAGCTGAGCTCTGCCTCTGTGGTCATTTCCAGTCATTTTAATGAGGATAGCCTGCAGCCAGAATACACCGGGAGAAACTCACTCTGCTCTAATCCTTCCTCCCACTTCTCCCTCACACTCTCTGACACACACACTGTCACTTAGGAAGCAACTCAGAAAACTTTGCACATGATTGACTTTGCAGCTGCCATTATCCAAACAGGAAAAAAAATGTATTTGTCTTTTTTGGCCCCCTTTGAAAATAGAAAATAAGAACCACTATGGTGTTCATGTGAACCTTCATGGTCCTGGGCTATAGCAAATAATAATAACATAATTTATATATATGCAATAACATATATATATATGTTTATGTTTACCTGTGACATCTCTTTTAATCTCGTGTGCTCAGTAATTATTTCCATCGTATAGAAGAGGAAGCAAAGATTCAGGGAAGTGAAGGGCTGTGTTCAATACCACGTAGCCAGTATCTGGCAAAGCTGGCTCATTTTTTTTAATTAATTTTTATTGGAGTATAGTTGCTTTACAATGTTGTGTTAGTCTCTACTGTACAAAAAGAGGTGTGGAGAAAAGCTGCCTTTTGAACTTGAGCCGAACAAAAGAATTATTCTAAGTTGCTGCTGCTTCGTTACCAAATGATTAAGGTTGGTGCAAATCTTGACTCAAACATGAACCTGCTGTATTAGCTGCTGGATAAAAACAATCCCAAAACTTAGTTTACACACGATAATCATTTATTTTGCTTCCAAAGCTACAGGTTGAGCGGGGCTTAGCGAGGGACGGCTTGTGGTGTTCACTGAGGCAGCCTGACTGCGGGCAGGAGGACCCACTTGGATAAAAACAATCCCAAAACTTAGTTCACGCAACGATAATCATTTATTTTGCTTCCAAAGCTACAGGTTGAGCGGGGCTTAGCAAGGGACGGCTTGTGGCGTTCCCTGAGGCAGCCTGACTGCGGGCAGGAGGACCCACTTGCGCACTGGCTCGTGTTCACGGCTGGCAGTTCGTGCTGGTTGACAGCCTGGAGTTCAGACAAGGCTTTGGGCTCAGGGGGGCCTCAGTTCCTACCCTGCACAGACTGCTTGGACGTTCTCACAGCATGGTGGCTAGGTTTCGAAAGTTAGCATTTCAAGAGAGCAAGGCAGAAGTGTGTAGCATTTTTCTGACTTAGCTTCAGAAGTCCCATAGGGTTACTTCCACTGCACCTGTTAGTCAAGGCAGTCATGTAGGCCCACCTGGGTTTAAGGGTAGGAGACATGGAATGTAGAAGAATGTAAGGGGTCAAGGGACCTGCCTTCCATATTGTAGATAGTGAATAAATGGTACCTATTATTGTTTTTCTCAGAAAAGCATTATTTCAATTAATATTTGCAGATTCCTTCTTATGCGTAAGCCTCTATGCTAAGGTGACATATGAGGGAAAGCAGATACATCAGCAGAACAAAGAAATAAAACACAGACATAAATATACATGGCAGCATTAAGAAAGGCACCAGGGGTACAGTTGGGTACAACATGGGTGTAGCCAAACCATCTATATGATGTTCTCATGCAAATTTCTGACTTCTGAGCCTGGGTGTCACCTTCCAACACACTGTGGGGCAAAAGCCCATTTCTCCAAAATGTGGAGAAACTTTGCAGTACTTGCTCAGGATGTCAGTAAATGTTCAGAGGGAAAAACAAAGGTAGTGAACTAATTCATTTAATAAATATTTATTAAGCACCCACTATGTGCCAGGGACTCTTCTAGGTGATGGAGATATAACAGTGAATACAATAACCACAGTTGCCTATGGCTGCAGACGAAGGTCCTGGCACCACTGGGCTAACAGAGAACTCAGAAATGCTAGGTCCATCAGGGTTGAACAAACTCCTTCATGTTGGGACTTCAGCAGCCTTTGACCTGTGAATGTTGCTTATAACTCCCTGGAGTGGATAATGTTCAGCCTTTTGCCAAAACTTATTTGACCAAGAAACCCTCATTTCAAAGATACCAGGACATAAATGGTACCCTCAAGAAACATCCTGAAGGTGTCCCTATTGAAGTCATCGTATGCAGAAATATACATGGAGTGTGTTAAAAACTGAAGCAGAGAACAGGTTTCCCCAACAGCAAAACTTCTACAGAAGTTAACAGACTGTACTTGCCTGCTGCAAATCTCCTTTCTGGGCCACTTACGATCACCGGTGAATTCAAGAGTTGAAACTAACTTCATTATCAGTCAAAAACGGGGGGGGGGGGGGGGGGGGGGGGAGTCTGAAGAAAATGTTTTTGCCCTTCATTTTAGTCACCTTTAAAGTGTATTTTATCTTTAATCCCTCACATAGACTTCAAGAGAGCTTTATTTCTAACATAGTTCTTTTTTACCTGGGAAGGACTCTTGAGGTGTTTCTGCATGTGTGTGTCTATGTGTCTATGTGTGTGTTTTAAAGTTTTTTAAAGTCTCTTGACCTATATGCAGTAGTAGCCTCTTTATATACATATACACATTTGAAATTTTTTTCTCATAGGTTGCTTGGAAGTGGTTTTAGTGAGAATGTGCCGTGCCTTCAACCCATTAAACAACACTGTTCTGTTTGAAGGAAAATATGGAGGAATGCAAATGTTCAAGGCCTTAGGTGAGTTCACCTTTGATGACACAATTCTATTAACTACCACCAGTTTCTCCACTAAAAGAAATGCCTTGATTCTCTAACATGACTTAGTATCTCATTATTCAATAAGGGCTGGACTAGGGGAGCCTGCAGTGTTTCATCTAACTCCTCTGATTTTACAGTTGTGCCTCCAAATGTAAAAGGAAGGAAAGAAACGTGGACCCTGTTGACACGAACATGCTTCATTCAGAAATCAACAAAAACTGATTGTAAAGAACTGGGATGCATTCTAGGCATTCTTTGTAGGATCAGCTTTTCTTTCACCTTCTAGCTTACTGCTTCACAAAGAATATTATGTAGACCACTGGTGGTCCATGGGTGACCTCTTAAGTGTCTCATGCAAATTTATAATCATTAGTTAAGATGCTTAAAAGAGGAGCTCTTTCATTTGTTTCGAACCCAGGGTAGTGACTTTCTCCCTGTTAATTCATGAAGTTCTGGGAGCACAGATAGCGTGGCTGCCAACCAGCCCAAAATGATCCCCAGACCATTCTTGTGGGAGGGCAGGACAGAGCCAGTCTCTGCAAGTGTGTCATTCACATCCAGTCATCAGTGCACGGCATGGATAAGAACGTTAGCAAAGATGGGCTGGTGCCAGGAAAGGTTTTAACAATTGACAGTGCCATTTGTTCCATATCCTGCCCATGGACATCAAAGAAGGCCACTGCCCTTTCACCTTTTGTGCTGTCAGTTGATCTGGTAGCCAATGGCAAATCCATCGGGGCCGGCAGTGTTTCCCTCCTGCAGCTGATATACATCCATGGCATCTCCAAGGCTAGATTTTCAAGAAAGGAGGGAAAACCTTGGCAAGCAACTTGGGTATATTTCCAGCTTCATAAAATAAACATTTACCAAGGATCCGTGTAGGGATGAAGCATTATTTTGCCAGAATTCACAATGGCTAAGCAACCGACCTGCGAGTCATTCATTAGAAGGTAAACATAAATGAATGTTTGCTTCTCAATCGAATTTCCAGGAAATTGAAAGTCACTTCATCTCCATTCGCTTAGCTTGAGGCCCCTGGACATCCTACATTGCCAGTGACATCCTATAAGTGCCACTAAGACTGACAGCCCCTTGGCCCATTATACATGTTTTAGGTTTTCTATGAATGCTATGTCTGTGCTAAAGGATCCCCAAATCACTAATTTAAAATTTTTTAGTTGGAGCTAATTTCAAACTTACAAGATTAGATTGGGGTTATATATTCCCAGTTGGGTATTACAATGGGTGCAAACCATTTCTATCTGCCCCTCATTGGTAATGTTGACTTTCATTACCTGGTCAAGATGTTGCCCAATTTTCTCATTCTATAATTACCACTAAATCATTTGTTATGGTCAGGAACTTAGAAATATTTTTTCTGTGTGCCTAGTATGCAACTCCTTGAATAACTTCTTGATTATGGGACTTTTCTTACTATTGTCCCATTCTGTTCAAGTATTTTCATTTAATTTGCCTTCTTTTATAGGTTCTGATGACCTAGTGAATGAAGCATTTGACTTTGCAAAGAATTTGTGTTCCTTGCAGCTGACTGAAGAAGAGATTGCTTTGTTCTCATCTGCTGTTCTGATATCTCCAGGTAGGGAGGTCTGAGGTCCTTACTTTTTAAAAAAAAAAAAAAAAACTGTTTTGCTATCTTTAACATGAATTGCATCTACCTAAGCCAAGGTGCTCTGAAGAAACTTTAAAAGAACTATATTTTCTTTAGCAAGCTTGTGATATTTTTGGACAATTCAAAGAAAAGTAGCCTCAGGTTAATTTAAATATCAGTTTTGTCCCAAATGCAAGAGTAGGATGTGTGGTAAGGGTGACTCCAGATTCAGAAAAGCATGATCATTTCTTAACAGATAAATGAAGACAAATAGTGGCCTGAGTTATAACTAAGTTCTATTTTGATTTTAAGAATAAAGGACATAGACAAAAATGTCCAGTTAGGCGAGACTTAGTAGAAATATACCTGAATGAACAAGCCAGCATAGAGACTAAAAAAAAGTAAAACATACATTTTCTCCTCTTTAAATATCTCTTTCGTCGGTTTTTCTATCCAAATTAATGTTGGCGTTCTCACTTCAGGCAAATGCCTCTTCTTTTTTTATGCAATATTAGAAGCTTTAAAAGGAGGTAAGGACAGCAGAGGAAAAAAATGGCTCTTACTAAAGACTGGTAAAGGAAGAATCTCCGATGTGGTGGTAGACATTCTAGGACAGGCTCTGTCACCAGGTATGTGTGTGACCTTAAACATTTGACCCCTCAGAGCCTCAGTTTCCTCACCTGTAAAGTAAGAGGGTTGAGCTTCATAATAATAAACACCTCGTCTAGCTCTGAAATGCAGTAAACAGCAAATAGTTTTCAAAGAAGGTATGGTATGACATTTATAGATCAAATAGCACTATAGCCATTAAAATTCTTTTTAAAAGTATATGCTGGCTTGAAAATGTATGGAATCCTAATAAATGCATGGCTCAACCAGAATGAAAAGTCAGAGTTGCTCATTCAGTCATCTGTTCAGTTAGATTTGGGGGTCAAGGAATAGCGGTTTTATTGACAGTTCTCTATGAAAAGAAAGACACATTCCTGGTCATTTTTATGGTCAAGAGACTCATTCCTTCTATAACCCGTTTATCTCTAGAGACTTGATCTTTTCTTATACCTAACATATTTTTCAGTGAGGCTGGAAGAAATTAATCTTCCCTGTGATGGGCCCTGTTGACATGTCACTCTAGCTATGTCTACCCATAATACGGCCTTTACACTTTGTATCTGTTAGGCTTTATTTACTTATTTTATGGGGATTTTTAAAATCTGCTTCTGTTTTTTATTTAACTACTTTATCAAAAATGGAAATTAGTTATCAACTGGCATATCATTACTAACAGTTTCTTTTGTGGCTCTGTCTAAAATCAAGCTGTTCCTCCAGGCTTTTTCCTTTTTCTTTTCTGTTTTTTTTTTTTTAAACCCTAGAAAGTTTCCCAGACTTGGCAGCACAAAGATAAATGGAAGAAGTGACAAGCAATATTTATTTCTGGTAGCAACCACTTGCCAAATAATCTTCCTCCTACCGTTTTCTCATTGCATTTGATTGCTCCCATTGATTACAGTTCAGGTGAAGATCAGTTCTAAGCCGTTGAGTCCATGATGAGGGAGCTGGTTTCACTCTGGTTCCTGCTTAATCAAAGGAAGCATTACAAAAGTCACTGTCCTCGTAGGTATGCGTGTGACAAGTCAGTAAATTCCCAGCAGCAAATACTTAAGACATGGCATATCAAATCTAAACAATCCATGAAGATAACTGCCCCAGTTGGAAGGCAAGCCTGCTGCTTATGAGTTAGAAATCAGCTGAACTATGAGCCTTTTTCTAGGAAGAAATGCTAAAGCCATCAAACTCCACGGAGTTTGGAAGCATGTTATTTAGCTTATTCTACCCAGTGGGGAATCTTCCAGCCCCGGTCACAGACCCACACTCAGAGGCTTCTGCAACTCCAAGATACCTTGTTTGCCACCCTGGCCTAGTGCCATATTCAAAAAGGGAGGAAAGACAGTATTCCAGCCTGTGTAGGCTCCATCGCATGCCAGACCCCACCCTTCCGCCCAAGTTCTTGCCATAATAGTTACTGTCTATTCAGCTCCAGATAGTTTAGGGAAGGGAGAGGCAGGGGAACTTAATGTATTCTGATTGACAATTGTCACTGAAGGCTTTTGTGCTCACTTACGTAAGGGTTTGCTTAACTGTTGGCTAGTCTTGTCCTGGCCCTGTCTAGGATTACAGAATCGAGTTTCTCACCTGACCTGAACTGTGTTCAGAAGGATCATGTCCAAGTTCTTTTCCATGAGTATTTGTTCAGAATTTGGAGACTCTAGGTGTCTCTTCATTGAAGTTTCAACCTTAGGCGTTGACACTGGGCTGAATTTTGTCACCACGGTATAAAGCGTCTAGGAAGAAAGGAAGGACGGAAGCAGGGAACAAAAGAGAGGGAGGGAGGGAGGAAAGAAAAAAGAAAGTGGGAAAGGCTAAAGGAAAGGAGGGATTATCCTATCTATTAAATTCAATATAGAAAAAGAGGACTCAGGATTAAATTTTTTAATTGATTCATGTTGATGCTATATAAATTATAACTTAGCTTATAAAAGGGAAGGGAGATTCTGAATTCCAAAAACACTCCTTTACAATAGGTTTTCTTCACTTCTATAATTCATTTCTTCACAAATCATTAACGTAAACTTTGAAAGAAAATCTAAGCGTATGTCCAGAGAAAGAGTAAGAGATGTAAATTGTCACAGACAATAAGACACATGGAGTTTCTCTGAACCATTGTGTCTTTACCTCCACCCTGATTCTGTATGTCAATGTATTATACATTACTGTCATCATAGAATTGCTTATAAAATATTTGTTCTAGAAAAATAATGACATGTCTTCAGAAGCAATTTGGAACTAACTTGAAATGGGTCTGGTACTCAGCACTTATATGTATGTAGGTGAAATACAACAAAGCTTACGTTCTGTCCGCTCCTTACCCATTCTTTCCCTTTGTCAGACCGAGCCTGGCTGATAGAACCAAGGAAGGTCCAGAAGCTTCAGGAAAAAATTTATTTTGCACTTCAACATGTGATTCAGAAGAATCACCTGGATGATGAGACCTTGGCAAAGGTAGGTCCTCAGACCCAATGTCACTGAAACAGCCCGGTGAGCTGAAGAGGCCTAGTCACATAAAGCAGGGGACATTTCTCAGCAGCAGCAATTTCTGAAGATTACCAAAGGTTGCATAAATTTTGAGGTGCACATTTTAAAAGGGAGACTGGGAAATTATAATAGATTGAAAGGACAGTGACTTTGGTAGGGAAGGACGATACTGATGGATGTGAACCACAGGTAGAGGAAGACAAATCAAAGGACAAATCAAAGACAAATCTTTTGTTTGGAAGAACAAAAGCCTGAAGCAAGGAAACAAGTCCTCAAAAATCATATATGAAGAAAGAGGAGACTTTGCGTCACTTGGGAGTCAGGTCCAGGCAAAAGAATGGGTAGATTTTTATTCAAAATGAGGAAGAACTATAAAGTGACGAGAATTGGGGAACAGAGGGTAGACCACTGTGTGAAGGAGTGAGGTCCCTAATCGTTGGTCGTATTCTTATAGATACTGCCTGGTTTCCTTTCAGGTATGTTGTAAATGACAGTCCTACCCAGAATCAAAGATCAGACTGATGTCTTGTAAATTTCCCTTCAACTCTAATCTCTTCAACTCTACTCTAGGATTCTTTCAAAATGAAGTATCTCAGGGGCAAAATGCATGTACCATGCTATCCACTTTGTGATTCAACTTAATTAAAAATAGTGATCTTTAAGAAGAATACTGAGAAAAGTTGTTTACCAAAGTAAAATCATCAGAAGAGGATAAAGGAATTTTCTAATGATATTCAGTGTTACTTTAGATTCTAAAGTATCTTAAATTTCTTAAGAATTGGAATTTTTTTAGAGGTTAAACAACTAGGAGATGGAGCCTATCCTTAGTTAAAGATGATAGGAATCCTACTCTTTATATTTTTATCATTAAAACCCTCCCACTCTGCTCTTGAAGTTCTTTATTTTAAAAAAGGGGGGAAGACTCTGTTAGAGATACTATCAGAGTTTACTTTGCACATACAGAGTACTGCTATAAAAAAACCTCCATGAGTTAAATATGCTGCTTCATTATGGTAACATTTTGTTAAAATTAACACATCACTAGGAAGAACATTTCTACACTGTAGAGTGATAGTTCTTTTTGGTGCAACTTTTCGCTTATCATGTGGGCAAGGACAAATCTCCTGCTCTTCACACCTCAGTTTTCTCCCAGGTAAGAGCAAAACTTCTACATACAAGTAAAACTTCAGATACACTGGGCAGAAAAGACAGTAATGTGGATACACGCATCTGTCTCTGTAATGGCTCCATAGCATATATGCATAAATACATCTGGTTAGTTAATGTGGGCAGGGAGGATGTTTCCTGCATTTGGGATCTCCCAAAGACTTTGGTCCCCATATTTACCACCCTAAAATTAAGAACTTAATAAAATCCAGAGTTAGACAAAAGTTGTTGCTATGCTGCTTAAGGGGATCATCTTCTTGTCAGAAAACCGTGGTTTCATCATCTCTAAAATGAAGATCATAATTTCTTACTGCTATAGAGATGTGTAGGTTCAAATGAAATATTTCCACTGCATAAATTCTAACACACTGTGACATGGTGATTATTACTTCCCAAGAGAGCAACCCTCATGCTTATACCATTTTCTACCACCTGGTATCCTGGTGGTGGTCTGAGGTATTTGGGGTAAAAGGAGACAGAGAAATTGAAGATGAAAGATATTTAATAGCAAGAAAAAAAATTAAAACACCAAGTGAAGTCAGCTTAACTCTCTTTTCTCCATCCTTAGTGGGAAAAGTATACAATTATTTTAAGGTTTTTTTTAAGTATAATTAACATACAACATTATATTAGCCTTAGGTGTACAGCATAATGATTCAATATTTGTATATATTGTGAAATGAACACCACAGTAAGTCTAGTTAACATCCATTCAATTCTTTTCTTATAGAAAGAGAATGTTGCAAAGCTGGGAATCAGAGAAAGCATTAGAGAGGATTATTTCTTACATAAAATTCACTGGAGCCAGATGACAAAGCATTGCTTCCACTGATCAAGTGTGGATATTGAGTTTTTGTGGGGACCCTTCGCTGATTTTGATAGGATGTTCTGTGAACTAATGTGGAGGGACCATGAAAAGGAATGAGAACTGGATTCTCATTTATCCCAGCTCTGGAACGTGTGGTTTTGCATAAGTCACTCCATTTGTCTAAGTCTCAGATTCAACTGTCGTGTCCTGGGGAAGGGAAGAGGGTGAGACAAGTCTCCTGAGTTCTGACTGCTTTAATACTTTAAGGACAGTGGTGCCATTGACATATAGGGACACCCTCTCATCAAACCCACACTCCCCAGAAGGAATAAATAGCTTTATTTAAACCTAAGAAAAACTATTCTACCCTCCCACAGATTCTTCTCATCTTTTCAGAAATTTCTTCTTTTCCTTCATAGTCATGGAGCTCTTCTGCCTCCACAACACCTCTAAAACAGTGACCCCTCTGGGGAATCTGGCGAACATCATGAAACTTATCTCTAGAAAAATGTGCACATACCCAACTGTTGTATTCAAGTCCAGCGGTTCAGGTTACATCCCCAGTAGGTGGGGTAGATCTGCCTTCTGTGCAGTGTGCAAAGACTGTTTATGCCACCGACCAGTTTCACCCTGAACAGGTGGAGCAGACTTAGGTGAGGTGCAGGGTTCAGACACAGTCATTAGATTTCATCCTAAAAAAACTGTCTCCCGTACACTTTCTGCATGCCCACTTCCTGAAATTAAAGTTCAAATAGCAATGCCTTATACTTTTGACCAAACCTGGACCTAGGGAAGATTTGAAATTCAGGAATTCTTATCCATTAACTAGAAGGAAGGTCTCAACCCCTATATGTTAATCAGTTTGTTTGTTTGTTTGGGGTAAAAAAAAACAACAAACCCTATTAAAGAGTCTAGTTTCCTCTCCTCATGACCATAATAATAACATGTAGCGTATTTATAATAAATCATCAGAACCACTGGCTGCTCAGTCACCTTGGACAAGGGACTTAACCTCTCTGTGCCTCAGTTTCCTCATTTGTAAAATGTGATAAAAGATAGTATCAATGTCACATGGTTATTTTAAGGACTAAATGAGATCAACTATAAGCAAGCTGCATGGTTCATCACAGATAGTATGTAAGTGCTGTCGTAGTTGCTGTGGACAGAAGTAGTTTTGTTTCGGCAGGGAAATGTTTATCCAAGAAATGGGTATATTTGAGCTAATCAACTGATGAATGATAACTATTTCAAAAGATGGAAGTTAGGGGTTTAGGGAGGTGGAGTACGACATTCCAAGAGATGGGGGCAATGATATAGACGTAAGAAAGTATAAGGTATACGCAGGCTATGAATAATAGTTAGCTTTGGCTGGATCCTGGATTTGAGAAGTGAGGAAATGAGGTCACACTGGTCACCTTCACTAAAGCTCGTAGAAAAAAATACATATACATGTAATATGTATAGAATGTATGTGTATATGTATATGCATGTATACATATATATTTTTAAGCCATATGACTGGGGGAGGCAGCCCATCTGTTTTCTGGGCTTCAGTTTTCTTGTCTCTGAAATGAGGAGGTGGGACTGGCTGGTCGTTAAGTTCCCTTCAGTATAATATTCTTTGACTCTAAAAGAGAAAAACAAAGGTTCCTTCTGATGTCTTCTGCCTTCCATTGCTCTGTCCCGTGCAACAGTTTTAAGGACTCTTTAGATGTTCTGCCGCTACTCTAAGTGAATAAATAGACGGATTTCTACAAGTCTTGCAGATTCAATAAGTTCTATGGTAATTAAATTTAGGGTGATATTCCAATCCCAAAGCTGTGAAGCATACACTGTTTAGAAAGCCTGCATCCAGGGGTCAGCATTCCCATCAGGCTTTCCGTTTCTAGCATAACAATAACAAAACTGCATCATCAACAAGGGGAATTTGTCTTTCTACTGTAACAGTACCAGGTTACTAAATAAAAGCTTAGAAGAGGGGGCTTCCCTGGTGGCGCAGTGGTTGAGTCCGCCTGCCGATGCAGGGTACATGGGTTCGTGCCCCGGTCCGGGAAGATCCCACATGCCGCGGAGCGGCTGGGCTTGTGAGCCATGGCCGCTGAGCCTGGCGCGTCCGGAGCCTGTGCTCCGCAACGGGAGGGGCCACAGCAGTGAGGGGCCCGCATAAGGCCAAAAAAAAAAAAAAGCTTTGAAGAGGGAAGGCTTACACAGGCCTATTTTACATGTTAATAATTGAAATATTACCTGAAAGAAGTCACTCCTGGTCACTCTCACTTTACTAGTGCTATTAAGATACAGATTTAGGAAAAAAAAAAAACCAGCCATGTTGACTCATAGATAGGGTCTATGGAGCACAAGCACTGATTGAGAGATTAGTGAAAACTGCCAAGGGTCATTTACATTGATTTTCATTGTTTGCTCACTGAAATCTAAAGAGACTGTGTCATGATTAATGATGGGATGTTTATGCCTGAAGCCTGCTTATTCTTCGTTCAGGACACTAGGTGTCACATTAGAATTCCTAGTAGGTGGGCCTAGGGATTCATCAGTTTAATCTTAAACAACACAGTCTGTCCAGTCAGGACTTAAGGGGTCCTAGTTCAGATGATGTGGCCATGTGGTCTGAGCCTCCTTGTTCCCCTTCATATTTGGTTAGGAATTTGTTTTATATTTAAATTTTCTATACTTTCTTAAAGTATAACATACATGCTGGGAGTTCTTAAATCGTAAGTGTTTAGTTCAGTGAATCATCACAAAGTTAACATACCTGTGTAACCACTGCCCATGTAAAACTTGGCACTCCCGGAGCCCTGCTCAGGTTTCCTCACATGGTATATACACTGTAAAATAATGCAAGAGTCAAAATTATAAAAAACGGTTCAATAGATCATCCAAGTGTTTAAATTCCAAATCGATACTCAAGAAACATAGCTTTCTCATGGAATAGTTTTGTACTTCAACCTACATGTATATTGAGTATGTACTGTATGCCAGATGCAAAGAAGGGAAAGGCAAATAACACATGGTCTTGGCCCTTTAGCAAGCAGTTTCCTTGCGGGATTCCTGTGAGAGACCAGATTATTGCAATCCATTTTAGCCATTTATAGTTTGCTGGCATACACTACAGGTCCAACACCCAGAAATTTCAAGGATTGTCCATCGGACTAATGGTCTATAATAAGAAGAGAGGTTTTGATGTTTCTCCTCACTCATCAAGTTGCAAGTCGATGTATTAGTTAGGACTCTTGGGTTACACATAACAGGAACCAACTCACACCAGGTAAAGCAAAAAGAAAATAATAAAATAAACTAATGGAGAGAAATCTCATCTAAGGTAAAAAATTCAGTCCCCATTCAGGAAACACTAGGACAAGGAATTAGGAAGCCTTCAGAATTCTCCATCTCACAAGTTTATCTCTCTTTATGGATCTACTTTATTCTTCTCCCTCTCTGAACACCAGTTTTCTCTGCTTCCCTGAAATATGGGTAGCTCTTAGCTCCTTAGGTCACTCATAGTTTATGCTACATTTAGAAAGTAACTTGCTGGCTCCCCGTCTGATTCCACATTCCAACCCCAGTTAAACCAAATGTCCACTTCCACTTTAGTCAGCCATTCCCTGAGAAAACATGCCATATAGCGTGGATGCCAGCATGGAGTAAGGATGGTGAGAGAGGGCTGTGACCTGAACAGATATCTCCAATTCAGTATTAGAAATCTAGGCCAAGTGTCTAGGTTTAGCTGAACAAAAACCCAAAAATGAAGTGAGTGGGGAATTTCCTGGCGGTCCAGTGGTTAGGACTCTGTGCTTCCACTGCAGGGGTCACGGGTTCGACCCCTGGTCGGGGAGCTAAAATCCCGCATGCCGCACAGCCAAAAACAAACAAAGAAGTGAGTGGACAAGAGAAATAGATGTATGTAACCTCACTTAATGTGTCCTGTCTTTATCAGTGCTTCTGAAGTTTCTTCCACTTTGATCAAGCCATTGTTCACTTCCTGCTTCAGGTTGGAGGGCATCTTGATGGCCTGGAAGCCCACATGAACACAATCCTTAGTTTTCACCTCTGCATGTTCCATTCTTCCAACATCAAATGTACCAGCTATAAAATTGTGGATTTTCTCATAAAACGACCCTCTGGAAAGAAGCATAGGATTATTATCTCTTCTCCAACAGCTGCTTTTTAGTCTTGTAAGACCCCTGTAGGTATAAGCTAAAGCTTCCTTCTTGCAAGAAATGTTTATCGTAAGAGAGAGATGAGTGTGAAAATGCCTTTTTATAGACCGTCTGTCTACTCCTGCTATGGAGATTATTTAAACATGAAGAAATTTCATGATGATTTGAAATCGACTACGCACTCCATCTCCAAGTGCTTCTGGATCACTACCCCAGCTGTTTAAAAAGTTGTTGAGCCATTAACTGCTGCTGAGGTGAGCTCCCTTTGACTTGGGGGTCCTCCACCTGCAGTACATAATATTAATGAGCAGTAAGTGACTGCCTGATGCTCCCTCCAAGAGGCCCTTCTGGGCTCTGACAAGTGCTGCCGCTGCTTCCTCATGGCCTCCTGGCCCATGGTGCCTCCAGAGTGCTGGATGCCCCTGTCAGCACTTCTATTCCCACAGCTAATTGGATGCCTTGAAATCAGCCCCTCCTGAGAGCACAGAGGTTGGCGAAGCTCTTCTGTCTTTTTCGGTGTTCTTTGCTCAAGTGGTCCCAATGCTCTATAAGAAAAAGCATTGGTCACCATTCAACCCAGTCTACAGATGAGCAACAGGGACAGGACTGAAATCCCCTAAAAGAGGGAACTAGATCCTGAACCAGACTTCCTTAAACCTAGTTTGGGGAAGGAAAGAAGCAGGAGTCCATATTTACTTTCCCAAACCAAACCCGTGGTTAAATATTTCCAATAAATGAACTATGGAATGATTTTGGCCATCCTCATACATTTAATTTTTCAACCACCCATTCTCTAAAGGAGCAGAAAACTGCTTTAAGAATTGTAATACATAGAATTCTACTTTATGAATCACAGTTTACTAAATGAGCAACTTACTTTAATTGCTACAAGAAAATGAAAATCGATAATGATGTTGCTTTTCATTTCAATAAAAGTAAATGGCTGATTTTCCCCATGCATTAACCCGCAATACACAGAGACTCAATTTTGGGTGCTTGGTTAGCGGCTAAGCTGGTTTCTTGCCCTCCATGTTATTTGGCTGAACAAGCAGGACCTTGACTGTTTCTCTCCTTGAGGGAAGCATTATGTGGGAATGATACATGACATCTAACACAGATATTGCCAGGATGGGCCAGGCACTCCATAGATAGTGTTGACTCATCTAACCCTTACAACAACCCTCTGAGATAGGGACTATCATAATTGACATATGACAGATAAGGAAGCTGAGAGGTTAAGTGACTTGCCCAAGATCACACAGCTGTAAATAGCAAGTCTGGGAGTCAGACCCAGACAGGCTTGAAAGCCCATATTTTTATCACTAGACTAATTCTCTTTATATAGTATTTGTGTCTCATAGGGAACTCAGGAAATTTCATTATTTGTCTCTCACCAAACTAACAGAACCAAGCAAATGAAACCTTCCCTCTCTTGATATGATAACTTTTTTTTTTTTTTTTGCGGTACGCAGGCCTCTCACTGTTGCGGCCTCTCCCGTTGCGGAGCACAGGCTCCAGACGCGCAGGCTCAGCGGCCACGGCTCACGGGCCCAGCCGCTCTGCGGCATGTGGGATCTTCCCAAACCGGGGCACGAACCCGTGTCCCCTGCATCGGCAGGCGGACTTTCAACCACTGCGCCACCCGGGAAGCCTATGATAACTTTTTTATCGGCCTCCTGAAAAGAAGCTAACTTGACACCCCGTTACCGGGACTATTTCTAATATGATAAAGAATTTACTCGTCAAAGAATTTACTTTGAAAAACAGTTGTAAATTTATGAGATTCGAACCTCTTAAACGGTGTTTCTCAAAGTCTGTTCTATGGACCCAGTGCACCAGCATCCTCAGGATATTTGTTTCAAACATGAAATCTGAGCCCCACACCTAGATTTCGTGAAACAGAATCCCTAGGAATGGATCCCGTAATCTGCATTTTTAGGAAGCACTCCAATAGTCCTGTGCACACCAAAGACTGACAAGCATTACAGAGCTGCATCTGGATGTTTTAGGAGCTCCACACATCATCAATTCAACTGCAGATGATGAGAGAAAGCTTTCAAAGTCTCTCTGCATTCAGTAGCTATTTCAGGGAGAATTGTAATGTGCAAGAAGTGTTCCGAAATTGTTGCAGTCTCCTTCTGTGTGAACCAGCTGGTTAAGAAAGCTTGAATAATTTCCCAAGGGACTCTAGTTAAAGTGGACACTTGTACACTCTTTACCTATGAAAATATAGAAAAGACACGGCTTTCCACCCTGGACTCAAAGAGAATCTTTCAGAATGGGATTCTGATAATTTTTCTCAAAACCCTACGAAAGACCTTAGCAGAGACTATGAGACCTAGCATAATCTGACCAAGCAGCCTCCTCAGCTTTATCCTTGAACATGCTCACCCACGGCTCCAGCGACAATGAACTTCCTTCAGTTCTAATAGCACCGATGATCCTGGAACATATTATGTACCCCCAGCCCCAGCGTCTAGTTAGCTCTCCCTCTCCCTTCAGAGCCCAGCTTAAATGGTCCTTTCTCAGAAGTGCCTGCCTTGAAGCAGTCAGAGCATTCTATTATCTACCACTTGTCCTAGCATCATTCCTCCATGGCACTCACCAGTTTTTCGGTCTCCTTTCGACTGTGTGGTCACTTTATTCATCTGTCTTCTCCCATAGTTCATAAGCAACAACAGTACTGTTTTGTGAATTCTGGTGTCTAGTAGAAGTGTCTGCTACCAGTTTAAATACCTCATAATGTTGGAGAGAAAGTCTTGATTCTCAGTCTAAAATTTAACATCCATTCTATAAAGATTTCATGATTTTGTTTTCATTTCTATCCCTATCATTAAATAGCAGTGGAACTAGAAAGTCTGAACCCCAGACTTATGTGTTCTAGATCCCTTTAATGAATATGTCAACAAGTCTAATCCTTATGGTATTTTTGAAGTTGCTTATAGTGTGGTTATATAGTCATTAGTTGTTAAAAGGAAAGTTAATAAAAGAGTGGAAATTTCTGATTTTGAAAAGCCACAAAGTAACTAATTATCTATTTCCTCCTTTACTTCAAAGGCTGAAATGGTTTCTTATTATTGAATAGGGTAGGGAGCGTAGTGAGCCTAATTGGTGATTAGATGGGTTTTACTTAATTTTATCATCACTTTCAAGTGTACCCTTGGTCAGCTGTATGAACTATCAAGCTTATCGTTTGTAAAAGTATTATCTATATGAGAACATTTCTTATTCCCACAGTAATTTGATCACAATGACATTTGGTTTCAAGCAATTTTGACACTAAATGATGGATTCTAAGTGTTCCAAAATTATAAGTGTGTCAAAAGCTAGAACTGTTCAGAACCTAAGACCTAATAGCATTTAACAAACTGTGGATATTTGAAATTATTAAAACACTGTCTTCTGGGTATTTAAACTCAAAAAATTACATTCTACATGATACTTATATATCAAAACCTAACAATTATAAGTGGATATTCTCCCATGAGTTTTTGAAACACCTCCTTAAGGAAGCTGAGTGCCAGTGACTTCCCAAATTCTCCCTTGATTAAATATAGGTTTCATTTTACTCATTACGGTGGGAAAGGATTAGAGAGCTACCGGCAAGCTAGTGACCTTGACAGAAAAGCCGTCCACATCGTTGTGAATTACACCTCACATGATTTAGGTTACACCTTCCTAACACTGTCACCTTCCAAAACTAAAAATTCTGATATTCACATCATAAAAAATCTATGGGAAATGACAGATAATAATATTAGCTAACAATTGTATTTCATGCCTACAGTATTCTTAACACTTCCATACAAATTTCCTCACTCAGTTTACACAACAACGCAATGAAGTATGTGCTATGAGTAAGCCCATTTTACAAATGAGAAAACTGAGACATAGAGGATGGCACAGCCACACGGCCATTTAGCTATTTTAGAACCAGGATTCCGACTCAGTCAGCCTGCCGAGAGAGCACCCCTCCTAACGATTAAACTAAACTACCTCCCATACCTACTTTATATAAGAACAGTGAATTAGGAAGCTTGGTCCTGCTTTCTTTCCTTCTCTTTATTTTCTCGTTAGAGAGTCAGGGAGGGAGGTGTTTTGTTTTGTTGTGTTCTAAAGGAGAAGCTGAAAGTGAGCCTTCTTTCTTTTTGAACATCTTTTTCCAAAGCCAGTTCCCTTCATCTGAGGCCAGGAAGGACACTGATTCAGGAGACAGAGCACTAATGAGCTTCCCCCTTTGTCTCCTTCCCTGTCTCTCCACTCTGCAGTTAATAGCCAAGATACCAACCATCACGGCAGTTTGCAACTTGCACGGGGAGAAACTGCAGGTATTTAAGCAATCGCATCCAGACATAGTGAATACACTCTTTCCTCCGTTATACAAGGAGCTCTTTAATCCTGACTGTGCCACCGTCTGCAAGTGAAGGTGACGAGCGAACTGTCTCGTAGTCATGGAATGCAGCACCATTAAGACAAAAGCAATGTGTTCATGAAGACTTAAGGAAAATGTCACTACTGCAACATTAGGAATGTCCTGCACTTAATACAATTATTTTTCACCGCTACAGTTTGAAGAATGTAAATATGCACCTGAGTGGGGCTCTTTTATTTGTTTGTTTGTTTTTGAAATGACCATAAATATACAAATATAGGACACTGGGTGTTATCTTTTTTTTAATTTTATTCAGGTATGTTTGGGGAGACAACTGTTTATAGAATTTTATTGTAGATATATACGAGAACAGAGCAGTACTTTACATGATTACTTTTCCTGTTGATTGTTCAAATATAATTTAAGAAAATTCCACTTAATAGGCTTAACGATTTCTATGTTTTTAGATAGTTGATGCATGTATAAATTTGTAGCTGTCTTGGAAAGCACTGTGCATGTATGTAATGAGTATATAATATCTGAGAATATTATATATGACTATTACTTATACATGCACATGCACTGTGGCTTAAAATACCATACCTACTAGCAAAGGAGGTTCAGTCAGGCACTATTATGTTATTTACCTTGTGTTATATGTTACCTTTATGTTAGACAATCAGGATTTTGTTTTCCCAGCCAGAGTTTTCATCTATAGTTAATAGCAGAATGGTACCAATTCAGAAATGTCTACAAAGGAATAAATATAATGCATGACCTCTGTATAAAAACTCTGTTTCGATCAATGACATCAAAGCCTTGTCAAGATGGTACATATTGGAAAAAAAAAATAAGTATTTGGAGCCATTTTCCTGTTTTAAGAATTAGGCCACAGATAACATTGTGGAGTCCAGGGCTTTTTTGACCAAACAATAGATATTTCCACCAGGACACATAAAACAGTTTTTTTTTCTTTGGATTTCAAGTTGTGAAAGAACCTTCATTTTGGTGCTTATTGTATCTTTAACAGAGAAATACAGTCTGTAGATTATGACCACCAGCAATTTTTGCTAATAAAATTAGAGGAAAAGAGTAGGTCAGAGCCCAGGGTCCTAATGCCATTTCATGTAAACATTTTTCTCTCTAACCATTTTTTTTTTCAAAGAAGAGGAAGAAAGAGAATATACAAAGTAAAGAAGTAGTTCTTTATGTTCATTCTCTTGAATAAGAAGTTTGTTAGAAAATGCAGCAATAAAGGGGGAGGCAGGACTTTCTACATCCCTCTAGTCTGGGGTCTCTAATTTTTTCAACTCCAAAATGCTGTATTATAAAAATATAGCAAAACCTTGATAGATTAGAATAAAAGATCTGGGTTATTCTACAGAACTAATACACCTCAAAGCCAAAACTCTTTCCTGTGCTGTTTGAAATTGCATCATCCATCTAGCCGGGGATTATTTTTTTAGCAACTTTTAAAAGTACAGAATGCAAGAGGTGAGATCACGGTTAGACAATTTGGATTTCCTAGTACTTCCTCACTTCTCCACTTGCTGACCAATCAAAGCGATCACCAGAAAAGCATAAATTCCAGGGAGTTTGTTCTGCCTGTGTTCTGGAGGCCTTATGCCTTTGGTCTCATTTGATCCAAAATAAGATTTTTTAAAAGGGAGCTAGAGAAGAGCTTAGTGTATAAGACAAGGAAAATTATGATCTCCTATAAGTGTAGCCTGGCCATCAACTCATGAAGACCTGCCCTTTTCTCCTTGTCCAACACACACACACACACAAATGCACACCTGCTTTGTGAAGTTTCCATCAGTGGAAACTTTGATTTTTTTTTTTTTTTTTTTTATCTCTTATGCTTTCCTGAAGTTAGATGGTTGAGAGCCATCTCCATGATGCCACAGAACTGCAAACTGATGATCAAACAGTAGTGTTAGTCTTTGCTTTTAGCAAACAGAGTCTTTGCCCACATCATGATTGATGAATTCCTAACCAATAGGGAAAAACAGAAAGGCTTTAAAATAATGAATCTCTTTCTCAACTACCGTTATATTCAATTAATTTAACTACATTGAACCAAATTACCTTCAGTGTCTAAGAAGACAGCTGTAGACTGCTTATTATGCTGCTACAGGGACTCAATTCTTTTTGGTGTAAATGTCACTCCTGCTAGCTCTTTGTATAAAGAATTAATTCCAAGAGTCATATTTCCTTCTAATGGAAAGATTACTTTACTGATTGCTAGGAAAACAGGGTAATGGAAGGCACTCAATTCAACCAAACCGTTTCCAAATGCAATGTATGTTTTATGATTGGCTTGTGATAGGCGATGCTTAATGTGTCTACTTGGTGTTTCCCTTTGAGCTTTGAACTTATGTCAAACTTTGTTTTCATTGTTCTGTTGGCTTAGTGTTTCCAATTGTCAGCCTGTAATTCCTGCTCAGTTGCAAAGGGAACCATTTGTTTCCTCCAGTTTACCTTAGAGGATTTAAATTGGCTCAATTGATGAAGTGGCTGAGAATTTCTCCTCCCCTGTCCCATGGGTGATATAGGAAAAAGATTGTTCCCCACATTTGCCTCAGGAGGTACTGGATTTGAATTTGTGTCGTTTCCACCAGTGCAAGCATTTCACTGGGACGGCATGAACCTTTTGAAGCTAGGGGACAGGAAACAGCTAGCAACTGAACCAGAACAAAATAGTGGAAACCAGTACACACTCAGCCCCGTTCAGTTGAGAAAAGAGATTTCCATTTTTCGCCACAGTTGCCAAATCTGTCCCTTGAAAGAGAGCCAAGTCATGTTTTCAGTGGTAACAAAGCACCTTTAAAAGCTGCCCTTTGAACATCTCCTGTGACTGCATCTCGAGGTATGTTGAAATTTCAGTTAAGAACAACTTTCTTTACCACACGCAGTCTTTGTCCCTGCCCCATGAAGACTCATGAGTGGTTGCAACACATTCATGATAAAATGTGCACTGGAAGAAAGGACCCAGGATCTGGACTTTTCACTTCAGACTTCGTAAATGACAATCACTGCTCGATGCAGATGTTGCACTGTATTCACTCAGGGATGTTTTGTTTTTTTTAAAAAAAAAAAAAAAGAAGAAAAAAAAAGTACACCAAGAAGGAAGGAAAAAAAAAAACAAAACAGGAAAATGACAACAAAATGTAAATGGCATAAATTAAATATGCCAGTGAGAGAACCTCTCTGACAAGGCTTTCAGACCAACGAGCAGTAACTTCATGTTGTAAGCTGAATTTACTTTCACTGTTTGGACTTGCTGAAAAGTTGCTCATGAGCAGGAATAATGTAGTCTCATTTTCTAAAATCTGCTGAGAGCCCAATGATCCAGCTGCCCCATCTACAGGAATAGGTAGCTCCCAGAGAACCCAAGCTTCCTATGCAAGTCCTGAGCAAGCCATCTCAGCAGCATTCGATGAACCTGACAACGGAGGTGACCTGTGGTCCGTAAAAAGAAAGGCACATTTTGGAGGCAATATAGGAGAATAAGGGATTCCACATCTGGCTTAACATCTCACATCTGCCCCAACTCTCCATGACTCAGGTCCTCTTTGTATTCCTTTTTCTGCAGCTCTTTTATCCCCAAAGACTGAAAGCTGAGGGTGGAGATGTATTCGACAAACATACCCTTTCTGGATTTTCCTTGTTTTAATACTGTCTTCAGGGCTCTGGACTAAAGGACCACTGAGTAGGTGAAAACAGAGAATATAGTGGTCTCTTGGGTAGACTTCTTTGATAGAATCTATGAGACTCTGGATATTAACAGTAGGTGCCAGGGAGGCATCAGTTCATTTCCTATCGTAGCTGCCTGTTCAACACATAACTTCATAGCAGTCAAGCTCAACTGCTTGGAGGAAACCTCGCACATGGATAGTCAACTCAGGCTCACTTTCTACAGTCCCATGGGTACCAGACTTGACTGCAAAAGCAATTCTTGTGTCCCAAGGACGCAACTTAACAGCTTTTTTCAAAAACATCAGTCAGCTGCAAATGATGACAGTTTTGTTCCATGTTCTTTGTTTCCATTTATTATAGACGCAAGGAAGAATTCTACTGCTATTGGAAATTAGAAGAAATAACTTTTTCACGATTCTTTTTTCTCTGTAAACTTTAGTTTCCAGTGGGTTACGACGATTGACAGGAAATTCAGGCAAGGATGTCTGTGCCCAGACAGAACCACCGTTCAAGAGAACAGCAATAACTTTGAAGTGTGCATCTGTAGTCAAATTTTGTACAAAGTCCCTCTAAACAGACAGAAAGGCTCACCATCTGCTTTAGGTGAAGTGGTATTTGATTTTCTGCCCCCAACTACTAGTGCAAGCTGCCACCTGATATGGGAAACCACGTGGGTCTTTAGACAAGAGTTGACAACCATTTGGGGTTGGTAGTAGGGGAGTGTCTCAGGACACCAGAGGTACATGTTCATTTAAAGCAAACGTTAAAAATTCCAAAGTCTAAAAGGGCCAGGGAGTTGATACAAATGAGCTTGCCACTAGCAGACCGGTGGCAAGCTAGCAAGGAAATGCCCCAATGAAAAGAGGCATCCAACAGTCAGTTAAAGCTGAAGTATTGCTAAAGTTTCTAAATCTTATGCAGTCTCTTGAGTTGTAAATGTCAGTTGATTCAGAGCTTAGTGCAGACCAAACAAATATGTCTCCGGGCAGAAGGCGGTCCACGATTTGCAACCCCTGGTTTAAAGCAAAATCCAATCTAGGGGCCTGTTTGGCTGGAGCAAGTCTGTCCAGATACAACTCTGGATGATATCAGTCGGGGGTTAGGGGTCAGCAGATCTTGCTCTTCTGATTCTCAATTTCGTTTTCATATTTGACTATCACTGCTAGAATATATATAGTAAGAGGTCAGCTTTAAAAATGGCAAACAGTCTAAAAATGAAAATAATTTAATGATGGCTTATAAAAGACACTTCCATCCGTTTTGCCCAAACTCCCAGCTTCATAGAACCAGGTGGTCAGATTTCTTGCCACTTTTCTTCTGAAAGTCCAATGCACAATTTTTATGCTTTTGAGTCTCAGTGTGTTTCTTTAGATGTGTGGCTTCATTATCTACGAGTTCTTACTTTTCCCTTGGTTGTAGCTAAAGAATTCATTCAATAATCACAATAGCATAGTCCTCCATTGTTATGAAGTGCGGGACCATGGACCCCTTTGCAGTGGATGGGGGTTGTCTGTTGGTGCACTTTTTTCCCAAGCTGCTGAAATTCCTCCAAAGTGAACCGGCCATAGTAATCTTTGCCTCCTGCATGACTGTAAGCACAACCTCCAGTGGATCAGACAGAGCAGCTCAGTGATTGTTCTTATGGCCAAAAATAAAGCACAAGTTTACCGGCATTGAATAAGCCCAGCTGAGGGAAGCCAGGGAATGTGCATCCCTGCTGGGCAGCATGATCCTTCTATTAAACCATGCTCTTTGGGCAGCGGCTGGAGGGCATTTGCCCGCCTGGGTCACGACCAGATGCAGACATACACTAGGTATGTCTGAGAAGCTCCAGATCCCATCTCCAAGCACAGTACTGTCTGCTTCATCTGATTAACACACACACACACACAGGAATGAAAACTACACCTATAGAAAACTGAGTATGTATTGTAGAAATGTAGAGGAAAAATAAAAATATTTTTTCAAATGTAATTACTTTTAATATATGCTTGTGGAAGGTCTAATACAATGTATGCTGTCTCTGTAATTTTTTCTGTAAATAACAGGAGACAGTGAATACACTGATTTTTCTATGTCTCTGTTTAAGCATAAGACTTTGTAACGATTTTTTTAGAGGGGGAAAAACCAACAAAGAGCGAATATGTACTTGCTTCCTTTCTGCGTGTTACGTACTTCTCAGAAACTGGTTGTAACAGTTTAAGCATCTTGACTGGTCATTGGTGTTAAGTGTACACTGCTTTTTATAAGACAGCTGAGAAAGGGACAGGGCTGTCAATTAAATCTGCTCCAAAGAATCTGTATTGAAGATTGGCCTAAGACCTGCAAACTCTATCTGAACTAGACAACATGAAAAAGGAAAGTTTAAAAAAAAATGTTGCCTAAGTCCTCTTTCCTCGTAGCAAATGGCTTAGTCCATATCCTTTCTGCATGGAATAGCTTAAGGAAAACAAACTCTGCTTTCTGATGAACAAAATATTTTTGTACACATTTATTTCGTATTAATAACCCCAAGGTCAGACCACTCATTCGCTGAAGCCATAACTGACCTTTACCAAATAAATGTTGTCAAGAACCTGGGGGAGGGTTGGGGAGAGACTGAGAGGGAGGAGAACTGAAGGTGTCATGAGCTGTGACAACACAGGCAGGAGCAAGTCTGATGGACCTGATGCTTTTCCTGCATCCCAAATACGAGTTTAAAAGGCTAGTATTTTATGATGACCAATTTATAATTTAAAAAAAAGATATTTAGATTTAAATGAGACTTTCCAGTATTTTTGAAATCCCTGACAATAATTCCTTGCTTTTAGGGTTGAGAGAAATGATTTTCATATACTTCCAACATTCAGAGATTTAATGTTTTTACCTTAGCTCCAGCTTATGCGTGTAAAGTGGAGAGCAGCGCTGCATCCTCCAGCGCTGAAACCATGTGCTGTTTGGGGCTTAGCTGTACCTACCGACCACTACTGCACCTTGAATGTGCAGCTTGTGTCTCTTACTAGCATGCACGTCATTGCTGGCAACGCGCACCAGGTGCATTGCCAGACGTATGTAAAATAAAAGTATGCACTCTAAAAAGCATAATAATTATTCTTTTTTAAAGGAATAATGCCTCCTATAGCCTTTGATTTTTCTGGAGCTTAATTACATTATTACATGTATTATTATTGGCCTATAGAGGCAAAAGGCAAACTACAAATAAACCCAGTGACATATATAGTTTTAAAATCTACAATTTTCTGATCTCTCTCTCCTTGTTTAACATGTAAGGCCTAATTTCTGTGTACGTGAGTAAAACTGCAGCCTGAGTCATTTAGGAAGTAAGCATTGAGTTTTTTTATTATAAATATGCTAGAATAAAACAGCACTCCCTAACAATTAAAAACAGAGTTTTATATTACTTTAGAATGTAATAGGTTTTTGTCCTTATTTTATGTCCTGTAAATTATTAGTTGAATACTGTTAGCATTCCCTGATAATGCACACATGATTTCTGAATGTTTTCTGTAAATGACAATCAATGTTTATGAAGTTCCCTCCTTTAATGCTGAACAAAATTAAAAGAAGGAAAAGAAAAAGTCTTGCCTCGTTTTCTTTTTCTTACACAGGAAACAAGGAGGCTGTGAAGAAGATAGATTTGGCTTTGAAAACATTATTCCGTGGGTTCCAACTTACAGAGTTGCCCTTTTTCTAGTAAATACTGGGTAATTTTTTTCTGGAAATTCTTGTGTCCTCATGCACTTGGCCTGAGTTAGAAATGCTCACTGAGAAAAGACCCAGGCTTCATTCTAGCCAAAGAGCTTACCAAGTTGCAATTAAAATGAGAGCAACACTCTCAAAGATAATAAGTAAAATAAAGCTAATAGCCCTCCTTTCCTAGAACTTTCACAAAACAAAGCCCCTGCTAGCAGAATCATAAACAACTCCTCTGCTGTTGAAGTAAGTTACAGCAGGTTTGAAATACATGAAAGTTTTCAGATAATAATTCATGATTAAGTCTCTAGATCTGATTTTTTTTTAAAACAAATCATCACCAAGCTGCTCCAACACCAAAATCAATGCTCACCAACATATGAATGGTCTGAGTCTTATTTGAGCTGTAGTCAGAAGCAACTGAAGATAATCACAGACTCACAGTGATGTTTTTAAAAAAAGTTCTAAGAGGTGATGGCAATTTTTCAGGTGCTTGGTAGTTGTTGCAGGTTGGGGTCCCTAGAGCTGAGATGTTCTAAGAAAAGTAGTTTAAAGCAAGATTTAATGATTTTAAAACTAAAACCACTGGCCCATATGACAGGATGAGCATCAGAAAGCTTTCTGTAGAGTCTCTCCCAACTTTAGTCTTTGGAACCAGTAGAAACCCTTGCAGTACATATGTTTCAAGCAACTTCTCAGCTCAAAACATCCAGATCCCCTGTGGACCTGAAACAGAACTGCACTGATGTTTCTGTTAGAGCACCACTTGTGTCCCTTGGTCTCTAAGATGGTCTTCAAGTGACCAGAGACATCAAGTACATCAACACAACCTATCCCAGGCTCATGTCAATTGTCACCAAAAGGTCATAGAACTCTTTACTATAAAATCATCTAAACTTTTTTCAGAAACCTAGATTTAAGCAGCACTGAAACTCAAGATGAAATTTACCATTTTTTACATTTAGGTTGAACCACATAAGATGACAATTACTAACCTTTGATAGTGCTACCAAAATTACGAATTAAGCCCTTTTTGTGCACAACGCCTTGTTTCATTCATAGATCCTCTTCTTTATTTAAGAGTAAGAACTGGTAACATGTTCACATAATCACACTAGGCTCATGTGCATGAGGCATTTCAGGTATCAAAGGAGTAGCCAGGGTTTAGCCTCATACTCCAGTGGCAGCAGCTCCTTGACCAAAATAAAGATGAGGTAGAAGTGAAGCAAACCCTCTAATGCCATCTTGGTAGGAAGGTGCCTCAGATTACCAAGCCACCATACTATCAAAGTTTTCTCTGTTTTCCAAACTTGAACTTGCTAAGCTTAAGTGGTTGAATAAAGATTATTCTAAGAGACTACAGAATTCTTGATGGCTATGCCTCACAGATCTTAAATCTCCCAAGTTCGTGGAGTAGGGCATGGCACAGTGCAAGCATTCAACAAATGTGGCAACTATGTATTGGGGTCCATTCTCCTTTTGTAATTTTAGCTTCCCTACTATCTATTCCCTGTCATCTTACTGGTTTTGCCCTTGAGCAAATCATCCTCCAGCAGAGGCACCAGATATAGACATGCTTTTTACCGTAAGAAATGAGAGGGGAAATGGTAGCCCACTGGCAAAGGGCATTGGAAAAATGCTCTTTCCCTTCCTTTCTCCAAAGATTTAACCAAAAGCAGTAAGAGAAGGAGCCTGAGTGGCTAAAAAGCCTGGACTTGCCATGTCCCTCTCAAATCTCCCAGTCTGGTTACATCAGATGACAAAGTCTCAGTCAAAAAGAAGAGATCTGGAGAACTGATTAATTCTTGAGCTATATCACTGCACAAGTAAGAAATTTTAGAGAAGGCACTACTTTTTAAGAGATGGAACCCATTATATCTGTGACCATGTGTTCCTGTTGCCGCAGTCATAACAGTGGGCCAGATGTCATCTTAGTCACTGGATACTTTGCATGTGGCCAGAGATGAGGAAAACAAGAGAGAGCTTGCAGGATTACACAGTAGGTTTGGATGGGCCAGGCCTACCCACATTCCATGAGTCGGAATTAATCCCACAGAACCACATAACAGTAAAGGTTATGGGAAATGTAGTCCACTTGCGGGCCCATGGGAAAGGGAAACCAGGTTGGGAAACACTTAGCAGTCCTGACACAAATGTGAAAGGAGTCCAAGAAAATCTCTAATCTGATTTCCTATCAGATACTGCAACAAACATTTATCAACAGATACTTATTTCCACTAATATATGCCAGACACTATGTACTGGGAATACAGTTGTGAAGTGGGACAGATATAGACTCTGCCCTTACAGAGTCTATGCTCTAGGTCCAAGAAAGATGGGTATACAAAAGGGTGAAAACTAATACAAATAACTAGAAAAGATCAACTTTATGACAACTGTTACACTAGCTACAAAAAAAATTACATGGTGTTCATACAGGTGGTCACTTATTCTCTATTTAATTCTACTCTTGAACTCATTATCACCCATCATAGCCCATTCTGGTGTTTTTTGTTTTCTTTTTTACAATGTTAATTATTTTATTAACTTCTTAATGGTGAGACAAAAATCTTCCTTCTCTTATCTTTTATCCCCAATTATAGCTAGCTCTGCTCATTAAGACTAAACAGAGCAAGTGTATGTCTAGACCTATTTTGGCACATCAACACCTTAAATAAAACAGATATATCGTTCACTCCTCACTCCCAGGCTTCTTTTTTGCACATCGAAAATTATCTGTTACCCAGACATTCCCCACGATGTAATCCGCTCATAAAGACAAGTGTTGTTCACTTGAAGAACCTCATCGGAACAACCAAAAACACAAATCAGTGACAAGAGAATCAATCGGACATCCTGCATATATCAGTGATGTCAGTCATATCTGCATTTAGAGCATGGCTTTTACAGACACTTATGTTTTAACATGTAGGGGTTTTAATTATTATTCCTATTCCTATTACAACTACTACTACCACCACTATGATGATGACTATGATGCAGGTATGGTGAAGCAGGTTTGTTACTGACAGTTCCCAATTAGAGAAAAAAGAATGCACAAATAGACACACCTCCTCCTCTTATATAGTGTGCATTCCAGTGATATTTTGTAATTTCCCACCTATTCAATGAGATGATGACACTAAATTGATTTCAGGAAAATGAAGGTATTCCTCGAACATCTGTATTTATGAAGACAAGTCACACAATTTGTTCCTAATGCAAAGAAAAGGGGTCAAAGTAGCATCAGAAAATAACAGGGCACAGAGAAGAGAGAAAGTCATTTGAAGAAAGCTGTAAGAGGCATCTGAGAGGTAAATGGATTAAGTGGGAATTCTGGGATTCAAATGCGGCTGCAATCCCAAACATACCTTCATCCTTCCATGCACTTTTCCCAGGGTCCAATGACCCACTTATGTATTAAACATGAAATAAGAGAATTTACAACACGTTCTCATAGCCAGCTAAAAATATTTAACCAGGAGGATGGAGAATAGAATTAATAATCACTTTATAGCTCCAAGTAGCAGCAGAAGGGATTTGCCAAATGGCAGGGAAGTTTTACTGGAGCTATGATCCATACCAAGCTGCCATGTAGTATCACTGAGAATTTGTTAACAACTTCTTTCTGCGTACTTCCCATCCTTGCCACACTTTACAAACAAACCTAAAGCCCTGCAGTTCTCTAATGTGTTCAGGTAAAATGCCATGTGCCCTTTCCCCTTTGGAAAGATAAAACATTTTAAGGTGGGATGGAGCTGATTAAGTGTTAGGGGTAGGTTAGTGGGGAAAGCAAAGTCGGGAACGACTTTCCCCAAATAAATAGTAACTCTGACGACCTTCAGTCTGCAGAAACTTCAAATCCCACATCCACATTATTGGTCAGGGAATTCTTGCTCATTATGCAGTGAAATTCCCTGTGTACAACCAGACAGATGATTAGATAAAAACATGACATGTGTAGAAACTTGATTTTTTTTGGGGGGGGGAGGGGTGTCTGGTGCTTAAAGCCATTGAGCCCTAGGTGTTTCTAGTTTTTGGAAGAAAATTTCATAAAAAAAGATTAGCTATTAAAATAATTCCCTCCCCCCAAATAACCTTTTGGCACACGTCTTAATTCTACATCATCCAACTGAAAGAAAATCTTCATCTTTATTGATTTTTTAAGTTAAAACTAATTGTTTCAGGATAATAAAAAAAGGGGAGGTCTCTCTAAATTCTCCTTTCCAAAGCACTGTTCCTCCCTGAAATTAGGAATTAAATTCTTAAAAGTAATTTTATGTGAACTTGTGGAGACTCAACTCTCAGGTAGCTAAATGGCACCATTCTGTGGGAAATAGTCTTGTATTCCTTAGCAAAATTTAAAGCTCTTATCTGGACAGGTTCAAGGTAGCAGTCAGATTGCTCTTTCTAATTCCCATTCTAGAGAGGAGTCCCAGATGCTATCTAGACAGTTCCATCCAACTTCCAGCTTTTACCTCACTCACACCTTCACCTGCTGGCCCAACTGCCCTCAATTAACTGTGCAGTAAAACACATTTTAAAAATAGACTCTTCAAAGAAAGAGCCCAGATGTTTGCTTAAAACAACCAGGAAATTTTTTCACACTAGTTTTTTTCATTAGTTTTTCACAAAGATTGTATTAGCTACTTTTCTGTTTGTCCCCAAAGGTCAGGGATAACAATTTCTAAAGGCAAGGGATTGTGATCAAGTGTAAAAGAAAAATCTGAGAGGGAAAGCAGAAAGGAGAGCTGAGCTCAGGCCCCACATCCCAAAATCATGTCTCTTTCCCTCATCCATTCAACAAACATTAATACTTATGTGCTAAGTATTATACCAGATCCAAAGGATAAAAAGATGGCTAACATGGTCCCTGTCCCTGAGGTTTTTCATAGTGTAGCAAGGGTGGCAGACCAGCAAACAAAGGCAGTGACACACATCACAAGAGGTGTTTAGAGAGAGGATTCTGGTACCTGTAAAGGGGGTGCAATTAAATCTACTTGGAAATAGCTGTGGGAGCAAAATGGGGAAACTTAGAGAAACAGTGCCATTTGAAATGAGCCCTGAAGGATGACAAGATGTTCTTCCTAATAAAGAGTATTTCTAGTAGTGGAAGAAGCATATACAAAGAGAGAGAGAGAGAGAGAGAGGGAGAGAGAGAGAGAGAAGGCTAGAATATGGAGCAACTGGCAGCTGCATTCCAAATATTACCCTCAGACATGTTTTGTTTGGCTTATACTTAATTAGGAAATTCCATAAAAAATTGGACTCTCCAGATTCTTTTATTTAAAAAAAATAGAAGATCTGGCAATAATATTCCCACATTCTCATATGGAGAAATAGTGCCTTTTAGGACATGTTTTCTCCAGTTTTGCTCTTTACTCATATTTTACCAGCCTGGCTCCTTCGATGACTGAGTACATGGTGAACAATAATGAAAGATCAATGGAGAAAGGGTAAAAGTAGGCTAGTTATGAAGGCTCTGGAGTCCTGCCTGAAAAGCTTTCTGAAAAGCATATCTTTAACTCGGTGTTGCTATGACTATGCCCTCATAGAACTGGTCATCCACAAGCTGGGTTTTCCTTATAAGTCTTTTTTAAACATTGGGACTGGTTGCCACTCATCTACATTGATGTACTAGGGAAAAAAATGTTATTTATTATAATCGCAACTACCTGCTCTGGAAGACAATTTCTGTTAAGTAGAAAACTCTCCATTCTATTGACACGTAAGAGTTTTGGATTTACAAGTTTTGGAGAAGAATTCAAAGTTCCGAAGGCTCTCCAAGAGGAAGGAAATATATGGGGAAACAAGGGGAGAAGACACCAAGAAAGGAGCCAATGAGATCATGAAACTTAGGTACAGATGGGCCAAAGGATCCATGAGAAAGTCTCAGTGGCAGGATTTTAAGAACAGGGATGGTAAATGTATGGTTTTCGATTGTTTTCTGCTTGGTGAACAATATGGCACCACCACCTCCACCATGACCCCCACCACCCACAGACTCCTCATTTTCAGTAAAGTCAACCTCAAGATGGTTTATGTGACCTTGAGGATTCAAATACCCAGAAACTCACAGAAAAATTCAGATGATGCTTAGATTTCTTTAGCTACATGTTAGATGGAGCATGGAATTGTATGCTTAATCTAGATCTCATAAAACAAGAAAGCCCTACCCAATATTAAGTTTATACTGGAACTTAATAACTGATGAAATAATATTTAAAAGAAAATTTGCTTATTAAATTATGACTAATCTTAGTATCTGATAATAATGTATTCTTTTTCTGTAAGGAGCAACATGACTCCCAGGAGCTCTGACACCTGAACACACGCGATGAGCATGAAGCAGGAGACTTTCTGAGGCTCTCCACGTCCCTAACTGGGAAATGATCCATGGAACTCAACCCAGGAGGAACCAGAGGGTACTTCCTCCAAGCCTCCCCCTGCCTTGTGGGGAGCTCTATACTAGCTTGCCTGACTGCCCTTTGTTAATGAGCACAGCTTTACCTGCAATGGAACTGAATTGCAAGGTCTCACCAGCTGGTGAAACAGCTTTGGTCTATAATTCACCTCCTGGCTCCTGGTTCTTATGTCTGATGAATGCAAATCCCCAAGCTTCTCATTCTGAATGGTGCCTATAGTAAAGCTTGGGTCTCACAGTAAATCATCAACTCATAATCCTGCCTTCAGCTGGAATTAAATGTGCCCCTCAGATTTCCCAGTCTGGAGACTCTTGCCAAGACAACAAAGGAAGCATCTGCTCAGCTTCGTGTTTGACCAAAATGACCACTGGGACACATATGAACCAAACCTTATGAAGCTGACAACCTAATTGGGGTAGGGGTGGGGAGAAGACAATAATCCAATAAAGCAAAGAACTGTATCTTATAACTAGAATCAGCACAATAAATATTTACTGAATTGATTAATTAATCCAAGAAGATAAAACAATGCACCTTCGAGACACAGAAATTACATTGACTTTTGCAACCATCAGTGCTAGAGGACAATAAAATGCTATTTACCAGCGTTCAGGGAAAAAATTTTTAATTTATTATCCAAGAATCCTACACTCCACCAATTTCTTGTTCCTATGTGAAGATGCAGAAAAATCATATTCAAATATGCAAAATTACAAGAGAATAGTATCTATATACCTTTCCTGGATAAAGAAGAAGAGACTTTTCTAAGACGTTTACCAAAACACTGAAAGATGAGCCAAACACAAAAAAAGAAAATAGTAAGAGTTAATAGTGCTTACTATATGCTAGGCACTCCCCTGGGTGCTTATAGTAGTTCATTTAAATCTTTTTGTGAAAATGAAGTTACTACTATTATTATTCCCCATTTCCAGTGAGGAAGATGAGACGTAGAGAAGTTCACTTTCCTGCTCAAAACTGTACAGCCAACAAGAGGTGGCACCAGAATTTGAACCCAGGCATTCTGGCTCCAAATTTCACACTCTTAGCCTTTACACTATACTGCTTTTTATTTTTATTTTTTAAACATCTTTTTTGGTGTATAATTGCTTTACAATGGTGTGTTAGTTTCTGCTTTATAACAAAGTGGATCAGTTATACATATACATATGTTCCCATATCACTTCCCTCTTGTGTCTCCCTCCCTCCTCCCACCCTCCATACCCCACCCCTCTAGGCGGTCACAAACCACCTAGCTAATCTCCCTGTGCTATGCGGCTACTTCCCACTAGCTATCTATTTTACGTTTGGTAGTGTATATATGTCCATGCCACTCTCTCACTTTGTCACAGCTTACCCTTCCCCCTCCCCATATCCTCAAGTCCATGCTCTAGTAGGTCTATGTCTTTATTCCCATCTAACCCCTAGGTTCTTCATGACATTTTTTGTTGTTGTTGTTTTTTCTTAGATTCCATATATATGTGCTAGCATATGGTATTTCTTTTTCTCTTTCTGACTTACTTCACTCTGTATGACAGACTCTAGGTCCATCCACCTCACTACAAATAACTCAATTTCGTTTCTTTTTATGGCTGAGTAATATTCCATTGTATATATGTGCCACATCTTCTTTATCCATTCATCTGTTGATGGACACTTAGGTTGCTTCCATGTCCTGGCTATTGTAAATAGAGCTGCAATGAAAATTTTGGTACATGACTCTTTTTGAATTATGGTTTTCTCAGGGTATATGCCCAGTAGTGGGATTGCAATCCAAAAATGGGCAGAAGACCTAAATAGACATTTCTCCAAAGAAGATATACATATTGTCAACAAACACATGAAAGAATGCTCAACATCATTAATCATTAGAGAAATGAAAATCAAAAGTACAAAGAGATATCATCTCACACCGGTCAGAATGGCCATCATCAAAAAATCTAGAAACAATAAATGCTGGAGATGGTGTGGGGAAAAGGGAACACTCTTGTACTGTTGGTGGGAAGGTAAATTGATACAGCCACTATGGAGAATAGTATGGAGGTTCCTTAAAAAAGCTATACGGCTTTTAATAAACCTTTAAACATAATTACAGAAGTTAATTGATAAATTTAAATAATCACTTATTATTACAAAATTAACACTAAAACAACAGAGTTTTTGTTTCAAATAATACAATGCAGAACCCGAGAAATAATAAATGATGATTAAAATGTAGAGAATACATCTTTAAAGCAAAAATACTAAACTCATTGCCTATAAAGCAGAATCGAAATTAACTGTTTTGATTTTGATATGATGATTAGATATATAGGCTTAAGAGTGTTCTTTAAAAAGAGCTTTAATGTAACCACTAATAAAATATTTCAAAGAATGTTTAGCTTTGAGTCAAATCAAACTTCCACGGAAGGCATCTAAAAATGTTAGATAGCTGGCAGGGCAGGAGCCTCAGGGCAGCAGAAGCAGCCCCTTGGCCCAAGACACCTGGAACACCAGCCTGTCCTGCCTGTCCCCTTCCCTGGCCTCTAGTGAAGTAGAAAAGACTCATAAAAACAAATCACTTGGAGTTCTGGTCCAAGATGGTGATATAGGAGGCTACTGAACTCCCTTCCTCCCATGGACATACCAAATGTACAGTTACATGTGGAGCAATTCCCTCTAAGATAAATCCATAAACTAGCTGAGCAACACCTACACATCGGGCAAATGAGAAAATACCCACATCAAAACTGGGGCTGACCATCATCCTCCCTGGGGACCAGGGAATCCAGAGGATGCCTCCTCCACTTTCTCCTCTAGCCCACCACAAATCACCAGTATCCTTCCTGGAAGGAGCTTGAACTCACACCTGTGCTCCAGTTTTTGCAGCTGCCATTCAAGAGATGGGCCCCTGGATCTTCTGCCTCTGATAGCCAACAGGGCTTGCATTTAAGAATCCCACAGGATGGTAGAAAACAAAGAAGCAGTTCTTAACAGATGCAGAATCACCCCCCACACACAGCTATACACCCAAGCCAAGTACAGAGGGCACAGGCAAAACTGAACACCTCCCGGTTTCTCTCTGGAATGTGCTCAACTTCATACTTCCCAGATGCTACCTGAGGGCCCAGCTGCCAATCAACTTGCATGTAGGTGCTGACTGCCAACCTCCCCCGTAGGACACTGACAGGTCTTGGCACACCCTCAACTACTGGGAGGAACCAAGAACAAAGAAGGTGGCTTGGACACTCACAAAGCTTTGAGAGACAGCTAAGCACTCAGGCCAGGCTGATTGACAAGGTTCATCTCCTACATGAGATCATTCTTTCAAGACTGGGAGAGGGCATATAATCAGAGAAAATCATAATTCAAAAAGACACAGTGAACACCCCAATGTTCACTGCAACACTATTTACAATAGCCAGGTCATGGAAGCAACCTAAATGCCCATCGACAGACGAATGGATAAAGAAGATGTGGTATATATGTACAATGGAATGTTATTCAGCCATAAAAAGGAACGAAATTGGGTCATTTGTAGAGATGTGGATGGACCCAGAGACTGTCATACAGAGTGAAGTAAGTCAGAAAGAGAAAAACAAGTATCATATATTAACGCATATATGTGGAACCTAGAAAAATGGTACAGATGAACCAGTCTGCAGGGCAGAAATAGAGACACAGATGTAGAGAACAAACGTATGGACACCAAGGGGAGAAGCAGGGGGTGGGTGGTGGTGGGATGAATTGGGAGATTGGGATTGACATGTATACACCAATACGTATAAAATAAATAACTAATAAGAACCTGCTATATAAAAATAAATAAATAAATAAAAACAAAACAAACAAAAAGACTGGGAGAGGTGGCTGCTTTATGTAATGCATAGAAACAAATACAGAAGAAAATGAAGAAACAGAGGAATATAAATAACAAGATAAAATTCCAGAAACAGACCTTAATGAAATAGAGATAAGTGGTTAACCTGATACAGAGTTCAAAATAATGGTCATTAAGATGCTCAGAGGTCAGAAGAACAATACATGAACAAAGTGAGAATTTCATTGAAGAGAAAATATTTTTAAAGTACCAAACAGAGGGAATTCCCTGGTGATCTAGTGGTTAGGACTTCGCACTTTCAACTGCTGAGGGCCTGGATTGGATCCCTGGTCGGGGAAGTAGGATTCCCACAAGCCACGTAGCAAGGCCAAAAAAAACCCCAGTACCAAACAGAAATCACAGAGTTGAAGAATACAATAATCGAACTGAAAAATTCAATAGAGGGGTTCAACAACAGTTCAAGCTGAAGAAAGGATCAGGAAACTCAAAGACAGGACATTGAAATTCATCCACTCAGAAGAGAGAAAAAAAAAAAAAAAGAGTGAAGATAGCTTAAAGGATTTATGGGACCATAAATTTGATCAATATACACATTATAGGAACCCAGAAAGAAAAGAGAGAAAGGAGTAGAAAACTTATTCAGAAAAATAAACAGATATCTAGATCCAGGAATCTCAGAGTTCCAAATAATATGAATCCAAAGAGACCCACTCTGAGACACATTATAATTACATTGTTAAAAATTAAAGACAAGGAATCTCAAAAGCAGCAACAGAAAAGCAACTTGTTATATACAAGGGAACCCCTCATAAGACTATCAGAATATTTTTCAGCAGAAATTTTGCAAGCCAGAAGGGGAGTGGCATGATATATTCAAAGTGCTGAAAGGAAAAACTGCCTACCAAAAAATTCTAGCCAGCAAAGTTGTCCTACAGAATTGAAGGAGAGATAAAGAGTCTTCCAGACAAGTAAAAATGCTAGATAAAAGATGTAAGATGTTTATTCCTAGGTATTTTATTCTTTTTGTTGCAATAGTAAATGGGAGTGTTTCCTTAATTTCTCTTTCAGATTTTTCATCATTAGTGTATAGGAATGCAGCATTAGAGATTTCTGTTCATTAATTTTGTATCCTGCTACTTTACCAAATTCATTGATTAGCTCTAGTAGTTTTCTGGTAGAGTATTTAGGATTCTCTACGTATACTATCATGTCATCTGCTACCTAAGGAGACAAAAGACCTGTATGCAGAAAACTAAAAGACACTGATTCAAGAAATTAAAGATTATACAAACAGATGGAGAGATATACCATGTTTTTGGATTGGAAGAATCAACATTGTGAAAATGACTATACTACCCAAAGCAATCTACAGATTCAATGCAATCCTGATGCAACTATCAATGGCATTTTTCACAGAACTAGAACAAAAATTTTCACAATCTGTATGGAAACACAAAAAACCCCGAATAGCCAAAGCAATCTTGAGAAAGAAAAATGGAGCTGGAGGAATCAGGCTCCTGGACTTCAGACTATACTACAAAGCTACAGTAATCAAGACAGTATGGTAGTGGCACAAAAACAGAAATATATATCAATGGAACAGGACAGAAAACCCAAAGGAAAATCCACATACATATGGTCACATTTTTTTGTGTGTGTGTGGTACACAGGCCTCTCACTGTTGTGGCCTCTCCCATCGCGGAGCACAGGCTCCGGACGCACAGGCTCAGTGGCCATGGCTCATGGGCCCAGCCACTCCGTGGCATGTGGGATCCTCCCAGACTGGGGCACGAACCCGCGTCCCCTGCACTGACCTATATACGCCATCAAATGTCAAATAGCTAGCGAGTGGGAAGCAGCCACATAGCACAGGGAGATCAGCTCCGTGCTTTGTGACCACCTAGAGGGGTGGGATAAGGAGGATGGGAGGGAGACACAAGAGGGAGGAGATATGGGGATATATGTATATGTATATGTATATGTATATGTATAGCTGGTTCACTTTGTTATACAGCAGCAACTAACACAACATTGTAAAGCAATTATACTCCAATAAAGATGTTAAAAAACAAAAAGATGTAAGATGAAATACAAGAATATCTAGCTAACAAATTCTGGCTCAAGATAAATAGGAACAAAAGACAGCTATATCGAATGACATAGAAAGAAAATATAAAATTATAGAAATCATTCAACATAACAATTTTTTGTGGCAATAAATATAACGAGTTTAAATTCCCCCATCAAGAGTCACCACACACTGAGTTTTTTAAAACATCCCCCCCACCACCAAAGATGGGCTTAAAAATAGAAGAAGAATGGAAGTAGATATTTAGGGAAAACACAAATAAAAAGAAGTGCAATCCTTATGAGTCAAAATATTCAGTAACGACAAAACGTTAGCAAAATAAAATTAGAGATGAGGCATCTAATTCAGTCTTATTTGGGGAAGCCGGTAAAGTTTCCCAAAGAAAGTCATGATGTTTATTTTGTTTGCTCACCCACTACCTCAATTCGTTTTCCATCCTTCACTGTGCTCAGTGAGTGCCTCCATTAATTGAAGTTTAAATCAATTGCTTTCAAACTCTCTTCACAGGTGATACCGCTACCAATACACACACACTCTCGCACACATGCTCATACAAATAACTGAAAAAAAGTTTCACAAAACGATGCTTATCTTTACCATGTGTGAATCTCTCTGACAGTTTCTAATATAATTTATCCTATTTCTTCTTTTTCCTTTTTTTCCTAAGATATCGAACATTATTAGGCACCAGGGAAATACAAATTGAAACTATGAGATACCACTACATACACCATTCATGTCTAGTAATAAAAAGAATGAAATCCTTATACACACAATCACATGGATAAATCTCAAACACATGTTAAGCAAAACAAGTCAGACACAAAAGGGTGATTCCACTTATAAAAAATTCAAGAACAGGCAAAAGATAATCTACAGTTATAGAAATCAGTATCTTGGTAATGGCTGGAGAATGACTGGAAAGAAGCATGAGAAAACTTTCTGGGATGACGGAAATGTTCTCTATCATGATCTAGATGATGTTTGTATGTGTATATGTATTTGTCAAAATTTATCAGTCTGTATGATTAATATTTGTGCATTTGACTACACATAAATTATACATCAATAAAGGAATATTAGCATTTTTAAGAGGCTAAATAAGATTTAGTCATCAAAGAGAAAGTGGGGTAAAAAGACTCCAAGCACAAGTGGCAGCACAGCAAAAGGCAAGATGAAATATAAGGCAAAGAATACCATGACCTACATCTGGAGAGGTAGAGGGCACGTGTACGCCACACTTGGAAGTTTGGACATTATTATATGTGCCATGGAAACCCTCCCGTGGAAGAATGACGTTAATAATATTGTCAGATTTGCATACATGACGTCAATCTTCTATCAATGTGAAAGATGCAGACAGGCACCAGGGAGGCCATCTGGGTGTCTTAAATATGTGCTTGTTGGAGGAGGTAAGGAGGGTGGGTTTGGGAAAGACTGGCTATTTACTGTAGCTGAAGCATGGGATACTTAGTGAGGAGGTAGAGGTGTCTAGCTTAAAGAAGATGGGTCACAACTGTAGAGGCCTTATATGCCACAGGAAGGAGTTTGACATTATCCCAGCTGAATGAATGAGAGGAATCACGAAAATGAACAGTTACAGAGCACATACTGTGTACCAGACTGTTGCTAGTTACTTAGTGTGAATTCTCTTCATCTGCATGAGAGACCCAGGATGTAGACATCATTAGCCCACTTTACAGATGAAGAAACCAAGAGACTCAGAAAGAAAGAATGAATTTTCTAAGGCCGCACAGCTAGTAACCATCACAACTATAATGCAAACCAAGGACTATCTAGATTTAAATATCTGCTCTTTCCAAAATACCTCACTGTCACCATAGTTTTGAAAAACATAAAAGCATATGACAATCCTAAAATGTAGATTTTCATCCAAATTGCATGCAGGAGTCAGGAGGACCAATATGAAGGTTACTGCAATGATCCAGGCGAGCAACAATGGTACTAAAGATGGTGAGATGTGATCCTGTTCTGAGTATATTTTGTAGGTAGAGCTGAGAGGATTTGTGAATAAATTGGATATGGGGTGAAAGAAACAAGAACAATCAAGGATGGCTCCAAAACCGGGGGCCTTAGCAACCAAAAGTTTGTACTGCATTAACTGAGATGGGAGAGACTGTGGGAGAAGTAGATTTGGGGGGACATCAGGTGCTCAGGTATTAAATCAACTAAGATGTCTGCTAGACTTCAAGTCTACCGGTCAATGCCAAACAAGCATGTGGACATAAGGAACTGATACTCCAGAGAGTTTCTGTTTAAATGTGTGTGTGTGTGTGTGTGTGTGTGTGTGTGTGTGTGTTTTCCGTTCATATAAATGGGATCACACTTCACATACTGTCTTAACAACACAGATTTGCTTATAGATAGAAAATGAATGAAGCAATCAATCAGTGTACACTTACAAAGAGAGATGTCTGGATAAAGTTTTAATAATAGGGATCTCTAAGTGGTAAGATGGTGTGTGGCATGTACTTTGGGTTCTTCACTGCATTTTTTGAATTTTTTACAGTGAACATTGGATTGTCCTTCCAAATACAGTAACACGATTTTCAAAGGATGTTAGAGGAAATTTATTTTACATATAATAAATCCCAAAAGTGAGTATGTCCTCCAACACAGAAAGTATACAATAACTACACCTTAGCACTTGTCTTCTGTTTCACACAAAGAGCTAAAATGTGTATGTACTGACATGAGTTTTAAACATTATGAATAACTCAATTTCACGTCATTTTGACGGGACCAGATGCCCTTTTGTATATTGACGATACTAGCTGAGCTCGAGCCTGTCTGTGGAGTAGGAGTATATGTGTATTTTATATGTAAGCTTATACAAATATGTGTGTCTGCGATCTGTATTAGGACTTGGCAGGTGCCTTCCTCACCAGTGCTATAAGACTCCTTGCAAAAGAACCCTGCCTTTTAATGAGTTTACCATTAAAAAAAAAAAACGGGACACTGCCTGGTTCCACAGTGTTAAATGAAAATAACATTCAGAGTTGAGTTAATCTGATTGCCTAGGATCTATTTTCCCCCTTGCTGCAAATCAGAGCAGTTTTCAGCTAACAAGAATGGGTGCCCTACTTGAACGGGCAGGGGTACTGCTGCTAGTCAGAGCAGCATTTAGCATGGCATTGCCATCATTACATCCCCAGGTTCGAGGCAATGAAACTCCAGGAGCGGCAAAGTCAAATCAGTTCAATTGTCTGATTGTTCATACTCATAAAGTGGGGAAGCTGGCAGGGGTCCGGCATAAAACTTGGAGTTCTGCACTGGAGCTCCTTTAAGGTAATTCATTGCCCTCTGCAGTAGCTTAAATCAGAAGGGCCAGCACAGTCACAGTAAATGCAGTTCCCCACACTGCTTGAGAGCAATATCGCAGATAGCCGGCTGCTATGCCAGATGTCAAAGGTGCACTAAAAGCACTTGTTTTTGATCTACCCCATTCCCGAGAAGTACAATGGATGGGCCTTTAAGCACTGCCATAAAAAAAGATTGTGATTAATGAAGCAGCACAACTTAATAAACCAAGTTGACTCCCGCTTCCTTCTCCTAGGCATTTTCACTGTCCACAAAGCCGTTCTTTTACTTAGCAGCAGGGACATGTAAAATGTTAATCATCAATCTGTGGGCCATTAAAGAAGTTGCTTTCCCTTTCTCAACTTGAAAACCAAGGGGGAATGATAATAGGTTTGGTTAACAGAGCCATTCACATAATGGAGATGTGTGGAGGAAAGCTTTGATAGAGTCAGCGTGGGAGCCTTGAGCACTAATCCATCCTGCTCTCTGGGACCAGGAGTTCAGAGCCTAGCTGAGGCTGGGAGGCTCAGGATGGAGACTGGGGGGAATGTCTTGATCTGGCTGGACCAACAGGAGGTTACTGCACCTGAGTGAGGCCCAAAATAAGACAAGAAGGCATGGAAGCTTTCTGTGCCAGAAGAGCTGGACAAGGGCTGTAGGTATTGCCTGACCTTATCTGGCCTTTTTCCTCACAGAACAGAGGACCACAGCAGCCTTCCCAGGTAGGCAATGGCTGTGTTCCCTCCACCAGGTAAACTCTGGGTCATCCTCCGTGACCAACAGAACCGTCCCTTGCCCAGAGAGCAACAGGGTTTTCAGCAAATTCACCAAAACCCAGTGAAATACTTTCTTTGCTGGAGTCAAAGGTATATCAGTCAGAGATACACAACTTAAAATTTTACTCATGGTTTAGGAATTGCTTTGGCAGGGGCAGGAGTCAGAGACACAGGGATCGGGCACATGGTCCACAAATGTTTGATATAGTCAATCAGTTAATTTTGGCAGGAAAAAGAAAAACTACTGGAAGACGGTATCAGGACATTTTGAAATGTCCATGGTTAGGAAAGGTGATGCTAAAATTAAGAACAGTTCACTGCGTCTCTTTTCACTCCTTTAGGGAAACTCTTGGTCTTGTCTTGCCTTGATAAAGAAAGCTTAGACTGCAAGCATGAGGAGATGCCTCCAGCTCCTAGAGAGAGTCTGTGTCTGATGACCCCAATGAGAGGAGGGCCGAGAGCCCATGGCATTTTGAGAAACTCTATCTGGTCAGCAAAGTGCTATTTCCCTGCTAGAACCTTTACCTTTCAGATTGAGAAAACTTCCATCAGCCGTATCACAGATAATAATGATATTATTGGTGATATGAAGTGAATCTGGAAGGTATGAACAGTTAGAGCCCTTCCCAAAAAACCCTTAGAGCCAATTCTACTGACTGTAATCACTCACTGAACTCTTAAGTTCCTGTGGGCAGTGTCTACATCACAGTCAGTGTTCGAAGGCCAAGCAGGTTATACTCAGTGGATGATTAATAAATGTCTGCTGAATTAATTAATTAACCCAGAATTGATTATGTTTAAAGCATTTCCTAACTTCCCTCGCCTGCATAATAAAACTCATTTGCTAAAATTACATGAAAGGCTTTTATCAAATTTACCCATTTTTCTCAGCTTTATCTCATGCTACCTCCTACTATATCCCAATATGTACCTAGTTTCTAGGTAACCCAATACCTAGAGACTAGCTATACAACTGTTCACCATTCCCCAAACATCTCTCCCAGCTGCTGTTCCCTCCACCAGGTAAACTCTGTGTCATTCTCTGTGAAGCCTTCCCTTCCCTCTTGAGAAAGGGAGTCCCTCTTTCACTGGAATTCAAAAGCATTTTGCAAATACCCCAAGTTTAGCTTCTGGTGCAGTGAGGTTGTTTTACATGTCTGCCTTCTCACAGACCTGTGAGTACCCACCTTCCCAGTCATGGCAAACACTAGGCACTTAGTGAGTCTTAGTTAAGTTAATAAATCAATGACTGAACCAGTAAAGTAACGGAGCAGACACTGGGGATTTACCCCAAAATCACATGTTCTGTCTAGTCCACCTATGCTCTGTCAGCCATGGCTCTAGGGGACTGAGAAATGAACAGATCATAAATTTTCACAATAGTACTCTAAAAATGTCCTCAATTTTAAAATTTGATAAAGTGAGATGTTTCATGAAAATGTTTCAATTCCCCACCCACTGCCCTTCAAGAAATGGTCCAAGATGACTCTTAAAAATCATTTTCAAGCTTATGAACCCAAGCTTTAAAGTCAGAGCAATGCTTAAGTTCTTCTACTTTGTGGGAAAAGTATATGATAATTAACTCTCTTCATAAAATTTAGTTAATTTCCCATCTCTTATGTATATCCAAGTTTTCCACCTCCATCTTAGCTCTTGCCACAGTGAAAATTTACCGTGATCATGGCCATTCAGTGTAGGAAATTAATTAACATTCTCCACAGGGTCCTCATTTGTATAGTATATTAATAGGCTCCTTATGTAAATTTCTACTCTCACCTCACTGCTTATATGCCTGCTAGCTGGTTGTATGCGATTTAGAAATGAGGGCAAGAAAGTTTTGATTTCACGTGATGCCGCTTAGAGGGATGGTGAGAAGGGAAATGGATGGAGGTCAAGCAGTGAGAGGAAAGTCACAATGGACATATTTTATAGCTGTCACTAAACTAACAGTGCTCAATAAAGCCAACTCTCATTCCAAGTAGATTTTACTTTTTGTGTCGATTTTACTTTTTGTGTCGATTTTGCCATTATAAGTAAATTATAGGAAAACAAAAAGGAATATACCTGATGATATTGTGAAGATGCCTGGTGCAAGAAGATATGGAGTGTTAGTCAAAAGTGTTCCATGACCTAAATAAGGAGAACTTTGTATTAAACATTTCTGTAGAAAGAAAAAACCCCACTCTCCAAAGCCCTACCAAAGAACACCCACCTTCCAGAGCCACACTCAATCAAGTGAAAAATTGGACCAGAATAAATAATCCTCAATTTGACACATTTTGTTAGCTGTCCATCAAACCCCTTTCTCTCTTTTTCTTGGACGCATTTCTACACTGCAGTTGCTAGCCTCTGTTGCAGGTAGGCAGGACTGTGTGACTGAGTTCTAGCTGATGGGATGTGAACAAAAGGATGTGTGCCACTTCTAGGGCTGACCCATAAAACCTCCCATGTGCTCTCTTCCCTTTCATGTCATTTTCCCCTTGGTGCCCGTCTGTTAAAGATGATAGAACCACTTGTCAGCCTGGGTCCCAGAAAGACTGTGTGGAACAGAGAACTCAACCACTCGCCACAGTCTGTCCTGGAATGTTAAGTGAGAAATAAATGTCTATTGTGTCAAGTCATCACATTTTTGTGCCTATTTACTGTTGTTGCCCAGCCTCCCCTAATATAGAACCATTTCAATACTAGCATTCTAGGATCAATGTCATGAACTATTAGCCTTTTGTTTGAAAAGAGAAGCAGATGGGGGAGGTTATGCATGTGTGGGGGCAGATAGTATAAGGGTAATCTCTGTACCTTTTGTTCAGTTTTGCTGTGAACCTAAAATTGGTCATTTAAAAAAGCCTATTTTTTAAAAAGAGAGAAGCATCTCCAGCTCCACCAATCCTGGGTGGGAAACTGTTTTGGCGATAAAATAAGAATATCGTCAGTAATAATGATTAACAACTTCCCACCATGACTATTGTGTGCCAGACACTGTACTAAGTGTTCCATGTACATTATCTCTAATTCTCAGACTACTCCTGCTTGGTACACATTAGGTTACACAGATGAATTTGCTCTACAACATTTAGGCACAAGAAATGGCACATTACCTTATTTTCCTAAATCTAGAGAGAGGTCCGCTCTCTGCAAAAGGATAAAAGAGTTAGTCATATTTCGGGATTCCAAAACGTGTAAGAACAAAAGCAGTTCACTGGGTGCCTGAAAAACAGAGAAGGGCTTCTAACCTTGGCCATCAGGCCCACAGGCCCACGGGATCCATTCACAGGCAGGTGGCTCCATTTGATCCATGACTAGCATGGACATGTATTGTTCCCTGTGACTTCTCAGGCCACAGCTCTTAGTCAGTCCTGATATCCATGAACTGGCCCTTCACAAGCCCTACGCCTCTTACACAAAACACCATCATCTTCCCTGACTCCAGGAGTGAGTCTCTCTTCTCTTCTCAGGGTAGGCTTCCTCTGCCTCACGAGCTCCAAGTTCTAGCCCCCATCAATTTTCCAGATGTCTTGGTGAGAGGCTGTCATATTGGGACCTGCAACTTATGCAGTAAGCCATTACGGTCCTGAGGCAAGGGCATCCACCTACTTTCTTGGGATGGAGAATAGCAAGAAGAAAGATAAGTCGGTATATTAACAGATCATCGTATCATATTCATATGATAAGCTGGGTTCAGAGAGGTTAATCAAGTTGCCCAAGGTAACAAATTATTCAGTGGCAAAGCTTCAGTTCAGACCTAAGTCCACCTGGTTTCAGGGTTTAGAGAACTTTCTACTATTCCATGAAGCCCCTTCTGGGACAATTCAAGGCATGCCACAGGCCTAAGTGGCCTTTTATGACAACAGGAAATAATCACAAATCATCCTAAATAAAATGAAATATCTGAAAGACTCACTGAAATCCAAGTCTTACAGAGTCTTTTCACTGAAATCTCAACAGTCGCCCAAGCCTGGTATTCAAATAGCTACTTTCTGCTTATACAAACACACATATTATATACACACATACAAATAAGCAAAGTGAAATATTAAAATCATTAGTCATTAATTTGCAATATCATTTTGCAACTAGAATTCTAAAATCAGATATCTAATGAATTATCCTCTTTGAAAAGCATAGACAAGTGAATCTTATTTGACCCATATGACAGCCTTAGAAAGATTTCCTAGTTAAAAACTTATTTACACACAGAAACATCCAAATATTTTTTAAGAAAACAGAGAAGAAGTTTAATACAACAAGAGAACATTATTTGCCTTAACTCAAATTCAGTCATTATTAAGAAAAATGGTGATTACTTAGAAGGCCTGAGTTCTAGTCTCTCCTCAGACAATATAGTTATATTAACTTTGAGTGAAACACAATCTCTTTAAATCTCATTATTTTCATCTATCCTTTTAGTTCTCTCTCTCTCTTTTTTTTTCTAATTCTACATTTCTGGAAAAATAGGTACCTCACTTAAGTGAAATTAATGATGTTTCTTGGTTCATATTTGCAGCTAGTGTAGTATAAAAAGATGTAACAGAAATAGGAAGTCAGAGAAAGGAAAATGAAGAGAGAAGAAGAAAGGAAGCAAGGAAGCATGGAAGGAAGCAAGGAAGAGAGGGAGGGAGGGAAGACATGAGAAAAATAATTCTCATTATCATCCGTATTTCTCAAGGCTGGTCACTTTCAGTTCTTTGGAATCAGTCTGGAATATTGCACACTTTGGGTATTCCACTCCCACTGGAAGGCCCATACCTCTGGAGAAGATGGGATGAAACAGGATGTCTTAGCCTGACACCATTAAATACGTGATTTACCTAACTCTGTTCTGATTCCACGCACTTCATGCAACCCTTTGATTATAATCCAGCTTCCAAGGCCTCCAGGGACACAGTGTGATGGTCAGACTGATAAAGGTTTTGTCGTTTGCATAGATTCTATTTCTCACTATAAATTGATAAACTGGAATGTCACTAGATGCTATCAAATAGTTAGCTGCTGTATTGACAAACAAATATCTAATTTTTTAGGAAGACATAAAAGGAGGACAGAAATGCAAGTGGAAACAGAAAAATTCATTGGTAGACACAGTGCCAGACTCAAAAGAACCCACTCATCATCTTGCACTTACCTTCTGATGATGACAAGAGGAAGTGCCTCTACCATGGACTCACACTCTATGAATGGCTATTTACTGTGCAGCAAAGATTTCCTTGACAATGACATGTACAGAGAGGACACAAGGTAACATTCCACAAATGCCAGTTTGGATTTTCTCATCCAGTGGCCTAAGTTAGGTCTGACTTCCAAATCTGTGTTTCAAACCATCATAGGGATTCACGCTCTAGTAATTCTAAGTGTGCTGGTTAGTATTGCCTAGCCATCTATGTCATTGATTTGATTGATCTTTAAATCCTGGCTCCTCCTTGGGTAGCTGATTTAATTAAGCTGCCTAACGTATAAGCAGCCTTTTCAAATCTTTGTAATGGGCATTTAGCACAATGCCTAGAACATAATGAGTGCTCAACACACATTGCCTATAATAATAATAATATTTAAAAGTTATCATTATAATCATTATCATTGCTGGGCAATGACAAATCAGTATACTGTAGACTCCTTATTTGTTTTGGAGAGCCTTGAAGACAGAAATGGATCTTATCTCATAGGTCTAACCTTAGGGTCAGGACATAACACATGGTAAAGCTCAATGAGTATTTCTTAAATAGGATACATACGGAAGTTGTACAAAACTAAGGACTACACTGTACATCATCACCACACCTCTCTTCCAATCCCCAGAAGCCCTTTAGCAGTAGGCAAACACCCCATGTCATGAAGCCCGGCCCATGTTTGTTTTCCTCTGTAACACTCAGGTGATCTCCAGAACACATCACTCTCTACTCTCTCAATAAAATAATTCACCAGTCCTGCCACCATCCGTGATATTCTCTGTCCTCTCCCACAGCAGATACATGCAACCAACGGTCATTCCTCCTCCTTCCCTCCATTGTTGTTGCCAGCATCTCTGCTCCCCAAGTCCCTTTCTACAAAATTCCAGGAACAAGTAGGGAATTCCATGGCAACACACTGTAACAGTTTTCTGGGACCGCCATAACAAAGCAGTATAGACTGGGTGACTTAAACAAGAGAAATTTCTTTCCTCCAGTTCTGGAAGCTGGAAGTCCAAGATGTCAGTGTGTCTGGTTTCTTGCGAGGCCTCTCTCCTTGGCCTGGAGGTGGCTGCATTCTCTCGGTCTTCACATGATCATCACTTTCAGTGTGTCTGTGTCCTAATCTCCTCTTCTTATAAGGATATCGGTAATATTGAATCGGGGCCCACCCTAATGACCTGATTAAAACTTAATTACCTCTGTAAATACCTTATTTCCAAATACAATCATATTCCGAGGTAGTGGGGGTTAGGATTTCAACACGATTCAGCCCATAACACACACCAAGGATTTCTTTTGGTTACCAAAGCATCCTGAGGTTCTGTGACTTCTTGCTGGTGACCAATATGATAAACAGAGAAAGATTCATTAGAAGCCAAAGTGCAATCACATGACACCAATGATGATTCCCCCAAATCCCTCCAGTGAAAGGCAATTATTATGTCCACATCTGGACAGTCATTAGCCAAAGGGTTTCTACCATAACAATTGTAAGGACTTTCTGACTAATATAGCAGGTGGAATTTCTAAAGGTTCAAAATGAAAACAAACGAACGAAAACCACTAGGGGAAGATGAGAATTCTAAAGGAAGTTAGTTACTAAAAGACACTGGCAAGCCATAGGCAGAATTTTCTTATTATTAAACAGCACTACACTGACAAAATCTAAATCAGCATTAATTAAATTTTTTGTAAAACATCAACCTTTGCAAATATCAAGATTCTAAACCTGCTCTTTTTTCATTCCTAAAAATATCACCAATGATGGTGTCAGATTTGGACTTTACCTATCCTGGAAGGCTTTCTTCGGGCAGAAGGTGGCAAAAGACGTTAGCTGTGTAAACCTAAATCCATCAATAAACAAAATAAGTAGGAGACACTGTAAAATGGTGAACATCCTGATTTTGAACTACTTTAATTAAGTTTCAAAACAAAAAGGGGGCAATGAGCTTTTTCGCCTTGGAAAGAGAGAAACAGCAGAAACCACTTTTGTGTTTATACTGAAACAAGTCCACTGAGCATCCTCTGTAAACATGAAATAATGGTCACATAATATGAAAAATGAAAACCCCTTATTACTTATTGAACTGGATCCCATGCTCACGAGAAGCCTTTCAAATAAGATTCTCAAAGGACCTTATAAATGCTCTCTCATTATTGTTTGCCTTTGTTTGAAAAGGTAAGGCAAGTTACCTCATCTCATTGCAGAGTTAGGGTTTAAGACAAAGGTTAAAAGAATTATATAAAGTTAAACCAAATCGGCCAATGATAGAGACCAAGCGTTGTTATCTCTTGAGGACTGAAAGTTTCTTTTTGAAAAATTAAGCAACTTAACTAATTATTTTTAGGAGAGCATTTCATTATCTGTATATCAAGGTCCAGGAAGAAAAATCACAAAATAATAACTATGCTAAATAAAAAAATCAGTGTGGTTTCCAGAACCCTTTCTATTCTGTGTACCCATCCATGTGGCTGGAGATCTGAAATGCTATTTAAGTCTCATTTTCCTTCAGAAGCTAACCTCTGTGGAATAAAATGCTGCTAAGGGAGAAAAAAATCTTTTCTGTCATTTGACTTTAACTTATGATAAATTAGCTTCAACTAGTTTCTTAGAAAATTGCCCAAGAAATGACTACAGAAAATTAAATACCAAGACTTCAAAGAGGCAAACACACAGCCTTCAAATTCCGACCTCAGAGAATAATCCTCCCTTTCTCATGCTTTGGAGAGATGTGAGTAAAGAAATCGTACTAGGGCATGGTAATGAACCATCTTTCAAATGACTTTTCTATCAATCTTCTTTTCAAAGGGTAATAAAGTGATGATTATTTCTAGGCAGTTTCTGGGAAGTTATCATCTCATTTCAATAGTCACCAGTAAGAAGGACGGTACTTTGGTATTATCGCCACAACGATAAGGGCAAGAACTGGTTGAGAATTCAACAGACAAGGTGTAGGTTGTTAAAAGCTATTTCCTGGAAAATTAAAACAGAGAGAGATCAAAAGAATTGTGTTGGGTCTTAAGGAATTGGTAATCATTCCCTTCTAGATTAAAAATGCAAATCTGATTTATTAACTAGTGAATGAAATCCATTATCATGTGAGGGTTTTATTATTTCTTTCAACAAATAATGTTGAAAGCTTATTATGTGCCACACTTCGTGCTAGATGCCGGTGACTGATGGAGAAGGGTAACAAGCCATGGCAGGAGCATCTGTGTCATGACTTCTAGAAACTGAGTGATCCGTCTCAACTAAAACAGTAACAACAAAATTTTTTTTTTTTCAATTTTTGATTAAATGGTTGGTAGGGAAGTTTTAGTTACCCGGTACTTGTTTTGCAAAGCTACAGAAAATAACAGGGTGAGGAACACCCAAAACTATATCTGATCTCATTCCCCAGAGTTGTTAGAAGTTTTAAGAGGTCATGGGGCAAAAGTCACTCCAGGAATGTACAGCCCCATGGAGGGGAATACCCATGCACAGGATGCCTTCAGGAAGGACTCCCCGGAACCTGGCTGCTTCTCTGGTCCCCAGGTTCAGATTTCCATCTGTGAGATTGGCTAAGGGCTCATACAAGGATGATGCAATCCATTTTTCCTCAGTGGTTCCTAAAACCAGCCCCATCTATGTCCTTTTATTTGCCCTAATTCTCTTATTCCAGTCTGAACCTACTGCCCACTGGCAGATAGGGTATGGAATACATCTCTGGATTCAACATTTGCCCAGAAGTCAAATTTTTTAGCACTCACCAGAAATCCAAACTCGTAACAACCACCAAAAAAGAAAGAAACATGAGATATAACACTTTCTGAGGGCAAAGAAATGTTATGTTCATTGCGCCCTCATTACTTACACACCACAGGGAAGGCACTTAATAAATACCTGTTGAATAAAATTAACCAAATGGATGCATTCATTCATTCGTGGTCATGAATCAAAGTCATGATTGTCACATTGGTATCTGCATGCAAGCTATCCCACAGTGACCTTTGCCCAGCAGCTGGTTCACCTTTTTAAAATGTTATTCGGGTGATTTTTCTTAAAAAGAGAGTGAGAAAATCATAACACAGAAAATTAAAATCAAGATGTGTTTTTTCAAGTTCCATTCCAGGTAACAAATATTTGACCAATGAATTAATGCTTTTAGTTTGGCTTGGATAGGCAAATTGCCTCCTTCCAATAGTTGAACACGGCTCTGAAGTGAGCACAAAGAGATCCCTTATTGATTTGCAGAATAGGACAAAGCAGTTAAGCTCTGAAAAAAGCATTAACATTTTATCCTCATTGCCAATCAAGAAATCACCCAAGTTTCCCACCTCCCACCACCCCAAAGACCAAAGTAAAAAGGCTGTAAATCAGCCCTTGCGTATCTCGCAAGAGCCAGACACTATCTTTGGCAAATCAAATCCTTGGCTTTCCATCCCCCTATCCCTGGGCAACATTTCCCCAAAGTATAACCTCAGAAGGCAGGAGTGTTGATTTAAAAAGCAAGCCAGCTAATGTAAGGGCTAACGAGAAAGATAAGTTGAAAATTTCAAATCCAGGAGGTCTGTTGCTGGTAGATTCGAACGCTTTATAATGAGGAAAGGAGATGCAGGAAGAGTGGGGAGAAGATTCCCAGCCCTCAAACTCCTCCTTGTGTGAAGTTTGTGCTTGTTCTGAGGTAGGGTGACCCTGATAAGTGCGAAAGAGGGATGACCGATCCCCCAAATATGCTGTACAGCAGGGGTCCCCGACCCCCGGGGCCACGGACCAGTAACGGTCTGTGGCCTGTCAGGAACCAGGCCGCACGGGAAGAAGTGAGCAGCGAGTGAGCAGTTTCATCTTCCGCTCGCCATCACTGGCATTACTGCCTGAACCATCCCCCCCATCCCCCACCCCCCACAACCGGTCTGTAGAAAACCTGTCTTCCACGAAACCGGTCCCTCGTGCCAAAAAGGGTCGGGACCACTGCTGTACAGTGTGGCTTCCAGGGACCCTTTCTTCAGGCCACTGAAACTGATTACATGTGCTCAGGCCATACTTAAAATACACACTCCAGCACTCGTTAAAGCCACCAGAACTCTGTATTTCAACCAGGCGATTACCTGTGAAACATATTTTCATTCAAAAACCCCATCTTTCCTCATAGGACCTGACATAAAGTAATTTAGCTTGTAACATTATATACCCAGCTTTGAAAAAGGGAGTAATACTTTAGAGGTTGGCTTAGTCAACTCTCTAACCAATAGTGTCCCTGAGCGTAAGGGAAGGGAAAACACTTCTTAATAATTTCTAGTTTTATATATCCTTGTTCCCTTAAAAAAAAAAAGGATGCAGGGGCGTTTGTTTTAGATTGCCCTTTCCTCTCTTCCAGAGAAACCTGAAATGCCCGGTTATCATATGATTCACTGACAATATTGAAACCCATCTGGATTTCACCAGGATGCTAACATTTTACTGGTTAGTTTGTACCGGAGCGTGCTCCAGCCTGTGCAAATACACCCTTACTCGCTTGTTTTCCTTTGTGTCGCTCTTCAAAGCCCTATGCTGCTGGAAAGGAGAGGAGGGAGTCAAGTTACTTTTTTATGTACATATATACATAAATACAATATGTGGGTGAGGTGATGAATACTAGTGGAGGTTAGAGTCTGCACACATAGTAAGAAAATAAATTAAATTTATCTGCCTGGTTCTTTAGTGCCCAGCATTCTGCACAAGGAATGAGGTATGAAGAGCAGCATTCCTGGCTGAGTCATCTGTCTTCTTGTGCAACTTGAGGATGACGAACGCATGCAAAGCACCCTGCACACAGGTCAATATCTAGGAGAAGCCATTCATCATACACCAGTGAGGTCCTTGGGGAGGGGAGACATGAGGCTCAGAAGGCATGTCCCAGGAGGCCCTCAGGGTAAGGCCATCCCGGCAGAGGCTCTGACATAACCAGTGTTACATCAATCAATCTATGTTACCATAGAGTTCATAGAAGGGAGGGCAAGGGCTGTCATCTTCTTACTTCTCCCTTTCTTACAATCGTGTGAGGTCTTCTGGAGAATTATTACCCTCTTCCTCTGCTGGAGTCTCCTCAGCTGGTTCAGTTTTGATTGCAAGTCCAAAGGCGGAATTTATCCTTCCAGGGGAATAGTCATTTCTTTTTAAATCTGCAAGGAAGACAATTAAGACAGTTATAGAAAATCCTTAAGAACATAATATTCACACAGATAGATTGGACTTCAGGACTTTAGGCCAAGTGCTCAGAGAGGACTCTGCTCCCTTGGGCCACTGATATGTGAAACTCAAACCCTCAACCATGTCCAAACTACACCCCACCATGCACACGTGTGACTCTAACTCCCCAAGGTTGTGTTTACTGGGGCAGGGGAGGCAAGCTTTGGTTGCTTGACTAAATACATGGTGCCCTATAAGACATGACCTGTCCAGAGTTAAGTGAGGCCAAACTGGACACAGGGCATTTTCACTTGTTGAATGATGGCAGAGCCAGAGAGTGCAGCCAAAATGGTGGACTCGGGATGTCAGTGGTCAGTTTTCTGCAACAAAGCCATACCTCAGGATTGGCTGCACCTATAAAGACTTCATCCAATTATCAGATCTTATGCTTCCTGAAGCCTCCTCCTTTAATTTCACAGGGAAATTATCAAAAGAAATCATTAATAAAGGTAACCCTTGGGGAGAAACTTATGGAGGAGAGTGACCTTTAAATGTTTGTAAACCATTGTATGCTGTGTTGATTAAATTTGTTAACCTTAAACATGCATTCCTTGTATTATTTTTTAACGTTAAATGGGGATTATCTGGACATAAAACTAATACATATTATAGTTTAATAATAACCAACAGTAATTACATCACTTCAACCCTCACGCCAGATTTATGAGATAGGTGCTATTATCCCCAGCTTACAGATGAGAATGAGGGCCAAGGTCACAAAACTAGCAAAAAGCATTTCTGGGATGTGAGCTCAACCTATGATTCCCATGCTCTTATACTATCCTGAACTGTCTCTCTTAAAAAAAAAAAAAAAAAAAAAAAGAAAAGAAAAAAATAGTAAAACATAAACAAAAAGAAAAATCACCCCAATCCTGTTTTCCGAGCTAAACTTTTTAAAATTCAAATTACCAAATGTTCAAGTAAATGAGGATATTTTTTTATCTCCATTTAAATGTGTTAACTAAGGTTTTGAAAGGAAGCAAGGATTAGGTCCAGAAATGGAGGAATTATGGAATTACTCAAAAGCCACCATGGTAGGGAAAGAACGAAAGGAAGAAAGGAAGTGAGGGAGGGAGGAAATCTTAATCATACGGAAGAGCTAACTGGATGGAAGCAGTGAGTTATGCCTCAAGGCCCCCTTTCTCCTGGCTGACCAGATACAGTCCCTGATCAAGAATGAGAAGCTGCCCTGCCCAGGAAACAATGAATCAGTCCTGGGAAGAGGTCAGTGCCTGAGGATGCTGAGTTAATGCGCTGGACTCCAGCCTGCAATCACGGGATGGAGATATGTATCAGCTCCTGCCTCCCACAGGGCCCCACTCAGCCCAGCCCCCTCTCCTTCCTGGGCTCCTTCTGACGAGAGGAAGCCAGTGGGCAGCTTGGCCAATGTGCTATGGACTGATCTCTTTGCCCAGTTCTTCTGGGTGGTTTGTGAGAAGGAGTCCTGGGCAGCTCCAAGAAGACATCGAGACCCCTCCTGTCTGTACTGCTCCAGTCTCATGTCCCCACTGCCACCACCCCTGGCTAATAAGCTATTTCCCACAGGAACTGGAATCTGCTCCACACCCTAGTCTCCTGCTACCTCATGCCCACAAGGGCAACTCCTACCTCTAACTCCAACAAGATTAGAAAGTGCCTTTCTTTGTTGTAAATTTACACCTACTCCATCCCAGGTTACAATGGATATTACTGATTTCCAATTCAGGGTTTGATCATTTATGATAAGGCTGGAAGGGCTACTCAGCTTAAAAGACATGAAATTCCATTCTAAGGACAAGTGTGGCGCAACCTTAGAAAATTAGTGAGCAAGCTGAGACAGACATAAAGCATCCCTTCTGAGATAAAAGGAAAAAATGCAGCAGAGCTGGGGCTGCCAATCTGGGGGACACAAACCTCCAGTCGCTTACTTTTATGTTAGAAATATTTTTCTGTGCTGACTCTTAGTTTCAGAGAAAGTGTGCCATATTATCTAATCAGATTTTTTAAATATACCTTGTGATGTATGTTGAAAGTGGCAGGTTTTTATAGTGAAAAGCACTACTTTAATTGATAGCTGTTGTTTCCCTCCATGCCACACCCTCTCAAGTGTTCAATGAGTAAATAAGAATAGAATAGAAACTCTGTGGGCACCACTCAAGACCCAAAGGGGAGGGGGCGGGGCGGGGAACAGAGACCTGCCTCTGTCCAATTTTGCCCCAATTAAGTAGGAGGAACTTTTCCCTTGGAGAGACTGTGACAAGTATTGGGCCCAATGTTGTTTTATCACATTTTGGCAGAACCTGAAGTAAATCCCTGTCCTTTTAATCCCTTTAGAGACTTGAAAAATTTGCAGTCAGAAAGTCAGGCCTCAACCGCGAATGAGATAAAAATGTGATTAAGATTTTCTACTCTATCCCAGGTTACAATGGATGTTGTTCAATGAGAGATTTACTTAGAGAAAAATAGAATCGTTTGGGGGCATACCCGGGAGTTTGAGCTTCCGGCAGCAGGAGTTGCAACGATGTTTTGCAATGAAGTTTCTAATTGCATCTTCCCCTAAATTGGCTGGTCCAAACACCATTCCTCTTGATCTAGAGGAAATATCAGAATATCAATTAGATCACAGCTCAGAAAAAGGAGCTCAGCTAGGATTCTCTGAGATACCGAACAGTATCCCATAGTAACCCAGTAAACTTGAAGGAGCCAACAAAGAACAGAGCACTTTGGGGAAGCAACAATGTTAGGTTTGCAAATTTAAAATTCAAATGCACTTCAATCTTTGTACCCAACTCCAAGACCTACTGTGAAACTCATTTCCACACTAATCTGATAGAAAAGTGAATTTTCTATGTACCACATTAAAACAAAATACAGTGAGACCCTTTTTAATGCATATGAGGTGAGAGAATGACATTCATTACCAACTGGTCTACTAGAATACCCGAAAGGTAAGTATAAAGTAAAATAAACTTGGCATTGGAACACCCCTTCTGAAAAAATTGATATGCATTGTTTCAAACCCACATACTTTTCTGAAAATAACCCATGTCCTCAAACACAAAAGCCCGACAAAACCCGAAACCCAGTATTCATGGCTCTTTTGATAGCTACTTCTACCCTGCAAACTGCTATAGCTGGGCTCTTTGTGAAAAGGTAAGACAACTAGGAGATGATGATTTTGTGGAAGTAAATCAGTATATTTTAGGCACATTTTTAACACTCTATAATTATAATAGATCCTTAGCAGATTTTAGGATCAACGTTCATCCATCATTTGATCATTCACAACCATTATTCTTCGGCTGACACTCTACACACCAAGGAATAGAGCACACCAGAAACACTTCCAAAGAAACTTTATGAAAGCTAATATTTTATTTTAATGACATGCAGAGTGGGAAACAGCACATTTTAAAATCTGAACTCAATTACTGCTCTTAAATACCACGTCTTAAGAAAAAAGAAAAGGAAACAATAAATTTCGCTTCTAAGGAATGCGGTTTTTCAAAAGGGATGTGGTGTAAAAATGGACTTTTCCATCTGAGTATTGAAACATTTATCTCAATTTCCACTTCCTTTTGGCAGAATAACAGTAGCTGCTCTGAAGATGTGCCAAGCTCAGAATGAGGGCTGATGTCAGTTTGATCTCAGATTGCCTCTTTGCTCTGAGGCGAGTAGGTGGAGGAAATCTCTTGGGAAGACAACGTGAACAGACACCCAGGATTAACTTTCCTGGTCACTCAATCGCCCTTACAAAATACGGCTCTGGTGGTATTTACCAGGCTGCATAAGCTGCCTCTGTTAACTATTCCTCTTTCAATCCATCTGGTAAGGAACCACTTCTATAAGGTGAAACCAAATATGGCAAAGAAATAGAAGCACGCAATATTTAGTACTGGAACTCTATGATGCTGATAAAGTGAAAAATGAAGGCGTTATTTTAGTCATTAAAACTGAAGAATTCCTTTTATCGTCTCTCTGGCATGACCCTGTTGGAATATTTCACTCCTTTGCATTCCACGCTGCCATTTCCTTCCCCCCAATAAAGCATGAAAGTTCCCAACTTAGAAATGTAACATTGATTCTCAGATAAAAGCTGTAAGGAAAACTGTTTCCCTCTATGAGCTTTGTTAAAGTTAAGACAAAAGAATCAAAATTACTATAATATGTATGTATCAGGCATTCGACCACTCCCTGTGCAGGGGAGAGTGAAGGAGGGTTGTAGGGACATTCATACACCATGCCTACAGCCCTTGCGGTCTCAGATAACAACGTCTGAAAAAATATACGACCGTTTTCCAGATTTTTCATAGCACAGGAGAGCAGGAGGCAGCTTGGTTCCACCTTCAAGGAAATGCTAATTAGTGCCATGTACACAGAGATTTACTAAAGAACATATCATCATCATCATCATCATTATCATTTCATACTTATCAAATGCCCAAAACCATCAAGGCAGTAAGTGGAAAAAAAGGTGCAATCCCAAACTACCAATAACACTGAGGCAGCCTCCACTGAAGGTCAATGACCTGAGGAACCAAGTTAAGTGGCCAGAAAGCATTTGGGGGAGCAGGTCTGATGACTTTGTCTTCATGTGCAAAAGGTTGGGGAAAGTTAAGAGACAAAAGGCATTAGAGACAATATCAGAATTTGCACCACAAAACACCTTTCCTTTTGGTAGAGGATCATTCCCTTTCATTGACCCCCTTCTCCTCATAGGCTAGTTGCCATCTCCACTGAGCTTCAGTTTTCTCATTTGTGAACTGGGATTGAAGACACTTCCTTCCAACGTTGTTGTTAAGAATAAAACAACATGTGAAAGCACTTGCTTCTCAAACTTTAATTTATACCAAAACACCTGAAGATCTTATGAAAATTGAGATTCTATTCAGGAAGTCTAGGGAGGGTCTTGAGAGTCTGTGTTTCTAACAATCTCCCAGGTGATGCTAATGCTATTGGTTCATGGCCCGTGCTTTGTGTAGCAAAAGTTTAACAAACAGATGGCATCCCAAAATGTGAGCCTCATTGAACTGATTGATGTAATTCACCACATTGTGAGAAAATAATACTTATTATCTACACCATGAAGGCCAACTGCACCCAAAATTAGGTGACCCCACAAAACCAGGCAGGCTACAGTGATACCAATCTATCAGCTTCCAAAGTTTATGACATCCTCAAGTCATAAAAAATAAAGTTTGACATAAGACGGAGGCTCCCAACCCTGACTGTCCATTAGAATCACATAGGGAATTTTTGAAAAATACAGACATCAGGGTCCTATACTCTGAGATTCTGACTTGATGCTAATTCTGAGCAGCATTTTTTTTTTTTTAAGTTCCCTAGGTGACCCTAATAGAAACTGAGACCCACTGGCCTATAGAATGCAGTTAAATACTCAACTGTCAAGAGGAATAATATAATCTTCTTAGAATTCTAAAAGTTGGAAATATTCAGGTCATATTACATATATATACCAAGGTCAAAATTTAATAAATGATAGAGTATACATCAACTTGATCCATTTTATATGCAAAAAAAAAATTCACTGCCAAATTATAAAGGAAGTACTTGTAATACAGGTTCCTACTAAAAACCCTTGGGCACACTGGGCTGCTGAAGAAATAGTATGTATTTTTAGCCAAAAACACTTCAACTCTGCTGAAGTGAAAAATAACAAAGCCTTTATCTGTACCCTAAGGGTTACATCATGAACTCCATGGTCAAATATCATGGGATTTGGACTCACAGGAGCAACATGGCTCACCTTTATCTTCTCTAGCTCTCTTAGTTCACAGGGTAGCTAATACACTTTTAGATGTACCTCTTTGCATAGACGCCTACAAATGGTACCATATCTAGATTAAATTGTTCAGTAAAAGAACAGAGCATTAAAGCAGTGAATATTTACAATATGAGTCCAATAGGAGGGAAGTAAAAGTTTCAGATTTCATCATATATGAATTGCCCACTTATATAATTATGTGTGTGTGTGTGTGTGTGTGTGTGTGTGTGTTTTACAACCCAGGGGCCAAGTATAGACACTTAGGACAACTAAGAAATTAGAATTTTGTATGCTAGCATTTCTCAAAGTGTGGGCACTAGGCCAGCAGAATTAGAATCATCTGGGAACTTGTTACATTATTTGGAACCATCCCAAACCCACTGAATCAGAAACCGGGATAATCAAAGGCTGGGGGTAGGGGGCAGCAATCTGTGTTTTAACAAGCTCTCCTGGTGACTATGATGAAAGCTCATGTTTGAAAACCACTGTCATCTGCCATGTTGATCCTCCCTTAATCATCACCATCTCTTCTTTTTACTCCACCTTTAACAGAAGAATACCACCTCCTCTACTGCCAAGTCTTCCCAAAAGCCTGCTTATGGGATAAAATGCCCATGGGAATTCAAAGGATAGGCAGATGACTCATCCTTCTATATAATTTACACTTCAGTCCTGAATTAACAATCTGATGGCTCCATATTTAAGCCCCACTGTTCTGTCCTCTCATAGATTTGCTGTTACTGAATACCACACTTCATGCCCTCAGCTTTCGTTTTATAGGCATGTAATGGAAGACAGTGCCCATGATAAGATGCAATGACTCCACTGTGATGACAACAAAGGAAACTGTGCTTCTCCTATGACATTGTTTTCATGTCAAAGCCTAAGGAGGCTGAATTTACCCATATTTCTCTTTTGTCTGGGCCACTAGAAAACTCAGAGGCAAAGTTGAAAGAAAGTTCTGCCCACTGCATTGGTCTTTATACATAGTTTCCATTTTTGTGTACTAACAACTCCAGATTTAATCTTATTTTATTTCCTTATTTTCTTTTTGCCCCTATTTCCTAATCTATGCATTCTTTAAAATCTTATTGTATTTTAAATCTTATTGTATTTTATCGTATTGTATTTGGATGTAGATATTCTTAGATATCGATATAGATACAGATATAGATAAAAGGGACACCAAAACCTTTCTAGGATCTAGGCAAGATACAGAAATGTTTAAAAATTATTTTTAAGAAACCATGTACAATGTGTTAAATGCAATTTTCTAAATGATAAATTAACTTACTGTTTTTCTTCAGGTTTTATAACAGATGGATCTGTCAAATTTTCTCCAACACCTCCAAAGAAAAAGAAAATTCATTTACCAAATGGGGAATTTCATTTTCTCAGAAATTCAAGAAAATAATAACCAAATTTAAAATTCTTTCTTATACCTACCTTCTTTCCACCCTGTAGTAAACTCAACATCATGTGAATTAACTCTACTAAATTGTCCAGGCAAGTTTGAAAACTTTAGTTGATGCCCTGTCTCCCGCAACCCCCTCTATTATGCTGCAATAAACCACTAGGCTACAAAAAAGTGTTTTTGTGATGTGTTCACAGTTCCTGATAATAGCATCCATCATTCATTTACCACTTGTACATACTAGACATTCTAATTTTATTTCTTCTAATTTTATTTTTTCTAATTCTTGGCAATCGTGAAAGAAAAGTATTAGCATCCTCACAGCCTCATTTTACCAATGAGTACACTGATGTTCAAAGAGATTAAACAACTTGTCAGAGGTTGCACAGACCACAAGAGGTCATAACAGGATTGAAGCTAAGCCAAAGCTTGTGTCCTTCCCCCTAGCCCGTGGTCTCCTTAGATGGAGTCCATCAGTGCTCAGAAAGGTGCAAGGTGCTGTGTGGTTCTGCAGGTACCACCTCCGCTCCATCAACGACACATATCAAATGCCGTATATATATATATATGTATATATATAGCGTTTATAAACAGAAGAATACAAACACCCCACATGCTTGATCTGGGTGCTGGTTACACACACATGTTCAGTTGTGGGAATTCTTTAAGATGTATGCTCATGCTGTGTGTAATTTCCTGAATGTATGTGATCCTTCAATAAATTTTACTTCTTAAAAAATGGCACCAATGCATAAAAGGATAACATGTCATATAAAACTAACATTTATCAAAACAGGGATCAACACCAAAGTGAATCTGTTATAAAATGCGAATGGTGGTGAGACTGACTTCCAAAGGGAGCATTTCACAGGTGAGCCAGTCAGACAGGTGAATGCACCATGTGGGCATAAGCTGACAATGTCTGAGATCGTCCTCTAGTCAGCACTGGTCCTCTTGCCTTGGAAGAGACCAACCTTCTGGGAAATTTATTTAAAAATCAAATAAAATGTATAACATTATTGTATATTTCTATTTGTTAAAAAAAAAACGACACATTTTCTAACCACTACTTTAAAAAAGAAAGATTTTTACTATGTTCTGTATGTTTTACCATATGTTAAACCTTTCACAAGAAAAGGTAATCCTTATAGTTTATAGACCATTCCCCTGAGAAGCTGACTTCCTTAGGAAAATAACTTAAGTAGGGGGTTTTAAACCTTTTTTGGGTCATGACCCTTTTGGCAGTCTGATGAAGCTAAGGTACCCCCTTCTCAAAATAATGTTTTTAAATGTATAGTTTGAATACATAAGATTACAAAGGAAAGCAATGATACTGAAACACAGTGATCAAAATATTTTTTAAATTGTACTGCAATACACGTGCTTCTTTATTAGTATGTTAAATAACAGGATCAAGCACAAGTCTAATAACACTATAACATCCAACAAGGGATAAATACAACCAGTATTTTGACACATCTGCCAACACTGCAATGTGCTATGTTAATACCTGTAATTGCTATTGCAAACAGTCACGGGTACTGCTAATGCCACTGTGATCTGTCGTCTCCGTTATAACTGAAGGAAATGATGAATTTCAGCTATAGGTTAATGAAATAAAGGTGTAATTTTATAATAAATGTATTTATTTATTGGCTGCATTGGGTCTTCGTTGCTGTGCACAGGCTTTCTCTAATTGCGGCGAGAGGGGGCTACTCTTTGTTGCGGTGTGCGGGCTTCTCACTGCGGTGGCTTCTCTTTGTTGCAGAGCACAGGCTCTAGGCACGCGGGCTGCAGTAGTTGTGGCACGTGGGCTCAGTAATTGTGGCTCACGGGCTTAGTTTCTCCGCGGCATGTGGGATCTTCCCGGACCTGGGCTCGAACCCGTGTCCCCTGCATTGGCAGGCGGATTCCTAACCACTGCGCCACCAGGGAAGCCGCTAGGTATAATTTTAATTTGTTTTTTCATCAAAGTACACAGATCTTCTGAATTCTACCCAGAGCCCCTTTCAGAACGCTTGGCTTAGAATCTCTTTGTACACTGATTTTGAATAGGGAAAGGAAAAATAAGTCTGAAACACAGGCTCAAGGGGCAGTATGCAAAATGTGCTTTGCTTTTTAAAGAAAAAGTCATATGAATAGGCTGGGCTCTTTATGCTTTTCTCATTACAGATATAAAAAGGAACAGCCTAACAAGACCCTAACTATACAGCAAACATGTAGCAAATAAACAGAACAACTATGTTTAACTATGTAGTAAATAAACAACAAACAGACAGCCCATGTACCACCAATAGAGAGACTAAAAGCTACAAATCCTCCACACATTTAAGCTCAGACATGACTTTATGCATACAATTCCCAGCAGTGATGAAAGCTTTAGGCTGACGTCTGAGTAAACTGTAAATTCAAGCTGAAATATGCACAATACCTAAAGAATTGTGGAATAGGAGGTTTTATAGGGGAAAAAAAAGTCTATCAAAATCACATCAGCTCCCATTTACTTTCAGTCTTGTAGCCTGTTAAATAGGCAGAAGTCAAAGGATCTGGGTCCCACTCACAGCCCCATCACTCCCTAGTTGTGTGATCTGGACACCTTCTCTAATCTCTCTGAGTCTCAACTGTATCACCTGAAAGTGTGGATAATCACGGGCCTTATCCTATACGGTTACTGAGAGGATTACATGAACTAGCATATACAAACTGCTTAGCAAAAGGTCTGATCCAGAAGAAGCTGAAACATGTCAACTGCTATTTTTATTGTCTTTATTCTATCAAGAGCTCTTGTGAAGTAAAATTCTATTTTCTTACCACTGGTAAAATCATGTTCTGATTATCTCACTTTCCTAAAGTACTATTTCCTAATGAATAGAACCTCCTATAAGACTGAGGGTAAAGAGTTTCTACAAACCTTTATATCCCTAAACCCAATCTGACAGCTCAAAGCTTATTAACTACTAAAAACATCTTTTGGGACCCTTGAATGGCAGAAGGGGCATTCCAATGAGTTAAAAAAAGAAAGCGGTTCAGAGAACCAATCATGCTGCACCACCACACCCACTACTACCAGCCCAGCCTCTCCGGGCTACACAGGAGTCACCCAATTGGCAAACTTTAACATAGGTGCCCATCCTACCCACGTACGTAGATATTTGGAAAACATGAAAGACAGTAAGACATTTTAAGATCTAAAAATTCCAGTGCTATCTCTTTACTGGCATTAACAGAGTAAATGCCCATGTACAGGCAATACATAGCATGCCCTTATGAGAAACTCAGAGACCTACATTCCGATTCCAATCACCTTGGGATGCATCAGTGAACTCCTGCATCAATGGAAAGAAGTCACCTTCCTTGTAGCAGCAGATGCTGATGCTAATGCTGACTTATCCCGGAAACTGCTTTGTTGAATAAAAAATTAATATCTCCAAAAGTTATTTGAAAAAAAAAAAATAGTGAGCTTAAAAAAAAACAACATGCCACAGACCACTGTAATTTGACATACAATTGTTTTTCATTCCTATTGCTGGAAACTAAATATTGGATTTCACATATAATGATGACGATTCAGGCTCTCACGTGTCAGATTTTTAAATGGAAGGAGACTGGAAGACTACAGTATAATTACATGTGATCAGGAATTAGTCAAGCCTCTCCCTAGAGTTCAGCTTCCTGGCCTGATGTGGTAGCTCCTGGGTTAATGATTGGCACTCCCTTGGAAGAAAGTAAAGAGAAGAAAAGAAGAAACTGAAAGAATAAACTGCCGGGGTGTTTCTCATTCCTTCTTTCCCTCAAAGCAATAGGAAGCACAGCAAGCAGATCAGGGCTTCACTCTACAGAGGCCAAAGCTGGAATCTCCCTCAAGTATCACCAGGACCACACAGCTAAGAGTAGACTACCCACAACTGAAGATTAACTTCCATTTTAACAAGCCACACAGAGACTAATACTAACAACAATAACTAACATTCACTGTGTCAGGAACTTGCTTAATTTCAGCCCCTTAACAGCCCTCTGAGTTAAGTGCCTAACATTATTTACCATTATTATTACAAATGAGGGAAGTGGGACTCAAGGTGGTTGCCCCCTGGTCATGCAGCTAATTCACGATGGAGCCAGGAGTCAGCCCCCAGGACCCTGACGACAGGGCCTCTCCTAACTGCAGCTAATTCGTCTTTCAGTCTCCACCCCCTGCCACCCAGACAACGCACATCATCGCTCCAAAGACTAAAAATACTAATCAATTAAATGTAAAACATAACTGAACTGAAAACTATTATGATATTTTAAGAATACATTATATTCTCCCATTTTTCCTTTCCAACCTGGCTTGGATTAAACATATTAATGCACATAAGCCTTTAACGGAGTGACTGACACAAAATAACTATTTAGTAAATGTTAGCTAGTAGCAGTAGTAATATAACTGCTTGTAATTACTATTATAGGATTCTTGCTCTTCCATAAATTCAGGGCTAACCAATTGGCAAAACTCTCCGATAAGTATCTCAATTTCTTCATGTTCATTCTATGATGTCCACTCTTCCCTCCTTTGAAGGTCAATGTTTTCACATCATTTATTTGGAGTGGTCTATTTCTGCAATTCACATAATTGCCCAGTAAAAAAATAAAGTTAATTCCTTTTTTCCCCCAAGACTATTAATGCAGTGTTTGTTCTGTTTAACGTCACTTTGGATTTACTAAGAGACATAAAAATCCCCAAATATAAACATCATTAAACAAAAACACACTGAAGAGTCATCATTAATTCCTTGAAGTTTTTCTTTGTTTTTTTGTTTGTTTTTTACTTTTTAAACATCTCTACCCAAAACTCAAAGCACAGACACTCAAGTATAGATGAAAACAATCAACCTTTCCCTAACATGAGCTACAAAAGCAGCCTGGGCATCAGTGTGCTGGGTTTACATGGATCATACTGTACTTGCTGGTTTAAAAGCTGAATCATCTTGACTGTTTTAACTTTGTTTATATTGCTTCCTAAAATATTGTGTTTGAGGGTTAGAAATATAATTCACACCTTGTGAACAGCATAGATCTGAAAGGACAGAAGGACTTATGTGTAGTTTGAAAAGTGTATGTGTATATATATATATATATATATATAGACACATCCTTGAGCATGTGACAGAAATTTCAATCAAAATGGGTTTGCAGTCTTAGTGTACATTGCTCACGATGTCCCAGGATTGCCTGTTCATCTCGACTGTCTCCATCCTCCAAGCCTGGCTTTCAGCACAGAATCCCAGGTGTGGAGAGATGGGAAAGTCAGAGAGGACAAGGAAAAGGCCCTATCATTTTAAATGAACCAGAACATGGTAATGTCCTATGGCTATGAAACTTATAGAGAAATAAAAGACAGAACAGAGAAAAGGAAAGAACATGGATGGTCAAACCAGCTTAAGTCTGCATCTTGGCTTCCGCTTAAGCCGCTGTGCAACCTTGGGCAAGTTATTTAAACTTTCTGGGCCTAAAGTCCCCATAATATCTACCTCAAGGTGCTGCTTCTGGGATTAAATGAGATAACTTCTATGAAAGTGCCTGGGCTAAATCCCTTATTTAAAACCAAAGCCCCAGTCAGTGAGCCCAGGGACTAAACTTTGACCTTAATACATATTTCGTTCTGTCCCTGCAAGGAAAGCCTTCTAGAGATACTCTGTTTCCTGCTGCAGGATTAAAAGTCACATGTGAGGTGTTGAGAGTAGAAAGATGCATTGATCAAAGGCTTCCATTAAATAAGAGTGCACTAAGTTGCCTTTCACAGACTGAGTTTATACTTTTGCGAACTCTTATATCAAGGTACACAGCAAAGAGAACAAGCTAAACTATAAACTGCTAAAATACTGAGCTCAAAATCATGAGAAATGGCCAGAATTTAAACTTTCCTGTGTGTATAAATGCATGCCTAAGTGTTATTGTGAACATAAGTTCAAAGAAAGGCCATAAAACTGGAAAATTGGGTATAAAACTCATTGCCCGTTTAACATTTTAGATGACTTTAAATTCTGGGCAGCTAATCATCTGCCTATATTTTTCTCTTGATCTATAGGTGAGAAACAGCACAGTAGGTGCCCATGATCATCACCGTACAACGTCTCTGAAATACATGGTGCCACCTCCCTTCAAAGCTAGATGGAGCATACATTACCCATCCTGGTTCTTGCATGATCTCTCGGGACACCTCTCTGGCTCCTCCCACTTAGAACAGTTCCACAAACAATAAATAAATTCAGAAAACAGATACCATCTCCTGTTTAAAAAAAAAAAAAAGGTACATACTGCCAAGGAATGTCTCCACTGAAAGGCCTTAACTATGGCTTTGAGTAAAGAAAGAGCTGGGGTCAAATGTAAGTGACAGGGGCTTCACTGCTGGCGCAGTGGTTGAGAGTCCGCCTGCCGATGCAGGGGATGCCGGTTCGTGCCCTGGTCCGGGAAGATCCCACATGCCGCAGAGCGGCTGGGCCCGTGAGCCATGGCCACTGAGCCTGCGCGTCCGGAGCCTGTGGTCCGCAACGGGAGGGGCCACAACAGTGAGAGGCCCGCGTACCGCAAAAAAAAAAAAATGTAGGTGACAATGACATTGAGAAAGCAATCCCTGGTCACTGTTTCCTGAACTTTGCCTCATGCTTGTTGTATCAAATCCTCAGCTATCAATCACCTTGCAGATCTAAAACCAGCAGCTCTCCCCGAGTATACTCATAGGTCCAGTGAGAGAAAGCCAACATCAGCTCCTCCAAGGTGCTGCTGGGGGCAATTTCATCACCGTTGTTGTTGTTGTACTTCCGGAACTCCCCAGTCATGTACTTCTCAATGGTCAACCACTGCTTGGCTGAATGGCAGTAGATTAAGAAAACTTCCAGGAACCTATGGTGAGAGAGGGTGGGAAGAGGCCATTGATTCCCCGAAAGGCAGCAAAGGTGGGACTTATATTACTGAACAGAGAGCACCAGGGGAGATGACCTAACTCTAGTCCCAGCAGCCTCAATGCACATGCCTTTGCCTTTCTACTGAAAGAATGGAATGCAAAGATTGGGAGTTTTCCCCACGTTTACCCACCTCCCTTCTTTCTGAGGAACTCTTTTATAAAGAGTACTGGATTCAACTTTTCTTGTCTTGCTCTATGAAGTTCCTTGTAAATGAGACAGTAAAACTTTACTGTAAGTCCTCAGCACCAAACTATGATCTGTCTTGCTAAATAAATACAAGTGTATGGAAACACTCAAGTGAAAGTAAAAAGAGTTCACTCCTTTAAGGTTCCTAATTTCTGTAAGATAATAGAAGAAACTATGCTTAAAATAGAAGTGTTTTTCTACCATAATGTTTCTGGACATTAGTAACTACACCCGGGATCTGCCTGCTTTCGTAATTGAGAGGTTAGTCACGGCCTCTGCTTGATCTTCTCTTTTCTACTCACATAAATTCAGCAATTTAAGCCAAAACATACCTAGGATGTCTAATTCTCTTTTTACTGTCTCTGAGAACTACGTAAGGAAGAAGCCAAAGTTAAGGTCATGGGGAACTTCCCCGTGGGTCTGGTATTTCTCGTGACTAACAGGGGTGAGAAGAAATTGACAGAAATTCCTACATAAGATGAAGGGCCAGGGTGCCAATATTTCCTCACCTTGGAGTGTAGGGAATGGTTTGTGGTTTCACTTGGTTGAAGGTATAGATCAGTTTTTGAGCAGCTCTTTGTTGTTGAATTTCCTGCAAAATAGGGAACATTGATAAAAATATTGGTTTGCTATAAGATGCCTACTAATTAATGATCACAGAATTACTAGAGGCCACCCAAGTGTGATTTTCAGCCTTATTCAGCTTCCACCACTACGCACTCCAAAAGCTAAAGCCAAAAATAACAATATACCACCACCTCCAAAAAAGAATAGGCTATCCTTTGGGTTGAAGATAATGGCCTTCATCTAAAACAACAGTACTGATGAACCTAGTGGCAGGGCAGGAATAAAGAGGCAGATGTAGAGAATGAACCTACGGACAAAGTGGGGGAAGGGGAAGCTGGGACGAAGTGAGAGAGTGGCATGGACATATAGACACTACCAAATATAAAATAGATAGCTAGTGGGAAGCAGCCACATAGCACAGGGAGATCAGCTCGATGTTTTGTGATGACCTAGAGGGGTGGGATAGGGAGGGTGGGAGGGAGGCTCAAGAGGGAGGAGATGGGGGATATATGTATATGTACAGCTGATTCGCTTTGTTGTACAGCAGAAACTAACACAACATTGTAAAGCAATTATACTCCAATAAAGATATTAAAAAAATTAAAAAGGCATACTCAGAGAATTGTCCTCTTTCCCCTATTTTTTCCGTCTTAATCTCCTCTTCCCTCCTGCCTTCCACCTCCACACCCCTTTAGGAAATCTATTTCACTGCTTTCTGGTTTAACCTTCCTATGCTTCCTTTTGCAAGAGTAAGTAGATACATGTATGTATGTTTTATTTTTTCCCTTTCTTTCTAAGTAGGTGTCTAGCTCCAGAAAAAAAAAAAGAGTTTATTGGGATTTTTTAAAATTGAAGTATAGTTGATTTACAACATTGTGTTAGTTTCAGGTGTATAGCAAAGAGATTCAATTATACACATATATATATTCTTTTTAATATTCTTTTCCTTTATGGCTTATTATAGGATATTGAATATAATTCCCTGTGCTATACAGTAGGACTTTGTTTATCTATTTTATATATAGTAGTTTGTATCTGCTAATCTTTATTGGAATAATATTAAATTTATAAATTAACTTTAAGAGAACTTATATTTTGATGATGTTGGAACATCCTAATCAAGATTAAGGATTGTCTTTCTCTTTGTACAAATTTAGTTTTATATCTTTCAGGAGTGATTTTTCCTCATATAGATTTTAAATATTTCACATTCCACTTATTTCTAAGCATTTTCAATTTCTTGCTATTGTAAACAGGGTTTTCTTTTCCAAAATATCTTCTACTAGTTATTATTTGCTTATATGAAAGTTATTAATTTTGGTGTGTTAATTTTATTAACCTTGCCACCTTCCTGATTTCTTTTATTGCTTGAGTTGTTTTTATCACTAGTTCTTCAGGTTTTCTAGCATTACTATCATATCATCTGCAAACAGAGTTAGTTTTCATTCTTTTTCTGTTCCAGTTTTTATACTTTTGTTTTCTCTTGTCTAATTGAGTTGGTTAATACCTCCAGTAATGTGTTGAATAGTGGTGGAGATGGTGGGCATTCTCACTTTGTTCTGACCTTGATGGGTGTGCCTCTGTTTTCACATTAGGTAAAATGTTGGCTTTATAGATGAATGTGTGTGAATATATACATACATATGTATATAAACATATACATATATATGTGTGTATATACATACATATGTATATAAACATATACATATGTGTGTATATACATCAATATGTGTGTATGTCTACCCTAATCCTATCAATGGTATTTGACATTTCCTAATCAATGATCTGTGATATATGAATATTATACATAAAGGAAGTATTCACCAAAAAAAAAAAAAAAAAAACATAATGGCCTTTGACCAGGATAGAGCCAGATCCCCTTTCTTCGACCACCTGTCCATCTGGGCTCTGGGTCTCTGACTTACCCTGAGGCAAAGATGAAGCACAGTACTCTGCTGGAAGATTTTGCGCCATGCCTGCACAACCTCAGGAAGAAAGGACTTCACAATGAAAACGTGCCCCGGCTTGAGGACGTCATCCTCAGACCAGGTACTAATGACTTTCATGGCTTTGCGGAGGCCACCATCCATCTCCTCTTGGGACAACACCTGGATCATTGCAGATCTCCCTCGCTGGGACCAAGAAGACATGCTTTTATCCAGATTCAAAGGGGAACTCTCCTCCAGCCTGTAGACAGTTACTTCTTCTCCTGAGGCAAAGAGAAGTGCAGGGGAGGGGTTCAGTGAGATCCATGTCTGTGACATGAACGGCGTCCTAAATATCAACTCAGAATCAGTTCAGTTTCTCAAAGGATCAGAGGGGAATGGGAATTTCACCTGTTCAGAGGCAAGTACAGACATCTGGCCATGTTACAGTCCAGTAAAGAGGGAGGGGGAGAATGAACAAAGCATCAGATGTCACATAAATATTAAGTTGTTCTTATTATAAATTATAACTAGACAAAAATAAAATCAGAGTAGCAAGGCTATGCTTCTTTTGTTAAAGCCAAGTACTTTTTTTTTAAACATCTTTATTAGAGTATAATTGCTTTACACTGGTGTGTCAGTTTCTGCTTTATAACAAAGTGAATCAGTTATACATATACATATGTCCCCATATCTCTTCCCTCTTGCGTCTCCCTCCCTCCCACCCTCCCTATCCCACGGCTCTAGGTGGTCACAAAGCACCGAGGTGATCTCCCTGTGCTATGCGGCTGCTTCCCACTAGCTATCTATCTTACGTTTGGTAGTGTATATATGTCCATGCCACTCTCTCACTTTGTCCCAGCTTACCCTTCCCCCTCCCCGTGTCCTCAAGTCCATTCTCTAGTAGGTCTGCATCTTTATTCCTGTCTTGCCCCTAGGTTCTTCTGACCATTTTCTTTTCTTTTCTTTTCTTTTTTTTTGTTTAGATTCCATATATATGTGTTAGCATACTTTTAAAGAGATAGTTTAACCCTGTCATCCCCCTTAGGAGCTTAAATTTAGACTTTTTTTCCTAATTGCCCCTTCCCTGACATTGTAATACCAAAGATATACTGTTTATGTTTATGTACTCTGTGTGCGTGTGTATGTGCTTTACACATAAAAATAAAAAGATGCTTTTGCTCTCTTGGGGGTGATATTACCCCACTGAGAACGCATGTTTTAACCCAGTTAAAGCTAGAAACAAAGTCACACCCCAGAACCTTTCCCTCCTTCCTTTGTGCCTTTGGACAAGTTACTTAAAGCTTCACTTTCCTCATCAGTAAAATGGAAGTGAAAATAACATTCTCTTCATTGGGTTGTTGTAAAGATTAGATATGTTAACCTGGCTAATGTGAAGTAGACCCTCGGAGACAAACCCAATCCCACTTCAAAGATTTTACACACAAATGTTCTTTAACTGCTCTACAGCTTCCACTTTTAGGCTGTTGAACAGGGAGCCATTCTTATTCAACCTAGACTCCAACTAATATATGGTGCAATGCTTCCTAACAGAAGTGACATATTCTATACAACTTCTGTCCAGCCCGTATTTAATTTTCTCCTTATACCTCAGCTTCAAATGGCTTTTCTTATAAACACTGTACTGGTTTACCAAGAAAAGAATCTATTCGCTCACTCTTGCATTTAATTGCTTACCAAAGAATACGTCTAGGTAATGCTTAGTAACATGCTTTGAAATATGTATTCCTGGTGCCCAGATAAATGCCACTTTAGAGTTCTAATTACCTAGAGGATCTGAAACAGAGCTACCGAGGTGTAAAACCAGCTATGGAGCCAAGTGGAAGGAGAAGGCATTTGCATCGACGATCAGAAGCCACCTCATCTGTCCCCACGTGAAGGGTTTGAGGAGAAGCAAGATCTGGGGCAGTGTGGGGACCCTCGTTATTTTGTCAATAGGCAGGACAGAGAAACGCCGGTAGCCTTGGCTATTGCGAGCTTGTTTTTCCTTACTATTCCAGCCTTTAAAAATTACATTTGCTCTCTGAGTTAAGAGCAATTAGTTTACATGAAACAAAACAAACAAAACAAACAAATAAAAAGCGATATACAAAGCATTTCTCTTTAGATGTCTATTAGCTTCTACTGTATTGACGTTTAATGCTTTCTTCTGTATTTATTACGTATGGTTGGTTGGTTCTTTTCTTTTCTACTTACTTCCAGCCTTAAATCAGTGAATGCCAGGTGCAATATTATTACTTTTTCCCCAACTGCTGCTCATTATAGGTCCCATCCCCATAGTATATCAGATTTTGACTCTAGATACCAGCCGGGCAGTTAACAAGACTTTCCATTTTAGGAAATTAATATAACTAAACTGCAACCATGGGCAAAAGAAAATTTGCAGCTAAAATTATGCAAAATGGTTTCTCCTATGATTCACTCAGATGTTATGCCTTTGCCCTGGCACAACCTCAAGAAGGTAGAAATGGCACTCACCAAACAGTTGGATTGGTGTAAATGGTATGGTCTGAGAAAGCCTCATTAAATTGTTCCTTTCAATGGCTGCAAACAAAAGCAGATTTACTAGTTTAAGTTTGCATCAGTGGGCTGAATTTACAGAAAGCCTCCCCCACATCAATATACTCGTATTATGCTAAAATATTTTATTTCAAAGACCCTTTATTTTTTCTTTTATCAAAAATATTATCTATAGGGACTTCCCTGGAGGTCCAGTGGTTAAGACTTAGCCTTCCAATGCAGGGGGTCCAGGTTCAATCCCTGGTCTGGGAACTAAGATCCCACATGCCTCTGGGCCAAAAAACCAAAACAGAAAACAGAAGCAATATTGTAACAAATTCAATAAAGACTTTAAAAATAGTCCACGTCAAAAAAAAAAAAAAAATCTGGGCGCTTCCCTGGGGGCGCAGTGGTTGAGAATCTGCCTGCCAATGCAGAGGACATGGGTTCGAGCCCTGGTCTGGGAAGATCCCACATGCCACGGAGCAACTAGGCCCATGAGTCACAACTACTGATCCTGCGCGTCTGGAGCCTGTGCTCCGCAACAGGAGAGGCCGTGACAGTGAGAGGCCCGCGCGCCACAACTAGAGAAAGTCCTCACACAGAAACGAAGACCCAACACAACCAAAAATAAATAAATTTTAAAATATATATTATCTATAATACAGTATCTAAAATAAACTATGCCTTAAACAGGAAGGATATCCCAGTCTTAGGAATAGATTATATGAGATTATATAATATGTTCTGAGGTAGCGCTATTACCTCCACTCTCCTTAATACCAAATACCATACTAATCCATTCAGATGTGGAACTTGCTTTTAAAGAGCATTTTAATCTGTGGTCTTTCTGGTTTTCCTTTTCCAGATCAAATCTAACGCACAGCGGACTGTGGGGACATCTACTGTTGATTTTGCAGAGTTCATCTTCTTTTCCCAGAGAGAGCTGAAGACCAGTTTTAATTAGAAGCAAGTGATCTGCATTTTCCTGTTAAGAGCTGTATCTTAACAAATCAGAGTCGATGTGAGTTACAGTGTTCCTCACCAGATGCTTTCTTCAGTTGACAGCTGGAGTCAAAATAACGGATTACTGCTGAGCTGAAAGACCCAGTTACAAGAGCCTGGAATGTGGAGTCTGAAATCCACAGAAACACTATTCACTACAGAGGAGAATTCAGGATAAGGTAGCCTATTACTGGACCCTGAGCACATGACCTTGATATAATAATAACGAAAATTATCACACCAATACACTTGTACTCTTGTACTGAGCTTCAGATTATATAAAAAGCTTGCCCATGTGTTATCTAATCCAATACTGAGAGCAACGATGACCAAAAGACCACCCAATGGCACGAGTCCAGTTGGTTGATATACTGCTTTGCATTTCAAAGTGTTTCCCTCTTTATTCTCAACTAGCCCTTTGGCAGATTTTTCCTCAGGAAGGGCAAGTACAATTATTCCCACTTTGAAAGAAGGACAACTGAATCACTGTGAAGTGATGTTGCTTAAGAGAGTCAAGACCCTTGACATCTTGTTTAATAACATCCCTTAAGGTGTCTTTGTTGAATTTACCCTGTGGGGTTGGCATTCATTCAGTGGTTACCCTCACTGAGGGCCCAGTGAGGGTGCAAAACCCTTCCTCAGAGGACTAGTCTCAGGCCTGTCTCCTCCCCAGTCCAAAATACAAAGATCTCTGGCTTTTGACCTCGTAAGGAATTTTCAGATCTCAAGGTCGTCTTTCCTCCTTACAATTTGGAACTTACCAATACACACATTTTTTTTTTAATCCAAATTCTCTTAAATCCTAAAACCTTGTTTTCCCAAGTTAAGAAATCTGAATGTTCTCTCATCAGAGTAAACAACAACTTTTCAAGTTGGAGCCATATCAACACCACAAATTCACCAGTGTTTCTGTTTCCAAATGCAGAATCACAGACGTTTAGCTCCGTTGACATGTCTATGTACACAGGCATCCTACCTGAATAATGATGGTGAGACTCTTGAGGGCTTTTTAAGGAGGTTGAGATTTCTGAAATTACAGAGAAGATTGGCATCTTAATTACTTGGCTGGAGGTAAATACATGCTTGTGAATATATTGCCTTCAAAGTTATTATTGAACGGGTTAATCAGAATGGCTTCTCGGTTTTCGAAAGAGATTGCCTAATATTCTTTAACCACATTATTGTGCATGGTATCCTGACAATCATCAATGCAATGTCTCCAAACATATTTATATAGGGAATTGAAGAAAGACAGGTAATATTAGCCTCAAAGATGTATTTCCTTTGAACCAATTACACCTCTGTGTTGCAGAACACACTCGGCTGCCCATCACATTGCACGACATCCCAGAAGCACAATTCTCTGAGCTCCCTACCAAGATGCAGTACCCACATAAAGACATTATTAATACCAAGTTATTAGCACACTACTTCACTGACTTAAAATGACAACAAGATGGTGAAAACACATTAAGAGGAATATAAGAGAAACAAAGAAGGAGGCAGAGAATGTGAGAGCAAGGGATTTGTTTGGTTACAGACGGACTGTGTGTCGGGAACACCTCTTGCAAGTTTAACTGGTTCTCTTCTACCTGCTCAAGTCCTAAATTACAAGTCGCAAGAGAAATCCTTTGCAACAGTTTTGTCATTTCATAAAATCAAAATTAAAGTCGAGAACTTTAGTCTCATGGTGGGAACTACTTTATACCTTGTAGAGGAAGCGGCATAAGGAGCCCAATTTCACAGATGTCTCTGGCTTCTTGTTGCTGGATAAGGAAGGGAAGAAACTCCCTCCCTTTGGGGGTGCTGGGTAAAAGGTAAGATCATCAAAAAAGACTGTGCCTTTCTAAGTTCGATTCAATAATTAAAAACAAAAAAAAAGTATTTAGCTCCCACTAAGGGTCGTGCTAGGCATGAGAGATGTGGATAAGATGTGGCTCCCCCACCTTAGTGAAAAACAAATATGAAATACATGTAAACTTTAATCACAATACAGTTTGCTAAGTAATATAATAGAGGTGTACATAGAGGCTTAGGGAATCTTCATAGACAAACAATGTGAAATAGAGTATGGGCATCTGAGTTTGACAAAACTGAGTTTCAATCCTGGCTTCACCACTTAAGGAGCTGTGAGATCTTGTTCACATTCATTCAGCATATATTTACTGACCTACTATGTGCCAGGTATTAGTCTATCCTCGACAGAAAGAGCAGTAATGAAAACAGATAAAGCCTACATTGTAGGAAAGGGAAATAGGAAATAAATAAGTAAATATATAGTATTATAGTATATTACATATATATTGAGAGAGTTAGGAATCGTGGGAGACAGGGAGATTACTCTTCTATATTATATAGGTTGGTTAGGAAAGACCTCTCTGATAGGGTGAAAGGTGAGCAAAGACCCGAAGGAAGAGAGGGGGTGAGTCATAAGGATAAATGAAGAGTATTCCAGGCAGAAGTAATGGCAAGTGCAAACATCCTGAGGCAGGACCATACTTGCTGTGTTAAGGAGGAGAGAGTGGCCAGAGTTGAAGGAGGGGGAGCAGATCAACAGGGCCTTGTAGACGGTGTTTGGACTTTGCTTTTACAGAGTGAGCTGGAACACCATTTGAACAGAAGAGTGACTCAATATGACTTTGAGTTTAAAAGTGTTATTCCAGCTGCTCTCTGGAAATAGAGCAACAGTTTGGAGGCCATCCTGTAATCCAGGGAAGAGATGAAAAGTGATATGTGGGGGTAGCGAAGTGATCAGCTTCTCAATATATTTTGAAAGACTTACTGATGGGTTGGCTGTGGGGATGTGAGAAAATGGGAGTCAAGTAGGATTGCAAGACTTTGGCCTCAGCAACGGGAAGGATAAAGTTGTCATTTCCTGAGATGGCAGAGAAGGGAGGTGGAACATTTTGTTCCACATTTGAAAATGCCTTCTGGACACCACGTGGAGAGGGTAATAGGTAGGTGGTCACATTCTTCACGGAAGAAATATTGCATAAAAGGGCTCATTCATGAGCCTGGAAATTTGGACTGGGGCCAGACTCTCAAGAGCATTGAGAAAGAGTAAGGGATTTGCAGCCCATCCTATAGGTAATGGGAAGGCACTGAAGGTTTCACATAAGTGATGAAGGTGCCCAGTCTGTATCGAGGGGTCAGGAAGATGGAAAGGTACAGTTTGTGATGAAATTTGAAAGTAGCTAATGAGAGTGGCTTCACCAGGGAGGTGTCTCACCAAAGTAGGCTTGGTTCCACTTAGCCACTTGGGGCATGGAGTCCCACTGAAGACATATAGGAAAGGAGATCCACATACAATCTTATGAATGGTTCTTAAATAGCAATGTGTTAAACGATGACAGTAAGAGTTGTTGAACAGTCTAAATGAGCTCAGTGGCTATACCCTCACTCACAGAGAAAACTAGAAAATCACAGTCAAAAATAGGTAACAGGTAAGATCAGGTAAGATCTCCTGATTTATCTGGAGAAAGACATTCAACCTTCTACTTTTCTACCGAACTTGCTACTTTGTATAGTAAACAAAAATCAGGATTTCAAGAACTATAAAAGTCTGAGACAGCAGGAGAGTAAACCCCACCACTGATAAGATGAAAAAATAAAAATATAAAAACTTACTGTTGGGCTTTCCTGGTGGTGCAGTGGTTAAGAATCCACCTGCCAATGCAGAGGACATGGGTTCGAGCCCTGGTCCGGGAGGATCCCACATGCCTCAGAGCAGCTAGGTCCGTGCTCCACAACTACTGAGCCTGCTCTCTAGAGCCCGTGAGCCACAGCTCCTGAGCCCACGCGTCTAGAGCCTGTGCTCCGCAACAAGAGAAGCCACCGCAATGAGAAGCCCATGCACTGCCATGAATAGTAGCCCCTGCTCCCCGCAACTAGAGAAAGCCCGAGCGCAGCAACGAAGACCCAACGTAGCCAAAAATAAATTAAAAAAAAACAAAACAAAAAACTTACTGTTAACTCCATTTGAACTTCTCAACCTGTTTGAAAAATTAAAGTTGTTTAGATAATGCTTCAAAATTTTCAATGATCAAAGAAATGAAAAGTGTGTGAAACAGTAATAATACAATCTATAAGTATATATGTATATACATGTGTATATATTACTTTGAAGGAAGAGTATCAGTTACATTTGACCCCTACCTTTAGAGAAACAGTTTACAACCCTACAATTGTTTTCATAGAAGAATGAGCACCAGATATACATGTAATTAATTTACTGAGTAGGCCCTAAGCTAACTGAAAAGCAATTGTTGTTTTTTCTTTTTAATTAGTTATGTGATCACACAACATATATAAGATTTAACTGTGTTTGTGTTGTTCTGGATCAATTAAACTAAAGGCTTCCTGAACTATGCAAAGCAGATGCCTACAAAAGAGTCTGTGAATATCTCTGGACAAGCCAACAAATCAGTTTCATTAGCCCACATGGCCCCTAAATGTTCACAGGCTGAAATTAGCTCTCTTTAAATTGTTACATGCCCTGCTCAAGTGCACAAGTGGCCATGGGCAAGTCGGAATAAATACATTCGAAGAATATGTCTAGTATTTGAGGTCCTTGGGGAAGCAAGTACAATTACAGTTATTGTTAATTTCATGCTGCAATAACCCACTGCATGAGCACAAACTACAGAACTTTTGGGAGAAGAAACTCATGTGCACGTTAAGGCTAGAGGCAGGCTTGCACAGAGAGACCTTGAGAGCTCCAGAGAAAAGGCCATCTCAAACAGAGCTGACTGCAAACTGACCGCCATATTCCATCTGCCTGGCATCAACGGGCCCTTTGCAGAGTACAGATGCTTTTGAATTCTGCTCCTATAACTCTAAGAATGGTTAATTTGATGACGTAACTGGAAAAGTCCATAAAACACTGCAAACAGAATAATCTTTGCTTGGTTGGTTTTCAAATTTTCTCTGAATAAATAAAAGTCTAGGAGGAACCTCAAGTCTATAAAAAGGTGAGTTCTCTATCTCCTCTCTCTAGCCCTGTCTTCCTTTCTCTCTGTCTCAGTCCTTCTCAACTTGTTACTGCTTTGACAAACACTTAGGATGTTAAGGAGAAACCAAAAGATCCATCTTATAAACTAAAAGGAAAATTTTGGAAAAAAAACTAAAAAAATTATTTAGTCTTCATTCTAAGTCTTTTTATTTTCAGTCAAGACAAATTTATTCCTACTTTTTAATGCAAATTTCACTCTTATCTATCAGAAAATATATGATACTCATTATTTCATGTGTGTTTTTCCGACACTAAAAAGACAAATGGTTAGGGACTTCCCTGGTGGTGCAGTGGTTAAGAATCCTCCTGCCAATGCAGGGGACACAGGTTCGATCCCAGGTCTGGGAAGATCTCACAGGCCATGGAGCAACTAAGCCAGTGCGCCACAACTACTGAAGCCCGTGCGCCTAGAGCCCATGCTCCGCAACAAGAGAAGCCACCGCAATGAGAAGTCCATGCACCACAACGAAGAGTAGCCCCTGCTCGCTGCAACTAGAGAAAGCCCGCATGCAGCAACGAAGACCCAAACCAGCCAAAAATAAAATTAAATTAAAAAAAAAGACAAATGGTTAATTTGCTACAGTAGTACATGTATCATTATATTCTTAAAAGGCACTAAGGTGAGATCTTGTTGCCAGAAACAGGAAAACTAGGAGAATAAATAATTTTCATTCTTGCTAACACAAGAAAAATACTGTCATTGGACACACACTTTTTTTTTCCTCCTTTTCTGACCCAATTAAACCTTTATTCCCAATCCAGTTAGAAAAAAATAAAAGCCAAAGATGCTTAAAGGCAGACATTTAGAAATACTCACTGAGAGTTCCTATTGACCTTGGTGCTCCTTGAATTCCACAAAGAGTTTTTGCTTAGATCCTGGGCAGAAGGGAAAGGTCATTACATGTTCACCCAACTCTCTCCCACCCCAAGCTTCCAGTAATACATTTGCAGAACACACTCCTTGGAGGGTATAGTTCTTTTTTTCCTTCCCTCTAGGCTCAATATTTCTCTTACTAAACATGCAAGACTCAAGCTAGAAAGATGCATAATGTTAGCACAATATATGAGTAACTCAGTGTGATGACTGACCTTAACAGAAAGGATTACTTTTATGGGGACATCAAAGAGAAAATGTAATACATAACGGTTTTTACAAAAATGAGAGTGAACATATAACATCAGTTAATGACATGAAAGAAGAAAAGAAGGTCAAAGTTGACAGGAAACATTGACCATTACATTATTATATCCTATCATCAGATTATTGTTTCAGTTGATGATTATTTAGAATGTTACCTTGAATATATCTCATTCTATTTCTATACTCCAAGCATTACTCTAGGCATTTTCATTGGTGTTATTTTTGTTATCCACTATCAGTCTCGTAAGGATGGCATTAACCCCATTTTAGAGATACAGGTAATGAAACTCACAGGTTAATTGATGTATACAGCTTTGAAACCTAGGAAGTGACAGAGCCAGGATTTGACAGGGCAGACAGGTCCCTGCCTCCAATTACCTTCAAGTACTCTTATATTTTACTTTCACAGATTGCATTCCTACAAGAACATCTGAGGTTGTTAGTATACATTCATATAGTTCCCAAGGTCATAGAGGTAATATTCAAACCAAGACCAAGATTAGATTTGGGGGGCTAGTCTAACTAGATCACGCTTCCTTCATGGTGGATGGCAATAAAACAGGCCCATATTTGCAAATGGTTAAGAAAAACAGACTGCAAAATCAGTGGTAGAGAAACACTGAAAGTCCTTTCCTGCAATGTCCAAATCCCCTCCAACACATCTGCAAAGATGTTTGCTTTGTCTGTTTAATTAACCACACTAAGTGAGGCACTTAGTACTTCGAGAAATAAACCATTCCATCCTTGGAAAGCTCCAACTGCTAAAAATTCCTTCTCAAATCAGGCTGAAATCTGTCTCCCAGTAGAGTCTATATGTTGATGTTAGCTCTACCTCTTAAAAGTGTATTGAAAATATCTTACTTTCTTCCACATGGCAACTTTTATATATGCGAAAACAGTTTCAAAAATTCTTAAACTCTATTTCATGATAAAAATACCCAGGATAAATTACTGGGTGGATAAACTGCATAAAGGCAAACGACAAGGAAAGAATAAAGTGGGGGGACAAAGGGTGAGAAACTGAGCTTTTAAAATATCAAATAAAATGTTTTTACCTCTTGAGACTGCCTTACATGATCACTGACGTGTACAGAATGCCGTTCAGTTTCTCTACTTTTCATTTTCTGATATATGTAAGATTCTAGACCTTGTTAAAAGGAAGGCAAAAAATAGAGAATACGTGAAAACATGTTACACTTGAATCACAGTTCCAAATAAAAGATCTGAACACCGTGCATTCATCTAAATTGGAATATAGGGTTTTCTTTCTCTTTTTAGCAAGTTTTACCAAGATTCCTTTGTCCTTTTTGAGCTTTACTCAAGTGGCTGAAAGCTATACACCCTATTTCTATTCTTCAATAGTTACCTTTACATTTATAACAATTTATACTTCTCTATCAAAGAATTAAGTTATCCATAACCTGCCCTCCTATTAAACACCTTTAGTAATTTTTGCACACTTACCTTCCCTTGCACCCTATCATCCATGCTTTATTTAAAAATACATGAAATTTGAGGTCCAAATTGTTAGGAATTCTTCCTTAACAACTGCGTCAGGCATTACACTAGGCTACTTAAAAAAGAAAACAAAACAAAAACAAAAGAAAGATAGAAAAGAATGCCAGCCAATAGTTTTTAATTTTTATCCTTTTCTTAAAAAAATCTTGACAAGGATCATTACTGTTATTTTTTATATCTGGTACTTACAGAGTCACTGGCACATAGCAGGTGCCCAATAATAATTTAATAAATATTTGGTTGGATTAATTCTGAGAATAATACTTATTAAGAGTCTCTGGCTAAGGACATGGAAGCAACCTAAATGTCCATCAGCAGATGAATGGATAAAGAAGATGTGGCACACATATACAATGGAATATTACTCCACCATAAAAAGGAACGAAACTGACCCTGACGCATATATATGTAATCTAAAAAACCGGTACTGATGAACCTAGTGGCAGGGCAGGAATAAAGATGCAGATGTAGAGAACAGACTTGAGGACACAGCAGGGGAAGGGGAAGCTGGGATGAAGTGAGAGAGTAGCATTGACATATGTACACTACCAAATGTAAAATGGATGGCTAGTGGGAAGCTGCTGAATAGCACAGGCAGATCAACTGGATACTTTGTGACTACCTAGAGGAGTGGGATAGGGAGGGTGAGAGAGAGGCTCAAGAGGGAGGGGAGGGCTTCGCTGGTGGCGCAGTGGTTGGGAGTCCGCCTGCCGATGCAGGGGACACGGGTTCGTGCCCCGGTCTGGGAAGATCCCACATGCCGCGGAGCAGCTGGGCCCGTGAGCCATGGCTGCTGAGCCTGTGCGTCCGGAGCCTGTGCTCCACAACGGGAGAGGCCACGACAGTGAGAGGCCCGCGTACCGTAAAAAAAAGAGGGAGGGGACATGGGGATATAGGTATATAGCTGATTCACTTTGTTGTACAGCAGAAACTAACACAACATTGTAAAGCAATTATACTCCAATAAAAATGTGGAAAATAAAAAGAGTTTCTGTCTAAATGTAGGAAATAACCATTTATTTTTTTTCCTACTGTTTTATGCTGAAAAAAAAGTATACAGGAAATGCAAAAAACCTACTGGAAAAGAAAAATCAAAAAATTTCATGTATATTTTTCATAACATCATAAAATTATGATAAATATGATTTCAATGATAGCACAGTATTAAAATTAAACAAACTATGCTTTCCTTTTTTTAAAAAATTCTTTCCTTTTCATAGTTGATTTCCTCAGAACTTTACTTTTTGTCTTTAGAAAGATCTACCTGACAGGGCACCTCCCCACCCTCAAAATTTTATTTTTTTAAATTCTTTTTTAATTAATTCTTAACTCAGACAAGTTTTTAAAAACTAAAATTCTCAACCCAGAATGTGGTTCAAGCCAGGCACCTGGAGTCAGCCTAACTCCCTAAACCTTCTCTTCCTTTCTCATCATCAGATTTAAATGAGATTCTTTGCCAGAACCCTCCTGCCACACCCATCTTTCTCAGTTTGAAATTTTTTGGAAAGAACTTAAATAATTTGGGGGATGGGAGGGTGAGAGAGATGAGTGAAGATGGTCAAAAGGTACAAACTCCAGCTATAAAATAAATAAATACCTGGGGAGGTAATGTACAGCATGGTGACTGTAGTTAACAATACTGTATTGTATATTTGAAAGTTGCTAAGACAATAGATCTTAAAAGTTCTCATCACAAGAAAAAATAATTGTAAGTATGCGATGGACGTTAACTTATTGGGATAATCATTTTCAACACATACATATATCAAACCATTACATTGTACACCTAAAAATCATACAATATTATATCAACCATATCTTTTATATATTTTTAAAAAACATAACTAATTTATGTAAAAATGATGCCAAGAGCAACTGTCCCTCCTTCAGTTGTGACAACCAAAAATGTCTTACAACGTCTTCAGACATTGTTGATTGTGGAGGCGGAATCACCCCTTGGTTGAAAACCAGTGACCATAGAGCAAACAAAGTTTTAAAGAAGCATAGTAACATAGATTTCAATACAATATCTATTTGTACCTTAAGTTTAGTATTTCAAATAATTTAAAATATTTATGACTCCTTAATCACATAGTCCCCTCTGTTTAAAAATGAGTAAAGTTCTCTTATTATCAAATGTAAGAAGTTCAATGTTCAGTTCATTGCTCTCAATTCATAATCTGCCCTCATATATCCAGGCTTATTTCACATTCTATGCCGAGCTCACAGTCTTCGTTCCTAGCTCATTGATCTGTCTTCTATCCTCTACAAACATCATTACGATTAAGCTTAAGGGATATTTGCCAATGGAACAAACACTATATGTAAGCAGTAGTAAATAACCAACTACAACTCAATCCACTGAATTCTGTGTAAAGGCTCATATCAATGTCACTTGAACTTTAAAGAATTTGTAAAATTAGACAACCCCACCCATTAATCAGACTAAATGAATACTCTCTGATCCAGATTCAACAGCTCTGAATATGAGACTATCTAGATTTTAATTTTTCTTTTCTAAATTCTGAAAACTATTCCATTAAACAAATGGAAATTGCATCCCCTTCATAAAAACTAAAAGCAGAAAAGAGCTATTTTCCTAAGAGAGTGTGGTCATTCTCTCATCTCCCACTTGAAAGAACAGCAGGGACTGCCACTGGTCTAAAGATCATACCCTGAGAAAACACTACCAGAATTTTTGGGATTCAAGAGTGTAGACTGTTACATACTTATCTGACTAAATTTGGACACTGGAGTCCAGTTCTTGCTGCAATTCTGTTCTTCTGAGATCTTATTTTCTCCTGGCTCTGGGTTTAGTTGGTCACTTTGAGAGCAGGTGTTGACTGTTATGACCTGGAGAGAAAAACACTCATTGGAACACAGTGACATTAATCTGAATACGTTTTGAATCACATTAATAGAGGTACTATGTTAAAGAGGAGTGGTTGTTAACATTGGCTGCACATTAAAATCACCTTGAAGCTTTGAACTTCCATCACGCATGCTGGCAGGACCCAAGCATCCATGTGACTTTTCTATCTGCAATCATGATTGAGAACCAGGGTGGGGAGCAGTTCTTAAACTTGAGTGTGCATCACAATCACCCAGGACTGTGTTAAACCACAGATCACTGGGTCCCATCCTCAGGATCTGTGATTCAGTAGGTCTTCGGGGGGAGGGAGAATTTGTATGTCTAGTATGTTTCCAGGGGGTGCTAAAGCTGATGGGAGACCACAGTTTGAGAACTACTGGTAGAGAGCAAAACAACAAAAACGTAAGGGTTGGATCCAAAAGAACTTGTTAGAATTCTAGCTCTGTCACTTAGAAGCTATATGAACTGGGAAAATCATGTAATGTCTATGAGCTCCATTCCCTTCATCCTTAAAATAACAGATAGCCAATAATAATGGCTGCCTTATGTTCTTCCCAGGGACAGATAAGAAATGAGATAAATTGACAAACTACAGGACAACAAACAAATGCAAGTTATAGTACTTGAGCTCAGTTATAATTGCTAGTTTAACTCTGGCCATTTTAACTATTTCCAAAATGACTCTATTTAAATTCATATTTTATGGGGTCCCAGCAATTCGTGGCATTTTCCCTGAAAGAAGAGTCTTTATCAAAGCTAAGTCTCTCCTCCAAAAGGTGATGTTACATAATTGATTCAATATTTATCTTTTTGCTTCTGCTTCTCATTCTAAAAAGAGTTGAGGTGCTTTGAAAAATGCACACATGTTATTATATGGAAAAATACATGTAGAACAGAAAAATGAAGCAGGGCATTAAGATCATGAAAAGTGAAGTCCTGCAGAATTGTCAACTCAGATCTAAGGCTTCCTAACAATAAACAAAAAGATTTACTGAATGCAAATGAAAACATAACATATCAGAATCTGTAGGATATAGCTAGAACAATGATTAGAAGGAATTTTATAGCACTAAATGCCTATACTAGAAAAGAAGAAAGTCTCAAATCAACGACCAAGGCTTCTACCTTAACAAACTAGCAAAGAAAACAAAAACAAAAAAGGAGCTAATTAAATCCAAAGTAAACAGAACAAAGGAAATAATAAGGATCAGAAATCAATGAAATAGAATTCAAAGAAAAATCGATGAACCAAGAGCTGGTTCTGTGAAAAGATCAATCTTTTCACAGACTAATCTGTAGCCAGACTAATCATAAAACAAAAAGAGAAAACACAAATATAAAATATTAGGAAAGAGAGAAGTGAGGTCACTACAGATCTCTCAGACAATAAAAGGATAATAAGATAATATTATAAAAAACTTTATGCCAATAAATTTAAAACCTTAAATGGACAGGTTCCTCAAAAGACACAAAGCACACTCAAGAAGAATCACATAACCTGAATAGCCCTATATCTATTACAGAAATTGAATCTGTAGTTAAAACTTTCCCACAAAGAAGGTTTCACTGTTGATTCTACCAAATAAGTAAGATTTAAATAATATCTATACAAACTCACCCAGAAAAATGAAGAAGAAGAAACACTTCCCAACTCAGTCAATAAGCCCAGCATCACCCTGATACCAAAACCAGACAAAGATATTACAAGAAGAGAGATCTAAAGATAAATATTTCTCAAGAAAAAAGATGCAATAAAATTGTATCAAGATGTTAGCAAAATGAATACAGCATCTAAAAAAGATAATACATCATGACCAGTTGTGGTTCATCCCAGCAAGGCTGATTTAATATTCTAAACATTACTTCTAACATTATAAAATTAATTAATATAATTCATCATATTAACATAATAAAAATGAAAAAGCATCTGACCATATAGGTTGACACAGAAAAAGCATTTGACAAATATCATATCTATTAATTATAAAAATTCTCAGAAAAGTAAGAAGGCAAATTCTTCAACCTGATAAAGGACATCCACATAAAAATCCTACAGCTAACATCATACTTACTGCTAAAAGACTAAATACTTTCCGCTTAAAGAGAAGAAACAAGGAAAGGCTACCTGCTTTCACCACTTCTATTCAGTATTGTACTAGAGGTACTAGCCAATGTAACTGGGCAAGAAAAAGGAATAAAATACATCCTGATTTGAAAGGAAAAAGTAATAGTATTTTCATTTGTAGATAACATGATCATTTACATAGAACATTCTAAAGAAGTAACAAAAAAAAACCCTACTCAAACAAATAAGTAAGTTTAGCAAGGTTATAGGATACAAAATCAAATTTTTTTTTTTTTTCTCGGTATGTGGGCCTCTCACTGTTGTGGCCTCTCGCGTTGCGGAGCACAGGCTCTGGACACACAGGCTCAACATCCATGGCTCACAGGCCCAGCTGCTCTGCGGCATGTGGGATCTTCCCGGACCGGGTCATGAACCCATGTACCCTGCTTCGGCAGGCAGACTCTCAACCACTGTGCCACCAGGGAAGCCCCAAAATCAATATTTTAAAAATTATATTTCTATATACCACCAACAAATAATCAGAACTTAACCTAAATATAGACCTAAATATAAAATTCCTAGGAGAAAACGTAAGAGAAACTCTTAGTGATCCTAGGTGTGGCAAAATTTCTTAAATATGATATGAAAAGCATAGACATGAAAGAAAAAAATCAAATATTGGACTTCATCAAAATAAAAGTGTCCTATGTTTTCAAGGACATCTATGAAAAATAAAAGGCAAGCCACCAACTGAGAGGAAATATTTGCAAAACATATATCCCAAAAAGGGCTTATATCTAGAATAAGAAATAAAAATTAAAAAAAAAAAACTCTTGCAACCTAACAAGACAAACAACCCAATTTTATTTATTTATTTTTGCCTGTGTTGGGTCTTTGTTGCGTGCACGGGCTTTCTCTGTTGCGAGCGGGGACTACTCTTCGTTGCAGTGCACAGGCTTCTCACTGTGGTGGTTTCTTGTTGCAGAGCACAGGCTCTAGGCACGTGGGCTTCAGTAGTTGCAGCACATGGACTCAGTAGTTGCAGCATGTGGGCCCTAGAGCGCATGGCCTTCAGTAGTTGCAGCACATGGGTTCTAGGGCTCGCAGGCTTCAGTAGTTGTGGTGCGCAGGCTCAGTAGTTGTGGCTCGTGGGCTCTAGAGCACAAGCTCAGTAGTTGTAGTGAACGGGCTTAGCTGCTCCGCAGCGTGCAGGATCTTCCCAGACCAGGGATCGCACCCGTGTCCCCTGCACTGCCAGGCAGATTCTTAACCACTGCACCACCAGGGAAGTCCCACAACCCAATTTTTTAAATGAACAAAAGATCTGAATGGATATGTCACCAAAAAAGATATACAGATGGAATATAAGCACATGAAAAGATACCTAGCAGCACCAGTCACTAAGGAAATGCAAACAAAACAACTGTGAGATACCACTACACACCCACTAATATGCTAAAATTAAAAAGACTAAGCATACTAAGGATTGGTGAGGATGTAGACCACTGGAACTCTCAAACTACTACTCATAAGCTGGTGGGGATGTATGTTTCTTCTAAAATTAAACAGATACTTACTATAAGACTCTAGCATTCCACTCCTAAATATTTACCAAAGAGAAATTAAAACGTATGTCCACACAAAGACTTGTACACAAATGTTCATAACCGCTTTGTTTGGAATAGCCAAAAACTAAAAATAACACAAATGTCTTTCAACATATGAGTTGACGAATGAATTGTGGCAAATCCACTTTGCTGACTCTTAAATTTGCATCTTCATTCCTTCCAGGACAATGCTATTTTGTGTACGTGGCACTTTAAAATAGAGAAAAACCAAGCTAAGTTAGGATACTACCTCAATTGCCAAAAACACAAAAGACACTTACTGGCACCTGTAGTCCTTGTGTTTTCTTCTTTTTCTTTGACAATTTCCTATCCTTGGTTAGCATTTTTGCTTTGATCCATTTTGACTGTCCTATCTCTGAGGATTTTGAAAGATCTGTAAGGGAAATGATTTACCTGAGAAAGTGTAAGATGGTAGGCGGAACCATTTTGTTTCACAGAAAGGACTGACAGAATGGGGAGAATGAGAATGGTAGCAATGCAAGAATTTAATACTGGTTGTAAATATGTTTACTTCTTACTTTTAATCTTACAGATCTTCAATTTCTCCTCTTTGTGCAATCTCAAACTCTGACTCCTAATGAAGGGCCTGTCTCTACGAAGGGGACTGATCCGAAGGGATGTGTTTTGCTGAAGCCATGGTCCCACCTCTGAGCAATCCCTCTGGGCCACTCTTGTTGAGTTATCAGATAGGGATCTGTCCCGGATCTGCCTCTGACATTGTTCACTCTGTTTGGAGTCACAGTTACAAGTGGAGGCCAAGCAGGTTTGCCATTGTTTCTCAGTGCTAAACACACCAGTTTCGTCACCTTCTGAAAATGCCCAGTTCACATATCCACCTCCAGTTTGCATGCTTTTGACTTGGGAAGGGAGGGAGGTCACTTTAATGGGTGCAGGTGTACAAATCAATGTGGGTAGCACTTGCTCCTCCTTGCCTTGTCTGGCTGGTAACTGAGCAAGTGACTCATACTGCTCCTTGGTTTCCACCACTGAGCCCTGGGCTGAGACAACCGGGGTCTGCCACGTCAGATGAACAGGGACCGCACTCTGGGTGACATGTTCAGTTGCCAGCACATCTGTACCTGCTTCCAAAGATGGTCTGGACAGAGGCAAGTTGGTTTCTGCAGAATAAGGAACTTGCTCTAGATGAGAAGGGACCAGGAGAAACTGGCCATACTTTGGGTGTGCTTGCCTGTTCAGGGACACCCCAGAAGCAACTATACTATTTTCTGTTTCTTGCTCTTCCTGGTCATCTCTTACATTTGAAAACTTTCTGTCTGTAATCTCAAGAAAGGGCCCTGTCTGCACTCGTGGGGGATGCCAGCCTCTGGCCAGGCTCCGCAGCAAAGAAGGGGGCATGCTATAACACTGGTATTTCTTCTTTCCAGAGATCTCCAGGCTGCCTAGAACCTCTGCACAGATGACATTGCTCCAGCTGTGGGGAAGTTTTCTGCAAGTAGAATGCTTTCTGTTGGCCAGGAGGGCCTCATCCTCTTGTAAGGTGTCAACAGCAGAAAGGACTTTTAAGGTATCCACTGTAAGGGCAGAGAGGTCCTGCAGGTGTCCCACCTGGCTGTCCAAAGACAATAAGGAGTCCCTTATGAAAGACACCTTTTCATTCATTTCTTTCAGTTGGAAGCACATTTCTGTAACCCTAAGGGAAAAAGGGAGGGAGAAAACCAATAAGCACAGTAAGCCAATAAACACAGGAAGTGGGAACTTGCCTTACTCTCTTCCTGTCCTGCTTCCATCCTTAGGTGGCTCCTCAGCCTAAGCCGCTTCCCAAAGTTAGGTCTGTCTCCTGCCTTCTTCTCTATCCAACACATACTCTCATCCCAGGTGACCTCACCCACTCCTGTAATTCCCACTATCACCTTAATAAGGAAAATTACAAATTGTATTTCTACCCCTTATTTCTCTCCAATATATCAGAGCCACATTTCCAGCTTCCTGCTAGTTATCCCTTCAATCATCTCATCAATCAGCCCATTTGTATTCATTAATATATTCATTAATTTACAAGACAAACATTTTAATATCTCTTATTGTCCAGCACTGTGCTATTTTGGTAGAGAAAGGAAATCCTGAGGAAGAAACTAGAATGATAGGAACAGAATCAATAATCAAATACATAATTAGAAAAAAAATTACAGATCTTTTAGAATAATATTCCAAGTCTACAGTACAACCAGGCATCCCAACTTTCAAACAAAACCCATTTTAAGAGACCTACATTCAGAGAAAGCCCGAGGCAAGTTTTTAAATGACTTTGAATACTTTAACCCAAAATTATGATGTCTAGCCATTGATTCATGTAAAAGCAACACAAGGCACCTTCAGCTATGCAAGTACAAAAGTAAATTGCAAGTAGAGTCAAATTAAATGTAACAATTGATTTCATTTAGAGAATTAGAAAGAACAAAGAAAATGTATCTGTATATATCTCTGTAAATACCTCTGTACGGGGATAGGTTTTGTTTTGTGTCCTCCCCACCGCCCCAAAAGGTATGTTGAAATCCTAACCCCCAGTACTCCTAGAATGTGACTTTATTTGAAAGTAGGGTCTTTACAGAGGTAATCAAGTTAAAATAAGATCATTAAGGTGTGCCATAAGCCTATACAACTCATATCCTTATAAAAAAGGGAAATTTGGACATAGAGGGAAGACAGTGTGACGATACACAGGGAGAAGACCACCTTATGACTGGAGTGATGCATCTACAAGCCAAGGAACACCAAGGAGTGTCAGCAAACACCAGAAGCTAGAAGAGGCGAGGAAAGATTTCTTCCCTAGAGCCATCAGAGAAAACATGGACCTGCCAACGTCGTAATTTCGGACTTCTAGCCTCCAGAACTGTGAGATAACAAATTTCTGTTGTTGTAAGACACCCAGTTTTCTGTTGTTGTAAGACACCCAGTAAACACCCAGTTTACTTTATTATGGCAGCCCTAGGAAATTAATAGTTATCTAAGCTTAACAATCAATAAAATAAATTACAAAATACATATTTTGTGGTTACATAAAATGAAACTCATACACATGAAAATAAAACACAAAATTTGAAAACAAAAAATAAACAGGAAATTATTCTAACAAATACAGTGAGGTGTTTGTATCCCCTAAGTAGTCAAAAGTTTTTACAAATTGTTGAGGAAAACAAATATAAAGACCCCAAAGGACATGAATAGATAATTCACAAAAGATAATGAAACGTGGTAAAATATCCAATCTCATTAGGTAAGCAGAGAAATTATCAATAAAAATAAGACAACAGTGAGTTCGTCTACACTGTGACATTTTTTTAACCTAGCAAATTTTTAAAAAGAGATTTAGTGACTCAAGGTTGGCAGGGATGCAACATTGGAACGTTCAAATAGCCAAGACAAATAAAGAGGCAGGAATTTTACTATGCTAAGGCAGACAGGTGAGATAGAATATTATGCAGCCAGTAAAAATCATACTTACATTGTTAATAGTCATTTTCTTTGTCTATTTCTGACAGCAGGGGTGGGGATGTGGATGTCTGTTGTGTTCTGCATTATATACTTTTAAATTTGTGATAAAAACTTTGTAAGTCAAGAAACAGTAAAAATTAAAATATGTTTACAAGGAATATTTAATTACTTGGAGAAATGTGTTTGATGTGTAAGGTGGGTAGGGGGACAAAATGCAAACCTGTATAATTTTAACTAAAAAATATATGGAAGACTAAATGGAAAAAGACCAAATTTTTCACAGTGGACCCTAGCTTGTGACATTTTTTTCTTTTTTTTCTCCCTGTTTCATTCTTTTATTTGGAGGAAGGAGTAGACTTTCCAATTTCCCCATAATGAAAATCTTTGATAAACAGGAATAAAGTGAAAAATTGCAAGGGAGGAAACCAACAGTTTCATGGCTGACATGACCGTATGCAGAAATAACAAATTGCCCCCAGTCTTATTTGAGGGCTGGGAAAAGCAGTAATTATACCATGAAGAGCTTAGCACTCAGCTGTAGCAAGCACTTCCCAAAATAGTGTTAGACATCCCCTCTCTAGAATATATCTCAAGTCACATGGATTGAGAAATCTTCCACTTCTTCCTGGAAGCTTTGCAGATAGGAGTTAAAGAATAAAGAGGATGGTATAATTTTGATTATCACCTATGTGGGTGGAACCCTCTCTTTCTTGCTTCAACTTCTATAACTCAGCAGAGCCTTAGTAAAGGCTTCTTGATCTTCTGGAACCTATAAAACTAGAATTGGCAAGGATGATGAAGAAAAGAGAACAAAATATATGCATATTCCCTTCCAAACATGCTTAATTAGAGCCTCTCCATCTAGTGCAGTGTTTCAACTAATTCAAAAACTGTACAGTCCAAACAGCAGTCATGGAAACTCATTAAGTTCCATTAGCAGCAGTCACATGGAAGGGATACAATAGACACCAGCAACTATTCACAGCACAGGTAACATTGCTACAATAGAGACTTAGACAAATAACCGGGTCACTCTCAAATCAGGTCCTCTTGGTTTCAAAGGCACTTCTTTTCTAAAGCTCAATGCCCTGTGAAATATATTTTAATTATATTCCTCAGCCACCATCTACATTAATTTAATCTAGTCTTTTAGTCATTCTGACATGTAAAAGAAATGCTCGTAATTTTAGTTTCCTTTGTGCAAAGTTTGAGGGTGGTGGGAAAACCAGTATGGTTATTATTTCATTGTGGGTCTCTGGACCAGATATTGTAAAATGAAATTATAACAAGTATAATCATAATCATCATGATAATCATAACATTCACTGAGCACTCATTATGTGCCAGGCATTTTACATCATTTTATTTAATCCACATGACCACCCTACTATCCCTTCATGAAAAGATGTCACATGGCCAGTCACATGGTCAATGACAGGGTGAGGCTTCAAAGCCAGAGAGTGTGACTCCATATTCAATGGCATTAACCACTGCACTCCAGCACCTCTCAGCAACTCAGCAGGGATCCAGGCAAAGTTCTATTGGGGTCCTAGAGTCCCGTGAAGGGGTAAATGAATTGCACCCACATTTTCCATGCTGGGAGTTGTTCACAAAGGTTTCTCAGTAAGGTTTCATGGCGAAATGATTATAGGAAGAGCTCAAACTATAACTCTACTGAGTCACAATGCCCATTATGATAAAGTGTTTAAACTTTTTTTAAATGTAGTATTTCCCAAATATGACGTACCTAAACATGCTTAATATGGAAAAATACCTAGTTAACATCTTACTCCATAGAACATAGAGAGGAAAAACACTGGCTTACGTTACTAGGGACAAAAAGTAGCTGGCATTCCAAATAGAGGAAGTAAGGTATGAAACAGCCTTAATATGTTCTCCTTCCACTTTTACAATTCACTTAACTCTGTAAAGATATAGGTAATCTCTTCTTCAGAGGTAGGCAAACATGCAAATATCTTCCTAACTTCCTTTCGCTCCCTCTTCAAACTACTGCTGAGTTACCACTGGAAAATATTCTTCCCTCTCTCCCATACTTCATTTACAAGCTCCCCAGAATGACCTCAACAAGGACAACCATGTAAAAAGAGGGCTGGTGAGATAGCTCTATCAAGAAGGAAAATTGATCGACTGTGTTTTGAAGTTAAATTAGGGCTTCATAATCAAATACCAGAGACCTTGAAAGCATCTAGAATATTTTTCAGAAGCTACATAACCATCTACCATCTAATCCTTCTCTAATCAAATCCCAAGAAAACAATTCAAGATAAATGTGATAGCATATGATGATTACTGGTGTTCAGTTTACTATTAGTATTATTATTACTCATTATTATTATTGAATTACTTTTTTTAATGTCTGGTTCTCCAGTTTTCATTCTGTATTCACTTGACTCGTGATACTACCTTCTCCTGGTTTTCATTATACTCTTCTGATCAATTCTTTTTAGTCTTCTCCATTAGTTCCTCTTCCTCGGTCCATTACACAGGTGTTGACACCTCTCAGGGTGAGACCCTCAACCCACTGAGTCTCCTCACTCCACTTGCTTCCTGAGCATGAGCGCTTCCTCTGTCATAATTTTATTTTCCTAAAATAGGCAGATGACTCCCAAATTTCCTTGTCCAGTTCAAATTTTGCCCTAGGGCTTCAGATTCATGTATGTAAAGCCTTCCAGGCATCCCTGGATAAAAGCACCACCAGAATCTCAGGCTCAACAAAATCTAAACCTCATTGCTTTCCCCCACCCTCCCTGCCATGCATTTTGTACTCTTTATCTTTTAGTGCCACCTTTCACCTAATTACCCTGCTACAGATATGAGTCATCCTGGACTTCATCCTCTCCCTTACTGCCACAGCCAATCCTTAACTCACCTCTTGAATTGTCCTTTCTAAATATGCCTTTATCCTCTTTGCTATGGCCTAAATGTTTGTGTCCCCACCTAAAATTCACGTTGAAATCCTAACCCTCAACAGTGATGGTATTAGTAGGTGGGGCCTTTGGGAGGTGATTAGGTCATAACAGTGGAACCCTCACGAATGGGATCAGTGCTCTACTTTTCATAAAAGAGACCCCAACAGAGCTCCTTAGCCCCTTCCACCATGTAAGGACACAATGAGAAGTTTGTATCCCAAAGAGGGCCTTCACCTGACCATCCTTGCACCCTAATCTCAGTCTTCCAGCCTCCAGAACTGTAAGCAGTAACTTTCTGCTGCTTATAAGGCACTCAGTCTACGGTATTTTGTTACAGCAGACCAAATGGACTTCTTTCAATGCCACCACCAATTTGGCTAGTCCTTGGGCATCATCTGTCTGCTGTATCAATCTCTCGAGCGGTCTCCCTAGTTCCAATTCTGACTCCTCAAATCCATATGCTAACAACCTAGAAGGTAAATCTGTTTGACCACCTAAAATTTTTCCTTAGTTTATAGTGTAAAGTGAAGGGCTCTCCATGACCTTGTTCCAGTACATAATACTGGGGGGCGGAGGTGCCTATCTTGACCCATCTTATCTATTTACATCCCTTTCCTTAAGGTTTGGAAGGGAATATGTATTTTAGAAGAAATTATACTCACAAAATTGGAGCCTAATTTTACATAATAATAGATAACTTTCACGACTCCCTTACTATCCATTAGCACACTGCCACACAGTTCATCTATATTATCCCATGGAATCCTCACAAGGACTCTAAAAGGTAGGTCTATTTTTGTGTCCATTTTACAGAGAAGAAAACAAGGCCCAGAGTAAACTTGCCCAAGTACACTTAGCTAGAAGCAGGACTTCATGCCGGCTCCGTAAACTCCTATCTGGGTACATATACAAAGCAGAACCAAGCTGGCCGGCAGGACTCAATGAGCATAGCTACAAAGGAGGCAGAACGTGTGGAAAGGGGAAAGGGAAAGAAGGAAGCTCACAGAGTTTTGGCCTAAAGATATTATTTAAGTAAAATAGAATGTTGTGGGTTCACAAATTGTTATTTGATACTCAATTTTTTCCTCAATATTAAAATTTGATCTGAAATTCAATCAGCTACCTAAAATATATTTACATAAATATGGTATTAATTTTAAAAGTTCAGAAATAAGTCATATGCCCAAGGTGACCATTTAGAAAGTTCTTAAGGTGATTCAATTTCAAATAAAGCCATATTTAAGGATTCACTATCTATCTATTTGGACATCAGAAAATATATATGCATAATTAGGTATAACATTTTATAGTCAGGTCCGTGTGTATTCAAAAGTAAGAGAACACATTTAACTTCTGCCAATTTGCTTCCAATTAAGAAAGCAATGCTGTGTTTTAAAAAATGCATATAATCACTGGGACTTAGTTAATAATACTGTGTTGTACATTTGAACGTTGCTAAGAGAGTAGACCTTGAACACTTCATCACAAGAAAAAAAATTGTATGGTGATGGTCGTTAACGAGACTCACTGTGGTGATCATTTCACAATATACAAATATCGAATCATTATGTTGTATACTTGAAACTAATATGTCAATTATTTCTAAATTTTTAAAATGCCCACGATCACACGCAGTCCATATTTTGATCCAGTGCTGTGTACCTGCGATTAGTGGCACATGTACAGCAGCTTTGACCTACGAGCTTCTACATTTGTCCACTTTCTCCAACACGCCTCCTCTTTCCTCAAGCCTCTGAACGGCCCCCCCAAATCACACACACCCACAGACACCCTCAGCTGATGACTGCCGCGAGAACTGCATTCCCGCAGCCTGGCTACATCCTCTGGAGCACTCTCCATATTCTCTCCTGGCCCCCAACCGTTAACTGCCCTTCCTGAGGATTTCACTCAGCAAATCACCTCCTCCCTCCGGCTCCTGCAGCTTCTCCCTTGCTGGTAGATCTTTTCCAGTAACAAATATATTACTTTTATTATCTCCACATGAAACAAAAGAACCGCACCATGTCCCCATACCCCTCTTTACCTCCCTCCAGAGAAACACTTCTTAGAAAATCTGCCTCTAATCACTGTCTCTACTTCTATTCACCCTCCACACGCTTCAGTGAATTTGCCCTCAACTCCACTGCACAAGTGCTAGTCAGGCACCCTGAGACTATGACTCCATGATTCCCAGTGCAACCAGCACCCTGCTGCTCCTGGACTCACCTGCATCCACGTTTGCTGCTCCATTCCACCTCCCTCAAGTCTCTCCTCCTCAGCTGCCTCAGAGCAACCTTCCTGCACCAGGCTCCCAAAGCGGTCCAACCCAACCCCCAACTCCAGCAGACCCTTCACCACGATCCATCTCTATTCCCTTATACTACTTTTTTTCCCCTTCATTGTTCTTTTACTGTCTGACATTAAATTACATATATCTTTTTTGTCCTTCACTCCACCCCCACCCCTCCACATGCACTCACTAGAATGTGAATGCTATGAAGGAAGGGCCCCTGCTCTCTTATTCACCATTTATCTTTACTAACTTAGAAGACTGCCTGGAACATAGTAGATGCTCAATAAATGTGCACTGATTGCATGAATATTATACGATACTAGAGGAAATCTTAGAAAATCAAAACCTCTGGGTTTTAAAAGTAGACCTTTCTACTTTTTTCAGACATTCTAGTAGAATCAGGTTTAGGTAGCAGTTTAGAGGGTGAAAATACATATATAACTTTTACCTTTCTGACGTCACTCGGATTCTTTCCTCACAGCTACAATTCAGACCTTCCATCTTCTCATGGAAGTATTTTTCCACACACTGTTCTTCAAAACTGTGAAGTTTTTTCAGATCCTCCTTACTCAGGTAGAGTTCTATGGAAATAAGTATAGTGCATAAAAAGAATCATTATTCATCCTCCATAGGAAGCTGATACAGTATCTGACTTTTCTTCCATTGGTGTTAAAAATGGATAAAACCATAGCTTGCATGATAATAGTTTGCTGCCTTGTCACACTGTATTCCTAATATTAATTGGGAAGCACTATGTAGAAATAACTGGAAACACCAGGCTGGGTCTTTCCTTTTTGTCCTATAAAGAGATGTGGGAATTTGAAGGTGACTCGTGGAACAGATACTTTATCTTCAATATTTTCTTAAATTAGAATACTTTTACACATAAAAATTCACATTTATATGCATATGGAAGTTCCCCCACCAACTGGTTTATCTGTCAAAATGACAATAAGTAACCTACAGGTTAAAATCAAGGTTAGAAGAAGTCAAAGTCTGTTGAAATTAATCCAGTAAGTATAAGAAAGTTTTACCTCGTTGCACTGAGTTTATATATACACTGAGTTTGTATATACTAAGTTCTTCTACTGAAGAAAGAGACATTATGACGAGTCAATGGCCAATCAAGGCTATACTTCTTCCTTGACAATTACAATTAATTCATTAAAAGACATGTCATTTCATGATGTTATGAAACTAATGCAATTCTACATCAAACTTCAGCAATCACATTTGGTCTACCACCTTGACTCTTACTCTGACCTAGCAGAAAAATGCATTATCTTTTGAGCAAGTTTCTAATACTTGTTAAATATAAAAATGCTGTTGCAAAAAGGGTAAAATTGGAATATCCTCTTCCTTCAATCATTTCACCTAAGTTAGGAAAAAAAAAAAAGAACCATTAAAGTTCTCCAGAATTTATTAGAAATGCAAATGTTCTGTAATTTTCCAATAAAATGAGAGACAAAAATATTCATTTTAAAAGATGACTAAAAGAAAATACTCAGCCATAAAACGTGTTCACAACTCAAAGGTACAATGCTTTCTGATTTTTATGGCTTGGAAGCATCTTTCAGACACCAAAAAAATCCCTATCCCCACTCAACTCTAAATGTGTGTTTGCATTAAAGAATCTTGTATGAGTAAGGAACTTTAGAATTGTATGATTTGAGCCTTCTGTGGATTCCTGAGAGCAAACAACCCACAGAGCAGTTCCAATGATAGGTGCAGCTTGCAGTATGTGGCACGTTCTTGTGACTGTCCACCAGGTGGCACTGCTTCCCCATGTGCAAACGTCTTGATCCTCAATACAGAGTATCAAAGGCAATCTCACAAAAATTCAAGAATTTCCCAGAGCTCAGGGTGAATGTACCTCTGTCCATCAGAATATTTCCTCGAGTTTTATACCAGAATCATCCTATAAGCTCAGATCAAGGTAAGCCCAGGAAAGCGTTGTTTGTTATGGTGCTAGAAAACGGGGCCAAATCCTAGCTAATCCCAGGATCTCTCAAGTGGTTCACACTCTCCTGTTAGATTACAGTTGTTCTGGGATGCCACTCCATTAGAAGCCGGGAAATTATAATATTATTATAAGCCTTTAAATTAACTTCAGTTGTGCTTTGACTTCCATATAAAGGCTGAATCGCTTAGGGGAAAGAAATGGAAAAGAAAAATAAATCACCAAGTGACTCAAGAGAAGAAAAATACTTCACGGAGCCAACTACTCAACTACAGGAGCAAAAGCATGTCACCCTGTCAACCTTGTGCTAACATCTGTCCTCCTAAGGGCCCACCGAAATGTATAAATAGTCCACAATCCCTTACCTGAAATTCCTGGAACCAGTCCATTTCAGAAATCACAAGTTTTCTAGTTTTGGAAAGGTAATATAGCGCATTTGCCATAAATGAAGGAAAATCCCTAGTTGTAGCTAGGGCAATACCCTGAAATCAAACACATCATTTCTGCAGCAAAAATCAATGAATATCCATACTACAAGGGATAAAGAGGATAAAATGGCTTACATTAGTCCCGTTAGCCTCTTCTGTCCAAATGAGTCTTTCTCCAACTTATGAAGAAAAAGACTTTCCATTTTCAAATGTATTTCGAATTTAGGGATTGAGATAAAGGATTGTGAATTTATGCTATCCATTTCCTCTATATCTAGGAATTATCTAGAAATGGGCCTAGTACCAGCGGGCCTAGAGGAACTACGAAAGATCTCTGAACCACAAGAAGGAATGTTCTCTTATGACAATTAGTATGACAGTCATACCATGCTATATATGGATAAGCAAAGTGAACTAGGAAAATCTCAAAATATGTCGAGTTAAGCTTTGCCAAAAGCAAAAGAGAGAATCCACATTTCTGCATCCTGAGTTGAAGTTCTTGAAAATAAAGAATCACCTCCATATTCAGTAGAGTAGAGAACTAGAGAGCCATGATTCTGGTGAATAAATTAAGCAAAGTCTGGTTTATCTATTCCCCTTAGTCCACAAGACCTTCTGTATCCTTTCAATTTGGATTCCATCTTCAACAACAGGGAAGTAAGTATGGGTCACTCTGACTACTCTCTAGGAGTTATTCTGACGTCTTCCCAGCTAAGCAGAGTAAAAGCACAGGGTTTTCCAGGTGACAAAAAGCCTTTACACATCCAAGCAGAGATTCTGTTCCTACCTATTCCTTTCTTTCGAAGTATCAGCTACTTTTAGCGAAAGGTACTACAACCACGTAATGAGATCCACGCATTTACTTAGACCCAGGTGCTCAGCTGATACTCTTTGGTCAGTTAACTCCCAGAGCCTTCCATCCTGTGCCCTGAATTTAATCGACAACGTTCCAGGTGTCTTCACCTTGGATCTCCACTCTTGCACTCTCTTCCTCCTGCCCCACCAATGAAAACTTACTTAATCCAACATCACCCTCTTCTTGGTCATTTGGAGCTTGGTGATGGCAAAGACGGCGAAGGAGGAGACCAATGTGACTCAGCAGGATAAAAGGTGGGGGCAGCCAAGGCTTCTCGTGGTAGGTCATGATGTAGCGATAGCGATTGTATTTCCACAGGTTATTTGAAATGGATTTCAGATCTATGTAAACGTTACTGTAAGTTGTAGTAAGAGAAGGACAGTGTTTTAATATGGAATCCTGAAACATAACAGTTAGATTATTGCTTTATTTTCCAACTTTTATGATTGGTTCGCCTGACATGGACGGTAGTTAGCCAATAAAAATAATATCCATTGCATTTACGATTCTTCTTCCACCAAACAACATACATTAATCACCTTCTACATTAAAATATGCTAATCAGAATAAGCAAAAGGTAGAAATGACAATCAGAGAGAAGAAAATGCCAACAGTTTAAATTCAATGAACAGAAACTGTCCTCTGGAGGTAACATTATTCTTGATTCACCATCTCTTCTCACATAAGAGGGTCTTTTCAGTCCATAACTCATCATTCATGGTAAACAGCTTTAATGTCCCTCTATATCATCAACCTTATGAAGAGATTCTCCTAATGTCAAATGTGAGAAGTGCTAGAATAATCCTCCTTAAAACATTCAAACGAAAGAATATTAATGAAGAAGAAGAGATGGAAGAAAAATCAATTCATCCTAAAATAAGTCAATAAGAAGACCTTCGATTCAGCAGCTAGATCAATTATTTATATTAACCTTACAATAAAAGTGACTCCTTATTGGTAGGCCACCTTGGGATTTTTCTCTCTTTAATTATATCAATTATAATATGCAGATAGTGCAGTAAATATGTTGATATTATAGAACTTGTAATAGAAGTTGTGGTGAGTGGTACAAATTCACCCTTAACTATTTAACTTTAAGTCTATAACATGATATGGGTGGGCAGGACACAATGGAATATCCATCTTAATATTTTGCTTAGGCTAATATGTAATTTATTTTCTTTAGAGAAAGATGGCAGAGAAGTACTTGAGAAGGGCAGCCACATTTAGCAAATAAAAATGCAGGTAACCCTAAACTGCAGTAATGATAAAGAGAAGGAACCCGAACTATCCTGGAGAAAGCCAGCTTAGGATGAGAGGAGGAGGGAGGTTTCAGAGTTCATAAAGTAGATGAAGGAAACATCGACAACTGAGTTTAACGGTAGTTCTCAAAGTGCAGTCACTTAGCCACCAGCACTGCATCACCTGAGAACAGGTGAGGAACGCAAATTCTTGGGCCCTATCCAGAACGACCCAATTAGCGATCTGTGTCTCAGTGAGTCCTCCAGGTAATTCTGCACAATCAAGTTTGAGGGCCACCAAAATTACATGTTACTCCCACTGCAAGTGTGATCACAGCCTGCCCACCAGCAGGTGGCGATCTTCACAGTGTATTTCAGGTTCTTTGTAATTACAGAATCTGGAAAGGGGCCTCTGGACAAGTAGTCCGATCTGGGGTTGCTCAGCTTGTATGGTCCTCAGTGTATTCATCTCTGTGAGAAGACTAGCCTGTGGGAGGATTTGTCAGCCGCCCTTTTGACACCTGCCGTTTTTGAGAAACAAAAATCTCATACCCACTCTTAATCTTATTTGAAATGTCAAAAAAATAGCTACAGTAATTAAACACCAGCAAATGTTACAAGTGCATAAAATGGTGAGGCTAAAGGGAGACGATAGCTATCACATAACCTTGTAACAAGCAAAAAAGTATGTTTTCCCCATATATACGCAACAACAGTCCTCTTTGTGTGTGTTCTGATTTATTTTGCTTGCCTTCAGCCTTTATCTCCTCTACTTTCTTTAAACTTCTATGCATTGATTTCCCTTTTCTTATCTCTCTCTCTTCAGTGAGATAATTAATGAATAAAATACCTGGTACAGTGCCTGACATAAAAGAGGCGTTCAGAAAATACTAGTTTCTCCCATCACTTCACTTGATTTCTTTCATCCATTAAACAAATATGAGCCAGACACTCTTTTCAGGGCCTGGGATAAATTCATGGGCAAAAAATGGCCAAAAAAACCCCCCCAAAACCAAAAAAACAAACTTGTTCTTGTGGAGCTTATATTCCAGTATAAGAGATAAACAGGGGAAAAAACACAATATAGAGATAAATTATAAAATATATTTGTATATATAAGTGGGTAGTATAAAGAAAAAAGAGTAAGGGGGACCAGGCATGCCAAGGAGATGGTTGAAGGAAAGGGGGCTGCACTTTTAAATAATATCCTTAGGTTAGGGCTAATTAAAGAGGGGACATTTGAGCAAAGGCTTAAAGGAGGTGAGGGAATGGACCACGCTGATATCTGGGGGTAGAGCATTCCAGGCAGAGGGAACAGCAACTGCAAACACCCCTGTGTTGTTTGAAAAACTGTGAGGGGCCAGTGTGGCTGGAGAGGCATGGATTCGGGGAATAGTAGTGTGATGGGTGATTGAAGAGGTAGCAGAGAAGCTAGGTCATTGTAGAAACTTTGACTTTTACCCAGAAGGAAATGGGGAACCTTGAATGGTTTGGAGCAGATGAGTGACATAATCTGACATATGTTTTAAAGGTCATTAGGGAATAGAGTGATTAATTAATTAAGAAATTTTAAAAATTTAAGTGTCATTAGGGCTACTGTGTTGAGAACAGAATATAGGGGCCAAAGACAGAAGCAGAGAAATAAACTAGGAGTCTTTGTGGTAGTAGCAGTGGGGTGGTGAGAGGCGGTTGGACTGATGATCTATTTGAAGATGGAGTCAACAGGTATTCCTGACAGTCTAGAGCTAGAAATATGAGACACATTAAGAATGCCAAGGTTTTTGGTCCGAACAATGGGAAAGATGAAGCTTTGACAGAAACATGTGGTCTTCCTTATAGATTTGGGAAAGACTACAAGCAGAATAAGTGTATGTTGGGAAAGAGGGGAGATCAAGAATTTGGACATTTGAAAGTTCAGAAATCTATTGGGTTGGCCAAAAAGTTCATTCGGGTTTGTCCGTAAGAGGGTATGGAAAAACCCGAACGAACTTTTTGGCCAACCCAGTATTATACATCTGACTGGTAATGGAACAGGAGAGCTGGATCTACAGGACTGAAGTTCAAGAAAGAGACCTAGGCTGAAGATATCAGTTGGGATTTGTCAGTATACATATACAGGAAACTGAACAAGATCACCAAAGTGTAAACAAAACAAACGTCTGGGCCCAGGGACATTCCAATGTTAAAAGGTTGAAGAGAATATGATGCTCCAGAAAAGAAGACTGAGAAGAAGTGAAAAGTGATATAGAAGAAAACAGAGAATGAGATATACTGAGAGCCAATGAAGGGAAGTTATCAAGGACCCTTTAACCAACTTTCAGCCTCGTCAATTGTTACTCTCCACGATTCCAAATTATTGCTTAATTACAGTGTATGATCTCCTTTCAGTCTGCTGTTATTACACTCTCTATTTATTGTTTTTTCTCTTCTCATATTTTGCTGCCTTCCTGCCAGTAGTTCCATGCCCATATTTTAAAACCACAGTAATTAAACATGAAACACACAAAAAACAAAGGTTACATGTGAATCTTTCAAAATACCTGCACCCATTTTTGATTCATACAAAATAACTGTATTTGATTAAAATAACCTACTTGAAGAAAGCAATCAACAGGTTCACCATGATGATATATTGCACGAAGAGGTAGACAGCTTGCAGGAACGGAGTAAGAAAAGAACCAGGAGGGCAGGACGGCTGGCTTGAACAAACTACAAATAAAGAATTTAAAAGAATGAGAGATAAGGTGAATCACAGTCCTATGACTCTAGACAAATATTTAGCATATTGACTTAGTAGAATACCACAAACTCTTGACATTTTTAAGATTCAGATGGTTGTTTTCCAGGGTTCTTTATTACTCTGAGTATCTACAAAGGTTCAATTGCTGCATGGTGGCGGAATCCTCTACGTACCATCTATCTCTGAAGCATAGACTTCTCCATAGATCATCCAGTATGGCTCAAACACGATATCTCGAGCAAGGCTCCAGGATGGAGGCTCCTTTGGTGAAAGTATGGCCTTGCGTGCCACTCCAAAGCTCAGCAGGACGATGGCCATGATGATCACAATGTAGAACATGTTTGCTGTCTGCAAAAAAGCACAGCCAGAAGTTTACCACAGATTTGAAATTGAAAACAAATCAAACACCTGCAGCCATCATAATTATACCTGCCAATAATAAGACTGTCTAGTCATTGACCAAAATGCCTAGTCCGTGAATAGCTGGATTTCCTTTGGCTAACACATTCTGTTTTCTCTGCATAGTATATGTTTCATGTCAATGTAGTCTATGGAGTAATTTAAGTGTGCTAACTGTAGAGGATCTGTGCTTCTTTTTTTAAGATGTGATGAAATATGAATAGCTTTTGATTAACTAATATCTAACTTTTCATCAGAGGTTAAAAAAAGAAAAAAAAATAGGGATATTCAAATTAGTAAAATGGCTCCTTATTCCCAGGATTATCTTCAGGAGTTAAGAGTCTGAGAAATTGATCAGACCAAGAATCTGCTCCAAGGTACTGAACATCCTAATGAAGTGAAGAGTTTTTTTTTTAAGATGCAAAAACAACTATAAAATGATGTTTGTTAAATCCAGTGGTTCATTAACTCGCAAACACGTAGTCTTTGTATTAAAAGTATACACACATGTATGTATAGCACATGTACTGTAATTTTCTAAAGGCCCTTCTAAATAATTCATTTCAATTACTACATGTACATCAGTTCAACCCACTTGTTCCCTGTGGCAGAGACATACTCCGTGAATATTCCATGAGCTTCCCTTCCATGAGGCAGGAGCCACCTGACCTATTCCTGGCCACTGGGCTGTGGAGTAACAGTGATTTGAGTCACTTCCCATCCAGAGCAGTTAAAAGCTGTTAGATGTTCTCCATCCCTCTTATTCCCTGTCATAGGAAACCTCAGAAGCCACATGTTGACACAGCTATGTCCCAAGATGGAATGATTTGGGATCCCTGAGTCACTGGGTAGAGGGCGGCCTCCATGAGCATACATCAATCTTTGTATCAGGGAGAAATAAACTTGTGCTAAGTCACTGAGATACAGGGATTACCTCAGCATAACCTACTGAATTAATACCAATGTCACCAAGACCAGAGAAAATATTGCTGGTCTAAGAGAAAAGTATAAAATAAAAAAAATCTATCTTTGGAATCCTGGAGGTTCTCCCTTTTCTGTCTTCTTCCTTTGTTTCAACACTACCTTTCCTTCTCAAGAACTTGCCCTTTCCCTGCCAGTGAGTATTCCAGAAGAAAAAGCAAAGATGATCTTGAGGTACTGTCCTTCTTAGGTCCTGTGCAAAGCCAGTTGGACAGGGCTAATACAAGCGCACAGTGAGCTCAGATGGCAGACAGAGCCAGGTGGCCCAGATTTGAATCCTGGCTCCCCGACTTACGGCTTTGGGAAATTTACCTGAACTCCATTTCCTTGAACATAAAATGTAGATAATAATAGTACCCATGTCGTAAAGTTGTTTTGAAGATTAAATGAGTTAATACATACAAAGTACTTAGAACAATCTGTGGCCCACAGTGATCACTATTTAAGAGTTGGCTGGGGGTGGAGAGATAAAAAGACAAATCAATATTTCAGCAAAAAATATTATTGGTGGTAGCCTCACATAAATCTGGCCCTCAGGAATTACTGTGCTCAGAGACAAATATGATGCAACCCCCCATCATCTGGCCCTAACGAAAAGGGTAAGCTGAGTATTGTAATCAATTACCCAATATGCTACCCAAGGACGTTTGTTAAATATGAATTTATGGTTATAAACAAAGTGGGGATGACGTGTGTGCTTCTTTAAATACCTTCAAAAGTTAAACCAATGTATGTGAACCATGAAATTAAGTAGAACTATTAAAAGAACACCAGATTATACAGCAGACTCACCATTTTTGCAATCATGGTCACATAGGGACCAGCATGTTGATTCACAGCAAAGAAGTCCAGGAGCCGTGAGAACCAGAATATGATATCGATGCAGTATATTAGTCTTCCCGCCGTGTGAAAAGGAGGGTCACCCCACCGAAGGCCAAAACCCACCAAAAACAGGCCAGTAGCCACAGTTTCCATCAGATTCCAGTACTCGCTAATCCATACCTTCACCTTTTGAGTAAACTTCCCAGGTTCTGAAATATAGACCTAAAAGATGAAAGAAAGAGGGAAACTTAAAGAATGGGTTATAACCCAAGATCAGTATGATCTTTAATACGTCAACTGTTCTTTTAAGGAGTATTTGGAATCATGCCAAACCTTAGATCATAAGGGGATTTTGGAGACGTAAGTTATCCTTGGGGAATGAATTATTTAAACAATTCTATAAATGTAGTTTAATCTCACTGTTAGTACTGGCCAGCTATTTAAAAACAAACCAGAATTTTTTTTAAAAAAGAAAAGTTTTTCTAGCTTTCATTAATCCTAAACTAACACAGGGAAACACCAAGACATTTAAAACTCAATATTGCAATGGAATATAGCTGCAATTCCATTTCATGACGTATAGCCTAGTGCAAAGAAACCAAAGAATCCTGTAATCTGGCCCCACTACTGCAATTTAGTGAGTAGTTAGCAAATTACTCAGAACGTGATATTAGAATTCACTATTATAAGAAATTACCCCTGCAACAGAATATCAGACAAACTTAAATGTAAAACAGTAAAAAGCTATTTTCCCTGAAGCATAATAAAAATGGTAGAATTCGGATAATGTTTTTCTGCTGAATTGTTTTCTACATAATATACAAGGTTGGTCATATTAGCTCTAGGACAAAATCATTGTATGTAAATGCACAGAGGTAGAGAGAGATACATATACAATGATATCTAAAACAGCCTAAGTCATACGGTATGTGATTGCAGTTATAACTGGATAGGAATATTCATTCCTTTTCTTTTGTTTTAAGTGACTCACTGCAAACTAAAAATGAAAAGTTTGCTTTGTTTTGTTTCTTGGACTACTTGCCCCAGAGGAATTTTTATCGTAAATGTTCAAAAATGTTTAGTAGGAACTTTCAAAAACTATAAATGAATTCTTTACACATTGCACAACTTTAGCCATTTATGTGCCACTCTGTGACATGAAAGCAATAATATGCAAGTAATGTTAGGCTATAAAAAAATCAGCTTTATTGAAAAAACACTTTTGGGAAATCAAATAGTTGGAGGGTCTATAAACAACTAGATACCATCACTCTAGATCTGATAAACGCACTAAGATGTCCCCTAAAATAACTGCTTTCAAAGAGCAGCAACCAACAGAAAGTTATTTGGCAACAATAAAAGGTTGAGATCAGAAATTTTCCCCTTAATTACCTTTCCTGTAGCATACAAATCAGGATCATTGCCTGACTCACCCTCATGCTTGACCTCTCCATTTTCATCACCCAAGCGCAGAACACATCTAGCAGAGGTATGTAGAAGACAAAGGTAGAAGGGATAACTCACCTCCCTGACTTTCTCAATGGCATTGGTGAAGATGTAAATGATAACGAGCCACTCTTGCACGGTGGGCTGGGGTTGCATCTCCACCAACACGGTGTAAGTGAACAGCATGAGGAATGCCAAATACACCATCTGTGAGGGGGACATGGATTCCCTGGCCATGAGTGAGAGTCATAATGGAGGATGCCAAGCAGACACGGACCCAAATGAACAGAAACACACACATGAACTTCACCATGATAGCATGAAAATATAACTGGGACCACCCTCTGATTATTGATGACATAATTATCAAAGAAGGCACAGGAATCCACAGTTTTCTATTTTAGGAATTTGTGGAAGGAAAGATCACTGTTCTCAAATGCATGGAAATGGGCATGGTCACATCTTGTTGACTCCTGACCCCAATTTTCAGAACTCTGCACACTCCGGCATGGACACAGTCAGGCCAACAGCAAGCCAAGAGAGAATCACACACCTTCCCCTCCATTTAAAAAGAAAACGTGTGTCCCAAGAATGCCAAAGGAGCAGTGTTAGTAGGTGCCTATTTTCAAATATAATAAATTGTAATATTTACTATTGCTGGGAGTTTTATTTTCTGCTGATTAAAATATTCTGGTTACCACTTATGGTCTGGGTTCACGTCTTCCAACACATGACTCACTGGGCCTACGCAGATTACAGAGCTTAGCCAGGCAGCTGTTTCACGGTCCTGAGCTTTCCATAAGTGAGGAGTTCTCAAAACAGTCTATGCCACCTAGAGGCTGCTCTGCCCAGAGCATTCAACCTAGACCTGCAGGAAAATGCTTCACTAATGCCACTTGCCAGGCTGGTGGAGTGTGATCTCTGACGCAGGCCGATGCCACTGCGTACAGAGTACAATAACTTCCATAATGCAAGTCTACTAAAGGCATGACAGGAATGCAGAGGATGAAGCTGGATTTGAGACTTGGAGAAAGAGGTATATCAGTTGAGTCTTGTAGGATGAACCCCATTTCCAGATAAGCAGATAAAGGAGGAAACAGTTTTCCATTTGGAAGTGGCAGAACAGAAATAAAATAAGCTTAGAGGCCGGAGGTTAAAGAGCCAGAAAAGTATACATTAGTATAACAGAAGGAGAAGGAAGACAAGATACAAAAGGGAATTTTTACATAAACTGCACATCCATGAGATGCAGATATGTAAAAGACAGAAACGCATTTATAAACATTAAGCATAATCCTTCTAGTGAATTTTAAGCATCTGTGATAAACTGTTAAGTTAAAATGGTTTAAAACTGCTGTGTACACTATGATCTCACTTGTGAAAAAATCTGAAAATATTTGGATAGAAAAAAGTTGAAAGCAGATGTTAAGAATTGCTATCTCTGGGTGCTAGAAAAAGAATAAAATTTGATTGTTTTTTTCCTAAAAAAAAATTTCTGGTTATTGGAAACGTCCAATTGTGAGTCTCTGTAGTTAAAGACTGTTGATGTTTTTATCTACAGCACTTAAGCACTCAGCCTGACACATGACAGACATTCAAGAAGTGTATGTTTAATTACTGTGTATATTAAACCTAGATTTCCAGTCTATTCAAAGAATTAAGACACAGTAAACACGTACACACAGATACACAGTGATTAATAGCTTTGTGACCTTATCTAACATTCTTATCTTCTTACAATTCCCAGAAGTAGACTAACTACACACACATTTAAAACTGTGACACATATTACTAAGTTGCCTGCCAGAAAGGCTTTATCAGTTTCCACAATCACCAACAATGCATGAGACGGTGCAGTCTTTTCAATAGCTTCAGAGACAATGCACAGTGCTAGCTAATAAACACGTATTAAAAATCCCAGATCACGGCTTCCCTGGTGGCGCAGTGGTTGAGAGTCCGCCTGCCGATGCAGAGGACACGGGTTCGTGCCCCTGTCCGGGAAGATCCCACATGCCATGGAGCAGCTAGGCCTGTGAGCCCTGGCCACTGAGCCTGTGTGTCCGGAGCCTGTGCTCCGCAACGGGAGAGGCCACAACAGTGAGAGGCCCGTGTACCGCAAAAAAAAAAAAAAAAAAAAAAAAAAAAAAACCCAGATCAACAGAGAGAAAAGTGCCTATGTGTGTGTTCCTTCTCACAAGAATCATATTATTTTAACCTGGATCCCTATTTCTCGTATCTTTTTGAGCTCTACCTAAGTTTAATAAGTCTTCTTCTAAGCTTAGTTCTACATAGAGAATGGCTGAAATCACTTCTGACTATACCATTTGATATTATATACAATAGGTGATATTTCAGGCAGGCATAATGGGTATTAGCATTGCCTATGAGTTAAGAAGCTTAGTAGAGAAGCATATAAAAAAGTTAAAGTAAAATCTATACTTCTCTAGGTCTATGTTTCAAGGGTTAATATATTTGATGACCTCTTAGGACCATAATTTAAATAAATTTATACGATTAAGCAGTCATGTTTTACATTGTTTGTTTTCATGGTGGCCAGGCACTAAATCACTGTAGATATTGGTGGTATTGCTTCTGACTCTTTTTTTTTCCTTCCAATTCTTAAAAAGATATCCAAAAATGTTTACATTTCTTTTTCATCATAGCATTTATAACAAGGCACTGCTTCAATAAAGCACACGTACCCTAACCTAGCAATGTAACAGCCATGACTAAAAATGCCCGTGCTCACTGCTAACACCAACCTTAGCTATTTTTGTAGTTGTTCCAGTTGCTTAGCTTTACTACTGTCTCTAAGAGTTCATAAGCTAGAAATGTCTAAGGAAAGCAATAGTTGAATACACTTCACCCAATGATGTGACTATGGTTAAACTCTCTTGAAGCTACTATCAGAGTCTCTAGGATTTTCTGTATTCACAAAATACAGAAAATACAGTATTTCCATATTCACAAAAACAGTGAAATCTCATCATCTGAATGAAGATTTTATTTTTAAAAACAGATAAAAGTTATTCAGAGCTATGTACTTATTGAATAAGTATATGAAATAAGTGTGTGGTCGGGCAAGTAAATATTTTGAAATATAACACATTTAGACAAATATCCTTTTATAATCACTTCAAAATGTTTTAGAAATATACAATCTTGAGCAATTTAACTATAGGTTAGCATTAGAAAAATAACTACTGTTAAATAAATGTGAAAAGCACTCAACACATGTAGTGTACAGTTGTTTTCTCGGTATCTCTCCCATCCATGATAGATTTAGTATTTGTTTACACAATTCAACTTCTATAATTTTTCTTGTCCTCTACATATTTAGAAGCATTTGCAACTAAGACAAAAACAAACACTTGAATTTTTTGGTCTATATTACACATTATTCCTACAAAGAAAAAATCACTTCAACTACTGATTTTTTGCCCAAGATGGGACAAGAATCCACTCCCATCACTTAATTCTACAACCATATTGCTCATTCTGTTTTTCCACACAGTTTCAGATTCTGAGTCCCAGCTGTGTTAACTGGAAGCACTCAGAAAACGAAGATGCTTGAGCCTTCACTCCCAAAGTAGGAGATCTGCTCTCACTTTTTCTCACCTCCCTCCAATCTTCTTCCCTACCTGCTTTGTCATTCCTCCCTTTTTTTTTAAGTGCATTTTTTTACATTTTTATTACAAGTTGGTAAATCAGGCAATATCATTATCAACATTATCATTAGCAATTAACCATCCTGAATACTATATGTAATTTTTGAAATGACACCAACCGTATAAAACCAAAACTTGACAATTGGAGCACTGTAGAACTCATAGACTTTCCTGGTCCATGGGAGGCTTTGGGGCCCACTCTTCAAATCAAAGTGCTGATTTTCATCTGGTTTCTCATCAGGGCCACTTTCCAAATCATAGTCTTTCTGTAAAATGAGCAAGCAATCATTTATTGTCAGAGGCGTAACTAAAATACTGACATTTACAAGTATCTAAAATATTATATATTTCATAAATACATAAATATAATAAAAATATTAGAAATTAACTGGGCACCCACCTGACAAATTACAATCTTAGTCTTGAACGGAAGGAAAACTACATGTATTGTATCAATCTTTGACAGGGTAAGGAGAACAGCAGTATTTCTGAAAAGCAAGCTGAGCCTCCCATAGGGAAACCTAATCAAACTGAGTAATTCCAAGCATTTAAAGATGGTCCCTCTTCCTGTTCTTTTTAATCTCCTTTATCAGTAATTTTGGAACCTAAGGATATTAATAAAATCCTTGTGAAATCAATAACAGAGAATAGAATTATTTCCATAATTCAGGAGGACAAAATGGACACATAATGCTGAAACATCTTTCCCAAATTATAGGGAAGTCAGGCACAGTGTTAGTTTGAGGATTCTGTCTCTGACAGCTTCTCCACTCATTTATAACAGAGGTTCTACCTGAAGCTCATGGACTCTCTGAGCTTCTGGAGTTCCTTGAACCTCCTGCAATTATATGCAAGTATTCGTGTTGTGCATGCATTTTTCTAGGGAAAGCATCTTCCATCAGTTTCTCAAAAGTTATGGGCCAGCCTAAAGGGGTTAACAGTTGTAGGTGGTGAGAGATGAGCATCTGTGTGACAAGGAAGTGGTTGCATAAATGTGACTACAGAGGTGTCTACATAGAAAAGCTGTTAGAAAGAGAGAAAAAAGAAAGGAAAAGAAAGGAAAAAAAAAGCACTTGCACCCTGGTTGCTTTCAAGAAGAGGGAACTTAGGGATTATGAAAGAGAAGAAAAAGAGATATCACCCTACTTCATAGATTTCTATGTGGTTTTAATCTTTTAACAGGAAATGTGGGCTTCCCTGGTGGCACAGTGCTTAAGAATCCGCCTGCAAATGCAGGGGACACAGGTTCCAGCCCTGGTCTGGGAAGATCCCACATGCCGCGGAGCAACTAAGCCCGTGCGGCACAGCCACTGAGCCTGCGCTCTGCAGCCCATGAGCCACAACTACTGAGTTGGTGTGCCCGAACTTCTGAAGCCTGTGCGCCTAGAGCCCGTGCTCCACAACAAGAGGAGCCACCGCAATGAGAAGCCCACACACTGCAACGAAGAGTAGCCCTTGCTCACTGCAACTAGAGAAAGCCTGTGCGCAGCAACGAGGACGGAAGGAAGGAAGGACGGAAGGAAGGAAGGAAGGACGGAAGGAAGGAAGGAAGGAAGGAAGGAAGGAAGGAAGGAAGAAAGGGAAAGAAAGAAAGAAAGAAAAAAGAAAGAAAGTAAGTAAGTTTAAAAAAAAAAAAGAATTTTTTTTGGAATTCAAAACTCCTAAAGACAAGCATGCTAAAGGCACACCAGATGACGACAAGAAATTGAAGCTTTGTTGTGTTGGACTTTTGGAAAATGGTATGGGAGTCAATTGAACAACAGGCTGATAGTTTCAAAGCAACACGCTTTAACCTTGAAGCTGAGTAGAAGAATAACTATCCTCGCCTGCGAGAACTTGAACGGAAAAAACTATTTGAAAAAACTAAACATGAAATCCTCAATGAAGTTATCAGTCTGAGCCACATTACACCAAAACATTGGGAGGAAATTGTTCAGCAATCTTTGTGGGAAAGAGTATCAACTCATGGGATTGAAAACATCCATCTTCCAGCTACACAGACCATGAATTCAGGGACTTTTAATACTACAGTGGATATCAAGCTTAAACAGTGAATTGATAAACAGCTTCTTAATAAAGTGATCGAGGTTGCTTGGGAGACCCTACAGGAAGAATTTTCCCACTTCATGACAGAACCAAAAGGAAAAGAGCATGATAACATATTTGATAAATTTAAAGAGGCTGTTAAGGAAGAAACTTAAACACCAGAAGTGGAATGATTTTGTGGAGGACAGCTTGAGGGTTATTCAACATGATGCTTTAGAAGACCAGTCCATGTCTGATAAACAGCAGTGAGGTGCAGCTATTTATTTTATGGAAGAGGTTCTTCAGGCTCATCTTAAGGATACTGAAAATGCAACTGAAATATGGAAGGTCCAGATTGGGAAAAAAGGTGGTTACACTGGAAGAATCAGACCCAAGAACAGTGCGTTCACAATGAAACCAAGAATGAACTGGAGAAGACGCTGAAATGTAATGAGGAACACCCAGCTTATCTTGCAAGCGATGAGATAACTACAGTCCAAAAGAACCTTGAATCCCAAGGAGCAGAAGTAGATCCGAGCTTGATTAACGATACTTGGCACCACGTTTAGAGAAGACATTTCTTAAAAACAGCTCTAAATCACTGTAACCTTTGTTGAAGAGGCTTTCATTCCTAACAATGGCATTTTGTAGATTGAGGAGGAATGCAATGATGTTGTCCTATTTTGTCAAATACAATGCATGCTTGCTGTCACCACAAATACTTTAGTGCAGCAACTTAGAAACCCTGAAGTCAGGCAATTAGAGAAAAATGTCAAAGAGGTATTAGAAGATTTTGCTGAAGATAGCGAGAAGAAAGTTAAATCGCTTACTGCTAAACAAGTTCAAATGGCTGAGGACCTCAAGAAAGTTAGAGAAACTCAAGGAAAACTTGATGCATTTATTGAAGCCCTTCATCAAGAAAAATTGTAATAAAATCCTATTCATCTTATAATCAGCTCTGCATACATACAAGAAAACTCCAAAGTCTTTGTCCTCTATTTTTTTCTTCTACTATTCCACCTTTCTGAACATAAAATAACCATAGAATAAAAATTTTAAATAAATAAAAAATAATTTTTAAAAAAGAATAATGGCTTTCATTCTCCTATTACCAGTGCTTTCATCATATTTATTATCACACTATTACCATGACGACAAAGACACTCTAAAAGAGCAACTATGTCCCTCCTGTCTCTGGCTTTCCCCCAAAATACATAATGCCAATTGTGTTCCTCAACTAATCAAGTACATTATACTTAATTAGCATTATGAAAACTTGTATGTCCCACCAAATGCTACCTCTACCCCTTATTCTCTGATTAACAAAATTTTAAACACAAAGCAGATAATCCAAAACTGTTGCTTTAGTTAAATTCAAAGATAAAAGAACATAGTTACTATGATTATAATCCATTCGTAACAGACCAGATTTGAAACACTTTTTCAATAAATGCTTTAAATTGAATAATGATGAGGTACCATGGATAGTCTGTCTGATTATAGGCTCCATAGTAGCAGGGGCCGCATCTGCCTTAGTTAATGAAATGCCCCCAGAACTTGTCTGGCTCGTGGAAGGTAGCTATTAGATATTTGTTGAATTATTAATTGATGTGGCCATGTCCAAACCACCAGGTGAGCAACTGCTGTAAGAGAACCACTATATTACAGACAAAATTTAATTTTTCAGGGAATTGTGAGGGCTTACTATCTTTTTTGAATGTTAAGAGCACATTTAATTGGCATTTAAGGAAGGAGTTCTTTCCCTAAGAGTCTCCACTTTAAGAAGAACTGCTTAGTGGAATGCTCCAACTATCTGCAATGCCTTCAGTTTCAGTGAAAGCTTATCTTTCTATGAAACCGCTAAGAGCCAAAAGTGAAGTTACATCCACTTCCAAAGCACTACTTGCAACCAAGTTGCCAACATATTTACATATTTGTTTGTAGATAGATGATAAACAGTTTCCTTCATTGTTTACTTCAACAAGCTAATTAAACTTAATGTGAACACTGAAGTAGTATAAAGGCAAACATATGTATGTGAATGTCTCACATATAAAGATTGCCTTCTATTTCTAATGGGGTTAGGCAAGCACTACATTTCTTCTTTCTTTAAAAAAAAAAAATTGTAATGGTCTAAACTTAGTAACCACATAATCTAACCAGTACAATCACAATTATGACAACTTGACTAAACCAGCTTTGCAAAGGAGAACTCACACACTCTATTGAGTTTAGAATGTACTTGCCATCTTGGACTCTGAGAACCCCAAATGGAACTATCAGGCTTAGAAAAGTAAGAAGGGAAGGGAAGGAAAGGGAAGGGAAGGGAGGGAAGGAAGAGGAGAGGAACACATATATACCCAAACAGGCATGATAGTAAAAAATATTTAACTACTGATCCGGTTAACTGTTCTGGCATTAACCAATCAGAATAAAGGCTCAACCAATCACAGCAGATGCCAGCCATACAAACTAATTATTTTTCATTTAACATTTATCAAATATGTTTTTAATATTATGACAAATACCTCATAAGTACAAAAGCACATCAGACAAGACGCTAGCTAAAGATGCATCACTGAAGTATTAAGTACCAGAAAAGATGTTTACTACATCTCACAGTAAATGACAACTGTATCAGCAGTGATCCAAGTTGAATCATAAAATTCAAAAAATATATGCCCAGACAGCATATTGGAGACTCTCCAGTGAAGCTGCAATGGAAGCAGCTCAAGTTGCCCATGAAAGAGTATACATCTGGGAACTCAAGGAAAACTATTCAAACTCACTGGATATAACAAATGAAAAAACTGTGGTGTGAAAGAGTGAAGATCAATGTACATTTTAAACCAGCATTTTTTTAAATAAAGATTTTTAAGGATATGAGGCATCCCTTATTGTAGCTTTAGAGAAATAGTAAGTCTATTTATTCCACTAGTCACAAAGGAAAATGAGAAGTTAAGCAGCTTTCAAGACATAATAAAGTCTTTGATTTTGGCAGAAATAGGATATTTTGCTTAATAACATATGGGGGTTAATTAGAACTATCATACACGCTATACCTGACCTTACTATAATATGATTAAGACTGTTAAATAATTTGTTAAATAAATAAGCTTTGTGTCCGTGTATGTTTGTGTGCCGTCAATGCTATGAAAACCTAGTTCATTATGATATTGCACTAACCAGACAAGCACTTTCTTTGGGAGCGCTGGCATTCTGGTCACCATTATACCACGTAAACTGGGAGTCCTGGGACTGGGGAACATGTGACATCTCTGCTTTGCTTTTAAATTCCAATGTCAAAATGGTGGGTGGGAAAAGAATACTGATGATGATCTTTAAAAGAAAAGAAAACAAAGTAAGTAGTGGGGTTTATACAAGGCACAAGTATGATCCAAATAAAGTTAAGATTCGGGTGTATATAAAATGTCAGCTCCATCCCCAATTCAGTGGATATCCTGATTGTATACATACTTTCCGACTCGAGAATTCCAATTGTAGAAGTGTCTCCCTCAGAAATACTCATGAATCCAAGCATGTGTAGATACGGATGTTCTTTGCATGGCTATTTGTAGTAGCAAAAATTAGTGTCAACCTGAATGTCCATCTACAGAGGGAGAGCTGATGTGGGACAACTTAACAGTGGAATACAGTCAGCCCTTCATGTCCGTGGGTTTCGCATCCACAGACGCAACCAAGTGTGGATCAAAAAAAAAAAAAAATTCCAGACAGCTCCAAAAAGCAAACTTGAATTTCCCATACACTGGCACCTATTTACATAGCATTTAATTGTATTAGATAGTATAAGTAATCTAGATGCAAAAGTTATATGTAAAAACTACACCGTTTTATATAAGGGATTTGAGCATCCACGGATTTTGGTATCCTGAGGGGTCCTGGAACCAATCCCTTGTGGATATTGAGAGACAACTGTACTATTCAATCATTGAAAAGACAAAAGCAATTCTGAATATAATGAAAGTTATATTGTTAAGTCTAAAAAGAGCAAGTTATAAAATAATATGCACAGTGTAATCCCATTTTAAAAAATTAAAAAATACGATGCATATACATATATGCATTTGAAAGTTTAAAATACATATACCACACTGTTTTATGTTATAATACCCAGAGGCACGGCAGTGAGAAGTATTCTTTTCCAATGAGCATATTGCTTGAATAATTCTTTAAAGCCACTAAGTAGTTACTATCATATAAAACACATGAACATTTATTCATATTATAAAATCAACAATATAAAAACATACCAAGTCACCTTCTGTTAGATGCATCTCCCATCACACATATATTTTCTCTGCCAGTAAAACCCAACAAAGATAGAAATCTAGACATCCATGATTTTTTTCATTCTATTGCTAACATTCATGAATTTATTTATAGTCTATTCAAAAGAATTTTTATCTTCAACCTGTATCAGCCTTTCAGGGTAAAGAGTTTAGAAGATTTACTAAATATTGTGACAATCATCTTGGTGAACATTATCTCTTTCGAGCTAAAATTAGGCCTAGTATTCTGGGATTCAGTGAATAAAGGTAAGATTAACCCAGACTATATACCACTCGTGATTAAAGAAACTAAAGTCATGTCCTTGTCGACTTCATTTTTTTTATGCTGAAATGACCTTTTGTTGTTTTGTTTTTTTATAACGTTTTTATTGGAGTATAATTGCTTTACAATGATGTGTTAATTTCTGCTTTATAACAAAGTGAATCAGTTATACATATACATATGTTCCCATATCTCTTCCCTCTTGCGTCTCCCTCCCTCCCACCCTCCCTATCCCACCCCTCTAGGTCGTCACAAAGCACCGAGCTGATCTCCCTGTGCTATGCGGCTGCTTCCCACTAGCTATCTATTTTACATTTGGTAGTGTATATATGTCCATGACACTCTCTCACTTTGTCACAGCTTACCCTTCCCCCTCCCCATATCCTCAAGTCCATTCTCTAGTAGGTCTGTGTCTTTATTCCCATCTTACCCCTAGGTTCTTCATGACCATTTTTTTTTTTTTCTTAGATTCCATATATATGTGTTAGCACACAGTATTTGTTTTTCTCTTTCTGACTTAACTTCACTCTGTATGACAGACTCTAGGTCCATCCACCTCACTACAAATAACTCAATTTAGTTTCTTTTTATGGCTGAGTAATATTCCATTGTATATATGTGCCACATCTTCTTTATCCAATCATCCAATGATGGACACTTAGGTTGCTTCCATCTCCTGGCTATTGTAAATAGAGCTGCAATGAACATTTTGGTACATGACTCTTTTTGAATTATGGTTTTCTCAGGGTATATGCCCAGTAGTGGGATTGCTGGGTCGTATAGTAGTTCTATTTGTAGTTTTTTAAGGAATCTCCATACTGTTCTCCATAGTGGCTGTATCAATTTACATTCCCACCAGCAGTGCAAGAGCGTTACCTTTTCTCCACACCCTCTCCAGCATTTATTGTTTCTAGATTTTTTTGATGATGGCCATTCTGACCAGTGTGAGATGATATCTCATTGCAGTTTTGATTTGCATTTCTCTAATGATTAATGATGTCGAGCATTCTTTCATGTGTTTGTTGGCAATCTGTATATCTTCTTCGGAGAAATGTCTATTTGTTGTTTTGTTTTAAAGCTTGATTTCCTGTGAAGGTTCTCTGGACTTTTCCCAGTCTGATAGGATTGGTTTGTTGGTGTGCTTGTTTTCTTTTCGGATGTAGAATCCAAAATACATGCAATCTTCCAGGTCTGGAAACACCATAGTTAGCAGGCACAATGACAATATTACACTAATTAATTCCTAACCCAATTCCTGAAAAGGCTCCACATTCTTTTGCCCTTGACCGTTGCAGAACAATTGGCTTGTGAAACAGTATTCAATAAAATCAATATTCCATTTCCAACTAATAGGTCAGAGTCTATTCTACAGAAGCACTTAAATGAGTTTTCCCTTCCACATAAAACTCTACAAGGTCTTCCTCCAGTCTTCATCCACATGGAATTAGTCTGACCAGGACATTTTACATTTGCAAAAGTGTTCCCAAAACTCACAAGCCAAGCACTGAGGAATTAGGATCCAGGCATGGATGATATAAAAATAAAGTATACGAGGAGCACAAAGTTATTAAGTTCTCAGTAACAAGGATTTCTATTCAACTAAAGTATGTACAGGACAGAGCCATGGAGAAAATTATTTCTCAAAATCCCAGCTATCTATACCCGCATCTCACTCTCTGAACATTTAAAAAGAGTTATTGCCAGCACTTGTGCAGCTAGAGGTGGACCCATTTACATCTCTGCTTCATCATTTCCAAGGCTGAAATCGAAACAGATCAAAGGAGAACTTCTAGAAACAATTGTTGTTTCTCCAATATTTTGTTAAAGAGGAATCCATGTGAAATAATTTCTGGTTGACATTCCTCGTTTCCACAATATCATTAGTGGAATTAAAATGTACAAGCTCTTTTATATATTTTATGTCATATCTTTTATTTGTTTGTGTTTTCTACAGTTTGCCAACCAAAAAAATGTTTTTAAAAACAGTCATTCTATTTGGGACACATCATACCTTTAAGAGCTCTAAGGAGAATAAAATTAAAATATAAATTATAACCTTGTGTAGCTCTTAATGATCATGCTTCATTCCCATTTTTTCTGTTTCATAAGCTATGTACTTCTTAAGCATGACCATAACCTAGAGCTTTTTAGGCTTAGGTTTGATGTCAAAAATTAAATGCCTTTAATAATTAACTAAATTACTCTTGATAATTCAAGATGAAAGATGAGGCTAAACCATAATGGAATAGAAAAATTTGGAGATAGTGGTGTGAACAAATGTGTTTGAGGGAAGCTTTATAAAATAGCCATTTATTTCCTGAAACATCACATTAGATGAACGCAACAACAGAAATTGTTAATTTTATTTCGTTTATCATGAGTTAGTATTTTTAAGCTGAGAAAATTTTCACTAAGAAGTCTCATTTACTTCTCTTATAATTATCAGAGGCAATGGTGTTTACTAATAACGAAATCTTGTTTATGTTTGTACATTCTTTTAACTTCTTTTAACCAGCTTCTCATGAGTATGCCTTTGTGATGGATGGAGCTGGCACAATTATGCCCATTTTTTAAGAGAAACTGTGGTAGTGGGAGATAAAGTAATTGTCAGAGGTTCCACTGTGAAGATCTCAGCTCATCTGTGAGAATCAAAGACATTAACTGGTTTTCCTGAAGGTAATCTTCTGGAGCAAGGGAAAAATGAACTCAAGAGTATAGACCTCAACAGTATAGACTAAACTAACGTTAAACTCTATAAAGCAAGTAAATATACCTTTAACCAAGAGTTTTTCCTCATTTTCAGACGCCCCATCCACATATCTGTCAGTAGCATTTGGGTACAAGTATGTGAAACAAAGGGCCTCAACCCTCCAGAAACAGCCAGTTTTAAACAGGTAGAATTGCTCCAGTTCTTGAGTTCATAGGTCAACAGTTTCATGGCCATTCTTTCATTCTGTTTGAATGCCTTCTCCAACACATCCAGGGCAAGCCGGCCAAACTGTCTGCAATGACACAGTGGTGAGTGGCAAAAATAAATGCAGGTGAGAGCCCCAGAAACATTAAAAAAGATTAGATATGAGACTCAGAAAAGACCAAGACAAAAGAGGGAACAGTAAAATGCAGAAACTGTTTAAAAGGGATTGCTGCTCAGGAGATGGATTGTTCTGCCTTTCTTAAAAGAACAGAACTAGAGGGTTTCCACCAGGAGTGCCTGAGCTATCCACGGGGAGAAGCGAATCCACACCACAAAGCAAGCTGTGTATGGCTTGATGTGGGGCTCCCTGATAGTACCTAATAAAGAATTTTTTGACAGAAAAGATTGTTCAAAAACTGAACTAGCATTTAAGGAAAAACTGTAGAAACTCCGCTCGCCACTCCTTTTATTTTTTTTTTAAAGATTTTAGGGACTTCCCTGGTGGTGCATTGGTTAAGAATCTGCCTGCCAATGCAGGCTCAAACAGGTTTGAACCCTGGATCAGGAAGATCCCACGTGCCGCAGAGCAACTAAGCCCGTGTGCCACAACTACTGAGCCTGCATGACAGCTACTGAAGCCTGTGCACCTAGAGCCCACACACCACAACGAAGAGTAGCCCCCGCACACTGGCAACTAGAGAAAGCCCACGCGCAGCAACAAACACCCAACACAGCAAATAAATATATAAATAAATAAATTTAAAGATTTTACAAAATACACAGATGACTTAAGTAAGAAACTAGACCTGGAGACACCCCCAGGTGATCTTCTTGGAGGTTGTTTTCTCTAAAAAGTAGACACTGTCATTCTCTGGAATTTTTTAAATCAAAATGATAAATTAGTTTCTATTAACTCTAGCTTGCTTGCTTTCCCTACTATTACAATGCTTTAGTAAATCAAAAAATCAAAACATTTCTAACTTTTCTATCTTCTACCATCACTCTCTGGTAATTTAATACATAATATATTTGTTTTCCTGCCTGAGCGGCACTTAAAGAACAAATTTTAATATAACTTAGTATCAAAGAGTTTGAGAGTTAGGAGGGACTTCCAAAATCATTCATTGAACATTTTATAGTGAAGAAACTAAAGTCCCGAAGTCTGGTCAAGTGATTTGACAATTAGTAAAGAGCTGGAATAGGTCTAGAACCCAAGTCTCCTGACTTGAAGGCCACCTCTCTTCCTTTTAGTCCTTAAAATACCTCAAGACCCTTATTTATGGGAGAGTCCATGAACCACACTCATCTTACAAGTTCACTTCTTACAAGTTCACATCTTACAAGTCCACTCATCTTACAAATTCTAAGCTGAGGGAGATAAACATGTCTAACCATTCTAAGAACTGTCGATGTTAATATTAGGTAAAGGGAGAACTCCTACTTTGAGTAATTTTTCAGCTCTTCTGAGGCATCATCAACCATGTTGCTCTCCTTGGCTTCCCGGGCCATTGCTCGGTACAGTATACAAGCAATTACTGCCTTGACTGTGGCCTCCTCTCCGTGCTGCCAGAAGAACATGGCCATCTTCTGCCTTTTCATTAGCACAGCCCAAACCAGCAGGTCATTATAAGGATAAATAAAGCCAGTAGAGTCGGGGTCATCTGATATATTCTGTTCTTCTTTTGACTTCTTCCTTGATTTATGAAGGGCTACAGACCTTTCCTGTTAGAATACAAAATAGGAATGGGTGTCCAAATACTCAAATGCATGATGTTCTACCTGACAAAACACATCGGGTATCTTAAAAATATTTTTAAATCACCAAAAAGAGATGGAAATAATAATAGAACTTTATAAATCAGAAACCAAAATTTTGGCCTTTTTTAATCCATTTCTTGTTGCATCTAATAATTCCAGGGTCCCTAGGCTGAGATACCTTAAGTTCACTTAACACAACTTAAAACACTATACCTTTGGAATAGAGCCACTAACTATACAACAATTTTCAATTTATCAAGGAAATGGGCTGAAATAACATGAGATAAACGATAACTATTAAAAAAAGAACTCTAACCTTACCTTACAAATAGATTCATTATCTTCCTCTTAGAAAAATGGCAACTAGTGTTGCCAACATTCATACAAATAGATTGATTTTAATTTTGCTTTCCTTTATTCTGACTATATTCCCCTAATGATGGTAATAGGTAATAATGAAATACTATTCTCTACCTGGTAAAACCACCTTTTACAGATCATCTCAAAAACCATTCTAACCCCCATAGTCTTCTATATCACTTCGTATGTATCTCTCTCTCGATGCTCATCGTACTGCACTGTGGTTATTATTTTGGGAGGAAGGGTGGGACCATTTCTCAGTCATAATTATATCTTCTCCAACACACCTGCCTCTCAAATTCAACCAAGTGCCCAAACTAATGCCTGGCAAATAACAAGATTCAATAATCATTCTTTTTTTTTTAACATCTTTATTGGAGTATAATTGCTTTACAATGGTGTGTTAGTTTCTGCTTTATAACAAAGTGAATCAGCTATACATATACATACATCCCCATATCTCCTCCGTCTTGTGTCTCCCTCCCACCCTCCCTATCCCACCCCTTTAGGTGGTCGCAAAGCACCGAGCTGATCTCCCTGTGCTAGGCGGCTGCTTCCCACTAGCTATCTATTTTACATTTGGTAGTGTATATATGTCCATGACACCCTCTCACTTTGTCACAGCTTATTCTTTTTAATTAAAGGAGATCACAGCAAAAATAGTAACAAGCTTCCTCTATTTCTATAAATGAAGGGAATTTATGTTCATGTTTTATGACCAACGGTAATTTTATGAAATATCTTTTCATTCTAAGAGCTATAAAAAGCAAACCTCTTTCAGCCAACATAGGAACCATTTATATGGAAACTCTTAACAAAAGCATTCACCCCCAGAGGAAAGTGGGATTGAGGTAGTAAAGGGAGGGGGGGCATAATACTGCTCACACACACTCACATGCACACACACAGTCATAAATACATTATCATTGTCATACTGTAACATTAGGCCAAAATTATTTTTTAGAAAGCTTCAAAAGGGAAAAAAGAAGATGCAAGAGGGCAGTGTCAGAGAAAAGAAAGGAGAAGGAAACAGTCACCTCCAATTAGCCTTGGGGAAAGGAGGAGGAGGGTGCAATGTTGGGCTAATAATTCTATTTTTTAGTACCATCCCATGGACTGCCTTCCTGAGTCAACATCTGGACATGGTAGAGGTAGGAACAAGGAAGGCAGCCTGAGGTGCCAGCCCCGGCAAATCATTTCGTTGCTTGTCCTGGGCGTTTGCTCATTATTGTTAGAGGACACCTGTATTATGCTTTTGACTTGCACCATCTGTTTATAGTAATTGTAAATGATCCCTCTATTTGTATTCCCCATTCTCAAAATTTAAATGAAGAAAAGATCTCAGTCTTTAAGGACAATTTTATTTTCAAATCTAAAATAAGTAACTGGTACCTTGACTTTGTAAGGTTGGGCAGTTCTAATGAACTGGTAGTGCAGTGTGCTTTCTGCAGATTCATTTCTATTTCCTGAGCGGCATCTTCGGTGAAGAGGGGTCTGGGGAAGGCTTTGAGCAAAAGTGGTCACTTGCTGGAATATGTTATTTTATTTTTAAAATAAAACAAGAAGGGGAAAAGATGATTATAGTGGTAACAATTAACATTTTATTTCTAGACAATAAAAACAAATATAATATTGTGTCCTATCAAATATCCAATGGTTCTGTCTCTCATCCAAGATCAGTAGTTAATTACTCCTCCAACAAGAGCCTCTCACGATCCCCTTCTTACTAAGCACACTCTTATTTCCTAACATCTTAGAGAACATGTTCTTTTGCTCCCTATCATATATCTGCATTCCTTTTCTATGTGGAAATTCCATTAGAATCAATCGATGTTCTATACCTGAAACAAGTTCAGAATAGGCAATGAAGATTCACAGTTCTGATAAGAAAAAGTTCCCATTCACAAACAGTTCCAAGGTTAAGCTTCAGTTAGAAAGTTACAGAATTTCTCCAGGTGTTATATCACTACTGGAATTCCAGTGGCTAGGCCCAATAACAACATAATTAATTGCTTGTCAGCATGAAGCTGTCATCAATGAAAAACAAAAACAAACGAGAGCATTCTTAAAGGGACTGACATAAAATTCCCAATACAAACCGTATCAGGAACTTTGAACTTTATTTTACTTATTTATTAATATTTATTTATTTATTTTATTTGTACTTTATTTATTTATTTTTAGTTTGTGTTTTACAGATATAAGTTAGATGTAGAAGTAATGGGGTCTAACTTTTTAAAGAAACTACTCAAATTATTATCATTATTATTACTGTGATATAGAATTAATAGTATCACTAGTAATAATCATAATGACTATTAGTATTAAGTTACTCTATACCCTCTATGTACCAGGAATATGGGTTTTCCTGGCTATTCTAGGTATTATTTTATTTAATCCTTTTGATAAATTTATGAAAGGGGTATTATATTATTATTCCCATTTTAAAGATAAGGAAACTGACACACAGAGAGGTTAAGTTTCTCCCTCAAGATTACACAGCTACTAATGAACAAAACTAAGGTTCAGTCCCAGATCTCTCCGACTCCAAACCATGTATTCGTTAACCGCTACGATCTAATTTACTAGGAAACACAATAAACTCTGTACTTCTTCACTAGAAAATAATTAGAGAAATGGGCAATTTCCTACCCATTTCCAGAAAGGGCATTAGAGGAACCTGCCTAGCATGCTCCCCACTGGGCTGCACCAAGGTCACAGTCAGTCCTATACCTGCCACTGGTAACCTCAGAGCAAGGCATATTTTGTTTACTTGAGGGCATTGATACCTCAAGTGTATCCCTATGCCTGTGAAATGCCAATAAAGAACATTTTCTCTTTGAGAGTTGGGTTTCTTTCTGTTTTGTTTTCTCATCCCTTAAAGCCAAGCTGGGTTTTCACTTCACATCATTCTTTAAAAATAAAGGTCAAAAGTAGCTTGATATTCTAGACTCTTCATGTGATCTTATCCCAAAGTATCTTTCCAGTGTCATCCCTCACAACCTTCTGGCACTTGTCCAGTGACAAAGGTCTCCTTGTCACTGCAAAACCATACCCTGGTGTTCACAGCACTGTGCCCTTAACTGTTCCCGCTCTTCTCTCAGCCAAAAATGCCCCAAACTACCTTTTCTAACACTCTCATTATCCCCTAATAAGAACTAGGCTCTTCAGTTTACTGATCTGTACTGGCAATTTTAAGAAACAAGCAATGTTTTCTCTGCTAATCAACTAACCAGCAACTCTAATTTTACATGCCTAGACTTTCAAAAATATGATAGAAAATAAAATACGTATAATATGTATTTTCACATGGTACATTCTGCATGCATCTTCCAATATAACCCCTAGAGACTTGTTCCAAGTTTGTCATCTCCAGGCTATGTACTATTATGAGTTATAGATATAATCCTATTAAGCTTTCCACTTCTGTATTTTCAAAAGATAAAGAAAGATAAGGAAAGAACCGGTCATCTCTCCCTCTAATACTTCTCACCACATACTTCTGTGTCAATACGGCACATATTATATCCTGTCTTGTATTGTGGCTAGTTATTCATAAATCTGTTTCCTTTAAAAGTTTCTAAACTCCTGATCTTTATGTCCATCCCAGGCCAGCATGCCAGCACTTAGCACAGTAATTTACATGCAGCAGACATTCAATAAATGTCGATAAACAGCATGTCCATTTTGGAAGCTCTTCCCATCTAAACTTCCCGAGCCATTTTTCTAAAAGTATAACTCCTAGGAATCCTTAATTTTACTAGGGTACTTTTCAATTATGCTACCTTATGTTTTCTGTAGAGGTTGCTGTAGAGGGCTCTGAAATTTTTTCTGGTATAGCTGCTGCGATATGCTCTACCAATAAGGTATTCTATCACCAGTCCAATGTCAATCAGCGTTATTCTGTAGCTTGAGAGAACGGCATGCTGAAACAAAAACATGTAACACGTAACTGTCAGTTCTCTTTTTCTATCCCTTTTGCCACGTCACTAGAACATAACCAAATAAACTGCAAAGAGGGAGACTCACTCTTCAGCCCTAGAACAATGCTTAAGACTCACAAATGAAGGAAGAGCCCCTGAGTTATCACTAATAACTAGAACAAGAACAAAAACAACTGATCACTTAATATGGCAGCTACTGATACAACCTGGTTGTTCAAATGGGAAAAAACACTTAGCCTTAAGATGTTTTCAGTTTCATAGACATGGAATGCCTGCTTTTAAGAGCTCATTTCCTCTCTTTTTCTCTCTCATGCATATACACACTTTAGAATAAAATACATTTAAAGAGAGTACAAAAGATTGTTTTTAGCTGGAAATGACAGAACCACTACAACAAAAGTATAATCACTGGAGAATATGCTGGAGGGTCCAAAAGTAACACTAAGTTAAATCTTAAGCTTCTCTATTGAAATGGCTGTAACACTTTGCACCGTGTTGACCAAATCATACACAAAACAAGAATAGGAAAGGAAGTAGAACACATAGAAATAAGGAACATGAAGCGGCAGAGCAAAATGAGATTTCAAAACACGAGGTTGTGCCAAGACCAGCGTCATGGCTGCTAGGGGCCTGAGTAGCAGGTTTCCAAGCACATGGGCCTTAGGCCAAATGAAAACTGCTCTGACCCCTTAAAGGCCACCACAGTGCCTCTTCATAAGTGTTACTTCTGCACTGTCATTCATAGCACACTTTTAAAGGCACAGAGTGCTGAACAAGATCTTTGAAATGAACAGATTGTGAACAATGTTCCCAAAGCTTTGAACAACAAATAAGGTTACAGATATAAATAAATGCAAATAATTTATCTCTTTCACATTCATAATTCACTTTTTCCAAGGGACACAAATCACGCTCTCATTTTGCTGCTAGTTAAACACATATCTAGCTATTTCTCTCCCTTTTCTTCAGTTTACCATGACAGAATCAGAGTTTAAGGAGATAATCTAAGGAACATCATTTTGACCCAACATAAATCAATGCAAAGTAAATTTACATCGCCATGGACACTTCTGCTTACTGCTAATCTGCCAACTAAATGTCTTCCTCCAGTCCTTTTACTCCCACCAAATCAACATAATCAGAAAGCCCACACTCTCTCCATCAAGATATTAGACTTCAGAATTAAGGCAAAAAAAAAAGTCAGTTAAAGCTGGAAAGTTCTGGTAATTAATGGGGGATCAGAGATGATTTTAAGTCTGACTTAACTCAAAGTTCAATGAGAATACCGTGAGCAAAATATTAGCAAAGGTATAGACCAGTGGGATCCATCCTGGTTCCCTAGAACAATGCTTAGACTCACCAAGGAAGTGAGAGCCCCAGAGTTATCACTAACAGACAAAACAAGAACAAAAACAAGGGAATCACATACCAGTCCTTCAATAAAGATAACAGAACCAGGAAGTTTCTCTATTTTCAGCAGGTATTATTATCATCATTGGCAATACTGTTGTATCATGTTAAGCTGAAATTTTGCTTGGAAGTTTCTATGTCTCCAATTCATGTTTTATACGAGAAAATAATTATTAGCTAATGCCACTTACTTGGTGGGTCAAATCTTTTAAAACACAAATTACAAGAAAAAATATGAGTGTGGTTTGGTTATGAAATTGTTCAGAGTCACAGGTAAAGAAGGTAGGTAATTTACTAGAAAATCCAAGTCTACATTTTACAAAGCAAAATCTGGTAACACTTCACCACAAAGCTAAGACAATATCAGAAGAAATGTGTACACCTTCATAATTAGGTTACCTGTTTTACATCTCGGACAAGATGATGCAAGAGCATGTTGGTTGGTCCTTGTTTCTGTAATAAAGAACAAAAGGAAGAATTTTAATTACCTTTTAATTACCATGTGCTAGGGAGAAATAAAAAACCTTTATTTCAGAATTCATAAATTATCCAGAATACTGAAAACTTTCTTCAACATCTTTAGTACTGAAGCTTAAGCCAAATTAATTCTAAGGCAGGTATTTCCCAAGAGAAGGTGTGATTAGATTAAAATATTTTTCAATGCAAGATGTATGTATCTAGGAAGTAAGGCCTTAATTAACTTTGTGTGGCAAGAGGCAGAAATAAATTTTAACTAATCTGTAACTATTCTTTATTATATATAAATCACACAATTACAAATTTCATCACACAATTATATTCTACCAACAAATATTTATTGAATACTTACTACGTTCATTCAAGCTACTGAGGGATTCGATGAAGAATAAAATTACTTTCTTCATAGAATTTTTACAATCTAATAGAAGAGAGTGGGACTTACACCAAAAATAACCAATAATATGAAGATAGGTATGTTCAAAAGAGTGGCAAATAATCTGTATTATAGGGGCACTATAATACGTGAATTGGAATAATCAAGAAGATAAGATTTGAACAGGGCTTTAAAGAAAGGGTAAGATTCAAAGGCAAGGAAGGACATCTCAAGAAGGGTGCTTGGCTTAAGCAACTGGTGTCTTTACAAGGAGTAAGCCAGTCTCATTTCAATAAAAGGTTTACATAGGAAAATTGCAGGAACAAAATTTTAAGTGTCCTTAGGTTGAAATGCTTCTAATTACTCAATAAAAGCAATTTGTTCTTATTCACATCTTTGGCTTTAATTATGGTCTTACTATCCTATTTTCTTAAATTAGTTTATGCTTCTATTCTGTATAATTAATTAAAATGGGAAACACAGAAATGACTATAGGATACAATGGATTTGGTAAGAAAGTTTCTTCTTTGGTTGAAAAGTCTGTCTCTCTATAAGCTATCTTTGTACATGAACATTGAAGGAGACTTGAACATTCAAGATATAGTTTAAGCTAAGTGTTAAGCTAATTAATAAATAAATCTTAAGGAGGTGACTAATGAAACGTTCCAGTACTCACTGTATTATAGAGCTCTTCCAGTCGGGAGATGGTAAGAAAGCGATGGAGGTTCATGCCATATTCTATTAAGAGCTTCACGAAATCCACTCGATCCATCACCAAAGCATCTAACATTGCTTGTTCTAGCGAGCCAGGCTTCAGAGGGCAGAAATAAATAAGAGATATAGAGAAATTAAGAAAGTAGAAATAACTAAAGTTATTTAAAGTTAACTAAAGTCTTTAAAGTTATTTAAAGAAATAAAACTATACAGACAAAATAATCATAAAATACATTCTTACTAAGAAATGTTCAGGACCTAAGTGAAGAAATAACAAAAGGTAAACTGAAGGCATAAAAGACCTCTTGAAAAAATGTGTTCTTGGATGAGAAAACTGACTGTGGTAAAGATCTCAATGCTTCCCAAATTAATGTTTGAATTTAATGCAATTCTAATAAAAATCCAAGGTTTCTTTCCCTTCCTTCTTTTCCTTCTGCTTCTTTTCCTTTTTCTTTTTTGTTTTTTGGTAACTTGGCATGTTCCCATTTAAACTATATCCGACTTCTGGGTATAATGGCAAATTAAACACACTCATCTACTTTTACTCCTACCTAAAACCCCACTAAAATTATAGTAAAGGGTTTTTTTTGTCTTTTTGTGTTTTTTTTTTAAAGAAATGAATCCACAAGAACAAGGAGGTCAAGAGTGAAACATTTTAGAAGTTGAAAAGCAGATGGTGAAATGGTAATTGACTTAGCAGTTCCCAAAAAGCCAAAAAATGGAAGTCCCTAGAAATTGGAAAAAAAGTCAAGAACCAAACAAAATCTATGCCACAGAATTCTGGCAGCATAAATTGCCAACACTGGGACCTTCCCACTCATCTTCCCCTATGGATTTCCATAACAATAGGAACAAGGCTTTACCTTGTAAGCAGGAGATTGGAGGATTTCTTTCTGATATTGTGATGAATACAAGAGAAAATATATGAATATGCTAACACTTCAGGTTCCCCAACAAATGAGGGCAGCCAGATCACCCTACTGTGAAGCCCAAATCTACAGCCTCAGAATTTCTAATGAGCTTTCTTTCCTCCACATTTAAACAAAGAGTCCAGGACAAACAGACCAAAAAACGTCAACCAGGAGGAATCAGACAATACAGGAAGAAGAAAACTTCAGAAGAACTATCATTAATAGCTTCAAAAAAACAAAAGAAGATATTGTATTCAGGATGCTAAGACCTAGGGTCTGTCATACAGAGTGAAGTAAGTCAGAAAGAGAAGAACAAATACCTTATGCTAACGCATATATATGGAATTTAAAAACAAACGCTGGTACTGATGAACCTAGCTGCAGAGCAGGAATAAAGAGGTAGACATAGAAAATGGACTTGAGGACACGGGGTGGGAAGGCGAAGCTGGGGCGAAGTGAGAGTAGCATCGACATATATACACTACCGAATGTAAAATAGTTGGCTGGTGGGAAGCAGCAGCGTAGCACAGGGAGATCGGCTCGGTGCTCTGCAATAACCTAGAGGGGGGGGATAGGGAGGGTGGGAGGGAGGCTCAAGAGGGAGGGGATATGGGGGCATGTATATGCCTATGGCTGGTTCGCTTTGTTGTGCAACAGAAACTAACACGGTATTGAGAAGCAATTATACTCCAGTAAAGATCTATTAAAAACAAAAAAAGTACATGTACACCTTCCCTATGACCCAGCAATTCACTCGTAGAGAAATAAAAACACATGTCCACAAAAAGAAAATAAATAACTAAAAATTAAAAAAATAAAAAGACAACAAATTTGCTCTCAGGAATTAATAATATGCTACCAGAAACAAAAAGCTACATACAAGGCGTGAAAAATTAAACTTGAGGAAATCTACCGAAGAAAAGATATAGAAGATAAGAGGAAAAGATAAGATTAGAGGAGCAGTCCACAGGTCTAACATTTAAATGATAAAATTCCTGAATGAGAGCAGAGAAAACAGGGGAGGAAACTCCCCAGAAAGGAAACACATGATTGCCAAGTTGAAAGCAAGTGCCCAGTGTAATGGATATAAAGACTCATAATGACGCACATCATTGTGAAATCTCAGAACACTGGAACAAGAGAAGATTTTTTTAAACTCCCAGAGAAGAAAGAAATGGTCATAAACAAAGGATCAGAAAAGAGAACGATTTTTACTTCTCAACAGTACTGCTGGGTGCTGGAAGCTAAGCATTCAAAATTCTCTAGGAAAATGAGCTCCACCTTGAATTAAAATATATCCAAACATATAAGGCCTCAAAATTTTTATCTCCCATACTCCCTTTCTCAGGAAGTTACTGCAAGATACACATCATCAAATAAAGGAGTAAACCAAGAAAGAGGAAAACAGGGGATACAGAAAACAGGCGTTCTAACAAAGGAGGAAATCTCCAAGATGATGAAGGATGACAGCTCAGCACCAGGAATAGCAGGCAACCAGTCCAGGTTGCAGCAGGGAGGGCACAGACAGAAATGTTAAGAGCTCTCTAAAATTAATCAGAAAACAGCAATATGACTTATTATTTAGAAATATGGAGATTTATAAACGTCAGAACAGTCCAAAAATGTCAAAAGTGCTTGGCTCTAGTGATTAGCAGGGCAGGGAACTACTGTCTTTTTGGTAGCTTTTTAGTACCATTTGATGTTTTAAACAATGTTCACAAATTAGTTCAACCCCAAACTAATAGACCTATGGTCTGGTCACAATTGTAATTTTTTTTAAATGAAATGTTAACAGTGATTAGCATTAGCACTATGAGTAATATTTCTTCTTCCTGCTTTTCTCTGTTTTCACTCATTCCTATTGTGAGCATGCATTACACTTTAATGCAAAAAAATAAGATCAACTTTAAGTTTTGAATAACAATATAAAAATCTGCCCATTCAAAAAGTAAATTAAAAATCCTTCCATCTGTCTTTCCCCCGACTTCCTTTGTCAGCTTCAATTAGGCTGCAGAGCGAGAGGAAAAAATGTTTTCAGGGAGGCAAAGTAGATGAGAGAAATGTCTTAGCGATGGTGTGTACCCAGCATCAGAGATGCTACCCTACCCCCACACCCGTCCCCAAAGCAACCTATCTCTCCTCCAGTTCTCTCTTTTGTCCCTCCCTAACAAACCAACACACAACACAGGTCTTCCAAATAACTTCATCTTCATTATACCTTCCAATGTTGTCCATAAATTAGGATATGTTTCTTGGCAATGTCCATCCTGTCCCAAGCCATTGCCAGATTTAATTGTTCTGATGCTGATAAATTTGTGCCTAGGGTAAAAGAAAGGAATCACATATTCTGTTTATAATATCAACATAAAAAGCACACAGTGCCACAGAATGTGAAAAGAGGGAAGGAGGAACAACTGTAACCTTATTTAGACACTCACCCTTTAGCAGAGCTGTTAGGATTGCTAAATCAAGGTCCTGTGACTCTTCAGAATCAGCATCAAAAATGGTAATCTGTAACAGTTGAAAAACAGAAAGCCATACATTTTGGGGACTAGCAAAGAAATGCTTTCAAAAGTACCCACAAGATTTGCTCTTGAGCTAATGAATTAAGTGAAACATTCATCATTAATGTCAAAAATCACAGAGTTAAAAAAATTATTATTATTATTATTTTTTACTAATAAGAGAGAAAACTTTTAAGTAGGGTAATGGCAAATTGTACACATTCAGGGGATTAAAAAAAAACTGAAAAATTCCAAGTATCTTAGAGGAAACATGCATGAAAGAACATTACTGCATTAATTTACTATTCACGTGCTATAATGGAAAGAAACTCAGTGTCAATTCCTCATGTAAAGAAAACCATTCCTCATTTTGAAAGAATATGAAATGAGATCCTTCTGTTCACCTAGCTTTAGAAACTAAGACGTTTGCTTTTTTTTTTTTTTTTTTTTGGTACGCGGGCCTCTCGCTGTTGTGGCCTCTCCCGTTGCGGAGCACAGGCTCCAGACACGCAGGCTCAGCGGCCATGGCTCACGGGCCCAGCCGCTCCGCGGCATGTGGGATCTTCCCGGACCGGGACACGAACCCGCGTCCCCTGCATCGGCAGGCGGACTCTCAACCACTGCGCCACCAGGGAAGCCCAAGACGTTTGCTTTTTAACGAGAAATGAATCCTCAAGGATTTGTCATAAAACAAGTGAGGCAATTACAACGCACCCAGTGAGCAAGTACAATGGACAGTGAAGAAAGCCTTCACAACGTCAAAGCCTCCGGTGCATCCTGGCACGTGACTGATTTTTTTTTTTAAGACAAATAAGGACATTATTTATGATTATAAAAGGTCTTCTCCTGTTAATGAATGTATCTCAATCTTTGCAGATGAAAATATATAGTAAAGGGACCTGTTCAACAAAAAAGAGCCAAGATTGCCAAGTTCTAGCCCCAGATATGCCACTAACTAAGTCAGTCTTGGGTAAATATCTTAAAACCACTGCATCTCAGGTTCCTCACCCACAAGATGAGAGCAACCCACTAAATAATCTCTAAGGTCTCATAAAGATAGAATTCTTCTACAATTCATGCTAATAGCCCCTCGACCTAACAGCACCCCCCATGTGCCTGGATAAAATCAACCTCAACTGTGCAGGAGTGGAGAACCTTTCTGTAACATGCAAACCCTTAGCTGCCTTCTCTAGTTCCCTCTTGATTATTACACTGCTCCTTGGTTACTCTCCTTGATGACAGGAGGAGACAAATATAAGGGTGATCCCTTTAATATATCCTTTTCTTAACCTACTGACTATTGTGGGGAATATAAAATGTAATAGACCATGCACAAGATTTCAACTCTGAGCTCCAGTTTCAGTTCTACTATTTCATAACTGCATGACTCTGGGCAAATCACTTAAATTCTCTAGGCTTCAGCTACGTTATCTCTGAAACTGAAATAAACAATCACTGCCATATTGAACTCACTCATGGGGCTATTTCACATGAAAAAATATACTGGAAAGCACACCATTAATTGCAGACATGGCTGTTATTTTCATTGTTACTAGGTCAACCAAAATCCCAAAGGGTTTTTCACATCTATTTAGCCATGCTTAGTCTAGACTGAACTTGTTCAATCGGTTTTTTGGGGGAAGGTGCTTTAATATTACCAAAATCTTGTATGATTTGGTCCAGCCTTCAAATTCTGGAAAGATCGCTATGTTATGACATATCTGCATATTTAATGTAACTGTCAGCAACATACTATCCAAATCACTGATAAAAATTTTGATCAAAGTACCCTAAAACACTAAAATCTTTTCCTTAATCTATATTGTGTTCATAGCCCAAAGTTCGTGGCCTCTATTTTTCACCTGAGAGTTTCACATATTTCCATTGTCCAGTGCATCCCCAAAGATCTCCTATAGGACATACTGAGGATACTGTGATAGAGTCATCTAAGGCAGCAGACTTGAGTTTATTTAAGACATGGAGCTGTTCCTTTACCCTCTGAAAATATTTACATGTAATTTTCACTAAATTCAATCACTTTTCTGTAATACTGTTATATTGTCTAAGTGCTTTTTCCCAGGTACGGTCAGGAATATGAAGCATGGTTGGAGGGCGGGAGGAAACAAGAAGTCACGTTTACTCAACTTAAAGGCCAAGTTCTGTAGAGCTATATATAATCAAGTAAGAAATGAAAAAAAAAATTTGTGAAAATAAATATCACAATTGTTGAACATGAGCGTTTTTTAAGTCAGTTGAGTCATCAACTCATCATACTCACAGAATCCCTGTGCACCATACACTCCATCAGAATTTGAAAAAGGTGCTTGGACTGTTTAAGACTAAAGTTGAAAGTGTTCTGAATCATGCAGATGATCTCCTCCTTCACCTGAGGACGCAGGGTCCTGGGAGAGAGAAATGGTCATGACTTGACACAGTGCAGAGAAGGGGACAAGCCAGAAACATCAGCACAAGTACGACATCCCTATGTCTGTCCCACGTGATGGAGAAGGTTTCTATGGACAGTACTGCCAAGAGATAAATGAATGGGAAGGAAAGTGAAGCAGCAGCACCAGGAGAAGGCTGAATTGAAAGAGAGAATGGACTGATCTGCCATGCTCCTGGGAAGAATGCACGTGGGACAGGGTTCTCGAGCTGACAGATTTCCAAGGGGCTGTGAATCTCCAGAAATTACGGGCATAATATACTTAAAGAATCTGACACTGCAAAACAAAAGAGAGAGGTGTAATAGAAGAGGAAGCGGGTACGGGGTGGAAGCAGGGCTGAAAGGGGAAAGAAACTTAAGAGAAGAGTTGTCAGAGAGAAATTATAAGCAGTGAATGAATATTTATTAAGTAAATGAGTGGGGTCCACATTTCAGTTTGTACGCACTGTATTTACTCACCTGGCAGAAATACCACGCTTTCGAAATTGGAAGAATCACAATGTGTATAGGGATGGACAGAGAACCCACTAAATAATCTCTAAGGTCTCATAAAGATAGAATTTCAACTTGTTTGAAACTCCTTGTTTAAAAAGGAAAAAGAGTCAAAACTTCAACTAAGTACAACATATGCGACAAAAATGTCAGGATGTTGATTTCCCCAATTTCTGCTATTTTTACTAACAGCAATTGAATTTAAAGGTGATCTGGGGCCACAGTGGTCTCCTCCCTCACTCTCCCTGGAAATCCTTTTTCCCTAAGCTCAGACAGGGCTCAAGGTCCTTGTTAGAGGCCAGCCATTCTTCAGCTAAGCTAATAGCAATTTGCATCACTGGAGGGCACTCTGGTGTTGCTTAATAAATACAAAAACCACTGAAAAATGAATTCCAGTCTCAACCTCTGTCCTCTAAGATATCCAGAGAATTCCAGTCTCTGTCCTCTAAGGATATCCAGCCTACATGAAAGCAGAAATTAAAGAACTAAAATGGAAGAATAAAGAGCATACTTTCAGAAATGAAGACTCAACAACTCACCCTTCATCTGCAAAGTGTTTGTGGGTGAAGGCCAGGAGGTCGGCAGCCCTGCCTGTGCCTTCACACACCACCACTGGATCTTTGTCTTTCACAGTCTCCCACACTGAGAGGATGACATTGGGACCACCTTCCACCACCAGCCCCACCACAGGCACTCCTTGTCTTGAGCCTATTTCAGATGACAAACAATATCAAACTGTTACAAAGGAACCCCATCAGCAATTCTGATTACCAGACACAAGTCTTTCAATTACCACATACATTTGTTACTTGCACTAGCCATTCTCTCTTCTTTGACTCAGGCTTGCTTAGTTCAAGGCCAAGCCAGAAGCTTGGACTTTAAATAAAAGTAACACAAATATGGTGAGAGCATCTTCTCCCAGTTAAAAAGTTACCTCAAGGCTTTTGGTAATTAAAAAATAAGTAGTAGTCTTCAAGAAACTAACTTTTTATCTTGGAATTTTCAAACATATCTAAAAGAAAACAGGATGATATAATGGATCCCAATGTATCCATCACTCATCTCCAAAAATAATCAAACTTTTGCCAGTTCAATCAACTTTGAATAGTGGTTATTTCTAAGAATAAGATGGGATGGGTAAACCTCAAAGACTTTTATATTTCAATTTATTCCATTTTTCACTATTCGGTTTTCTTATAAGACTACATATTACTTTATTAAAGTGAGGAAGACAATAAAAAAGGAAAGACCGTGGAGTCATTCTTTTTAAAAAGATACTAAGTGAACAAAAGTTACAGAATGATATGCCCAGTACGATCCTATTTAAAATCCTATTTAAAATTTTAAAACCATATATATGGGGATATATTTTATATATACATATGCACATATCTATAACATGTTCCATAAATAACCAGAAAACTCTGGAAGGATATATATCAAATTATTAATAGTAAAGAAGAGAGGGGAAGATTTGGGGAAATGCTGACTGTTTATTCTATAGATTTATTACTTGATTTAATTTTTACACAACATGTGTATTGATATATTTAAATCAATTTTTTTTTTCCCCAAGAGAAGGAAAATTGGCAGGCAACACCATGCTCGCACCTGAGAGACACTGGACTTTACTCTGAGCCCCATGTTCTACAGCGCCCTCCTCTGGCCATGTCCTTCCCCTCACAGTGAGGAGTCTATAGGGTCAAGGTCCAAGGAAAGCCTGTGCTCCCTCTCCTACTTACTAGATTGCCCAGGACCCCAAAATTCTTGCTTCCAGGGGCTGCTTGAACCTCTGCCCCAGGAATATACTTGTCAAAGTCAGAGGCAGCTTTGGGGAGTAGGAGAGAAGTGGATAGAGCTTGGACATATAGGCTAGGGTGTCCAGCTGACGTGTGTGAAGCCTGGACATCGTGAGATTGAGCCAAAGGTGGGAAGAGAAGCAGAGAGTGACCTGTAGGCCAGGGGCCAAGGTGCTAGTTCTGTTTCTTCTCCACGTTCTGGCTCAGTACTCCCAAAAATCCAGGACTCTGACCTCAAACCTGGCCTTCCTGCTACATGTACAAAAGTAAAAGGATTGAACATTATTCTCTTGTTATTTTTGGTTAGCTTGATTTAAAGCTTTTAAATATTTAAACAAATAGTATGTGGGTTTCCATGTGTAACCTTTGTCCTGACTCCACAGATGTTAAGGGTGGGCCTCGTAGCAGGCATCCAAATATCTCATTCAGTCTATTTAACGGCTTTGACATTATACTTCTTTCCTATTCCACATATCTCCACTTCCTTATTATTTTCTCCCTATCACTAAAAATCGGACGTAAGATACACCATTTGATAGTCATAGGGTTCTTTTAACAACATTGTCCTGTAAAAGCTAAATGAAATGGTGACGATGGCTTATTAAGGCATAAAAGTAATAGAAGAAAATTTAGATGAAAATGCCATTAATTATAGAATTACTGAAACGGATGGAAAAAACAATTTTTAAAGAGAATCTCATATCCTATATAATGATATACTATGCAGTCATTAAATATGTGCTCAGATATGCTTACTGATATGGAAATACATCCATGTTTAGTGGAAGAGGAGGGAAGGCTACAAAAGATATTATATGATCCCAGTGTTCATTTTTAAATGTTGCTCTGTGTGTAAATAGAAAATTTCTGAAAGCATACAGGTGAAAAAGTTAACAATGGTTATTTTTTATAGTAAGATTACAGAAAGCTATCTCTTCCTTCTATGTTTTCTTTCTTTATCTGAATATGAGAGTATGTAACACTTTTATCATCAGAAAAAGAAATCAGTAAGGGTATTCTGCAGGAGAGGGGAAAATAATTAAATTTCTGTTAGATACATCTTTTTTAAAGCAATAACTAATCCTCACAAAAATAAATATATTTATGATTGTTTTCTACAAAAAGGATCTTACTGATGCTACTAATTAAATTTGTTTAAAAAAAATCGTGAAGTTCTTTGCTGACAAATCTCATGAGAGAGCTGCCTCTACTCCTGGCTCCCAGTTTAGGCAGGAATATAACATTACAGCTCCAATGAAAGGCTCTTAGAATAGGCATCCCAGGAAAGGGCTCTCTTCTCCACCAAGACTTGGATTACGAAGACATACAGAGCTGATCCTATTCTTTCCATCCTCAGAGGCTTACAGAACAAGAACTGACATTGGCCACATTTCAAAGGGATTTCTACAGCAATTTTATGAAGGCATCCTTTTTTTTTTCTTATTTTTGGTAATTGCTTTCTGCGAACATCAAGGATTTGCCAGGGACTCCAAGAAGCCCGGTTGAAAAGAAATGAAAGAAATCAAGAAAATATTTAATTATTGTCATTCCATCCAAGTAAATCCATTTATAACCACATCAAAGACAAACACAAATATGGCAGAAAGCCTCCCTAGTGAGCACAGGAGGTATGAAGATCAGCTTTGATACCTAAGAATTTTGGGCTTGTTGGGGTCTGTTTTCATTTGTCTTTCCTTTCTCTCTTTTATTCTTCCTTTCTTCTTTCCTTCCATCCTCCCTTCCTTTCTTTCTTTCTTGTGTGTGGGCATGCATGCGTGTGTGTATGTGTGTGCGTGTGTGTAAGTGGTTTATTGTTTTTGCTGTTTTCCTGTCAGTTCTCCATAGAATAATAAATATTACCAATCCACTGAAATTGACTCCACATTCTCTCTCCACGGACAGCAAAACCCTCCCAATAAATCCTAAATTTTAAGGACTTTGAAAGTAGAAATGTAGAATGGCATATGGCGATATGCAAGCTCGGGGCTCTTTTCATTCATCAGGGCTGTTTTCACAAACGGAGAAGCAGCAGTAATTAAGAAAGACTAAGAAAGACTTTGCTCTCCTGGGACACACATAATAGCGCTGCACAGAATCCCTGAGCACAGGTGGTGAGCCCAGGTCATCAAAGGCAACAGGACATTTCAGGTAACTGGCATTTCAGAGCCCTGCAGGGCCCTCACTTCAGGGACTCTCCTTCAGGGCAATCTCTGACCTGCCCTCCTTCTCCACTCCTCTGTGGGTGTCCCTCCCCACTAGCCACCCCCACCCTGTAGAGGACCACATACCTGCTCCTCTCTCCCCCTTCCTGACCTAAATAAGCCTCCAAACTTCATTCACACTAAGCTCTAAATGACTGGCAACAATTCCCAGAGTCCCTCTCTCTACCCCCACCCCAACCAGCAGACGACCCCCTGTACCAAAGGAGAATAAAAGGAAAGAAAGAAACACATTTGTTGAGGACATGTTATGTACCCAATACTATTCTGAGCACACCTAACATATTTTATCTCCTCTAATTCTCACAACAAAAGGTACAGGTAGACAGTTTCTTCTGTCTTGTATCAAGAGAACAATTTGACAGATGTTAATTTCATTGCCCAAGGTCACAGGCAATAAATAGGGCTTTGATCCATCCGACCTCACTACATCTGCTGCTTCAGGGAATCTGGGCCAAAAACTCAAAGGATGTTCAGCATTTTCCAGCCCAAAGTCAAAGGTTTGAAGAAGATCGAGCCTCCTGAGAATCTTCCTATTCCCTGGCATCTCCGCTTAAAGGGCAGGAGTAGTCTGCGGAAGATTTAACTCACCAAAAGAGCCAGGGGCCACCTTCCGTTGCCCTGGAGGCAGAGTCTCCATTTCTCCAGGCAGCATCCAGCCCTCTTCCTCCCTTTAAGGATTCCCACCTCTCCACCCAAGGACACTCACTGATTTTGCCCCCCACTCCTCCTCCTTAGGCACTACCAAAGCACCACTGCCAGCATGCCACAGCAAACCTTCAAAGGTCTCTATCTCTAAAAGTCCTGATTTCAACCCCTTCCCTGACTGAAGCCGCCACACCCACCTAGAAATGTCATCTTCCCTGACTATCAAGGCTCATAGCCCGCTCTTCTCAGGCTAGTCTCTTCTCGGCTTTTCAGCCATCCACATTCCCAAATCAATTCTTTCTCTACTTTTCCCCTCTATCCATCCAAGCCTAAGGACTCCCAGAGACTCTGCTAAAGTCTCCACTCTGACACCTCCCCTCTGCTGTCCCACAAGATCCCTTCCTCTCTTCTGTCACCCACAATTTCATATCCTGCTTTCTTCTCACTGAGGGTTCACAGGTGTTAACTTAAGGCATGGGCCGGCTTGGACCTCTCTACCCTGTACAGATGGCAATGGAGCACTTTGCTCCACAGCAAGGCCCCCAGCCAGGACCTGTTGGTTGAGCCCCTGTGGTACTCACGGCTGTGTATTTTCTGCAGAGAGAGGTACTTTTCCAGGTTCCTCCTGAGCTTCATCTCATTGCCATACTTGCCCACGGTGCCATCATCGGACAGGATGAAGTGGGAGTGCATGCAGTTGAGTGTGGTGAGTTTGCTGAGGGGGTTGCCCAGAGTCTGGTACAGGCACACCACCTGCGAGACAGCGAGGACAAGAGACGGTCAGAGCTTGAGATCCTTCCCAGGCCGACTGCTCCAAAGGCCTGTCTATGTACTACAGAGTTCCTGTCCAGGTCAAAAAGTGGTACTTGCTACCAAGAGCAGTGCTTCTCAAGCTATCTGCGGTGAAGAATCAATTTCAGTTTTCTTATTTCTTATTTTTTTATGGACAGATAGGTAGTCCCCTAACGCATGACTAGTATGCGGCTTGTACTACACGAGACTCACAAGTTCAACAACACTCGCACACACTGCAAGATAAGCACGCTCACCATATGCCTGGATGTCACAGCACCGTCACGTGGCTAAAAATGGTTCCATATATTTATTTTCAATTTCTGTACTTACCTTGTCTCAGATCATTAAAAAACAGTTCAAGGATCTGCACTGGTACACAGACTGCATCACTATCCAGAAACTATGCCTTTTAATAGAGCTATTCCAGAATAATATTTGGACACTGATTATTTTTTCTCGTATTCCAAATGAAGTGAAAAGTAAATGGAGATGCATTCATTCATTCAATATAAAATATCCAGATCTTTATTAATATTTGCTGATTCTTCCATAAGCTACTCCAATTCTCATTTGTTTTTAGAGAGGAGAGAACAGTACGGTCATTGGTACCTGTGGGGGATTAGTTCCAGGACCACTCGCAGATACCACAATCCACGGATGCTCTAGTCCCTTACATAAAATGGCGCAGTACAGTCGGCCCTCAGTATCCCCTGGATCCGCGGTCGGCTGAATCCTTAGGATCCACTGTCAGTTGACTCCTCAGATGCGGAATCCACAAATAGGGAAGGCCAACTGTGTTTGGAGTCAAAGGGCCCAAGTTTAAGGCTAGGCTCTTCTACCTTCTAACTTTAACTCTGGGTAACACCTGCTTCCTTTCTCAGGCTTATTTTCCTCATGTATAAGTGATGATAATAATTCCTATAGCAGAGGGTTGCTGTGAGGCTTTAAAGAAATAATGGGGGCTTCCCTGGTGGTGCAGTGGTTAAGAATCTGCCTGCCAATGCAGGGGACACGGGTTTAAGCTCTGGTCTGGGAAGATCCCACATGCCGTGGAGCAACTAAGCCCGTGCGCCACAACTACTGAGCCTGCGCTCTAGAGCCCGTGCGCCACAACTACTGAGCCTGCGCTCTAGAGCCCGTGAGCCACAACTACTGAAGCCTGCACACCTAGAGCCCGTGCTCCGCACGGGTGGCTCTAAAGCCACTGCAATGAGAAGCCCATGCACGGCAACAAAGAGTAGCCCCCACTCGCCACAACTAGAGAAAGTCCGCGTGCAGCAACAAAGGCCCAACACAGCCAAAAAAAAAAAAAGAAAGAAATTTTTTTAAAAAAGAATAATGGATGTAAAAAGCACTACAAACGTTACAAACATTAGTATTTAAAAGTTACCTTTATAATCCCTAAGCATGACACTGAGGCCAGAAACCAAAAAGAAAATGATTGATAGATTTAACACATATTTTTTACACATGGAAAGATGTTCATAAATGATACAAATTAAAATCTGGGAAATGCAGCACACATGGCAAACAAAAATGTTAATAGAATGAATTATAATACAAAAGGTCTTTCAAAATATAAAAACTATGCTTAAAAATGCATAAAAACCACATGGAAAGATGTTGAACCTCACTAGTAATCAGAGAAATGTACATAAGAAAAATTAGGTGTTATTTTATACCTATCAGAATGGCAAAGTTTAATAAAACCCAGAATACCCGAAGCTGGAAATGGTACAGGGAAATGGGCACCCTCATACCCTGTTGGTAGGAATGTAAATTGTTACCACCTTTCTGGAAGACAATTAGTCACATTTTAAAAGTTACATACCAACTGGTCCAAACATTCTACTTTGAGAATAACTTCTAAGGAAATAAGTGTTTTCAGCTAGTTTCAAAAATATATGTGTCTTATCACAACATTAATATCATTTTTTGTAAAAGTTAAAAATAGAAAACATAAATGGACAATAAGAGGGACGGTTAAATAAATTATGGTACTTTAGTACAATAGAACTTAATCAGGCATGGAAAATAAAAATGCACCCTTGGCTCTCAGAATGTGGTCTCTTAATACTATTTCCCACTAAAAGCAACCAGCCATTTCTCTAGGAGCAAAAATTATATATAATGAGCCAAGAACATTTTTTTTCATACTAAAACACAAGGAAGCAATGATAAATGACTAGAATTGTGTTAAAAGGACTCAGGAGACAACTTGAAAGGCTCCACTGGCCACAATGGGACAATATGAGCATGATAAAGAATAATAACTATATTAGAATAATGGATTAAAACATACCAAACATGTTTAACTTCATGAATCAGAAAAAAAAAAAAAAAAAAACAACTCACTGTTCACCTTGGGGGATGGTAGATAACCAACTCAATGCTTTGAAAACTGGTAAATAAAGAAAAAGAATCAAATATTTATTCTACTGTTTCCCATACACTGTACCACAAGGTAAACCAAGCAATTGAGGAGAAAATGTTTCTTTTTATAGAGTATTTAAGCTAATAAATGAAGAAAGAACACTATAATTAAATATTAGCATTTTTGCAACCCTGATGAAATAATAAATCTAGGCAATGACATCATAAAAAGAGAGAGGATGTTATGTCACAAGGGAAGGACACATCTCCTCCTAGGGCATAAACCTGTACAGAAAGAACCTGAATCTGATCATACCTTTGGATCAAACTACCAATTTACAAGAAAGACAAAAGACAGAGAAATAGGCTAAATGCTGCTACAAGAGCTTAAATCTGCAAAATCCAAACTGTGGGAAACTCTTTAGGAATGACCCAGTTTCTTCAACAAATACATTGAAACAAACAAACAGAAAACAAAAAAGGAGATGGTGGGAAAATCCAGAGATCAAAAGCGACTCAAGGAAAAAAACTAAGTGACCGAAGAGACAAATCAACCCATCACAATGTAGGGAAATTTTTTGGATAATGAAATCAAACAACTGAAAAATTGAGACAATCAGAAACTTGAACACAGACTATTTGATGATATTCAGAAATTATTGTTAATTTTTTAGGTACGAATATGGCAATGTGGTTATATTTTTTAATTGTCCATATACTTTAGAAATAACTACTAAAATATTTACCAATGAAATTATTTGATGTCTGGAATTTCCTTCAAAATAATGGAGGGAGGAGATGGAGAATGGATGAGGGACTAACCTAAACAAAATTGGCTATGAGTTCATAACCGTTGAAATCGGGAGAAGGGTATGAAGGAGATGATTATTCTAATCTCTCTACTCTTTAATGTGTTCGAAATTTTCCAAAATGAAAGTTAAAACAAACCATAAGCATGTCTATATTAACTGACATAGAGAATTAATTATGTTAAATAGTTAAGCTGAAAAACAGATTCACAACAATAGGTTTCTGTTGTTACTTTTTTAACACACAAACTTTTTTTACTATACATACGTACGCACACATAGAAAAAAATTCTGGTATGATACACACCAAAATATTAACAGTGGTTATCTTTCTTCTTCATACCTTTTGTAACACGTGAGATACCTACCAAAAATATGCATTAGTCTTATAAACAAACTTAGACAAGTCCGTCCCTTTAGAACCATTCTGGCTACTGTGTTGGGATCAGACCTTAATAAGAGACATGGATGAGAGTAGGGTAGGCTATTACAATCATCCAGGTAACAGAAAATAGTGGCTTAAACCTGCTCAGTAACAGTGGAGGTAATAAGAAGAGGTCAGATTCCAGATAGATATATATTTTTTTAAAATAAATTTATTTATTTTTATTTTTGGCTGTGTTAGGCCTTTGTTGCTGCGTGTGGACTTTCTCTAGTTGCAGTGAGCAGGGCTACTCTTCGTTGCGGTGTGCGGGCTTCTCATTGTGGTGGCTTTTCTTGTTGCGGAGCACGGGCTCTAGGCGCGTGGGCTTCAGTAATTGTGGCACACAGGCTCAGTAGTTGTGGCTCATGGGCTCTAGAGCGCAGGCTCAGTAGTTGTGGCGCACGGGCTTAGCTGCTCCACGGCATGTGTGATCCTCCCAGACTAGTGCTTGAACCCGTGTCCCCTGCATTGGCAGGTGTATTCTTAACCACTGAGCCACCAGCGAAGCTCCCAGATATATTTTTAAAGTGAAGCTAAGATGATAATTTACTGGTGGATCGGGTTTGAGGCACAAGACGGAGATCATTCCAGGATAAGTTCAGGTTTTGGCTTGAGAACTGCAGGACAAGATTGTCACTTTCTAAGATAGGGTAAGGAAGGCAGCAGGAAGTCAGGAGTTTATTTGGGGTATATTACATTCAAGATAGACATATATATCCAGATATAGTGCTAAGCTGGCAACTGGATACATGTTTATCTCCTTCTGTTGTGAAAGGATTGTCTACTTACATCTTTTCCAATAAGATCTTTCCGGTTCTCAATGACACCCCAAGGAGGGATTCCAACTGTCCAGATTTTTCTCAAGGACTGGGAGGAATGGGCTTTCAGGGCATCCCCAACATGTTTGGACACACCTATGAACAATCAGTTTAGAAGTCAAACTTTAACTCACAAATCATGCAAAACACTGCGACTGCCGGAAAGAGACAAGTAGACAAGCATATGCAAAAGACCGTTATCAGGGAAAGTTGCTGGCACAGTGGAATTAATTTCTGATACTTTGACTTGCTCTACTCCCTCTTGACACCTCCTTCTCCTATCACTAACCTTTCTACCTGAACAATTCTCCTCTCCCTTTGAGAAATTTCTGCTTACAACCTCAGTTCTGCCCCTATTCTTGCCTGACCAGAACATCCTGTAAACCCACCCCTGACATCATGAATGTTCTAAGTATTTTTTTCTTTAACCTTCTTGACTGTCCCAGTAAAACATCCTGAAGATCCCTGCTTCATTGAGGCAAATTAATTTAACAGCTTTATATTCATAAATATTCCAGAACTAATATATTAGTGTTTGCCTTTCTGGGACTAATAATAACAACAATAATAGCCAGCACTTACTGAACTCTTGACTACACACCAGGTGCTTTTTTAAGTTTTACACGCATTTACACTTTAAGTAGGAATTTTTTAAGTCTATTTTATAGGCAAAAATTGAGGCACAAGGAAGTTAAATAATTTGCCCAAGGTTATAGAGCTGGTAGTTTGTACAGTCTGGATTCCAATCCAGGATCTGACTTTTCTTTTTTCAACAGACTTTACTTTTTTTTTTAATTTAATTTTATTATTTTCTATACAGCAGGTTCTCATTAGTTATCTATTTTATACACATCAGCGTATACATGTCAATCCCAATCACCCAGTTCATCCCACCACCACCACCACCCCTGCCCCGCCGCTTTCCCCCCGTGGTGTCCCTAAGTTTGTTCTCTACATCTGTGTCTCTATTTCTGCCCTGCAAACTGGTTCATCTGTACCATTTTTCTAGGTTCCACGTGTATGCGTTAATATATGATATTTGTTTTTCTCTTTCTGACTTACTTCACTCTGTATGACAGTCTCTAGATCCATCCACGTCTCTACAAATGGCCCAATTTTGAATGGATAAAGAAGATGTGGCACATATAAACAATGGAATATTAGCCATAAAAAGGAATGAAAATAGACTTTACTTTTTTAGAGCAGTTTTAGATTCACAGCAAAATTGAGCCAAAGGTACAGAGATTTCCCATATACCCTCTTCCCTACACACTTACAACCTCCCCACTGTCAACATCCCCTACCAAAGTGGAACATTTGTACAACTGATGAACCTACACTGACACATCATAATCATCCGAAGTCCACAGTTTACATTACATTAGAGTTCACTCTTGATGTTGTACATTCTATGGGTTTGGACAAATGTATAATAACATGTGTGCACCATTAAAGCATCATACAGAAGAGTTTCCCTGCCCTAAAAGTCCTCTGTACTCTGTCTATTCATCCCTCATTCCCCCAATCCTTGATAACCACTGATCTTTTTATTATCTCTATAATTTTGCCTTTTCCAGAATGTCATATAGTTGGAATTATGCAATATGTAGCCTTTTGAGATTGGCTTAATCTGCCTTTTACCAGAAACAGAGTCACAGACATAGAGAACAAACTTATGGTTACCAAGGGGGGAGGTGGTGGGTAGGATGAATTGGGAGATTGGGACTGACATACATACACCACTATGTATAAAATAGAAAACTGATGAGAACTTACTGTATAGCACAGGGAACTCTACTCAATGCTCTGTGGCAACCTAGATGGGAAGGAAAGCTAAAATAGAGTGGATATATATATATATATATATACATATGACTGATTCACTTTGCTTTACAGCAAGAAACCAACACAACATTGTAAAGTGACTCTACTCCAATAAAAATTAATTTTTAAAAAATCTGCCTTTTAATCACAAACACTACATTACACCACTTACTCTTTCTATGTACAGTCTGACTCTGTATGTGTCATTAGCACAGGAAAAAAAAAAAAAGCCCTGCATATTGCATGCATCTAATGCATAGCACCTAAATCATTTCCTGCTCTCTGGAATCCTCCCCTCCAGCTATCTTTTGCACTTTTCCCAGTCATTTTCTAAAATTGGGGTTCTGGACCACAGAACACACATCAATACCAATAGAGATTCAGATCCATAGGTTTGGCACGCGTTACCAGCACGTGGTGGTGATCGTTAGTCAGCAGCCCACATGTGATCTTAATACATATTATCTGCTAAGACTCTCTGTAAAACCAGATCTGACAATATCATTCCCTATTCATTCTTCTGTTCAAAATCCTTTGAGGGCTCTCTGCTACATAGAGAATAAAACCTCAGCCCAAATAACATGGCACCCAATCTGGCTCCAGTCTCCCTTGCTGCCCCTGTCCTCTGCCACATGGCACATCCAGCTAGCAGCCTTATCACCTCTTTCTACACATACCTTAGTCTCCAGCTGTGTACCTTGCCCTGAACTGCCACCTCTGCCTAGAATGCTTTTTCCTACCCTTCTCTCAAGGCCAACATTAAGTGCTATATCCTTCACCAAGCTTTCTTCTCAGGTTCCCTCAGTTGGAACCGGAATTTGTTTTCCTCTTCCTCTTCCTTTTACTCCCAAACACTTTCTTTGTATCTCAACTATGACCCATTCAGCATCGATTTTTGGTTAGTTGCTTACTCTCTGTTTGTTACAGTCACCCACCTCATCACTAAACCCGGGGTCCATATCTTACTCATCTTTCACCCACAGCATCTATCCAAATGCTTTATACACAATAGATTCTTAAAAGCTTCTGGCATTCAATTTAAATAAATGTAAAAAATTCATGCCAAATAATATTCAACTACAGCTGAGAAGCATCTCAAGCATAGGGTGAAGCTGGTAAGCAAAGCTTCTCAAATTTAAATGTGTGTAAGAATCACCTGGGGATGTCATCAAAATGCAGATTCTGATCCCACCGGTCTGAGGAGCCCGATATCTGCATTCCCAACAAGCTCCTAGGTGATGCTGATGTTGCTGGTCCAGGGACCACATCTTGAGTAGTCAGGACCTAAGGAGCTGAGGCTGAATCAGGTCAGACCCTGATTATTGTTTAAGGAAGCTCCAAGTATACCTCATTTCTCATTTCTTTTGTTCATATGAACTATTTCAATAGTCTTCACACTATTATATTTGTGTTCTTTAACTGGCCCTAATCTAAAATATTTTTTTCTTAAAAAAGCAATAAGTAAAATAAAGCATGTAACACAATTAGTTATTCAAAGAAAAAAACCATGCCCAAGTTCACCTTTTTCTTAACTCTACAAAACTTCCCCATCCACTCTCTTTTTTTTACTGGAAATAAAATAAGTACTACACATTGGACTTAGAACTCTGCAACCTTTGCTTTTTTCTATGAATGTGAAACAGTAATTATCTCAATGAAATGTACCAGAGAAACTACCAGGTTACCCATTAGTGACAAGACGAATCCCTTGGTTTTATTTTTATTTTGTTTTTTCAATCACTTGCTTCCTTCATTCCTTTTTAATCAAAAGAAATTATTCATTACATTAGTACCTGTTGCTCAGTTCTTAGACATACGTATAGGCCCTAGCCTCTACCTCACAATCAGGTAGACTCATCCTAAACTAACCTATAAGGCAAAATATAAACGTGCTACAAGTGCTACAGGCAATAAACGCTATAGAAATTAAGAAACAAGAGCGAGTTGAGATAGAGAATGCTTCCTGGGTATGTTGGCATCTAATGTAGATCCTAAAGGTCAAGCAGAACTTAATAGGAAACATTGGCTAGGATATCCCAAATCAAAAGAGGAAGAAGTAAAGGGAAGATGGAAAGCCACAGGTGTGATATTGTGACTTATAATAATATATATTTGGTCTGTTAGTGACACAGAGCTCCTTAAAACCTTGGAATTTCCTAAGTGGTGACAGTGACAGAGGGGCCTTCTGTTATGTTAATGAGGCAACTTTTGGACCTACTGATGGGGGCTGGTTGCCAAGGGAACCAACCAACCACGTGACTAGAGGGCAGGAAATTTCAGTCTCACCCTCAACCATTGGGGAGGGGAGAGGAACTGGAGATTGAGTTCAATTATCAATAGCCAATGACTTAATCAATCGTGCCCATGTAATGAGGCCTCCATAAAAAAAAAAAAAAGAAAAGAAACAGGGTTCGGAGAGCTTCCAAGTGGGTAAACACATGGAAATGGGAGGAGGGCATGAAAGTTCCGTGCCCCTTCCCACATGCCTTGCCCCATGCATCTCTTCAATCTACCTGTTCCTGAGTTACATCCTTTTATAATAAACTGGTAATCTAGTGAATAAACTGGTTTCCTGCATTCTGTGAGCTGCTCTAGCAAATTCATCAAACCCAAGGAGGGGATGGTGGGAACCTCTGATTTATAGCCAGCCAGTCAGAAGCACGGGTAACACCCTGGACTTGAGACTGACATCTGAAGTGGGGACAGTCTTGTGGGACTGAGCCCTTAACCTGTGGAATCCGTCGCTATTTCCTGGTAGACAGTAATTCAGAATTGAGCTGAACTGTAAGACACTCAGCTGGTGCTGGAGAACTGTGGTGTGTTGGGAAAGAACCCACACATGAGAACTGGTGTCAGAACTGTAACATATCAGCAACAGATTAGTAAGAGAGGAGTTTGTGAAGTCAGTAATCCTCAACCCCGGCTGCACATCAGATACGCTTCAGAAGCTTCACCCTGAAAAACTCTAATTAATCTGGGGTAGAACTTGCGCATGTGTATTTTTGCAAAGCCCCCAGATGATTCTCCAACATGCATACAGTTCATAAGCACTGATGCAAAAGAGTAGGGTTAGAGGTTCAGGGGCTACTAAATGAAGTTCTTGAATGTCAGATTTCAAAAAGTATGAAAGAGTCAGTGACAGAAGCAAGTGCCAGTTATGTAGTTAATTATCTCCTCATGCCCCATACACTCAATGCAGTTGTTGCACATGTCACTGGTTTCCAATTCCTGAGAACCTGACCATGGTGAGTTTAGCTCACGTCTATGCCCACACACTACCTCACCACAGTCCAAAGCTCATGAAAACCTATTTTCTTTGCCATACGTTTACCCAAAGTTATATTAAAATAGCATATTTTAACAATGGTAAAAATACATTCCAGGAAAGGTCTAGGATTCTTCTGCGTTTCTTTTCCAGTCACTACTCTTGCAGTCTTTCTCACGCTACCACATCTCCTGGGAGCACGGCAGAGCAGAGGTTAGGTGCTATACTGCCTGATTCACAGTTAAAAAGAAGGAATTAAAAAAAAAAAAAAACCAGACTGAAACAGGGAATGTGCCTTACCGGTATTAATGCCTTCAGTTATTATCCATGCTCCCGTTGTCTCTGCAGCTTTGACCAAACCTTGGCTGAAGATCTCTTTAAGTTTGGAAGGCATCTTGAAGTTCTGGATGCCCCCGTGGACAGAGATCACCAGCTTTGGCAGTTCCATCTTCCACTCTTTCAACATTAAATGTAATAGATGATCCAACTTTGTGTCATAAGAAGTTCTAATATACTGCAAGATATGCATATACACATATACATAAAATAGTGGAAAATACCTGCCATGTCGCAGTAAGCACACAGCAGGGCAACTGAAATGCCAAAACTTGAAAGAAAATGTCTAGGATCTCTTTAAAAGTTCATCTTCATATAATGGAAATATTTACTTTGAAAAGATCCCACACCCCCTTTAAGTTCCTTCTGAGAATTACAAGTCACCATAGGAAGGCTTCCTCTGGTTTTCAGGGTTAGTCTACCAATGTTCTCTGGAAGGTCTGAGGTAAGGCAGAAATACTTCAAACTGGCAAAAATCACTACGCCAGAAAACCCATTTAAAAAAAGTTTCAGAAATAAGTGAAATGAGGTTTTCTCATAAATGCTATGGCTTTTAATTTACTGGACCATTTCACATATTTTCATAATTTAAATTAAGATCCAGAAGCATGTTCATCTATTTTAAATTTTACATTCTAACCATTTCCTATATATATCATCTCTCTAAAAACTTCTTTTCCAAAATAAATACTTTTCATAAGAGAGTCAATGTAACCAAAAGAAAAGACGGAAATCAGGCAGCTCCAGAATCATTTTGCATTTTGCCCAAGATTATAGTGTATGGCTGGCTTTCTTTTCCCAGCCAATGCAGCCACATACAGACTGGTAAAATCATATTGAGATGAGTGTGAGCCAACCAACAGCAAGAATAAGTCGGATTTATAGGATAAGGACCATAGGAAACCATGAGTTTATAAAACTATAGCAAAAATAACCACAGGTAGAGATCGCCACAGATATGCAAATAGGAATTACCACATTGTCCTCCAGAATGTGATAGTGATTTAACACAATTGTGTTCATCTCTGAAATTCTTAAAACATAATCCCTTTATTTCATAATTAAAATATTAGAATTTCTGACATGAGGATGGTGCAGCCATCACAGGATGTAGTAGAAAGAATCTGAGGGTAACTAGGATTCAGTTTACAAGTGAGAAAACTGAGTTGCCACGGCTTTATCACATATTCAAAGAGTAGGAAAAATACAAGTTGACCTTTGTGAAAGGGTTCACGTTGCCTCGAATGATGAATAAGGGCAGAGGAGGCAGCTCTGGTTTAGTTCTCCTTCTCTCTCTCTCAGTTCTTTCTCCCAGGTAGTCCTCCCTTTCAGTTATAAGTCCTTTTAGTCCTAGAAGATACTTCTCGAGATTTCAGGATAACACCTTGATCAACTAAATTATCAGCACTAGACTCTTTTCTTCCAAATGCCACCTGAAGACGGTGCTAAGGTTTTATGACTCTCTCTTTCCCTTCCTCCTCCTTTATCGTAAGTCACCTCCAAACCTCTGTGGAAGGAGGTGGGAGGGATAACAACTAGAAAGGGAAATGCAGCAGAGGGGATGAGTAACCAGCTCTCCCAAGCTCTCCTGCTGTGCATGCTAAGCCTGAAGTGCAATTCCAGGCTGAAAGATAAGGGTAGCCTCTTCTGAGAGATCAAATAAAATGCATTCAGGCACAGAGGATATAACAGGAGCCTATGCTAAGCATAAAACGTATTAGTGATCAGATCTGTCTAAACATGTTTTCAGTTTTCCTAAACGTACCATATTCCCCCTTGGCCTTCCCACAAGCTATTCCTCACGCCTACAGTGGTCTTACCCTTCTGTCTCACCAGACACCAAACACCTCACTCATCTTTCCCATCTCAGCTTAGCCATCCCTATTCTCAGATGGCTTCCTTGACACATGCACACCACCCCAGAAAAACAGGAGGAGTTCCCTTTTCATTCTCTCAAAGAACCCTGTATTCCCCTTTCCCAGCATCCCCACCGTCTGGGGTAATTGTATATTTATTTCCTGTTTCCCTCACTAGACTGTAAGCAATGTTAGTACACAGAACATATTCTCCTTGGGGCATAACAAAGTATGGGCAACTGATAAAGATCTGTTGAATGGATAAAAAAAATGAGTAAATGAAGATGATTATAAACAAACATAAAAGCAAAAGGAAGAAGATGAACAATTAAGGGAAAAATTACATAAAGAGTTCTATGAGAGTCAGCTTCCAAAAAGGATTGGAGGACAGTTTTCTTGCCAACCAAAACAAACAAAAATCAATGCACAAAGTTAGATGCAAGTGGATTAGTAACCAGAAATGTCGATTACTGTACAATTATATTATGAAACCTTATTATGATTGCACTATTAAGAACAGTTTTTCAAATCCTTTTAACTGATGATGCACTGCAGGACACAACTGAGCTTTCCTGAGGTAGCCTCCCCCTGTACTTTCCCCAAGGAAAGCTGCCTCTAATAAAGTAGTGTACAGTTAACAAGGTCAATAGAAAACAGCTGAGAGACAGCTGACCTGTCAATACTATGTGAATCACATGTAAAATTACTATATTAGGAACAGGAGAAAAACTGGCCTGTAGAGCCCAGCACTATCATTCAGGGGGTACAGAAATTTCCCCATTTTCTTCCTGAGAAAAGGCTCTCACAAGGGCATAGCAGGCACCAACAGCCACAGGTTAAGTAAGTTACTGGGAATTGCTATAGCCGTGATTCAGGTGAAGTCTGTTCTTCGGTAGTAACCTTTGTACATTCCTTAAGAAAAGGGAAGCCGTTTGGCAACTGCCTCATGAGCAATAAGCCATTCTCTTCTGCAGAGGTCATAACCTGGCTGAAAGAAGTCAATCAAAGAGCTGGCCACACCACACCTGGGTAAGGTATCATGCCCCTCAGACATAAAAGAAAAAGAAGAGTCAGGTCACTTTTGTCAACAGGTAAGTAACACGGATCGCCTTTGCAATATAACCTGGTCATCTGATCATCTACACTTAGAAATACAATTTGGAGATACATTTGGAGGTTATAGCCTCTGTTAAAAATCAGCAAAATAAGAGACCTTCAAGATGGTGGAGGAGTAAGACGTGGAGATCACCTTCCTCCCCACAAATACATCAAAAACACATCTACATGTGGAACAACTCCTACGGAACACCTACTGAACGCTGGCAGAAGGCCTCAGACTTCCCAAAAGGCAAGAAACTCCCCACATACCTGGGTAGGGCAAAAGAAAAAACAGAGACAAAAGAATTAGGACAGGACCTGCACCTCTGGGAGGGAGCTGTGAAGTTTCCATACACTAGGAAGCCCCTTCACTGGCGGAGACGGAGGGTGGCGGTGGGGAAGCTTCCGAGCCACGGAGGAGAGCACAATAGGGGTGCGGACGGCAAAGCGGAGAGATACCCGCACAGAGGATAGGTGCCGACCAGCACTCACCAGCCCGAGAGGCTTGTCTGCTCACCCACCGGGGCGGGCGGGGCTGGGAGCTGAGGCTCCGGCTTCGGTCCGAGCGCAGGGAGAGGACTGGGTTGGCGGCGTGAACACAGCCTGCAGGGGGTTAATGCGCCACAGCTGGCCGGGAGGGAGTCCGGAGAAAAGTCTGCACCTGCCAAAGAGGCAAGAGACTTTTTCTTCCCTCTTTGTTTCCTGGTGCTCGAGGAGAGGGGATTAAAAGCGCTGCTTAAAGGAGCTCCAGAGACGGGCGCAAACCGCAGCTAAAAGCGCGGACCCCAGAGACGGGCATGAGACGCTAAGGTTGCTGCTGCCGCCACCAAGAAGCCTGTGTGCGAGCACAGGTCACTATCCACACCCACCTTCCGGGGAGCCTGTGCAGCCCGCCACTGCCAGGGTCCCGAGATCCAGGGACAACTTCCCCGGAAGAACGCACGGCGCGCCTCATGCTGGTGCAAAGTCACGCTGACCTCTGCCACCGCAGGCTCGCCTCGCATTCCGTACCCCTCCCTCCCCAACCCCGGCAGAACAGACGCCGCCCTCCGGCGACCTACACGCAGAGGCGGGGCCAAATCCAAAGCTGAGCCCTGGGAGCTGTGAGAACAAAGACGAGAAAGGGAAATCTCTCCCAGCACCCTCAGGAGCGGTGGATTAAATCTCCACAATCAACTTGATGTACCTGCATCTGTGGAATACCTGAATAGACAGCAAATCATCCCAAAATCGAGGCGGTGGGCTTTGGGAGCAACTATAGACTTGGGATTTGCTTTCTGCATCTAATTTGTTTTTATGTTTACCTTAGTTTAGTATTTAGAGTTTATTATCAATGGTAGATTTGTTTATTGATTTGGCTGCTTGCTTCCTTTTTCATATATATATATAGATTTTTCTTTTTACTTTTTCTCTTTCTGTGAGTATGTGTATGTTTGTTTGTGTCATTTTGTCTGTATAGCTTTGCTTTTACCATTTGTCCTAGGGTTCTGTCTTTCCATTGTTTTTTTTTTAGTACAGTTTTTTTTTCTTTTTTTAATTTATTTTTGGCTGCCTTGGGTGTTCGTTGTTGCACGCAGGCTTTCTCTAGTTGCGGCAAATGGGAGCTACTCTTTGTCACGGTGCGCGGACCTCTCATTGCGGTGGCTTCTCTTGTTGTGGAGCATGGGCTCTAGGCGCACAGGCTGCAGTAGTTGTGGCACGTGGGCTCAGTAGTTGTGGCATGCGGGCTCTAGAGCGCAGGCTCAATAGTTGTAGTACATGGGCTTAGTTGCTCCGTGACATGTGGGATCTTCCTGGACCAGAGTTCGAACCCGTGTCCCTTGCATTGGCAGGTGGATTGTTAACCATGGCGCCACCAGGGAAGCCCTTTAGTATAGTTTTTAGTGCTGGTTACCATTGGTGGATTTGTTTTTTGGTATGGTTGCTGTCTTCTTTCTTTCGTTCTTTATTTTTTTATTACATTTAACTTTTTAAATTTTAAATATATATTTTTTATTTTAATAACTTTATTCTATTTTTTTTCTTTATTTCTTTCTTTCTCCCTTTACTTCTGAGTGGTGTGGCTGACAGGGACTTTGGGCTCGGGCCAGGTGTCAGGCCTGGGCCTCTGACGTGGGAGAGTTGAGTTCAGGCGATTGGTCCACCAGAGACCTCCCAGCTCCACGTAATATCAAAAGGCGAAAGCTCTCCCAGAGATCTCCATCTCAACACAAAGACCCAGCTCCACTCAACAACCAGCAAGCTACAGTGTTGGACACCCTATGCGAAAAAACTAACAAGACAGGAACACAACCCCACCCATTAGCAGAGACGCTGCCTAAAATCATAATAAAGTCGCAGACACCCCAAAACACACCACTGGATGCGCTCTTGCCCACCAGAAAGACAAGACCCAGCCTCATCCACCACAACACAGGCACCAGTCCCCTCCACCAGGAAGCCTACACAACCCACTGACCCAACCTTAGCCACTGGGGGCAGACACCAAAAACAATAGGAACTATGAACGTACAGCCTGTAAAAAGGTGACCCCAAACACAGTAAGGTAAGCAAAATGAGAAGACAGAGAAACACACAGCAGACAAAGGAGCAAGGTAAAAGCCCACAAGACCAAACAAATGAAGAGGAAATAGGCAGTCTACCTGAAAAAGAATTCAGAATAATGATAGTAAAGATGATCCAAAATCTTGGAAATAGAATGGAGAAAATACAAGAAACGTTTAACAAGGACCTAGAAGAACTTGAGAGCAAACAACAAATGATTAAAAACACAATAAATGAAATTAAAAATTCTCTAGAAGGAATCAATAGCAAAATAACTGAGGCATAAGAATGGATAAGTGACCTGGAAGATAAAATAGTGGAAATAACTACCACAGAGCAGAATAAACAAAAAAGAATGAAAAGAATTGAGGACAGTCTCAGAGACCTCTGGGACTACATTAAATGCACCAACATTTGAATTATAGGGGTCCCAGAAGAGGAAGAGAAAAAGAAAGGGACTGAGAAAATATTTGAAGAGATTAGTGTTGAAAACTGTCCTAATATAGGAAAAGAGAGAGTCAATCAAGTCCAGGAAGCACAGAGAGTCCCATACAGGATAAATCCAAGGGGAAACATGCCAAGACACATATTAATCAAACCATCAATAATTAAGTACAAACAAAAACATTAAAAGCAGCAAGGGAAAAACAACAAATAACATAGAAGGGAATCCCCATAAGGTTAACAGCTGATCTTTCAGGAGAAACTCTGCAAGCCAGAAGGGAGTGGCAGGACATATTTAAAGTGATGAAAAGGAAAAGAAAACCTACAACCAAGATTACTCTACCCAGCAAGGATCTCATTCAGATTTGATGGAGAAATTAAAACATTTACAGATAAGCAAGAGCTAAGAGAATTCAGCACCACCAAACTAGCTTTACAACAAATGCTAAAGGAATTTCTCTAGGCAGGAAACACAAGAGAAGGAAAACACCTACAATAACAAACTCAAAACAATTTAGAAAATGGTAACAGGAACATACATATCAATAACTACCTTAAATGTAAATGGATTAAATGCTCCAACCAAAAGACATAGACTGGCTGAATGGATACAAAAACAAGACCAGTATATGCACTGTCTACAAGAGACCCACTTCAGACCTAGGGACACATACAGACTGAAAGTGATGGGATGGAAAAAGATATTCCATGCAAATGGAAATCAAAAGAAAGCTGGAGTAGCAAATTCTCTCATCAGACAAAATAGACTTTAAAATAAAGACTATTATGAGAGACAAAGAAGGACACTACATAATGATCAAGGGATCAATCCAAGAAGAAGATATAACAATTGTAAATATTTATGAACCAAACATAGAAGGACCTCAATACGTAGGTGAATACTAACAGCCATAAAAGGGGAAATCGACAGTAACACAATCATAATAGGGGACTTTAACACCCCACTTTCACCAGTGGACAGATCATCCAAAATGAAAATAAATAAGGAAACACAAGCTTTAAAAGATACATTAAACAACATGGACTTAATTGATATTTATAGGGAATTCCATCCAAAACCAACAGAATACACTTTCTGCTCAAGTGCTCATGGAACATTCTCCAGGACAGATCATATCTTGGGTCACAAATCAAGCCTTGGTACATTTAAGAAAATTAAAATCATATAAAGTATCTTTTCCAACCATAATGCTATGAGACTAGATACCAATTACAGGAAAAAATCTGTAAAAAATACAAACACATGGAGGTTAAACAATACACTAGTAAATAACCAAGAAATCACTAAAGAAATCAAATAGGAAATCAAAAAATACCTAGAAACAAATGACAATGAAAACACGACGACTCAAAACCTACGCTATGCAGCAAAAGCAGTTCTAAGAGGGAAGTTTATAGCAATACAATCCTACCTCAAGAAACATCTCAAATAAACAACCTAACCTTAAACCTAAAGCAATTAGAGACAGAAGAAAAAAAAAACAAAACCCAAAGTTAGTAGAAGGAAAGGAATCATAAAGATCAGACCAGAAATAAAGGAAAAAGGAATGAAGGAAATGATAGCAAAGATCAATAAAACTAAAAGCTGATTCTTTGAGAAGATAAACAAAATTGATAAACCATTAGCCAGACTCACCAAGAAAAAAAAGGGAGAAGACTCAAATCGACAGAATTAGAAATGAGAAAGGAGAACTAACAGCTGACACTGTAGAAATAAAAAGGATCATGAGAGATTACTACAAGCAAATATATGCCAATAAAATGGACAGCCTGGAAGAAATGGACAAATTCTTAAAAAAGCACAACTTTCCAAGACTGAGCCAGGAAGAAATAGAAAATATAAACAGACCAATCACAAGCACTGAAGTTGAGACTGTGATTAAAAATCTTCCAACAAACAAAAGACCAGGATCAGATGGCTTCACAGGTGAATTCTATGAAACATTTAGAGAAGAGCTAACACTTATCCTTCTCAAACTCTTCCAAAATATACCAGAGGGAGGAACACCTCCAAACTCATTCTACAAGACCACCATCACCCTTATACCAAAACCAGACAAAGATGTCATGACAGAAAACTACAGGCCAATATTACTGATGAACAAAGGTGCAAAAATCCTCAACAAAATACTAGCAAACAGAATCCAACATCACATTAAAAGGATCATACACCATGATCAAGTGGGGTTTATCCCAGGAAGGCAAGGATTCTTCAATATACACAAATCAATCAATGTGATACAACACATTAACAAACTGAAGGAGAAAAAACATATGATCATCTCAATAGATGCAGAAAAAGCTTTCAACAAAATTCAACACCCATTTAAAATAAAAACCCTCCAGAAAGTAGGCACAGAGGGAACTTACCTCAACATAACAGAGGCCATATATGACAAACCCATAGCCAACATTGTTCTCAGTGGTGAAAAACTGAAACCATTTCCTCTAACATCAGGAACAAGACAAGGTTGTCCACTCTCACCACTATTATTCAACATACTGTTGGAAGTTTTAGCCATTGCAATCAGAGAAGAAAAAGAAAGAAAAGGAATCCAAATCGGAAAAGAGGAAAAGCTGTCATTGTTCGCAGATGACATGATACTATATAGAGAGAATCCTAAAGAATCTACCAAAAAACCACTAGAGCTAATCAATGAATTTGGTAAAGTAGAAGGATACAAATAAATCTCTTGCATTCCTATACATTAATGATGAAAGATCTGGAAGAGAAATTAAGGAAACACTCCCATTTACCATTGCAATAAAAAGAATAAAATACCTAGGAATAAACCTACCTAAGGAGACAAAAGACCTGTATGCAGAAAATTATAAGACACTGATGAAAGAAATTAAAGATGATACAAACAGGTGGAGAGATATCCCATGTTCTTGGATTGGAAGAATCAACATTGTGAAAATTGCTATGCTACCCAAAGCAATCTACAGATTCAATGCAATCCCTATCAAACTACCAATGGTATTTTTCATAGAACTAGAACAAAAAATTTCACAATTTGTGTGGAAACACAAAAACCCCAAACAGCCAAAGCAATCTTGAGAAAGAAAAACGGAGCTAGAGGAATCAGGCTCCCAGACCTCAGACTATACTACAAAGCTACAGTAATAAAGACAGTATGGTACTGGCACAAAAACAGAAATATAGATCAATGGAATGGGATACAAAGCCCAGAGATAAACCCACACACCTATGGTCACCTTATTTTTGATAAAAGAGGCAAGAATATACAATGGAGAAAAGACAGCCTCTTCAATAAGTGGTGCTGGGAAAACTGGACAGCTACATGTAAAACAATGAAATTAGAACACTCCCTAACACCATACCCAAAAATAAACTCAAAATGGATTAAACACCTAAATGTAAGACCAGACACTATAACACTCTTAGAGGAAAACATCGGCAGAACACTTAGACATAAATCACAGCAAGATCCTTTTGACCCACCTCCTAGAGAAATCCAAGTAAAAACAAAAATAAACACCTGGCACCTCATGAAACTTAAAAGCTTTTGCACAGTAAAGGTAACCATAAACAAGACAAAAAGACAACCCTCAGATGGGAGAAAATATTTGCAAATGAAGCAACTGACAAAGGATTAATCTCCAAAATTTACAAGCAGCTCAATATCAAAAAAAAAAACCCAATCCAAAAATAGGTAGACCTAAACAGATATTTCTCCAAAGAAGATATACAGATTGCCAACAAACATACAAAAGGATGCTCAACATCACTAATCGTTAGAGAAATGCAAGTCAAAACTAAAATGAGGTATCACCTCACACCAGTTAGAATGGCCATCATCAAAAAATCTACAAACAATAAATCCTGGAGAGGGTGTGGAGAAAAGCAAACCCTCTTGCACTGTTGATGGGAATGTAAATTGATGCAGCCACTATGGAGAACAGTATGGAGGTTCCTTAAAAAACTAAACATAGAACTACCATATGACCCAGCAATCCCACTACTGGGCATATACCCTGAGAAAACCATAATTCATAAAGAGTCATGTACCACAATGTTCATTGCAGCTCTATTTACAATAGCCAGGACAGGGAAGCAACCTAAATGTCCATTGACAGATGAATGGATAAAGAAGATGTGGCACATATATACAGTGGAATATTACTCTGCCATAAAAAGAAGCAAAACTGAATTATTAGTAGTGAGGTGGATGGACCTAGAGTCTGTCACACAGAGTGAAGTAAGTCAGAAAGAGAAAAACAAATACCGTATGCTAACACATATATATGGAATCTAAAAAAAAAAAAAAGTTATGAAGAACCTGTGGGCAGGACAGGAATAAAGACGCGGATGTAGAGAATGGACTTGAGGACACGGGGAAGGGGAAGGGGAAGCTGGGACAAAGTGAGAGAGTGGCATCGACATATATACACTACCAAATGTAAAATAGATAGCTAGTGGGAAGCAGCTGCATAGCACGGGGGATCAGCTCTGTACTTTGTGACCATCTAGAGGGGTGGGATAGGGAGGGTGGGAGGGAGATGTAAGAGGGTGGAGATATGAGGATATATGTATATGTATAGTTGATTTACTTTGTTATTTAGCAGAAACTAACACACCATTGTAAAGCAATTATACTCCAATAAAGATATTTTTTAAAAATCGGCAAAATAATGTAGGTTATTAGCAAACCTTAGAGTGGTGGGTGTGCTCTCCATCTTGGAAGTTAATCGTGCCAAAGGTATCTGTAGAGCTTTTCATTGTGTGCTTTTCAACACACCATTGTTCATTTTCACTACCGTTGGCAGCTGAGATGGTCCAGGCTTCATCTATCCCATAATGGTCTCTAATCAATCGCCCACAGTAACACCTTAAATTTGGGATAAATACCAATTTCAAAATAGAAAACACACAATTTCAGAATAGAAAATAGATGTAATGTTTCTACATTTTCCTAGGGTAATATATAGATGATATATATTAACAAGTTTTAAAACTTCACACTGAGATTTATATTTGATTTCCAACACTGGGTTGTTTTCTAAGTTTAAAAACATTCTCACTGCTTCTCTCCCTTGGCTACACATTAGAATCATTTTGGGGATGTTTTAAGAAAACATTACAAATCTCTTACACACCCATGATTATAGCAGCGTTATTCACAACAGCCAAGAGGTAGAAGCAACGCATGTATTCATCAATAGATGGATGGATGACCAAAATGTAGTATACACATTCAATTTTGCAAGATAAAAAGTTCTGTAGATCCATAACACAACAATGGGAATATACTTAACACTACTGAACTGTACTCTTAAAAATGATTAAAATAGTAAAGAAAACAAACATCAAATTGTATATTTTAAATATGTGCAGTTTATGTCAATTATAGCCCAAAAACTATTTTTAAAAAATAATATTGTGAACAATCATTGACAGGAAGACACGGGAAGTCACCAAAAAAGATACCACATATCCAAAGACAAAGGAGAAGCCACAATGAGATTGTAGGAGGGGCGCAGTCACAATCAAATCAAATCCCGTAACTGCTGGGTGGGTGACTCACAAACTGGAGAACACTTATACCACAGAAGTCCACCCACTGGAGTGAAGGTTCTGAGCCCCACATCAGGCTTCCCAACCTGGGGGGCCAGCAACGGGAGGAGGAATTCCTAGAGAATCAGACTTTGAAGGGTAGCAGTATTTGACTGCAGGACATCAACAGGACTGGGGGAAACAGAGACTCCACTCTTGGAGGGCAAATACAAAGTAGTGTGCGCATCAGGACCTAGGAGAAGGAGCAGTGACCCCACAGGAGACTGAAACAGATCTACCTGCCAGTGTTGGAGGGTCTCCTGCAGAGGCAGGGGGTGGCTGTGGCTCACCATGAGGAGAAGGACACTGGGAGCAGAAGTTCTGGGAAGTACTCCTTGGCGTGAGCCCTCCCAGAGTCTGCCATTAGCCCCCACAAAGAGCCGGGTAGGCTCCAGTGTTGGGTCACCTCAGGCCTGTTTGATTGTTTACCAACAGGGAGGGAACCCAGCCCCACCCATGATCAGACAAGTGGATTAAAGTTTTACTGAACTCTGCCCACCAGAGCAACAGTCAGCTCTACCCACCACCAGTCCCTCCCATCAGGAAATTTGCACAAGCCTCTTAGATAGCCTCATCCACCAGAGGGCAGACAGCAGAAGCAAGAAGAACTACAATCCTGCATCCTGTGGAACAAAAACCACATTCATAGAAAGATAGACAAGATGAAAAGACAGAAGGCTATGTACCAGATGAAGAAACAAGACAAAACCCCAGAAAAACAACTAAATGAAGTGGAGAGATACAACCTTCCAGAAAAAGAATTCAGAATAATGATAGTGAACATGATCCAGGACCTAGGAAAAAGAATGGAGACAAAGATCAAGAAGAAACAAGAAATGTTTTACAAAGACCTAGAAGAATTAAAGAACAAACAAACAGAGATGACCAATAAATATCTGAAATGAAAAATACACTAGAATGAACCAATAGCAGAATAACTGAGGCAGAAGAACAGATAAGTGACCTGGAAGACAGAATGGTGGAATTCACTGCCATGGAACAGAATAAAGAAAAAAGAATGAAAAGAAATCAAGACAGCCTAAGACACCTCTGGGACAACATTAAATGCAACAGCATTCACATTAGGGGTCCCAAAAGGTGAAGAGAGACAGAAAGGACCTGAGAAAATATTTGAAGAGATTATAGTCAAAAACTTCCCTAACATGGGAAAGGAAATAGCCACCCAAGTCCAGGAAGCGCAGAGAGTCCCATACAGGATAAACCAAAGGAAAAACACGCCGAGATACATAGTAATCAAATTGACAAAAATTAAAGACAAAGAAAAATTATTGAAAGCAACAAGGTAAAAACAACAAATAACATACAAGAGAACTCCCACAAGGGTAACAGCTGATTTCTCAGCAGAAACTCTACAAGCCAGAAGGAAGTGGCATGATATATTTAAAGTGATGAAAGGGAAGAACCTACAACCAAGATTACTCTACCCAGCAAGGATCTCATTCAGATTCGATGGAGAAATCAAAAGCTTTACAGAAAGCAAACGCTAAGAGAACTCAGCACCACCAAACCAGCTTTACAACAAATGCTAAAGGAACTTCTCTAAGTGGGAAACACAAGAGAAGAAAAAGACCTACAAAAACAAACCCATGGGCTTCCCTGGTGGCGCAGTGATTGAGAGTCCGCCTACCGATACAGGGGACACAGGTTCGTGCCCCGGCCCAGGAAGATACCGCATGCCGTGGAGTGGCTAGGCTCGTGAGCCATGGCCACTGAGCCTGCGCATCTGGAGCCTGTGCTCCACAACGGGAGAGGCCACAACAGTGAGAGACCGTGTACAGCAAAAACAAACAAACAAACAAAAAAACCCATAACAATTAAGAAAACGGGAATACGAACATATATATCGATAAACACCTTAAACGTGAATGGATTAAAAGCTCCAACCAAAAGATACAGGCTCACTGAATGGATACAAAAACAAAACACATGTGTATGCTGTCTACAAGAGACCCACTTAAGACCTAGGGACACATACAGACTGAAAGTGAGGGGATGGAATAAGGTATTCCATGCAAATGGAAATCAAAAGAAAGCTGGAGAAGCAGTACTCATATCATATAAAATAGACTTTAAAATAAAGAATGTTACAAGAGACAAGGAAGGACACTGCATAATGATCAAGGGATTAATCCAGGAAGAAGATATAACAATTGTAAATATATATGCACCCAACATAGGAGCACCTCAATACATAAGGCAATGGCTAACAGCGCTAAAAGAGGAAATCGACAGCAACACAATAATAGTGGGGCACTTTAACGCCTCACTTACACCAATGGAAAGATCATCCAAACAGAAAATTAATAAGGAAACACAAGCTTGAAATGACACAATAGACCAGATAGATTTAATTGATATTTATAGGACATTCCATCCAAAAACAGCAGATTACACTTTCTTTTCAAGTGCACATGGAACATTCTCCAGGATAGATCACATCTTGGGTCAAAAATCAAGCCTCAGTAAATTTAAGAAAACTGAATTCATATCAAGCATCTTTTTTGACCACAATGCTATGAGATTAGAAATCAATTCCAGGGAAAAAAACGTAAAAAACACTAACACACGGAGGCTAAACGTTACTAAATAACCGAGAGATCACTGAAGAAATCAAAGAGGAAACCTAAAAATACCTAGAGACAAATTACAACGAAAATACGACGATCCAAAACCTATGGGATGCAGCAAAAGCAGTTTTAAGAGGGAAGTGTATAGCAATACAAGCCTACCTCAAGAAACAAGAAAAATCTCAAATAAACAATCTAACCTTACACTGAAAAAACCTAGAGAAAGAGGAACAAACAAAACCCAAAGTTAGTAGAAGGAAAGAAATGATAAAGATCAGAGCAGAAATAAATGAAATAGAAACAAAGAAAACAGTAGCAATGATCAATAAAACTAAAAGCTGGTTCTTTGAGAAGATAAACAAAATTGATAAAACATTAGCCAAACTCATCAAGAAAAAGAGGGAGAGGACTCAAATCAATAAAATTAGAAATGAAAAAGGAAAAGTTACAACAGACACCACAGTAATACAAAGCATCCTAAGAGACTACCACAGCAACTCTATGCCAATAAAATGGACAACCTGGAAGAAATGGACAAATTCTTAAAAAAGCACAACTTTCCAAGACTGAACCAGGAAGAAATAGAAAATATGAACAGAACAATCACAAGCACTGAAATTGAAACTGTGATTAAAAATCTTCCAACAAACAAAAAAGTCCAGGACCAGATGGCTTCACAGGTGAATTCTATCAAACATTTAGAGAAGAGCTAACACCCATCCTTCTCAAACTCTTCCAAAAAACTGCAGAGGAAGGAACACTCCGAAAGTCATTCTATGAGGCCACCATCACCCTGATACCAAATCCAGACAAAGATACTACAAAAAAAGGAAATTACAGACCAATATCACTGATCAATATAGATGCAAAAATCCTTAACAAAATACCAGCAAACAGAATCCAACAACACATTAAAAGGATTATACACCATGATCAAGTGGGATTTATCCCAGGGACGCAAGGATTCTTCAATATACTCAAATTAATCAACATGATACACTATTAACAAATTGAAGAATAAAAAACACATGGTCATCTCAATAGATGCAGAAAAACCTTTTGACAAAATTCAACACCCATTTATGATAAAAGCTCTCCAGAAAGTGGACATAGAGGGAACCTCCCTCAACATAATAAAGGCCATATATGACGAACCCACAGCAAACATCATCCTCAGTGGCGGAAAACTGAAACCATTTCCTCTAAGATCAGGAACAAGACAAGGATGTCCACTCTCACCACTATTATTCAACATAGTTTTGGAAGTCCTAGCCATGGCAAGCAGAGAAGAAAAAGAAATAAAAGGAATACAAATTGGAAAAGAAGAAGAAAAACTGTCACTGTTTCCAGAGGACATGATACTATACATAGAGAATCCTAAAGATGCCACGAGAAAACTACTAGAGCTAATCAATGAATATGGTAAAGTTGCAGGATACAAAATTAATGCACAGGAATCTCTTGCATTCCTATACACTAATGATGAAAACTCTGAAAGAGAAATTAAGGACACACTCCCATTTACCACTGCAACAAAAAGAATAAAATAACGTAGGAATAAACCTCCCTAAGGAGACAAAATACCTTTATGCAGAAAACTATAAGACACTGATGAAAGAAATTAAAGATGATACAAACAGATGGAGAGACATACCATGTTCTTGGATTGGAAGAAGCAATACTGTGAAAATGACTAGACTACCCAAAGCAATCTACAGATTCAGTGCAATCCTTATCAAACTACCAGTGGCATTTTTTACAGAACTAGAACAAAAAATCTTAAAATTTGTATGGAGAAACAAAAGACCCCAAATAGCCAATGCACTCTTGAGGGAAAAAAAACGGAGCTGGAGGAATCAGACTCCATGACTTCAGACTATACTGCAAAGCTATAGTAATCAAGACAACATGGTACTAGCACAAAAACAGAAATATAAATCAATGGAATAGCATAGAAAGCCCAGAGATAAACCCATGCACCTATGGTCAACTAATCTACGAGAAAGAAGGCAAGGATATACAATGGAGAAAAGACAGTCTCTTCAATAAGTGGTGCTCGGAAAACTGGACAGCTACATGTAAAAGAATGAATTAGAACCCTCCCTAACACCATATACAAAAATAAATTCAAAATGGATTAGAGATTGAAATGTAAGACTGGACACTATAAAACTCTTAGAGGAAAACATAGGAAGAACACTCTTTGACATAAATCACAGCAAGATTTTTTTTGATCCACCTCCTAGATTAATTGAAATAAAAAAATAAATAAACAAATGGGACCTAATGAAACTTAAAAGCTTTTGCAAAGCAAAGGAAACTACAAACAAGATGAAAAGACAGCCCTCAGAATGGGAAAAAATATTTGCAAATTAATCAATGGACAAAGGATTAATCTCCAAAATATAATCAGCTCAATATTAAAAAAAAACAACCCAATCAAAAAATGGGCAGAAGATCTAAACAGACGTTCCTCCAAAGAAGACATACAGATGGCCAAGAAGCACACGAAAAGCTGCTCAAAATCACTAATTATTAGAGAAATTCACATCTAAACTACAATGAGGTATCACCTCACACCAGTTAGAATGGGTATCATCAGAAAATGTACAAACAACAAATGCTGGAGAGGGTGTGGAGAGAAGGGAACCCTCTTGCACTGTTGGTGGGAATGTAAATTGATACAGCCACTATGGAGAACAGCATGGAGGTTCCTTAAAAAACTAAAAATAGAATGACCATATGACCCAGCAATCCCACTACTGGGCATATACCCAGAGAAAACCATAATTCAAAAAGACACATGCACCCCAATGTTCATTGCAGCTCTTTTTACAATAGCCAGGTCATGGAAGCAACCTAAATGCCAATCAACAGATGAATGGATAAAGAAGATGTGGTACATATATACAATGGAATATTACTCAGCCATAAAAAGGAATGAAATTGGGTCATTTGTAGAGACGAGAATGGATCTAGAGTCTGTCATACAGAGTGAAATAAGTCAGAAAAAGAAAAACAAATATCATATATTAACGCATATATGTGAAACCTAGTAAAATGGTGCAGATGAACTGGTTTGCAGGGCAGAAATAGAGACACAGATGTAGAGAACAAATGTATGGACACCAAGGGGGGAAAGTGTGGGGGTGTGTGGTGGTGGTGGGATGAATTGGGACATTGGGATTGACATGTATTCACTAATATGTATAAAATGGATAACTAATAAGAACCTGCTGTATAAGAAATAAATAAAATTAAATTTTAAAAAAATCTTAATACTTACGGAGATTAAGAAAAATCCTCATGTGAAATGTAAGATGCACATCAAAAGGAAGGACTGTTAATTAATGCAAAAAAATAGATGCAACTTCAGAGAAATATATAAACATAGAACTGTTTATCTGTCTTACCTGATTAAATTCTGACAAACCTGGCATCCCACAGTACATCTTAATTAAAGAAATAAAACCACTGTTAGTTTATTAATATATTTGAAAACATATTTAATGCTTATTCAGTAAATATCTGTTAATCGTCCATAATCTGGAAATCAAGGTTTACTGAGTACTCATACATCATCTCCCAAATATTCCCAGAGGTCATTTACCATATATAATTACATTGCAGCAACTATGATCTAATTAACAGAATACTGAGTTTGGAACCAAAATACCTGGATTTAAATCTCAATGATTTAACAATTCCTCTAAGTTTTCACATCTGAAAATAATATCTGACCCATACAGTTATTAAAATGATTAAGAGTGATAATATATGTAAAGTGTCTTATAGTATCTGGTATATTGCAGGATGTATAAAAATGCTGGCTATTATTATTATACTATGAAGATAACACAGAATTCCTGAGAATTAAGTAAGAAAACATACATATACGATTTTAAAACCCTAAAACACTATCAAACTGAGGAATAGTTGGTATGATTATAATAATTATATTTATTAATCTCTTTTTTATGATTCAAAAAAGCCTTCTGGATTTGGGAGTTGGCATTATGATCATCAATGATCATATTTTAAGTGTGAAGAAGTTTTAACTTGAAAAGAAATCTAGGTAAAATAATGGAAGAAAAGGTAGTGTTCATAGAATCAATCATTCTAAATTATTCAGAGATGAATATTCAGGTCTTTCACTTCATCCTGTCCCCAGCCTTTTAGAAATCTTTTTTCTCAGAAGCTTCACTTCAACAAGTTCCAAATGTGAAAGAAAAAGACGTTGTAATCCAGTCTATCAGATTTGTTTCTTATTAGGAGCTACAAAAAGAATCAGTAAAAGACAAACCTTTATCTAAATTTAAAATAGTGAACTACCACTCTTTTGCTGTGCTCCATAAGGAAGAAAACTGCATGAAAGCCACAGTTTTGAGAATCTTACTAGGGTCTAAGAAAAAGGCTGGCATGGAAGGAATAGCCATAGTCATCCATCCATTTTTTACAATCACAAAATAAGAGAGACTGCTTTTTTCTCATAAAAAGTAGAATATCTTCGACCATTCATGGAATTATGATCACTGATACTCTTCTTGAGTCTGTGGGCTAATGACCTATAGTTTACCACTTTTCATGAGGTTCAAGGTGACTGTGAAGATGATTTTCCATTTACAGAGCAGTGGAAGCCACCTGAGCTCAATGTGCCTTCTACTGCAGCCACTATCATATTATAAAATCTCATAAAAGATGAAGGGAAAAAACAAGGTTACCCTGCCTTTTTATCCTGTAAACATTTTATAAGCAGGTAAAATGAGGATTTCCAATCACGCGGCTTACAAGCCACAGGTAACTCAAAGAGGGTGGGACTAGTAAATATTTAACAAAGGCAAAGAACACTATTTTAGTCATCATCCCCAAAGAACTAGAATTTCAGTGGCCTCACCTGCTACCTTTCATGAGCATACAGCTGTGATTTCTAAACTTCAAATGAATGTAAGGCCAAATGCTTAGCAGAATCTAAAAATAGAGTGGTCCCCCTAATTAAAATACTGCTCTCCTATTTTCCTTCCCTTTTAATTCTTTTCCCCCAGGGCAATGCTACCCAATCTTAATTTCATGGACCCGATTACCCTGGGGAATTTTCCATAGACCTCTCTTCCTCTATCTTTCACTGGCTGCTGTTTTGAACTTTGTTCTACAAGTAGAACTTCCAAAGGGTTGTCAAGAACTCAGAATAATCAAACGCAAATCATTCCATTCTGCTGCCCATTATCTGCTCAAGCAAAAAGCCTGCAGGAGGAAAAAATTAACTGTTTGCATAATCTGAGCATGGAGTCCTGAAATATCCCAGTTACTACATTCACAGACACTTGGGGATAAGGAAGTCACACTATTTTGAATATTCAGTACTCAAAAGTTGTAAATTTTTTATCCAAACCCAGTGGAATGGATGTAGCACTAGATATTTCCCTGGTATCTATCCTCCCAGGAAGAGAAACAGGAACATCAAAGATAAAGCAGCAGAGTGAAATCTACCACAATATTAACAGTGGCTCCACAGGGCAAACAAGTCATATCTCTAAATTTCAGTAAACAGTCCTCCAAGTACTGTTGCTTTAAAAAGAAAAATGTAATTAAAAATTGTACCTGTGAGGGTCCTTTGAGCTGGGTATGATTTTGTTACATTCTCTCTTGTCGAACACTCCTTCAATCCAGGATTTCTGGGACTGAATAGAAAAATGTCATTATTTTCATAGTCTCATTAAATGAAAACACAGTATAACCACAGTAGTCCAGGTAGGCAAGATATACTTAAATATAATAGACCCTAATTAAAATGCCAAGACCAGCCCCAAACCCCTAAGCATTTATTAGGTTCTATTACAGACAACATAGACACAAATAAGCCAATGTGAACACAAAAATATTCACAAAGTTAATTGGTCCACAATCTCATTTTAAGTGAAAGATCCCTAAATGCACAAAACTCTACCAAGGAAGTAAAGATATAGTGGAAGCATTCTCTTAATTCTGCCAAAAGTCACTTTTAAATCTTGTACCGTAACCCTACAGAGTGAATATTAAGCTCTCAAACTTCAGAATTCTCACTTATAAAGTCTCACTTTGGCTAAGATTTGACAGGAAGCTGGAAAGAGTGTCAGAGGAGAGATGTAACCTCAGCAAGATTCTGTAAAAGAGTTCAATCTAAAACAAATCTGGAGGATATGTAATGGAGAATATCACAAGTGTGCCCTCAGAAGGGAACTTAACTGAGAAACTGATTTCCCATAAATGCCTGATTCACAGAAGATGAGACTTATTTCCTGACCAAAAACCATATGCCAAGAATCTCTCCCCACCCTCAAGACAATGAATTTACTGCTTAGACACTGGCTGGACGTCTCCCTCTTTGCACTCCCTGCCCCAAACCCTCAACAGACTCGCCTGTAGCTTGCTACAGTATGCATTTCCCAAATTCAATTCCTCTGCTATTCCTGAATAAACTCAATTTCTGATCATTCAGGCTTGCCTCAGTTTACCTCTTTATTTAGGTTGACAATTTGATACACATTGTATAAGCATGGCTTACCATTGGCTGAATTTCAAAATATCTGAATTCATTCAACAAATATTTTGAAATAGGCCTCCATATGGCATGCTGGGAATTCTATGGCAAATAAGACAAAGTTCTTACTCTGAAGGAACTTAGAATAAAAAGAAGGAAACGGATAACAAATTGATATCATTAAACTTCATGTGTAACATTTACCTATTAAAAATGTCTCCGGGGGCTTCCCTGGTGGCGCAGTGGTTAAGAGTTCGCCTGCCGATGCAGGGGACACGGGTTCGTGCCCCGGTCCGGAAAGGTCCCACATGCCGTGGAGCCGCTGGGCCCGTGAGACATGGCCGCTGAGGCTCCACGTCCGGAGCCTGTGCTCCGCAACGGGAGAGGCCACAACAGTGAGAGGCCCGCGTACCGCAAAAAAAAAAAAAAAAAAAGGCTCCAGGGACTTCCATGGTGGTCCAGTGGGTAAGACTCCACACTTGCAATGCAGGGCGCCCAGGTTCAATCCCTGGTTAGGGAACCAGATCCTGCATGTGTGCTGCAACTAAGAGTCCACATGCCACAACTGAGTCCACATGCCGCAATTAAGACCCGGTGCAGCCATAATTAATTAATTAATTTTAAAAAACCAGCTCCAAAAGGGGTCCCTAATTTAGCAGCCTATGTATACAAATTAAGCAAGCTATGCTCAACCACTCCCTTCTTTTAAAAGGCTAGACAGCTGAATCTAGTAGAATGATGTGGGCAAATTACTTTCTTCAGACCTGTTTTCCCATCTATTAAAAAGGAGATAATAACAGTAATACCTACTATTGGGCTACTGAAAGGAATTAAGGCTTAGATTTCTCCCTGGGACTTACTCGGGCTCAGTAAAGCTTAGTTATTATTGGTAATATCAAAGGTAAAAATTAGCTTTTTGGTTGGTAGCATGGGAACTTAACTTTGATGTATTTTTTTCATAGAAAAATACTTCCTGACCTCCAAATCTCTCTCCTACGACCTCTCATATTTCAAACGAATGACTTTTATGGGTCCATTTTCCCCCACTAGACTCCAGCTCCTACAGGCCCCATGCCAGTCATTTCTGTTGCCCCAGGGCCCAACCCAATGATTGTTGAATGAGCAACAAAATGAACACACTTAAAATAGAACTTCAAGAATCCATGTATACAATTTTCTCTCCAAGGGTGTAAACAGGAAACCTGTGCCATAACAAGAACATGGAAACATTCCTCCTGCAACTCCCATATCTTATCTCAAAACTACAGGAAAAGAAAAGCAGGCTTAATTTGCAAGTGTTTCAAGCAATTCTCAATTTAGAACTTTACTTTTTCCCCCTACCTCATAACGGTAGCCTTTGCAATATACTCTTCAGCACATATGGAAGAGGTCCCCCCATGTTCAGTTCAACAGAGAACTATTAGGAACCATATGTTCTGATTCAATAGCCCAAATCTATTGAGGCCAAATACTCAACATGTGTTTGCTACTTGGAGCAGCACATTGTCATTGATGGCAGAGAATATGTCATTTCTGCAACTATCATGACAGTCTTTAGAGACTGGGTGTTTTTTATACACTGGGGCAGGAGAGTTGTGTTTTAACTGTGGTTGTTATTTGGGGAAGGGAAAGGCAGAGAATAAAGAAGGGAAATAGTGTTAGTCTCAGGCTGTGTTGGCACAAATAGTTTGCCTTACCCTAAAATATAATCAGATTTTACATACAAGCCCAGGGCTGGGGAATAGCAAAGAAATGTCCAAAGACTAATCCTCTAATGGTAGCTATACATGAATTAATTCCTGATGTCACTGAAAGTATTTCTACACTGGGGCTTTTTAGGGTTTCCAGATAACAGATTCTTTCTCAGGGGAATCTCTGAGAAGGAATAGTCTTACAGGCATTCCTTGATTTAAAAAAAAATCCTTCTAAATGTGCAAGGATTTTTTTTTTTTTTTTTAACATCCAGGGGACTGTGTGATTGGGGGTTGAAGGGCATACAGCTAACAAGTAATTTATTTTTTTAAAAACTTTTCCATACTTAAAAAAATCTAACATTTAAAAAATACTTTTCCAGGTGAAACTACTTCCTTTTTATAGCCCCCACTCTAATATACATCACAGCACTCACAATGCTTAACTGCACCTATTCAGTTGTTTTTTCCTTAACATTATTGTAATCTACTTCAAGATAAGCATTAGTTTATTTATCATGGAATCTATAGCATGCAGGGAAGCACCAGAATGGCTCAAATAGAGAAAATATTTTCAGACTCCAGACTGACATTTTTTATTTTCTCTACACAGTTCCTCCCTTGGAGCAAGGACCTCTTCAAACTGAGTGCCAGGCAGATGGATTTCCACAGCGCACGATCTGTTGGCTGGGGAAACTCATCAGTGCAAAGCCAGCCTGTATACTTTGAAGACTCAGCTCAGGGTCTCCTACAGGGTTTTGTCCACAATCTGAGGGATACCTTGGGGGACTCACTTGATCCAAGATTAAGAGTCTCAGGCAAAGGGCATCCAAACCTAAAATAATCCAAACCCAAGGATCTGGCTCGCCAACACTGCCACAAGTTGACCTCACTGGTTTTCCGGTAAATAATCTTTCCAGAAGGCAGCATTTAGGAGTACTTCATAAAGAACACAAAATAACCTTACGTGTTTTCTTCTCTTTGGGTATTAGAGGGCACTATTTGCTGGTAATGATTTCTTTTTTCTTTTCTTTTGTAACATCTTTAATAGAATGTTAACTAAATAACTCACAATTCCCTAAAATGCCACTTCTCCTGTTTAGGTGAGAAATTTATATGAAATTTTCATATACTGCCTTGTTGAGCAAAAGCATTTAGAACTTCAAAATGACTGTTTAGATTATATAAACTCATGAGTACATGAGTAAAACATTTATGAATTCTCCACAGAGTCTAATGGGGAATTAGAACTCAACAGTGACCTACTTAGTAGAGCATATCATAAAAGTTCAAACTAAAATACCATACCCCATCCCTCCACTCCCCAGATTGGTGAAAGCCCTCTTTATGTTAGTCCAAAATCACAATTTCAAATGGCAATGAGAAGACATCCTTTCCTCTGTCACACATGCTTCAGCCTTATTCAGTATCCTAGGGAATTAAACTTGCAAACAAGATGTTTATAATTTCAGATCATGTGAAATCATTTTGATAAGAAGGGAAAAGGAAATGGGAGGTTTCCCTTTTGGGTGTTCTTTACAACTGCCCGTGGAAAGTGAAATACAGAGTTTAACTGAATGCTGGGCCTATTTGTTGTATAACCACTCTAATCTATTAAGGTTTCCAAGTTAGATATACTCAATTTCCAATTTCCACCCAGCAAAATATCCACAAATATGTTATCCAAGTACACAGATGGTCTTCATTTATGCTACAAATATCTTGTTAAATTATCCAAAACTTTACTAGGACTACATCCAAGTGAACTACATAGTCTAAAAAACAACTTCTTGGAGTGAAGCTTCACTATTAGTGGAGCTATACTCAAATAACTGACTTTTAGAAAACCCACCATCCTCTGAGACAATAAAGTCTTTATTAGGAATTACAGGTTAAAGGCAATTTCATTTATGTCATCCATAGTAAGCTTTATTTGTACAATGAAGATTACTTGTTTCATTTTCTAAGTGTAACACGGCAGAAAGAACAATGCTTCTTGAAATTCCATGCAGACACATACCACATATTTAACTTGGACAAATTCAAAATCTTTGCTAAAAGACTGAGAGAGGGCTTATCATATTGAGTGAAGTCAGTCAGACAAAGACAAATATTATATGATATCACTTATATGGAGAATCTAAAAAAGATACAAATGAATTTTTTTACAAAATATAAATAGACTAACAGACATAGAAAACAAACTTATGGTTATCAAAGGGGATAGCGGGGGTTGGGGGGAGGTGGGGAGGGATAAATTAGGAGTTTGGTATTAACAGACACACACTACTACATATAAAATAGGTAAATAACAAGGACCTACTATATGGCACAGGGAACTGTACTCAATATCTTGTAATAATCTATAATGGAAAAGAATCTGAAAAAGAATACATGCATATGTGTGTGTGTGTGTGTGTGTGTGTGTGTGTGTGTGTGTATAGCTGAATCACTTTGCTGTACACTTGAAACTAATACAGCATTGTAAACCAACTATACTTCAATTTTTAAAAAGTAGAAAATAAAAAAGAATGAAAGAGGACTAGAAGAAAAAAGGTGAGAAGAAGATATAAAATGTTGAAGTATGGACAATATCAATGCCATTCCACATTCAGGAGTATACTATGCCCAAGAGCAGCAGTTCTCAAACTTTTGGGGTTTAGGACTCCTTCACAGTCATTAAATTTACCAAGGACCTCCAGAAAGCTTTCACTTATAGAGTATAGCTACCAATACTTATGTATTCAAAATTAGAACTGGGACTTTTTAAAGTATTTACCCATTAGTTAATTTAAAAATAATTATGGTAAACCTATTACATGTTAAAATAAATAAAATATTTTTCACAAAAAATACTTTTAAAAGGCTTATGAGAAGAGCATTGTATTTTTGTCTGGCTTAAGACAGCTGGAGTCTCATATCTGCTTCTGCATTCAATCTGTTACAAAGTGTTTTTGGTTGAAGTATATAAAAAGAATTGGCCTCACACAGACATGGAGTTGGAAAAAGAAAATAGTATTTTATTAGCCTTTTTAGATATGGATTTGTCATGTAACATCAGGAAAACTCCACTGTATGCTCATGATAGAATGAGTAAAACAGGGAAATAATGTACTGTTATAAAAATAATTTTGGGGGACTTTCCTGGTGGCACAGTTGTTAAGAATCCGCCTGCCAATGCAGGGGACACAGGTTCGATTCCTGGTCCCGGAAAATCCCACATGCCGTGGAGCAACTAAGCCCGTGCGCCACAGCTATGAGCCTGCACTCTATAGCCCGCAAGCCATAACTACTGAGCCCGCATTCCTAGAGTCTGTGCTCCTCAACAAGAGAAGCCACCGCAATGAGAAGCCCTCGCACGGCAACGAAGAGTAGCCCCCGCTCGCCGCAACTAGAGAAAGCCCATGCACAGCAACGAGGACCCAATGCAGCCCAAAAAAACCCAATAATAATAATTTGGGGACTTCCCTGGTGGTCCAGTGGGTAAGTCTCCACACTCCCAATGCAGGGAGCCTGGGTTTGATCCCTGGTTGGGGAACTAGATCCTGCATACATGCCGCAACTAAGAGTCCACGTGCTGCAACTGAGTCTGCGTGACACAACTAAGAAGTCTGCACGCTGCAACGTAGATCCTGCCTGCCACAACTAAGACCCGGCACAGCCATAAATAAATAAATAAATAAATATTTTTTAAAAAGTAATAATTTTGATTTTGAGGACCTTTGAAAGGGTCTCAAAGATCCCAAGGAGTCCCCAGGGATACCACACATGAAAGACCACTGCCCCAAAGTGACTTCATAGGCACTAGGGTTGAGTGTGAGTGAGAGACAGGACCTACTGTTTCCTGGTTGGTCTCAGGTCCCACATGCATGCCTTAAGTCTGCCCATCTCATCGCAATGATTGCACTGTAGTATTTCAACATCCCTTATTTAATCTGGTGCTCAACTGAAGAAAGTTCCAACATAGAGAAAAAGCAACTAGAGACCAAATCTTCACGTACTTCTCTTTCTAAGCAATGTAAGGGACTTTTGAAGGATAATTTTGACTGCATTCATTTTTAACTTAACAGCTGACTTTAGTACCTACCACATCCCTCCTCCCAAAGATGTCATTGAAGCATGATGAGTGTGGTTATCAGCCCTCCAGAACCCATAGGCAGCATATATTATATCAGTTTACCCACTCTTCCTTTAAAATATTGATACCGCTAAGAATAATAGCTTCATTCATTCATTCCTTCAAAACACTTTGATGGGCATATCACATGGTTGTAATAAAAATAAATAAAATTGTGTCCCAAAGACCAACACCAAAAGAGAAGAAACTATGTTTACTAATAGATACCAAGTATGGCACAAGAGCAAGCTGTGGGACTCCTTGGAAGTAGAAATCCCTTCTGTCCGCCAGTATCTGGGGAGTCTTCATGGAGGACACAAAACTTAGGAAAGTCCTTGAAAGATGACAAAGGTTTTGAAAGGTGGTTGATGAAATTCGGTGGTGGTTAGAAATGCAGAGATTTAGGCCTGGGGGAGAATTCAGAGGACAACGATGTTAAGGTATGGCAAAAGCCACAGAGTCACTGGGGAGCAGAGAACGAGAAGATAAAAGAGCCAGGAACCTCTGGGAGCATCTAAGCATAGCATGTAGAAAGGTTCAGGGAATGAAAACAGAGTTACGAATCAGGATGGTAACATGATACCTGAAGTTAAGAAGGGAGAAAGTTTTTCTCTTTAATAAAAATGTTTGCATTATTTCAAAAATAGGTAGTTTCAAAGAAAAACTGAGAAGTGTTTAATATTGAAAACAAAGTAAGGAGGACAATTTTTGTCCATGACAAACAAATAGATTGAGAGAGAGTCAGGAAATAGGTTGTAAAACAGAGAAGAAAGCTAGTGTAAGATATCCTTGGGAGAAAGAAATAAAAACAGCCACTAGACCAACAAAGTAAAGCAAAAGCCAACGTTAACGTAGACTTTCATATATGCCAAGGGCTGGGCTAAATGCTTTATGTGCTAGCTAAAGTAACATTCACAACTATGAGAGAAATACAGTGATTATCACCTCTACAGAGGAGGAGCAGTTTCTGTCAAATACCGGCACCAGCATTCTTTTACACTATGTTTAATAGGCAACGTTGAAAGAAAGTTTATCTTATGTTAAGAAAGTTTGAACCTTGTATGTAGATAAAAGAGAGTGAAGATGCAAGAGAGAATAAAAATGACTTGAGACTTTGGCAGTGGCGGGGTGGGGGGGAGCAGGGGGAAAAAAATGGTATGAATAACCAAGGAGGAAGGCTCAGCCTTGAAGAAAATGCTTCCTCTTCTGACAGACGCAAGGAGTGGAGTGGCAAACTTTCCCTTCTTGGTAATTTTGCCCCAGACCCTATCATCAATGTTCTATAGAAAGTCATAGACCATTTAGCTCAGACGGCAGCAAATCTCAGCATTCTCCTTTGCTCATCTTAACCAGAGAGAAAGGAAGGCAGGAGATACACGTGCAGTCACAGTGTCCCTTTCTATTACCAGCTCTCTACAGTACATCAGTACAGTACAGTATGTATTCTATGAACCACAAAGCATATGAAATGCTCTCTCAGTAGAGGATCCACCCAACTTAAAATATAGATGGGGAACACCAATAGTATCCCACTGATCACCCTATGGAGAAACTGCCACACAATATTCCAGGAATGTCCCTCATATACTAACCAAAAATGTGTGCCCCAGGTTATGGGGGTCTGCAGACAACTAAACTGAGGCAATAGGAATTCAGAGTAAAAAATAAGAGTAGGGCTTCCCTGGTGGCGCAGTGGTTGAGAGTCCGCCTGCTGATGCAGGGGACACGGGTTCGTGCCCCGGTGCGGGAAGATCCCACATGCCGCGGAGCGGCTGGGCCCGTGAGCCATGGCCGCTGAGCCTGCACGTCCAGAGCCTGTGCTCCGCAACGGGAGACGCCACAACAGTGAGAGGCCCGCGTACCGCAAAAAAAAAAATAAAAATAAATAAATAAGAGTAAATGTAATTGGAGATTAATGGGCAGTCTGGGCAAGGTATAATGAAAGGAAAGGAAGTGGGGAGCAAAAGCAAGGTGAGTGTGTTTTCTTCTCTAGTCTGTAAGAAATCTCTATCAGCAAACTGGAGAAATACTGTTCTTCCTGGGTAATTCACCCCAGGGGTTGTTAAAATAATTTCCAGCCGTCCAGTTGTGCGGCTGTAAATTTTCATGAGCATTCCTTTAGCTACATTTAGGTACTCCACTTCCATTAAAAAAAATTAATTATAATTACTTTAGGTAAACATTTTACAACTGTATGCCTAATTGCTACATAGCAAAAAACAAACAAAACATATTTTCTATAATGTTGTAATTGTTAAAATGCCGCTCTTAGTTCTTTTACTCTAAGCCTGTACTCTATCATTCATGGAACATGTAAGCCAGGCCCCAGTAACTTTTTCTTAACAGGGAATTTTGCAAAGTATAAAAGCCACCAGTACAACAGATAAGAAAGAAGAAAATGTTTTCTGCTCATACAGGCACATGGAAGTATTATGACTCTACAGAACAGATAAACTATCCATTGTTTCCCTAAATATATTAAATCAAGGATCATCTTTGAGGATATCACACACTTGTTTCCACAGGATGCAATTTTGATAAATTCCTTTCCAAGAGTTTTCTACCAGTTATCAACTAAGAATATTCCCTCCCCTAAATCTTATATCTTAATATAAGATTTTTGCCTTCATCTTTAGGATTTTTTAACTTAATTTTTAAAAAAATATCTTTGAGATGTTTAACTTAATTTAAAAGATAGAAATCATAAAGATTTTTATCTTAATTTAAGCTGAGAGATTTAGGGTAGGGTACTAATCAGGATGGTTTTTTTCTTTGTCTCAAAAAAAAAAAAAAAAATCACATCCAGAACAAACAATTCCCCTAAAATTCAAGGAGGAAAAAGATGTTTTAATGGAATGAGGGTAGTCCAGTAAGTTGAGAATCAGAAGTCTGTCAGTGGGGTACCAAGAATTCTGTAACAGTTGTTGGCAGATATGAAATCTCATTTGCTAGGAAAAGATTTCCCAACTTCTGTTTCTGGCTGTTATACTTGATTTTCAAAGTTCCAGTGTTGTTGTTTAGAAACTGACTGTACTTTTGATGCAATTCAGGAAGGAAAAGGGAACATAGCTACTGCACAATGCCTTTCTCTAAGTCATTGAGAAGCCAAACTACACAACAGGTTTTCATTTTCACTGGGTTTTGATTATTAAGACATTTCTTCTGCATTTAATTTCTTCTGCTATTTTAAGATGAGAAGAAATATACTCTATCCATAAGGAAGAGACCTTGAAATGACCTAAAAAGGCAACTCTAAGAGAGTGATTAAACAAAAGAAAAGCAGCTTTTTTCTTTAAAGAATGTGTTGCTCAAATGCTCACCTATTTTGTGATTGATTGTATTATAAAGAAGAATGTTCTACCTTAGTCACCTCCAGCTGCAAACTGAGGGAGACTCTCTCCCTTAACCAAACTTGAGTCAGGCTCTTTCTGACTTGAGTCCTCTTTCTAACTAGGCCCCAAACTTGGGCTCTGTCCTTGGCCCACTTAGTCCATTTTTATCAAGAATTCTGCTGAGTTAATTTAGCAAAAATCTCCCACGCTTGCTATCTGATCACTCTACTCTGGCCCACCTTCAGCAAGAATCCTGTTGAATTGGTTTAGCAAGAATCCCCCTAGCCTTGACGTCTCCTCTTGACCCTTCTCCATCCACTGACCCCATCTTGCTCCTTGGCAATAAATCTCCACTTTCCTCGTATTTGGAGTTGAGCCTGATCTCTCTTCCCTCCTGCAAAACCCACATTGTAGTCATTTTTTCTTGACTGGTCTTCCTTGCTATCTTTAACAATGCCATGGAAAATTTTTCTTTAACAAAATCCACAGGACACACACACACACACACACACACACACACACACACACACAAATCATTATCTGTGAGTCAGAGAATAAAACTGACAAAATATTGGGATTCCAATAATTCTCAGAAACTCTCTCCTGGCCTGAACCTTACAGAGCTCTTCTCTTCATTTAAACTGAAATGAAAGACTCTGACATCAAGGAGACCCCACAGAGAAGGGCCTCAGAGGTCCTGCTCTGGGTAAATGGCTCCTTTTCCTTCATCTATCATCCTGCTTTTCACACTCAGTATTTGCTGAACCCAAACACCAGCCAGCAAGATGCACTTTCCATCTGAAATGTCTCCACTAAAAGAGTTGTTTCTCAAAATGTGGTTTCTCTTTCAAAGGTAGTGGCTGTAAGGGACTTCCCTAGCGGTCCAGTGGTTAAGACTCCACACTTCCAATGCAGGAGACGTAGGTTCGATCCCTGGAGAGGGAACTAAGATCCCACAGGCCATGTGGTGTGGCCAAAAAAAAAAAAAAAAAAAAAAGGGTAGCGTCTGTAAGCAGCTCAAGAAACCAAAACATGAGCCGGAGAGGCTTGCCTCTATTTCATCCAAGAACAAAGATCCAATCCGCAAAGACTTATGTCAATTCACTGACTCCCTCCTAGTTTGCCTTTCTTAAGACTGTCTTAGGGAACTCCCTGGCGGTCCAGTGGTTAAGACTCCACACTCTCACTGCCCCGAGAGGACCTGGGTTCAATCCCTGGTCGGGGAACTTAAGATCCTGCAAGCTGAGCGGCATGGCCAAAAAAAAAAAAAAAAAAGACTGCCCTAAAGACTCTAGCTAATACTGTAAAGCGTTTAAATCTTAAGACTTTGAACCCTCTTTGTTTTAATCCAACAATATCTACTCACTTGACCTGATCACAGAGCAAAACTGCCTACTTGGAACCTGAGTTTCTCTAGGCCAGATAAGGATAAAGATTGGAGGGTTTGGTTTTTGTTTGTTTTAAATCACTTTAAAGCAGACACTAACAGTGGTGACAAAGGTTAGACAGGATTAACTGATCCAGGCTAAGGATCTCTAAAGTACCCTCTGGACTTAAATCCTTCTGGAAGGAAAATTCTCTTTCCTAAGATTACAGATTCATTTTACAAAAAAACTCTTGGCTCTTTCAAAGATCAGTAGAGGAAAACTTTTTTCCAGAAAGATGAAAGCTGTTTTCATATGCACACCAACCTGCTCCACTATAAGCTAATAACCTGTTCTGTTCTATAAGATAATATAACTAGTGGGTAGCTTAGTCAGTTGGGTTACTGTAACAGAATACCATTGGCTGGGTGGCTTACACCACAAACATTTATTTCTCAACGTTCTAGAGGCTGGAAGTCCAAGATCAGGGTGCCCTCATGGTTGAGTTCTGGTGAGAACCCTCTTCCTGGTTTACAAAGGCCACCTTCTTACTGTATCTCCACATAGCAGAGAGCACTCATCTCTCTTGTGTTTCTTCTTATAAGGACACTAATCCCATTCATGAGGGCTCCTCTCTCAAGACCTAATTACCTTCCAAAGGTTTCACCTCCAAATAACATCACATTGTAGATTGGAACTGCAACATATGAACTTTGGGGGGGGCACAAACATTTAGTCTACAGTAGCAACTTAAGAATTCATTTAGCACTTTCTATGTACCCACCTGCCCAACGCAAAGCACATTGTTTATATTAACTCTGCCCAAGAGCATGTGGGAAGTAGGTGCAGTTATTATCTCCATTTTACAAATGAGGACACGGAGTCAGAGAGGTTGGGTGATTTTCCCAAGAACACAACAGCTCATAAAAATAACACTAGGATTCAAACGTAGGCAGTCAGATTCAAGTTCATGCCCTTAACAACTTCATTTCACCATCATTTAACCCCAGAATTTGCACCTGTATTAATCCTTGAAGCTGAATAGTGTTTTAGGGTTTACAAATCACATTCCTGAACATCTGATCCTCATACAAATCCCATGAGGTCCTTAATAGATAATAATGAGTGAGATCAAGTATATGAAGTGCCCAGAAAAATGTCCACTTTATACCACATCCTCTGTGGGTATCCTTAGACCCATAGAGAGATATTAAGAGGGTCAGGAATCCCTAGAAACTGTATAACAACTTTTGTGTGGATATGAAGATGGGCATTTCTCATAAGAAAATCTCAAGAGCTGGATCAAAAACAAGTGCCACACTAAGGGTCTGAATACACTCTTCTCCAAAGAAGGTATACAAATGACCAGTGAACACAGGAAAAGATTCTCAGCATCATTAGTCATTAATCACTTAGATGCGAATCTAAGCCACAATGAGATACCTCTTCACACCTACCAGGATGGCTATAATCAAAAGTTCAGACAATACAAAGTATTGGCTAGGATGGGGAGAAACTGGAACTCTCAGAGATTGCTGGTGGGAATTTAAATGGTGCAGCTGCTGTGGAAAACAGTCTGGAGGTCCCTCAAAAGGCTAAACATGGAATTACCATATGATCCAGCAAGTCCATTTCTAGGTGTCTACCCAAGAGAAATGTAAACATATGTCCACACAAAAACTTGTACACAAATGTTCATAGCAGTATAGACAAAGAAGCAAAAACAACAAAAATATCCATCAACTGATGAATGGACAAATAAGATGTGAGGTACCCACACAATGGAATATTATTCAGCAATACAAAGGAATGAAGTACTGATACATGCTATAACACGTACCAGTACTTGAAAATGTTATGCTAAGTGAAAGAAATCAGTCACAAAGGCATACATATTGTATGAGTCTATTTATATAAAATGCCCAGAATAGGCAAATCTACAGAGGCAGAAAGTACATCAGTGGTTGCCTAGGGCTAGTGGAGATGGAGGGATTAGGGATTAACAGCTAAGGAGTGTGAGGGATGATGAGTATGTTCTAAAATTGACTGTGGTGATGAATGCACAACTCTGTGAAGATAATAAAGTCATTAAATTGTATACTTTAAGCGTGTAAATTATATGATATGTGAATATATCTCAATAAATCCGCTAAAAGATTTTTAAGGAGGGAGTGGCACAGACAGAAAGAGAGAAAAGCCTCAAAATAAACCTATTAATTATTTGGGTTTAACCATAGTAGAAAACGAAATACAGATATACTTCTGCCCACAGGCAGAAAGCAGGCCACAAATGTGTTTTGTTCAGTCCATAAAGGTGTTTTCAAAAATCTTTGAAGCAACTAGTAAAATGTAAAAACCCAGGGGTTTCACATTCAAGAAAGAATCTATACATCTGCATTTTCCTCGACAAGGAAAGTTTAAAAAATAAAATTTAATTTAAAAATAAATAAATAACCAGAATCTGGCAATACTAGGATTGCATTCCAACTTTGCAACAATCTGCTAAGGCCAAGGGTGGGCAGCCATTTTTAGACAGAGCTTACGCTGGCCAGTAAGCCTGAGTGCCCAGCAGGTCAGGGTTCCACTCTACTTTGAGTTTTTGAGTCGATTATCTATTGCTTTTATCAGATTGTCAAAGGAATCTCTAACTCAAAGCACATTCAGAGACCTTAGAAAGAAGTGGCAGGCAAATAGTGGCCATTTGCTTTACAGATAAGGAAACCAACCTAACTTGCCCGAGGCCAGGAGAGTGACGAAATCAGCAGTAAAACTACTTTTTCTGACTCTTGGTTTCTTTCATTAGTCTTCTGGCCTCCCTGCTGATATTTCTAGAGAGTCTACAATTACCATATCCTGTTCCTTTTTCGGCAGCAACTGAGGGAAATTAGTGAGAAAGGAAAGAACTTGCTAGACATTCCAAAATGGCATATGATTTTCAGGCTCTATGATCTTCTAATCACAAACAAATTTTGCCTGGACTTAAATCTCTCTGGGTTGTGTGGGCAACCTGAGCCGTCCTCCTGGCCCATAGCCCAAGGAAGATAAAGAGAATGTTACACTCTCAGGACAGGGAAAGACTCCCAAGATTGTATATTCTCCAAGGTTACCAGTAGCCCTGCTACAGAAAGCACAAGTTCCTAATAAACAGGAATGGTTCTTCCCCTGGGCCAGGTGGTTTGCTCATGTCAAAAATGACTATTTACAAGAAGCTCCGAGTGCACAATAGGCTAAGTGAGGAGAGAACTTTGGTTGTTCATAGTCATTCACCCCACTGGGCTTTGAGTCTGCCTGGAAAGAAATTCCATATGATGCCCACGTATAGCTGGGAGAGGTGGAAGAATAAAGAACAGCCCAATTCACCAGGCTGATCTCTCCAATCAAAACTCAGCACATTTGCAATCCCGGGATATCTGATCCTTACCCGATCTTGGAGCACTTCAAGATCCAGAGCCAGCAAATGGCAGAGGATCATTGCACATCAGGCCAGGGCTGGAAAGCAAATGCCAGCTGCGAAAATGCAGGAAAACCAGGGCTGGGGAAGGTACCTGTCTGTGCCATGGAGTAAAAGTCGTCTTTTCCAATCAAAACAGACCAAAAGGTTCTTGCAAAGGCTCGTGCTTACAAAGCCTGATAAAGAATGAAACCTCTAAGGCAAACAAAATGACCACTTCTCACTGCTCCCAATTATGTAACTCTGAAATAGTCTCAAAGTTTATCTGTGCTATAAACAACTTAGGAACCTTTTCCCCAGAGATATGGAAATGCCAACACTCGTGGAAAAAGGAAAAGCAGCATTGGGCTGCCCCCGACAAGGGGACATGCTAAAGGTTCTGGTGCCAAGTCCATCAGAAGAGTTTCCAGGGCAGTGCATTGTTGCCCACTCCCCAAGCCCTGGAAGAACCATGATTTCAGGCAAAAGCTGAACCCAGCTGAAAGCAGGTTCAATCATGAATTCAAAGTATAGGACATATCCCACTGTGGAATGTGTCAAATTTTTCTTATTTTTTTTAAATTGTGGTAAAATACACATCATGTACAATTTACTATCTTAGCCATTTTATAGTGTGCATTTTAGTATTACTAACTATATTTTTATTTTTGTGCAATCAATCTCCAGAACTTTTTCATCTTGCAAAAATGGAGCTTTATACCCATTAAACAACTTCTCATTTCCATGTCTGCTCAAGCTCTAGCAACCATCATTCTACTTCTTTCTGTGCATTGAACTACTTTAGACACCTTATATAAATAGAACAATTCAATATTTGTCTTTTCATGACCAGCCATTTCATTTTGCATAATGTCCTCAAGGGTTATCCATGATGTTGCATGTAACAGGATTTCCTTCCTTTTTAAGGCTGAATAATATTCCATTGTATGTATATATCACATTTGTTTATTCATAAAATCTATTTCTATATCTCAGGGATATGATTCTGTTGCTCTGGTGGTACACAAGTTATAGAGTTCAATTTGTAATGGTCACGATTTTATACAGAGAAAGAGACAGACAGATAGACAGACTTGATTAAATGATGTTTGTACTCCAGGAGAGGAAAAACAAGCTAACTAAAGCTGCAGCTGAGCTCAATTCCATCATCTAGAACCATCTCACTATCCCTCTTTACCTCAAAAATAAAAGTTTTGTTAACTGTATATTCCCAGGACCTGGGAACAGGACTTAGCATACAGTTGACATTCAGTAAAAATTTGTTGGTTGAGTGAATCTAGAAGAGTGATTGCTCAGAAAATGCTATATGCTTGATCTTGATTGATCCAGCTCATCTGAACATATGAGCCAAGAAAGGATCAATATGTATTGACATGGAAAGATGTCCAAGAACTATTTTTAAAGGAATCAGGTTGCATATCAATAAACAGTATAATTCCCTTTATGCAAAAGCAAATGCACAAATCAAAACAATAAATACATACATATATAATAATATACCTAAATAATATGCTACAAACCCAATGGTTTGATTACCTCTGGACTGAAGGGCAATGAGGACAAAGGATAGAAAGGGAATTTTCTGTTTGAATTTCTGTTTGTAGTGTTTTAATTATTTACCAAAAGAACTTATCTTTGTATTGTTAGTGGAACTTTTTTAAGGAAAAAAATCTGGAAGGATAATATGTCATAAGAATACATTGATTCATCCTCATGACATATAGCACAGGTAACTCTGCTCAATGTTATGTGGCAGCCTGGATGCAAGTGGAGTTTGGGGGAGAATGGATACATGTATATGCATGGCTGAGTCGCTTTGCTGTGCACTGAAACTATCACAACATTGTTAATCAGCTATACTCCAATATAAAATTGAAAAAAAATTTTTTTAAGAATATGTTGATTCAGTTTACCTTACATGTACCCTTTCTCAGAGACCTACTGGAGAATGTGCTCCACCAAAACAATGGGAAATAATCAAGAAAGAAGAAGACATGGGATATAAGAAACAGGATCCAGCATAAGAGAGAGGCAAAGGGAATCTCCAAAATGATGGTAAAAAGAGAAGTAACATCTGTGTATCCAACATCAAGGGCTACCATTCTGGACAGGCAAAGCAGGTCAAAGAGCAGTATTCAACAAGATAAAATTGACTGAAATAGCTGTTGCACTGGAAGATCTTGAGAGAAGATTTAGACAACTGGCAAAAAACCTGTGGTTAAATTAGTGAAAACTCCATAGAAAACTCTGCAAACACACACAGAAAGACAGCTCTAGGGGGAAACAATAGTAAGGAAGGGAAAGTAATCATGTAGTACATAATTTGGTTCTTAATAGTGGATAGGAAGGCATAGTAATGTTGGCTGAACTAAATATTGACCTAAATAAAAATTATGAGTTAGCTATATTCTGAAGATAGATGGAAAGAACAGGAAGGATGCATGTGAGTGGTAGGTGAAGGAACTCAAAAGAAAGCTAAATACTCATATTCCACGCTGGAAAGACAGTACATGATGACTAAACCTGAAAAATCAAGAGGGAGCAATATAAGCATTATTTAGAGACCCAAAGAAGCACCAACTAGCCAGAAGAGATGAACATGACTGCTCTTTCTGAAAAGAAGAAAATGGTAGAGGGTCTGCTGTTTTTAGTAATGAACCTTATGGAATTATTTGTCTCTGAACTATGTGTATATACAACTTCAGTCAAACTAAGAAGTAAAAAAGAGAAAAATCACAACTGAGACCCACATCACAATACCTTACCTAACCATGTTTTTTTTTTTTTTTTTAAACAGGAAAATAGTTGCTGTGTAGATTTCTGATGTGACACAAAGAAATAACAGTTACAGGTAGGTTGGCCACTTTCAGTTCCAATACTGGAAGATTCTACCAGAAGTGTGAAGAGAATCATTCTGAAAATGGTTGGGCTTTCAAGCCTATACGGAAAAGCCATGATAAAAAACCCAGGGCGAAAGAAAAAGAGGCAAGACATATTTCAGGTCCAATATTTACCAAATGCTTGAGTTTTGGCATAGAAGTCCTGCCAAAAAAACTTAGCTATGATAGAGAATTGTAAATGGGCAAGATAAGACCAAAATTTGTGGCAAATCATCAATATTCTGCCTGGGTCTTTCCCTCTCCTCTGGGGTACAATCAACTCAACATGTTATTCACACCCTTGTCTATTAAAGCAAGTCTAATACTTTCTGAGGGTACTAATCCCCAATTTTGGCCCCAAAAAGTAGGTTCCCGCTGGGTTCCATCTCAAATGATTTTCAACTCCCCAACCCCGTGGTGGTGGTGGTGAGGGATACCTAAGAAAGAGTCAGATTCTCACCAAACCCAGGTGTCAGGCCAGAGTATCTAATGCTTTATCAGTTATGGAAGAATCCAAAGCAAATGAAACACCAAAATTTGTACATAGGGAGAAAGAAATTGAAGAACTCAATTCCCACATTGGTAGTTAATAATGAACCACCCTCTCCCTAGGAACAAATGCTCAAAATCCTGTGTGTGATATCCATATTCTTAGTGTTTTAAAGCACTTGTCTGAGTTCCAATCCTAACTCCGTTCTTCTCCCTCAGCTTCATTTTCCTTTCCTGTTAACCGGTGGGATGGAAGCGGGTGGGTGGTAATACTTAGATCTCATAGGATTATTGCCTGGATGAAATAATAACAACCAAACTTTTTCAATCCACTAAATATACTACGCATTATTCTAAGCGCATTGCATATATAGCATCTCATTTAATGTTCAAATTATAACTATTACCCCATCTTCCAGGTGAGGAAGACAAAGCACAGAGGTTCAGTAACTTGCTCAAGATCGTAGCTAGCGGTGGAGCAAGGAGGCTAATTCAGGTGAACTGGCTCCAAAGGAAGTACCAACAACCAGACTATGCCGAAATGCAAAAAATAAAATGTGCACCATAAATGGTACTTATTCACACACCACGTGTGCCAGCCCCAAAAAAAGGTTAAGTGACAGGCAGTTTGAGGCTTGGCAGCCTTACAAGAGACCAAGGCATGACCAGGGCCTCCACTCCTCTCCCTAACTCCCCAAGCTCCCCAGAACTTCCCATCGCGCTTGGGACTTAGGGCTTCGAGGCTGCGAGTCCTGGTAGCTGAAAGTAGAGGGTGGAGCGGAGGCGGGGGAGGCCGGGGGTAGTGGGGGAAGGTGGTTGGGACGCCGGCGTTTACCTTGACCTGCACTCTCATCGCTCCGGGAGTCCGGGGCGCTTCGCGCGGGGACGCGCAGAGGCGCAAATAGCGGCCTGGCACTTCTGCCGCCACCACCGAGAGCCGCAACGACGTCCCGTCCCCTAGGTCTCCGCCGCCCAGATGTGGCCCTCTGCTCCGGACCGAGCCTTCTCTCCTACCCGCAGCCGACTCACGCCACGTCCGGTCTCTTCCGCCACCGACCCAGAGCGGAACCACAGAGCTGCCTCCTCTCCCGGGACGTGTCCCCACCGCCCTAAGCAGAATCCCCCGCCCCGTTAGGTTTCCGCTCGGATACCACCTCCGTGCTGGCCCCATTCCAGCTCCGGCAACCGGGCTGTGGGGCGTGCCCTTAAGTAAGTGTCCTACGGTAGCCGAACCCTCAGATATGTTAATCAGACCCGCGTGGAGACCACAGGACTTGAGCGCAGGTATTTCATAAATCCCAGCTATGCCAGATCCTAGTTAGATATCTTGTGGCTGGCCCCACCTAAAGCACCCAGGGCCCTGGGCTCAGATCTGGTAAACCGCCTAAGACGCTTTGCCCCGCCGGCTGGCAGCCCACCGTACCTGTAAGCGCTCCTCCGCAGAGCGAGCTGTCATCCTGGACTTGCAGACCCGCCGCCAAAGCCTTGTCTGAGCTTCTGACTTATGGAGTCAGATTGGGGCTCCACCTCCGCACGCTGCCTTTTACAGCCCTACAGATTTGTCTTTTGGCCTCAGTTACCTCCCGTGTAGAAAGGAGGTGATTCCGACCTTACCTGGATCAAAGAGTAGAGGAAGGGTCAAATGGGATTTTCATCATCATCACACACGTATTTAATTGTACTGTTATTGTTGAGTCAGTGTGGTGGGGGGAGGACACAGGAGATTTTTAACCTAACAACCAGCAGTATACTAACTGGGAGTTACTGGGTGTTAGGTGACCTCTCTGGGCCTGGGTTTATCTACACAGCCGGAAGGATAGCAAATAAATCCCCTTTCCTCAGAGGCTATACTGAAATCCATAAAATACAATCAAAAGCTTTGTGATTTCTGTTATTTTCGGTGGGCTGCTCTGGCTAGTCGGTCTTGACTAAGGCTGTGGTCAGTTACTACAGGTGAATCCCAGTATGCTGGCAGAGGTGATGCTCACTTATTACAAGTGTTGTAATTAACAATGCTAGCCATTCGTCCCTGATTTCAAATTAGGACCACCTATCCATTTGCTGACACTTTTTTCGGCCTGATTTCTTATGTGGTTTTCATTTTTCTTTGTTAGAAAACTTGAACATCTCATATATGTAGTAACATTTTGTTGTTGTTTGTTTTTCTATTAATCCATTGAATCTCATTCTGCTTGACCCAGCTCCCTCAAAATGTTAATGATCTGTGAGCAGTTAACAGACTCAGAAGCCCCCCTAAGGCAAGTAAGCACCTCTTGATTGGTGTTTCTCCATACACCTCCCCTGTTAGGTCTGTCACAGCACAAGAGACTGGGAGCTCTCAGAAATCTGCAGACCCACCAAGAAGACTAGACGTTTGGAACTCAAGATTCTTCGGAGTGTTGGTGCACTGTAGTTACCATCTTGCAGTTTAAACTCTTTGGTAAATTTACATGTTAGGATGGTCATATATTCTTTTCAGATCAAGCTTCAAGGCAGAGAGTCCAAAATATCAGGACAATTCCAGGGCTTAAGGTATCTGGTGTGCTAGTTTGCATGCTGCCTTTGGTTCCCAGGCTGTATCAGAAACACCTGAGGCATTTGTTAAAAGTGCAGATTCCCTAGCCGCCCCCACCCCACCTAGACCATCTGTATCAGAATGCCTGGGGTGGGGCCCAGGAATTTGTATCTTTCACAGGCGTCTCACACAACTTAAAAGCTTCCGTAAAAAAATCTCCTGGCCACAAATATACCTTTGCCAAGCGGCTAGCAATGAAATTTAAATTTTAGCGTGTTCATTAGTAGTCTAGTGTGGTTTAATTCAAGTCAACAAATATTTCCTGAACACAGACTGTTTGTCAGGCATCCTGCTGGGTGCTGGGAAAACAAAGATGAATACGGCATTGTCCAGTCTGCAAGGAGTTCGAGTTTATAGAGGGAGGAGGGACAATCAAAAGTGAAACTGTACCTGGGGCACCACTGGTAACACTCATCAACATAAACAGAAATTCTCACTTGTTTGCCCTCCCTGATCCCTTTCTCCCTCTTCCCATTCTTTTCTCCTATGTTTTCTTCTTTATCAGATCTTCGTTTTTTACCCTGAACATTGTAAATGTTTTATTCCTGATCTAACGTGGTTTTAAGACACTACTCTAACGTTATTTTAAAGTCAACCTAATGATTTCAAAATGGAGGGAAACAGCTGATTTTTCAGCAGAGAAAAATGGGTATGAGAACATTTTTTTTATATGTGAAGATCTTTTTTGTTTGTTTTTGTTTTTTGCTGTGTTGCATGGCTTGCAGGGTCTTAGTTCCCCGACCAAGGATTGAACCCATGGCCTCACAGTGAAAGCACATTGTCTTAACCACTGTACCAGCAGGTAATTCCCTATATGTGAACATCTTGATGAGTCCCAGTTATGGAGACTACTAAGGAATAGTTTCTAATATATGCACTCTTCTCCTAAAGAAAATTGTTAGAAGCTTGGATTTGGTTTTGGTTTTCATTTATTTGGATAGGGCTGAGGGTTGTTGGGGGATTTGCACAGTAATACTTCCCAGCCTCTCTGGACAGCCCAGGGGGAGAAAACTGAGCAATAAATAACTCTATTTCTGGGACTTCCCTGGTGGTGCAGCGGTTAAGAAACCGCCTGCTAATGCAGAGGACATGGGTTCGAGCCCTGGTCCAGAAAGATCCCATATGCCGCAGAGCAACTAAGCCTGTGTGCCACAACTACTAAGCCTGCGCTCTAGAGCCTGCGTGCTACAGCTACTGAAGCCCCCGCACCTAGAGCCCGTGCTCCACAACAAGAGAAGCCACTGCAATGAGAATCCCACGCACCACAGTAAAGAGTAGCCCCCACTCGCCGCAACTAGAGAAAGCCCACTCGCAGCAACGAAAACCCAATGCAGCCAAAAATAAATAAAATTAAAAAAAAGAAATTACTAACTGCATAAAAAAAAACAGAAAAAACAACTCTATTCTTTGCACCAAGAAGAAAGAGTACCATGGGAAACTCTTGCCCAATGCATCATGGTATATTATTATCGCGTGTTCATGGTTTTCACTGTGGGTGGCCACCACCACTTTCAGAAGCATAAATGAAACAAAATAAAATCAGTGGCATTCTAAAGTAGGTAATGGAAAGGATGATAAACCTAGAGGGCATTCCACAAGTGGTGGAAGTTTAAAGTTATGGGTTATTAATTTAAGATAAAGGTATACTGCCAGTAAGGAGGGATGAAATCCAGCCCTCCGATCCATTCCTGTGTGACTATTTCTGTTTTCAGACCTTCCCATTCAAACCCAAGGTATTGAGTTTGAATTCCATCCATTCATTCTCCTAAACTGCTACAAATCAAATTTCTTTTTGAAAGGTAGCCATATATTTCCTTATGCCTACTGAATAAATGTTTTTCTAATTCAGTGCGTCTATGGGAGTATGCTCCCAATTTGCTATGAAAATGGATCATTTATCCTGTCACATAAGCAAAGATTAAAATACTCATGGTTGGCAAGGGGAGAAATAGGAACCCTCAAATACTTTTGGTAAGAGTTTAAAATGATATCCTTTTTGAAGGCATTTTAGCCATCTGGATTCAAGGCATAACCTTTCCCATCACAATTCCAGTCTTAGGACTTCATACTTCAGAGATACACTAAGATATATATATATATATAAGGATATACATAGTAGCACCCTTTGTAATAAAGAAAGATTGCCAATAATCCAAACAGCCATTAATTAGCAGGTGCTTAAATAAATAAACTGTGGTGTGTGCATACCATAAAACACCATGCAGCTTTTACAAGAATGAGTTAGATCTAAATGTACAGATATGGAAAAGGAAAATAGCAACTAGTAAAAGTAAGTATGATTCTATTTTTTTTAATTTATATGTGTAAGTTGGGTTATTCACAGGAAAGTACTAGAAGAATATATGCCAAACTGTTAACAAGAGAAGACATACTTATACTAAAAAACTATTTGTTGCTTATCTGAAATTCAAATTTAACTGGGAGTTTTATCACACAAGATTGTCACACAAGCCTACGCTGATGGCTTCAGGTAGCTATGGGTGCTGTTTGAAAGTGTGTATTACGAACAATGACACCGATCCTAGCCTCCTTTAGAACTGTGTCTTCACATGCAACTTTGAATGATTTTTAAAGAGAGGAAAGGAGGAAGATGAAGACTGACTATAACAAAAATGCCAGGCACGCTGATAGATGGCATCATTTGAAGCTTCCTGAAAATAAGCACAGCAGATACTATAACTGGTTTACTGACCCTCTCATCCCAGCAGCATATCTCTTTGCAAGGTGATTTTGCAATAACCTCCCATGTAGAGGCCCAGTCTCTTCTTCACACCATTAATCTGAGCTGGACTTCTGGCCAGTAAAATGTGGCCAAAGCGAACATGGTTCAAGTTCCTGAGCATAGGTCTCTAGTGGCCCTGCAGCTTCAGCCTTCACCCTGTTGTAACGCTGCCCTGAGAACACCATCCTGGAAGAAAGACCACTTGGAGAGACCAGCCAACCCTCAGAATCATGAGAAATAATGAACTGATGGTATTTTAAGCCACTAAATTTGGTGGTTACGTGTTGTGCCGCAATAGATAACTCAGTTTCTTTCCTCATTGTTTTCCTCATTTTTTTCTGCACGAAATCTCTGTGAGGTTTCACTGAAGGTCAGAAATCTTCATTGTGAATATCACCAGTCTCACAGCTACATGTAAAAGAATGAAATTAGAACACTCCCTAACACCATGCACAAAAATAACTCAAAATGGATTAAAGACCTAAATGTAAGGCCAGACACTATAAAACTCTTAGAGGAAAACACAGGCAGAACACTCTATGACATACATCACAGCAAGATCCTTTTAGACCCACCTCCTAGAGAAATGGAAATAAAAACAAAAATAAACAAATGGGACCTAATGGAACTTAAAAGCTTTTGCACAGCAAAGGAAAACATAAACAAGACGAAAAGACAACCCTCAGAATGGGAGAACATTTTTGCAAATGAAGCAACTGACAAAGGATTAATCTCCAAAATTTACAGGGAGCTCATGCAGCTCAACATCAAAAAAACAAACAACTCAAACCAAAAATGGGCAGAAGACCTAAATAGACATTTCTCCAGAGAAGATATACAGATTGTCAACAAGCATATGAATGGATGCTCAACATCACTAATCATTAGAGAAATGCAAATCAGAACTACAATGAGGTATCACCTCACACCAGTCAGAATGGCCATCATCAAAAAATCTGCAAACAACAAATGCCGGAGAGGGTGTGGAGAAAAGGGAACCCTCTTGCACTGTTGGTGGGAATGTAAATTGATACAGCCACTATGGAGAACAGTACGGAGTTTCCTTAAAAAACTAAAAACAGAACTACCATATGACCCAGCAATCCCACTACTGGACACATACCCTGAGAAAACCATAATTCAAAAAGAGTCATGTAACACAATGTTCATAGCAGGTCTTTTTACAATAGCCAGGACTTGGAAGCAACCTAAGTGTCCATCGACAGATGAATGGATAAAGAAGATGTGGCACATATATACAATGGAATATTATCAGCCATTAAAAGAAACAAAATTGAATTATTTGTAGTGAGGTGGATGGACCTAGAGTCTGTCATACAAAGTGAAGTAAGTCAGAAAGAGAAAAACAAATACTGTATGCTAACACGTATATATGGAACCCCCCCCCCCCCAAAAAAATGATTCTGAAGAACCTAGGGGCAGGACAGGAACAAAGACGCAGATGTAGAGAATGGACTTGAAGACACAGGGAGGGGGAAGGGTAAGCTGAGATGAAGTGAGAGAGTGGCATGGACATATATACACTACCAAATGTAAAATAGATAGCTAGTGGGAAGCAGCCGCACAGCACAGGGAGATCAGCTCGGTGCTTTGTGACCACCTAGAGGGGTGGGAATAGGGAGGGTGGGAGGGAGATGCAAGAGGGAGGAGATATGGGGATATATGTACATGTATAGCTGATTCACTTTGTTATAAAGCAGAAACTAACACACCATTGTAAAGCAATTATACTCAAATAAAGATGTTAAGAATATATATATATCACCAGTCTCACAGCTAATTAGGTGTGAAGCCAACAAAAATTTGAAAACAGATTTGTGTGGCTGTAAAAGTCCATTGTTTTCTGTACTCACACCTTGAACATAATGAGCATTCATTAAAAATTTAGTTGGATGACTGTCTGAATCAGAACTTTTTTGTTTTCGTTTTCGTTTTATTAATTAATTATTTATTTGGCTGTGTCGGGTCTTAGTTGTGGCACGCTGGATCTTTGTTGCCTCATGCCAGCTCTTTTAGTCGCAGCATGTGAACTCTTAGTTGCGTCATGCAGGATCTAGTTCCCTGACAAGGGATCAAACCCAGGCATAGGGACCTGTAGTCTTAACCACTGGACTACCAGGAAAGTCCCAGAACTTGATTTTTATTACTTGTATATATCAGAATTAAGAATATATGTATTGGGACTTCCCTGGTGGCGCAGTGGTTGAGACTCTATGCTCCCAATGCAGGGGGCCCGGGTTCGATCTCTGGTGAAGGAAATAGATCCCACGTGCATGCCACAACTAAGAGTTCACATGCCACAACTAAGGAGCCTGTGTGCCACAACTAAAGGAGCCCGCCTGCCAAAACTAAGACCCAGAGCAAGCAAAAAAAAAAGAATATATTTATCCAACAAGACATGTCTACTAGTAAGAAATTTTTAACCCTTAGTCCTTTTCTCTTGATTAAATTACTTGAAAGGAAACAGTATTCAACCTATTATGTTCTCCCTAAAATGTGAACCACAATTGTTCATCCTTGGAATAAGTACTCTAGTAGCTTAGGAATTGTGTTTCTCCATTTCAGGTGAGAAACTGAGAGACAGAAAAAAAAAATGACTTAACCAGAAGGAACCAACTAATTGAACCCTCCATGCCTGACTCATTTATCTAATACTGTCTTTTTTATTTTTCTTAACTTTTTATTTTTTTTTAATTTATTATTATTTTGGCCACACAGAGTGGCATGTGGAACTTCCCCCACCAAGGATCGAACCCATGACCCTGCAGTGGAAGCATGGAGCCTTAACCACTGGACAACCGGGGAAGTCCAACTTTTTATTTTTAAATGAATATAGTACAGCCTCACAGAAAGTTGCAAAACTCATTTATAGAGTCCCTTGAACTAAAATGAGAGTCTTTTAAAGTATTTATTTAATTAATTTATTTATTTAACTTTATTTTTTGGCTGTGTTGGGTCTTTGTTGCTGCACACAGGTTTTCTCTAGTTGCAGTGAGTGAGGGCTACTCTTCATGGCGGTGCACGGGCTTTTCATTGCGGTGGCTTCTCTTGTTGCGGAGCACGGGTTCTAGGTATGCAGGCTTTCAGTAGTTGTGGTGCACGGGCTTTGTTGCTCCGCGGAATGTGGGATCTTCCCGCACCAGGGCTCGAACCCGTGTCCCCTGCATTGGCAGGCAGGTTCTTAACCACTGCGCCACCAGGGAAGTCCCTTTTTAAGTATTTTAAATTATATATTTCCTCCTGAAATATTCTTTACATTTTCAGTGTGAGCCATGAATAAAGGAAGGAAGAAATATTACTAATTAGTAATAAATGGGCACTCACTGTACACTAGGCAATTTGATATATGCCTTATTTTTATTTAATACATTATTAACCACCATTTTATACAATCTGAGTTTCTGAAAAGCCAAAATTTGTCCAGAGTCAGAGGTTGAATGAGTGGCAGAGCTGCAATTCCAAAGACAGTTTGTCTGACTCCAGGGCCCATGGTGTTTCCATCCTGTCAGAGTTCCTATCCAAAATAATTTCAACTTTCATTTACTAGTGAGGTTTAATTTTGTGATTATTTAATTTTTTTAAAATGTTACTTTGGTAAAAGTATTTATAAACCCTGGGCAAAGTCTTATTTTTTTCCAACTCTCAGTGCAGTAGCATGTCTGCATAACAAAACAATTTGCACACTTCCATTACTGATGAGATCTTTCTATTACATCTTTCTCTAAACAAACTGCATGTAATTTACTTGATGATAAAGATGCTCAGACAGACAAAACAAATTTTTTTTTAAAGAAAAAATATTTTAATTAAAAAAAAACATGCCCAAGCATTTGTGTAACATCCTTGAAGGTATAATAATTCAAACTTCTTTAAGACAAGGTCATTATCGGACTTCCCTGGTGGCACAGTGGTTAAGAATCCTCCTGCCAATGCAGGGAACACGGGTTCGAGCCCTGGGCCAGGAAGATCCCACACGCTGCAGAGCAACTAAGCCCACGTGCCACAACTACCGAGCCTGCGCTCTAGAGCCACAACTACTGAGTCCACGTGCCGCAACTACTGAAGCCCGCACACCTAGAGCCCGTGCTCTGCAACAAGTGAAGCCACTGCAACAAGAAGCCCGCATACCACAACGAAGAGTAGCTCCCGCTCGCTGCAACTAGAGAAAACCCGCGTGCAGCAATGAAGACCCAATGCAACCAAAGATAAAATAAATAAATAAATACATATTTTTAAAATTCTTTAAAAAAAAAGGCAAGGTCATTATGCTTAGATATTAAATTCAGAATTGCTGCGATCCAACCACGAAATTTATTTAGTCATTTTAGGCTCTGATAAAATGGAGACTATCTTACTGACCTAAGAACAAAGTGCTGTCATAAAAGGCCTCATAACCCTATGACCCAGAAAGATCACATCTCCTGCCCAAAAAACCCTAATATGATGAAAATTACATAATAAGATATTTATATCAAAATTATATAACATAATACATTAGGGATTTGTTAAAGTCTATTATTTGAGAAGTAATTAAGTAAGTTGTCAGATGGGCAATTATATAACTTAAAAAATGCCAACAATGAAGAGTATGCAAAGCCAAAAAGGGAGCTAGAACATTGTATGTACTGTATGAGTACAACTATGTCAAAGACCATATAGAAAGAAATTAGGAAGAAATGACTCCTTTTCATTTTTCCAAGTATTCTGTAATGAGACCTTATATTGAAAATAATTTTTTAAATTAATTTAAAATTAAAATCCTATATATGTTGGAATGACTTACAGGATTAGTGTGTCTGAAATTCCAATATTACACTTTTACTGATCATTTATTCTTCCTGACTTAATAAAACATGCATTTCACTCACTTCCCAGGCCCTTTGAGCCCACAAGTTAAGGACCAAGGCTATTTTTATTTTCTTTTAATGTTTTATGGTTTGTGTATTACACTGACTAACCTGGTGCTTCTTTTTTGTTTTTTTTTAAAGCCTGGTGCTTCCTAACCACATAGTCTACGATAATCTTGTTTTAGCTACAGGTGTTTAACTGAACACACAACAGTGATATGCCAATTTCTTCTTTGCCAAGAAAATGTGTGTACCACTATTTTATCTATACTTATGAAGATCAAGATAAATGAAGAAAGCGTAACATAAGAATAAGAACAATCCTATGTGAATTTCAGCATGGAATCTATGTGTCATCATAATGTATGAAGTTTCTCATTGACCTTTCACGGTAATGACACAAGAACACAGATTGCATTTTGCAAGCATGTAAAGGTCTAATGTTCCTATATCTAAGCCACTAACATGTAAGCCCAAAAAAATGTATATTTCTCTCCCTAACTTTTTGTCTGCCTGCTATTCAATATTTTGAAAGTATAAGTGATCAGTTTTATATGCAATTTCACGAACATGCCCAAAGGCCAAAAACCTATAACCACTTTGAACTAACTCAAGATCATTCCTCCACAGAGCTCAGAATTCATCACATTTATTTTTCTGTGAATCATAAAATCCCCGTGGAGATGGGGAAAGGAAAAAATAGCTTTAATTTCATAAGTAAAGGCAGATCTCATAGTAGAGAATTATCAACTAATGTGGTAAAAATTGACCAGTCTATTTGTGGCACCTCCCAGACATGGCATCCCATAGCTCCACATGCTCTAGTCAACTGCCACTTGAACATCCTCTGCCACCAGTGTCCAGTCTTTATTGCCCAATGGAAAGAGGAATTGGGGAACACTAATAATTTCACCAAATAAAAGTTTCTATTTCTCTAATCATCCTCCATTCTGTTTATTCTCCCCACCCATCTTACCTTATTAAAGCCTATAACAGAATTGCCTCCTGATCAGGATGTATACTAAGAAGACAGTGCCCACTAGCCATCCAGATGTAACATCTCTTCTATTGTGGTGCTATTGTCAAGTTTCTACCATTCTTCCTGTTATTAGTTAAACCATGCCCCCCACCAAACAAAGATATATTAGTGTACTAATCCCCAGTACTTCAGAATGTGACCTTATCTGGAGATATGGTCTTTATGGAGGCAATCAAGATACATGAGGTCATTAGGATGGACTCTAAGCCAATATGACTAGTGTCCTTATAAAAAGGGGAAATTTGGACATAGAGACATGCAGAGAGGAGAGATGATGTGAAGATACAGGAAAAAGACAACTTTCCTCAGCCACGGAGAGAAGTCTGGAACAGATCTTTCCCTCACAGTCTTCAGAAAGAACTGACCCTGCTGACACCTTGATTTTGGACTTCTAACTTCCAAAACTGCAAGACAATAAAATTTCCATTGTTTAAGCCATCCTTTTGTGGCAGCCCTCGCAAACTAATACACTTCCCTACCATTTATATTCATGGAAGTTCTCCTAAATCAATTTTTTTTTTTTTTTTTTTGCGGTACGCGGGCCTCTCACTGTTATGGCCTCTCCCGTTGCGCAGCACAGGCTCGGGACGCGCAGGCTCAGTGGCCGTGGCTCACGGGCCCAGCCACTTCGCTGCATGTGGGATCCTCCCAGACTCAGGCATGAACCTGTGTGCCCTGCATCGGCAGGCGGACTCTCAACGACTGCGCCACCAGGGAAGCCCCTAAATCCATTTTTTTAACGAAGGGGATCAAGACTCCCTGTTGGCCTAAAATAGATTAAGGTTGTGCCTCTTACATAAATATTAGTAGCACCTCTTTTATTCTCAAAAGTGCCCAGGTTTATATAGTCATCCTACCTCTCATGCCACCCACAATCCTTCCTACACCCCACTTCCATTCAGCCAGGAGGTTCTTTCCAATCACTTTAGTATCTCTGATTATTACAGACCTCCTTTGGTACAATGACAAAAGGGATATTCATTTAAAAGCTTTCATCAATTTTTGTTTTGTTTTGACTAGATTTTACACCCTGTAAAGATAGGAACTGCTTCTTTCTCACTTTTGCTTCACTTAGTATTGACATGGTCCAGCATGCAAGAAATGTTTATACAACAAAATTAAATTGAAGTAGGGACTTTACCTTTACTAAAATATCATATTTGTTCCAAATTAACCTCTCAAAGTTATCAAGAAATAGATGCAAATTGCTAATTATCTCTATTTTATGAGACTGAGGAATTCTCATTTTTTTTAAAGCATTAAGAATAAGCAAGTTGAAGCATTTTAGCTTTTTATGGCATTAGTATGCTTAGGCCAGCATGATTGTATCTACAGGGAAAAACCAAATATATTGCACATGTATTAGTATCATGTTCCCATAAATATTCTACCAAGTTGTAATAGCATGATGGAAATCAAAAACTACAAAAGAAGATAATTACTGCAAGTAATGAAATCATCACTGAGATAAGGAGAGATTAGAAGACAAATATTTCATGTGGATTTGTAGACCATATTTAAAGGGCATGGCATAAGTATTTATAAGTATCTATAGACTTAAAGTCCCATCTAGGACAGCATAGAGAGGACCTAAGAAGCCTAAACACTGCTGTTTGACGCTCTGGGCAGAAATGGAAAATGATCTGTGAACATGCCTTAACATGCATGGTTTTCAGTATAACTTATTCCAGAATGGTGATGTAAACCCAGGGCTTAAAGGACTTATGGCTCAGTAGCCATCAGGCTCCTTTCTTGACTCTGGCAGGACCCTGCCCAAAGGTGTCAATGGTAGCTTTGTATTTCATTGCAGGAACCAAGGAAAGGATAGCATCTGTGCATTCCCAGAGTAAACCTCTCCTCTGTAAAGTTCTGAATTGTGTACATGCCTGTGCCCACTCAGAAGGTTCCTACCTTTCCAGGTACCTGTTACTGTATGGAAACCACCTTGCTTCTACCTTGTGGAGCACACTGCTCCATATTCTATCTCCTCTCTTGCCAACCATATTGGGAACTGCTTGAAAAACCTGCATGCACCTCTTTCATTCCAGAGCACTCTAATTTTTGTGGTTATAAAAGCAATGCATCCCAGTTGCAGAGAATTTGGAAAATTCAGAAAGATACAAAAGAAACAGAGAGAGTGAGGATGAGGGAGAGGGAGAGAGAGAAAGAGAGAAAATATGAAGAATGAATCACTGGTAATTCCACCTCTCAGAGACAATCACTGTATTATTCTGGTGTATTTCCTTTAAGGAGCTCTCTTTTCAGTATTTCTCTGCCTAGCTCTCCTAACAGCTCCTTTGTCTGCACTTCCTCTGTCACCTCTTACAGAACTGATAGTTAAGTGGGTGAATACTTGAATTAGGAAAGATTTTATTTGGTGTGATTAAAAGCATAAAAAAGGGGCTTTTCCTTTAATATTACCCATTGTATGCAGTGGGAGTTTGTAGCAAGAGGACTCCTATTAAGATAGAAGCCCATGTGACATAGCAGAGAATCCTCCTCCCTAACTCTCAGAAACCCAACCACTACCATGATGTACAGCAATGATCAGTATTGTTCTGTAAAGAGATTAGTTATATTTTGAGTTATGTGGCCCAGAGACAGGCCAGGGAACCCATAATCTATGTACCTCTGTTTCCATGAGAAAATCTGTTCTGGGTTCCAACTACTTATTTACAAACTAGTTCACAGAAAACAAATGGTTTCTAGGAGGGAGACTGCCTATGTTTGGATCACTGGAATAAGAGAACAGGAGTGACAGATGAATGGATAAAGAAGATGTGGTAAATATACACAATGGAATACTACTCAGCCATAAAAAGAGCGAAATAATGCCATTTGCAGCAACATGGATGCAACCAGAGATTATCATACTAAGTGAAGTAAGTCCAGAAGAGAAAGACAAACCATATGATATCACTTACATGTAGACTCTAAAATATAACACAAATGAACCTATCTATGAAACAGAAACAGAATCACAGGCATAGAGAACAGACTGCTGGCTGCCAGGGGGGAGAGGGTTGGTGGAGGGATGGAGTGGGAGGTTGTGGGTAGCAGACTTAAGCTTTTATATATAGAATGGATAAACAACATGGTCCTACTGTATAGAACAGAGAAGAATATTCAATATCCTATGATAAACCATAATGGAAAAGAATATTTTTTAAAAAGAGCATGTATATATATATATATATATATATGTATAACTGAATCATTTTGTTGTTCAGCAGTAATTAACACACATTGTAAATCAACTATACTTCAATTAAAAAAAAGAGAGGGAGGGCTTCCCTGGTGGCACAGTGGTTGAGAGTCCGCCTGCCGATGCAGGGGACGCAGGTTCGTGCCCCAGTCCGGGAAGATCCCACATGCCGCGGAGTGGCTGGGCCCGTGAGCCACGGCCGCTGAGCCTGCACGTCCGGAGCCTGTGCTCCGCAACGGGAGAGGCCACAACAGTGAGAGGCCCGCGTACTACAAAAAAAAAAAAAAAAGAGAGAGAGAGAGAGAACAGGAGTAAGTGCTTGGGTAACATTTGTGAAGAGGAGGTAACAAGCCAACCTCCAGTGAGGAAAGCAGTGTGGTTACTTTGCATAGGGGATGCCTAAGAGTTGGAAGAACAAGAAAGAGGACAGTTCTACAAAGTAACTGCCCTGTGAGGCTTTGTTTGTCTCTAGTTTTTTTTTTCTCATTCCTCTTGTCTATTGAACTCATTTATCAAAACTCAGCTCCATGGACGTGTGTGCATGTAAAACTGGTGAAATGTGGAAAAGAGCTTGTAGGTTGTCTCAATGTCGGTATGCCGGTTTGGGTATTGTACTCAAGTTATATAAGACGTTACTATTGGGGGAACCTGGGGGGGTGGTACCTGGGACCTCTTTGTACTATTTTTGCTACTTCCTGTACGTCTATAATTATTTCAAAAGAAAAACTTAGCTCCAGAGCTTGCTCAGCACACAGTCTTGCCTGACAACTGGATTCACATCACCTTCCAACTGCTTTGGTTTATTGTCCCTTCACGTAATTTTCATACTGCATCTTGCCCACTTTCTAATTATCTGTGCCACACCACTTAGCATACGTGTATATTTACGTTGTACTGCATATGTTTATATATGTTTACATACATTGAGATAAACACACAAGATATAATATATATAATACATCTTGTTCACTAGCTGGTTCATATGTATATATACTGTGAATCCCCACAAGACTGTAAGCTCTTTCTTTGTACGTCCTTCCTTGATACCCCCAGGGCACCCCACTGCTAATTGCATGGTAGGTACTCAACAAATACTACTTAAACAACTGAAAAAGCAAGAAATATTAAAGGAAAAAAATAGTTAAAACACTTGACCAAGTTTTTCTTTTTTAAACAATATAGTTTGGTGCCCAGGAAACATTTGCTAGTCCAAGATTAGAGTTTAAAGGCTGTAGAAGCCTGTACCTCTGTCTCCTTTAATCTTGGTTATCACCGTAAACAGGCAGTTATCAGCTGAGAAGCACAAAGGTTAGTCACAGGTGCGTTGTTTTAACACTCGCCATAAAATCTCTGTGAGTTCATTGAAGGAAATGCTGAAGAAGCACTTTGCTAACTCCAGAATCCACCCTTCCCTAGGTAATCTTGTCTGAATCAAAGGGTGAACAGGTTTGTTTAAGCTGAAAAGTTGGGTGAAAAAACCAAACAGGTAAATTTTAAACTTTATGAAAAATGTGTACCTTCAAAATCAATATGAACGGTATCTCCACATTGAGAAATTAGAAACATATCTGCTGACTTAATAGAGAATATTCTTAGAAAAGTTACCTTCTGATTTAAACTGCTATTTACAGGCTAAAATATATGGGTTGTCGCCTAGAAATAGGAACTGACTTTATACAGTTGACCATTGAACAATATGGGCTTGAACAGCGTGGGTTCACTTATATGCAGATATTTTTCAATAAATACAACAGAATTTTTAAAAATATTTTTGACAATTTGGAAAAATGTGCAGAGGAAATGCATGGCCTAAAATATTGAAAAAATTAAGAAAAAGGCATGTCACGAATGAGTAAAAGATATGTAGATACTAGTCTATTCCTACATAAGCATAAGGTGAGTGACATTTAATATAAAATTAATAATGTGTTAGTTTTCTTACTGTTTTATAAGCTTTCAAAGAATTACATTACTATACAGGATGTCTGTCTCTTCTGTACTTGGAGAAACTGCATATCAGCCTGTTATCACAGGTAAGTGGTTTTTTAAAAATGTAATAATGTTTCCAATACTGTGTTATAAATAATACGTAATACTACATGCCACAAAAATTTTCTAATGATTTATTCATTAGTATATAGGCTACTCTACCATGAAGCAATCTTATTGATTACACAAAGCTACCATTAAAGCAAACACATTGCTGCTTCTTTGTTATCAAAGCATGAATCGTTTCATCTGTTAAAAATTATTAATTTCTTTTTCACATTATCTTTTCATTTTTGATGTCTAGTGTTAGTAACATGTATAACATCTACAGTGTTTTGTATTACATATAATATTAATGTAGGTACTGACAAATAACTCACCTTGTAAACAGAGGACATAAACTTAAGTATAGTACTGTAAATGTATTTTCTCCTATGATTTTCTTAATAACATTTTTTAATCTAGCTTACTTTATTGTAAGAAAACAGTATATAATATTTATACAAAATATGTCTTAACTGAGTGTTAATGTTACTGGTAAGGCTTCCAGTTAGGTTTTTGAGGAGTCAAAAGTTATATGTGATTTTCTACTGTGAGGGGAATCAGCACACCTAACCCCCATGTTGTTTAAGGGCACTATGTGATAGTAGATATATTATCCACAAAAATAAAATATTTAGCGAAATAAACAAAGATCAGAATATGTGTATGGTATTCTTTTTCTTAAGTTTAATAACTTTTTATAATAATCAAAGTAAAAGCCACACAATTTTGAATATTTAGAAAATATGGCAATGTAAAGAGAAAAGATCGTTTTTATTTGAAGTATAATTGATTTACAACATTGTGTTAGTTTCAGGTGTACAGCAAAGTGATTCAGTTATTTTTTTTTCAGGTTATATTCCACTATAGGTGGAATTATATTGAATTATACTGAATATAATTCCCTGTTGTGCATGGTATTCTAATTCTACCACTTATACTTTTAAATGAGAGGAAATTTTATACACATTTATATTTATATATACATATACACATACATACGTGTATGTGTGTGATTTTATATGCATGAGATCTCTCTGGATAGATACACAAGAAGCAGGTGACAACGGCTACTTCTAGGGAAGAAAATTACTAGTAGATGAGTTGGGAAGATTGATTTTTCACTATAAAAAATTTTCCACTGTTTTGAGTATTTTACCATATGGATGTATTATCTTTAGAGATGTTGTTTTATCTTTTTATTGTAAAATAAAACACAGGTAGAGAAAAACCACATGAAACAAATTAATGTCTCAGTAAATTATTAAAAGGTAAACACTTTCATTTACCTTGACACCAGGTCAAAAAATAAAACTTTGCCAGCCACCCAGAAGCCTCTCCATGTGCCCCATCTCAATCACAGACTGTCCCCACCCTTTCCAAAAGTAACTACTATCTTGGCTTTTAGAGTAATCATTTACTTCCACTATCCTGCTTTGATAGCTTCCCTTGCACTTCTTTATAATTTTATCAATCAAGTGTGCATCCCTAGCTGCTATAGTTAGTCTTGCCCATTTTTTATTTCTAAATTGGTCTTTTATGTCTCTTGTAAGGTGTAGTTTTCTAAATTTTTTCTACTGTGAACTCATGGACTTACGCATATCTAATGGGTTTCATATTGCGGGAGCCAGAGTCCAGGATGGCCCCCAGTGATCCCTGCCTTCTGGTAGTCACACCTTTGTATGGTTCCCTCCCACACTGGACAAGGGTTGGTCTGTGTAACCAATAAATTACAGGCGTACCTCAGAGATATTGCAGGTCGGGCTCCAGACCACGACAATAATGAGAATATTGCAATGAAGTGAGTCACAGGAGCTTTTTGGTTTCCCAGTACCTATAAGTTATATTTACACTGTACTGCAGTCTATTAAGTGTGCAATGGCATTGTCTAAAAAAATGTACATATCTTAATTTTAAAATACTTTATTGCTAAAAATTTCTAACCATTATCTAAGGCTTTAGTGAGCCCTAATCTTTTGCTGGTGGAGGGTCTTGCCTCGATGTTGATGACTGCTGATTAATCAGGGTGTTGGTTGCTGAAGATTGGGGTAGCTTTGGTCAACCCAACCCATTTCTTAAAATAAGACAACAATGAACGTTGATTGACACTTCCTTTCATGAACAATTTCTCTCTAGCATGCATTGATCTTTGGTAGAATTTTACCATAGTAGAACTTCTTTCAAAATTGAAGTCAGTCCTCTCAAACCCTGCTGCTTTATCAACTAAGTTTACGTAATATTCTAAATCCTTTGTTGTCATTTCATAATCTTCACAGCACCTTCACCAGGAGTAGATTCCATCTCAAGAAACCAATTTCTTTGCTCATCCATAAGATGCAACTCATTCTTTAAAGTTTTATGAGATTGCAGCAATTCAGTCACATCTTCAGGCTCCACTTCTAATTCTAGGTCTCTTGCTATTTCTACCACACCTACAGTTACTTTCTCCACTGAAGTCCTGAACCTCTCAAAATCATCCATGAGGGTCAGAATCACTTCTTTCAAATTCCTGTTAATGTTGATATTTTGGCCTCTTCCCATGAATCACAAATGTTCTTAATGGCATCTAGAATGGTGAATCATTTCCAGAGGTTTTCAATTTACTTTGCCCTCCATCAGAGGAATCACTGTCTATGGGAGCTATAGCCTCATGAAGTATATTTCTTCAATAATAAGACTTGAAAGTCAAAATGACTCCTTGATCCATGGGCTGCAGTATGAATGTTGCGTTAACAGGCATGAAAACAACATTAATCTCATTGTACATCTCCATCAGAGCTCTTCGGTGACCAGGTACATTGTCAATGGGCAGTAACATTTTGAAAGGAATCTTTCCTTTCTGAGCAATAGGTCTCCACAGCGGCTTTAAAATATTCAACTTAAAGTCACCAGCTACATAAGCCCCAAACAAGAGAGTCACCCTGTCCTTTGAAGACTTGAAGCCAGGCATTGATTTCTCTAGTTTTAAAAGTCCTAGATGGCATCTTCTTCCAATATAAGTCTGTTTTGTCTACACTGAAAATCTCTTGTTTAGTGTAGCTACCTTCATTAATTATTTTAACTAAATCTTCTGGATAACTTGCTGCAGCTTCTATATCACCTTGCTGCTTCATCTTCTACTTGTATGTTATGGAGGTGGCTTCTTTCCTTAACCCTCATGAACCAGCCTCTGCCAGCTTCAGACTTTTCTTCTGCAGCTTCCTCATCTCTCTCAGCCTTCCTAGAATTGAAGACAGTTAGGGCCTTGCTTTGAATTAAGGGAATTTTGTGGCTGGTTTGCTCTTCTATCCTGATCACTCAAACTTTCTCCATATCAGTAATAAGGCTGTTTCACTTTCTTATCATTTGTATGTTCACTGGAGTAGCACTTTTAATTTCCTTTAAGAACTTTTCCTTTGCGTTCACAACTTCGTTAACTGTTTAGCGCAAGAGGCCTAGCTTTCTGCCTAATGGCTTTTGACGTACCTTCTTCACTAAGCTTAATCATTTCTGGCTTTTGATTTAAAGTGAGAGAGAGCATTGAGTAGAGTTCCCTGTGCTATACAGGAGATTCTCATTAGTTATCTATTTTATACATAGTATCAAAAGTGTAAATATGTCAATCCCAATCTCCCAATTCATCCCACCTCCCCTTACCCTCTTGGTAGCCATATGCTAAAAATTTTTAAAATAGGCCAGTGAGAGGAGACCTTCAAGATGGCGAAAGAGTAAGAAGTGGAGATCACCTTCCTCCCCACAAATACATCAGAAATACATCTACATGTGGAACAACTCCTACAGAACACCTACTGAACGCTGGCAGAAGACCTCAGACTTCCCAAAAGGTAAGAAACTCCCCAGGCGGGTAGGGCAAAAGAAAAAAGCACAGAGACAAAAGAATAGGGACAGGACCTGCACCTCTGGGAGAGAGCTGTGAAGTTTCCACACACTAGGGAGCCCCTTAACTGGCGGAGACAGGGGGTGGCATGAGGGAAGCTTCGGAGCCACAGAGGAGAGCGCAACGACAGGGGTGCAGAGGGCAAAGCGGAGAGATTCCCGCACAAAGGATCAGTGCCGACCAGCACTCACCAGCTTGTCTGCTCACCCGCTGGGGCGAGTAGGGGCTGGGAGCTGAGGCTCAGGCTTCGGAGGTCAGACGCCAGGGGTTGGCTGGGTGAACACAGCCTAAGGGGGGCTAGTGAGCCACAGCTAGCCGGGAGAGAGTCCAGGGAAAACTCTGGACCTGCCTAAGAGTCAAAACACCATTATTTCAGGGTGCACAAGGAGAGGGGGGTCAGAGCACAGCCTAAAGGAGCTCCAGAGACAGGCACGAGCCATGGCTATCAGCACGGACACCAGAGACTGGTATGAGACGCTAAGGCTGCTGCTGCAGCCACCAAGAAGCCTGTGTGCAAGCAGAGGTCACTATCCACACCTCTCCTCCTGGGAGCCTGTGCAGCCGGCCACTGCCAGGGCCCCATGATCCAGGGACAACTTCCCCGGGAGAACACATAGCCTGCCTCAGGCTGGTGCAACGTCACACTGGACTCTGCCACCGCAGGCTCGCCCCACATTCCATACCCCTCCCTTCCCTCGGCCTGAGTGAGCCAGAGCCCCCTAATCAGCTGCTCCTTTAACCCCATCCTCTCTGGGCAAAGACAGACGCCCTAAGGCGACCTACACGCAGAGGCGGGGCCAGATACAAAGCTGAACACCAGGAGCTGTGCAAACAAAGAAGAGAAAGGGAAATCTCTCCCAGCAGCCGCAGGAGCAGCGGATTAAAGCTCCACAATCAACCTGATGTACCCTGCATATGTGGAATACCTGAATAGACAACGAATCATCCCAAAACTGAGGCAGTGGACATTGGGAGCAACTGCAGACTTCGGGTTACCTTTCTGCATCTAATTTGTTTCCGGTTTTATGTTTATCTTAGTTTAGTATTTGGACTTTATAATTATTAGTAGATTTATTGATTTGGTTGCTCTCTTCCTTCTTTTTATATATATATATATATATAGACATATATTTTTTTTTTCTTTTTCTCTTTCTGTGAGTGTGTATGTGTATGCTTCTTTGTGTGATTTTGTCTGTATAGCTTTGCTTTTACCATTTGTCTGAGGGTTCTGTCTGTCCATTTTTTTTTTTTCTTTTAGTATACGTTTTAGCACTTGCTATCATTGGTGGATTTGTTTTTTGGTTTGGTTGCTCTCTTCTTTCTTTCTTTGTTTTCTCTTATTACATTTTAATTTTTAATAATTTATTTGTACTTTTTATTTTAATAACTTTATTTTATTTTTTTCTTTCCTTCTTTCTTTTTTTCTCCCTTTTCTTCTGAGCCGTGTGGCTGACAGGGTCTTGGTGTTCCAGGTGGGTGTCAGGCCTGTGCCTCTGACGTCGGAGAGCCGAGTTCAGGACACTGGTCTCCCAGAGACCTCCCAGCTCCACGTAATATCAAACGGTGAAAGCTCTCCCAGAGATGTCCATCTCAAAGCTAAGCCCCAGCTCCACTCAATGACCGGCAAGCTATAGCGCTGGACACCCTATGCCAAACAACTAGTAAGACAGGAACACAACCCCACCCATTAGCAGAGACGCTGCCTAAAAGCATAATAAGATCACGGACACCCCAAAACACACCACTGGACGTGGTAGTGCCCACCAGAAAGACAAGATCCAGCCTGATCCACCAGAACACGGGCACCAGTCCCCTCTACCAGGAAGACTACACAACCAACTGACCCAATCTTACCCACTGGCGGCGGGGGGGCAGACACCAAAAACAATGGGAACTACAAACCTACAGGCTGCAAAAAGGTGACCCCAAACACAGTAAGTTAAGCAAAATGAGAAGACAGAGAAAAACACAGTAGGTGAAGGAGCAAGGTAACAACCCACCAAACCAAACAAATGAAGAGGAAACAGGCAGTCTACCTGAAAAAGAATTCAGAGGAATGATAGTAAAGAGGATCCAAAATCTTGGAAATAAAATGGAGAAAACACAAGAAACGTTTAACAAGGACCTAGACAGCAAACAATGATGAACAACACAATAAATGAAATTAAAAATTCTCAAGAAGGAGTCAATAGCAGAATAACTGAGGCAGAAGAACGGATAAGTGACCAGGAAGATAAAATAGTGGAAATAACTACTATACAGCAGAATAAAGAAAAAAGAATGAAAAGAACTGAGGACACTCTTAGATATCTCAGGGACAACATTAAATGCACCAACATTCAAATTATAGGAGTCCCAGAAGAAGAAGAAAAAAAGAAAGGGATTGAGAAAATATCTGAAGAGATTATAGTTGAAACTTCCCTAATATGGGAAAGGAAATAGTTAATCAAGTCCAGGAACCACAGAGAGTCCCATATAGGATAAATCCAAGGAGAAATATGCCAAGACACATGTAAATCAAACTATCAAAAATTAAATACAAAGAAAAAATATTAAAAGGAGCAAGGGAAAAACAACAAATAACATACAAAAGAATCCTCATAACGTTAACAGCTGATCTTTCAGAAGAAACTCTGCAAGCCAGAAGGGAGTGGCAGGACATATTTAAAGTGATGAAAGGGAAAAACCTACAACCAAGATTACTCTACCCAGCAAGGATCTCATTCAGATTTGACGGCAAAATTAAAACATTTACAGATAAGCAAGAGCTAACAGAATTCAGCACCACCAAACCAGCTTTACAATAAATGCTAAAGGAACTTCTCTAGGCACAAAACACAAGAGAAAGAAAAGACCTACAATAACAAACCCAAAACAATTAAGAAAATGGTAATAGGAACATACAAAGCGATAACTATGTTAAATGTAAATGGATTAATTGCTCCAACCAAAAGACATAGACTAGCTGAATGGATACAAAAACAAGACTCGTATACATGCTGTCTACAAGAGACCCACATCAGACCCCGGGACACATACAGACTGAAAGTGAGGGGATGGAAAAATATATTCCGTGCAAATGGAAATCAAAAGAAAGCTGGAGTAGCAATTCTCATACCAGACAAAACAGACTTTAAAATAAAGACTATTAAAGAGACAAAGAAGGACACTACATAATGATCAAGGGATCAATCCAAGAATAAGATATAACAATTGTAAATATTTATGCACACAACATAGAAGCACCTCAATACATAGGCAAATTCTAACAGCCATAAAAGAGGAAATCGACAGTAACACAATCATAGTAGGGGACTTTAACACCCCACTTTCACCAATGGACAGATCATCTAAAATGAAAATAAATAAGGAAACACAAGCTTTAAAAGATACATTAAACAGGGTTTCCCGGGTGGCACAGTGGTTGGGGGTCCACCTGCCGATGCAGGGGACACTGGTTCATGCCCCAGTCCAGGAAGATCCCACATGTCGCGAAGCGGCTGGGCCCGTGAGCCATGGCCCCTAGGCCTGCGCCTCCAGAGCCTGTGCTCCGCAACAGGACAGGCCACAACAGTGAGAGGCCCGCGTAACGCCAAAAAGAAAAAAAAAAAGGTACATTAAACAACATAGACTTAATTGATATTTATAGGAAATTTCATCCAAAAACAACAGAATACACTTTCTTCTCAACTGCGCATGGAACATTCTCCAGAATAGATCATATCATGGGTCACAAATCAAGCCTTGGTAAATTTAAGAAAATTAAAATCATATAAAGTATATTTTCCGAGCACAATGCTATGAGACTAGATATCAAATACAGAAAAAGATCTGTAAAAAATACACACACATGGAGGCTAAACAATATACTAGTAAATAACCAAGAGTTCACTGAAGAAATCAAAGAGGAAATCAAAAACTACCTAGAAACAAATGACAATGAAAACGCAATGAAAACCTACGGGATGCAGCAAAAGCAGTTCTAAGAGGGAAGTTTATAGCAATACAGTCCTATCTCAAGAAACAAGAAACATCTCAAATAAACAACCTAACCTTACACCTAAAGATATTAGAGAAAGAAGAATTAAAAAACCCCGAAGTTAGCAGAAGGAAAGGAATCAAAAAGATCAGATCAGAAATAAACGAAAAAGAAAGGAAGGAAACAATAGCAAAGATCAATAAAACTAAAAGACAGTTCTTTGAGAAGATTAAAAAAAATTGATAAACCATTAGCCATACTCATCAAGAAAAAAAGGGAGAGGACTCAAATCAATAGAATTAGAAATGAAAAAGCAGAAGTAACAACAGACACTGCAGATATACAAAGGATCATGAGAGATTACTACAAGCAACTCTATGTCAATAAAATGGACAACCTGGAAGAAATGGACAAATTCTTAGAAAAGCACAACCTTCCAAGACTGAACCAGGAAGAAACTGAAAATATAAACAGACTAACCACAAGCACTGAAATTGAGACTGTGATTAAAAATCTTCCAATAAACAAAAGCCCAGGACCAGATGGCTTCACAGGAGACTTTTTTCAAACATTTAGAGAAGAGTTAATACCTATCCTTCTCAAACTCTTCCAAAATACAGCAGAGGGAAGAACACTCCCCAACTCATTCTACGAGGCAACCATCACCCTGATACCAAAACCAGACAAAGATGTCACAAAGACAGAAAACTACAGGCCAATATCACTGATGAACATAGATGCAAAAATCCTCAGCAAAATACTAGCAAACAGAATCCAACAGCACATAAAAAGGACCATACACCATGATCAAGTGGGGTTTACCCCAAGAAAGCAAGCCTTCTTCAATATATGCAAATCAATCAATGTGATAAACCATATCAACAAATTGAAGAAGAAAAACCATATGATCATCTCAATAGATGCAGAAAAGGCTATTGACAAAATTCAACACCCATTTATGATAAAAACCATCCAGAAAGTAGGCATAGAGGGAAGTTACCTCAACATAATAAAGGACATATGTGACAAACCCACAGCCAATATCGTTCTCAATGGTGAAAAACTGAAACCATTCCCACTAAGATCAGGAACAAGACAAGGTTGCCCACTCTTCACCATTATTCAACATAGTTTTGGAAGCTTTAGCCACAGCAATCAGAGAAGACTAAGAAATAAAAGGAATCCAAATCAGAAAAGAAGAAGTAAAGCTGTCACTGTTTGCAGATGACATGACAGTGTACATAGAGAATCCTAAAGATGCTACCAGAAAACTACTAGAGCTAATCAATGAATTTGGTAAAGTAGCAGGATACAAAACCAATGCACAGAAATCTCCTGCATTCCTGTACACTAATGATGAAACATCTGAAAGAGAAATTAAGGAAACACTCCCATTTACCACTGAAACGAAAAGAATAAAATACCTAGGAATAAACCTACCTAAGGAGACAAAAGACCTGTATGCAGAAAACTATAAGACACTGATGAAAGAAATTAAAGATGATACAAAGAGACGGAGAGATATACCATGCTCTTGGTTTGGAAGAATCAACATTGTGAAAATTGTTATACTACCCAAAGCAATCTACAGATTCAATGCAATCCCTATCAAACTACCAAGGGCATTTTTCACAGAACTAGAACAAAAAATTTCACAATTTGTATGGAAATACAAAAGACCCCAAATAGCCAATGCAGTATTGAGGGAAAAAAACAGAGCTGGAGGAATCAGACTCCCTGACTTCAGACTATA